>NC_070640.1:20991347-21701347 GCF_947347685.1 Pleuronectes platessa | reverse complement strand
TATACACACTGTTAAGGTTGTGGAACAGTTTGAGGAAACAAGGCTAGGGTCTCCAATGTTATACCTCTTTTACACCAAAATTTATTAACGATTAACTCCTTTCCCATTGCCAGTAGAAGGTTTTCCTTTTCCTCAAATCCCCAGTGCGCCATGTTTGACATCACAAGCACACTAAAGCGGTCTCTCACCTCGCTGTCTTGCAAATGGCCCCATTTACACGGGTGCAGGATTCCATCACTTCCATCACAAAATGACTTTATCATTTGGTACTAATAGCAACGAAAAACAAGATATTCACCACTCTACAGTCAATGCCACATTTCAGACGTTTGCGAGTAAGACAGTTTTTTCAATCTGTTTCTTTGTTTCGCAAAATGTCCCTGGAGCCATCACACCATCCTCCACAGCTTGTGTACATGTTAATCAGTTTTGTGCAGCTCCTTTATTTATGTTGCATGTTGCATTTTGGTATACGGTGTCCATCATTACCACATTCAACAAGATCGCTCATTTACTCTGCAAATTGTGTATTTCTGACATTCACTATACACTATTTGATAAAGGAGTTAAGTTTGGTGATAGTCTGCACGTTTCAAATTTCAACGACGGAAAAGGACAAAACCAACAATGATTAAACTCAACTCAAATCTACTGTCAGTGTATTCAGGGTCAGATATCTCTTAATTGTGCCATAGAGCTCCATTGTTCTACACAAGACTTTTAAAAACAGTGAGCCACTAACAGTGAGCCACACTGTTTGACATGTTACCTCATTTCCCAAAAAATGGGCACTGTAATTTATTTCTGAGTCATTCCCTCATTGAGATCACCATCACCGCCCTGCTGCTGTAAGTACTCGGTACCAAACGTTTATTAATCCATTGCTAAAATTTGTCCTAAAAACCGCTGTATTACGTGCTGTTCAAGTCATATATGCTTAAAAACAACAGTAGTCACCTGTTTTATATTAAAAGAGAAACTACTGCATGTATTTGTGACCTGTGTTTGGAGATGTACTGTAAGTCTTTAGTAGAAACCAGTGGGCTAGGGGCTGAGAAGCACAAACAGACAAGGCACTGAGGTGTCAAGCTGTTGACTAATGCTTTGTTGGTTTTGTCTTGATATGAGATTTTTTGACCTTAAGGAAGAATACAGACCATCACCAACCATAACCTTTAAAACCCATGAAATGACCAAAGATTACAAACAGCTGCAGCCGTTTAGCTCTGATCTATCCGAGCCTGAAACTCTGCACTTTGTGTCTGTACTCCTTCTAGTAGTAAAATCCCTGTTTTAATGTAACACAGATCCTCCATTACAGCATCCCAAATCCTCTTGATGCTATCTAGTATTCTAAAGAGTCCCATAGTATTATGTTTCTTCACCCATTTACAATTTACTGTTCATTTGTCCGTCTTAAGCTTTTTAGAATCAGGTATATGAAACAAATCAGTCTTAAGTTTAATGGCTTATTGCTCTGTTGTAAAAATCATAGTTTAAAAAAAAAACAGCACATATTGTTTGGAACTACTGTTGAATTTTGGTGATCTGATGTAAAAGTTTTCCAATTGACTATCTGATTTAGTGGATAAAAATGGCATGTTACAAAAGATCCCAGGATTTAAAATCTGTGCTTACATTTTGCCAAGTGCCACATGAGATCACTGTGACGCCATTAATATATTCAGCGGTGGGAATTCCAACAAAAACATTCAGGCTCGATTAGTAGTGTGAACAATTACTTTAAAAATCTGCTGATGTGATGACAGTGATACATTATGTGTCGGAATAATGAGAATAACCCAGAGCCAGATTGAAATCGCAGGAAAGCTCCAGCAACAGGAGTTGTGTTGAAACTCTCTTACTTCAGGATCAAGATAGAAGACCTGGGATTCATTGGTCTCTTGGGAGAAAGCTGAAGGCTGAGATGTGTGCTCTCTGGGGTAGTGACACATTTCTCTCCCCTACCTGCCAACAAGCGGACGTGCAACTCAAAGCCCAGAGATTTTATTGTGCAATTCATCATCCTCAAAGAAAGACAGAAGGCAAAAGCTGATGCAAGCAATTCAGGAAGTGAAAAGGGTGGAGAATAAAACTTGAAATTTAGATAGTTTGTCCTTTTCAAGGTTTCATGCCACTGACAAAGGTTGTAGTCACTCATCATGGTACATGGTACATGCATCAAACTCTCCCTCTGACCTGGGAGCTGTACTGTCACTGTGTGAAGACCAGTCTAGATGATTCAGAGATGTTTAACTTGAGGTTTCGGTGCCAACCAAAGCAAATGGATATCCTCATCATGATGTAAGATATATCATAGATTATCCACAGCAATATAGCCACGTTTGTTGCATCTGGGTAGAGCAAGCACTTCGATTAAGTCAGTCATCACTGTGATCACATCTTGGTTTGTTACTTTTTCATACTTTATAATCGGTGTCTGTTGTTTGTATCCATGGCTGCATACACAAGATCACACTTCACATTAACATAAATCATTGAAAATGAGAGTAAAAGGAAACAACAACCACTGTTTTAAATGTCTGATTCATTTTTAACACTTGCGACTGACAAATATGTGACTTTTTAAATATCCACTGTAACTAGTTCATTGAAATGTCCGTGCATGTGATTAAAGTACTTAATTGCATTATCACTTTGGAAATAATGTCATAATAATATAATGTGCTTAAAAATCCTAAACAGGTAATTACTTCGTCAGAGTTAAGAATGGAAGGCAGGTGAAGCACAGCAACACAAAAAGGAGCCAACTGTGGTTCTCCCTGAAACTCTTCTTCATGTATAGCCAGTTCGTATATTTTTCAGTAGGAATTCATTTTGATGTATTTTGGTCTCCCAAGTTGACAGTCAGAAATTTGGAAACATGTGCAGGACTACTGTCTCAAGCAGTGTTATTTAAAGTTATAGTGCAACATGTAGTACCATATGGCTATTATAGAATATTCAGGGTAACTAAGAAATTAAAATCAGTTTCAGGTCAGATGCCTGTCCACCATTTTACCCTATTACAGTTTTCTACTGCTTCTCCTGATAGGCTTAAACTGACCTATTGATTGTTTAAATCCATTATTAGACCTGCAAATGGCATTAAGCCAATCCAGTCTGACTTTGACTGATTTCTTTGAATTAATTCATTAATTTCCTGAGTGATTTCCTGATAAATGCCCAGTGAACAGATGTGTGCCTTTGAGATTTTATTGAATTACAGATGAAAATTTGAGCGATGCAGTAGAGCAGCGCTGCTCCGACACGCGTTTACCTCATTAGCTTGCTTTTGCCATTTGCAAATATAACTGATCAATGTGAAAGATGCGACTCTTTACTCTCACTAAATCATACAGATTTACGACATTCTTAAGTCATCTGAGAAAATCAGCCAAAGAACGGTCAAATGTTACAGAGAGCGAGGCAGGAAGGTTGATACCAAAGGGGGAGCATTTAAAATGTCTTGTTAGGAAGTATAAAGACTAGCTGTTGCATCACCTGTTTCCACAAATCAGCCCCTTTACCATGGTAACGGAATGCCAGTTGGATTGTCAATGTGGGTGTAGAGAGAAGCCTAGAGGAGGAACAAATGTGTGTGTTTGGTCTGTTAAAGCTGCTGGGCAAGGCTCAGCATTACACCACTGAAAGAGTTACATCATTGAAGAGGAATTAACTGCCCCTTCGCTGCACCCCCTTCCCAACCATCCCAACCCCATGGCTCCCAAACTAAGCATGGTTCTTTTTTGGGATGTTTCTCTGTTGATTGTGTAAATGAAAGTAGCGAGGAAACGATTAGTATTTGGTTCCTCTTTGTGAAATGTTTCATGCCAAGACATCTTAACATAAATAGATTCCGGTCCAGCCTGAGCCAATCCTTCAAATCTGCTTGTCAAGTATGCACTCAGAGAGTATTATAATAACCGATGTAACAGACATATGTTTGACCTCTTCCTCCTCTGTCATCACAGGAACAACAGAACGCGTCTGTCTGATACAGGGGACAGTCGAAGCTCTCAATGGTGTTCACAACTTCATTGCGGAGAAAGTCCGTGAGATGCCTCAGAGCGCTCAGAAACCCGAACCTGTCAGCATACTGCAGCCACAGACCACCGTCAACCCTGACCGGGTCAAACAGGTGAGATAATGTACAGTCAGTGGGTCTGAGGGTGTGTGGTCACTGTGTGGTAGGAACAGGTCACTTCCAGGAGACCTTGTTTATTTGTCTTATTTGTTCTCTGGGCCATGACCCAGAGTCTGGTAGGGTCAGGAAAATGTGAGGGTATGTGGTTATTTTTACCTACGATCTTTCATAGCTAGACAGAGCTGTGTGGCAGCTGCAGCATAAACCCCTGGGATTAACAAACCGCTGAGTAAAGCAGGGGCTGGTATAGTGCTCTGACTCAGTGTAAGATATCACTCTGTCGGCCATTTATTGCCGTTAAATCTGTCTCTTATTACATTTTATTGCTACTTCAATCTTTCTATTTCTCCACAGGCCAAATTGATCGTGCCCAATAGCACGGCTGGACTGATCATTGGCAAGGGTGGAGCCACAGTGAAGGCAGTGATGGAGCAGTCAGGGGCTTGGGTGCAACTCTCCCAGAAACCAGAGGGCATCAACCTCCAGGAGCGCGTGGTAACCATCAGTGGGGAGCCTGAACAGAACCGCAAGGCTGTGGAGATCATAGTGCAGAAGATCCAGGAGGACCCTCAGAGCAGCAGCTGTCTCAACATCAGCTATTCTAACGTCTCGGGTCCAGTGGCCAACTCCAACCCCACTGGCTCCCCCTACGCCAACACGGCTGAGGTCATGCCCAACGCGGCCGCAGCAGCTGCCACTGCCTCTAGCCTTCTGGGTCAGGCCGGCTTGACGGGAATGGGTGCCTTCCCCACCGCCATGTCTAGCTTCTCTGGCAATGATCTGTTGGCCATCACCTCAGCCCTCAATACATTGGCCAGCTATGGCTACAACACTAACACCCTTGGCCTTGGCCTCAACCCTGCAGCTGCATCCGGGGTTCTTGCTGCAGTAGCAGCTAGCGCTAACCCAGCTGCTGCTGCTGCAGCTAACCTGCTGGCCTCCTATGCTAGCGATGCCTCCGGCAGCGCTGGCCACCATGCTGCGGGCCTTGGTGGGTTCTCCCTGGGTTCTCTAGCAGCTGCTACAGGGGCTTCCAATGGTTACCTAAATGCTTCATCCCCGCTGATGGCCTCCTCTCTACTGGCAGCAGAGAAGCTGGGAGATGGGGCCAAGGACGTGGTTGAGATTGCTGTTCCTGAAAATCTGGTTGGTGCCATTTTGGGGAAAGGAGGGAAAACGCTCGTCGAGTACCAGGAGCTAACAGGAGCCCGAATCCAGATCTCCAAAAAGGGAGAGTTCATTCCTGGTACTCGGAACCGTAAAGTTACCATAACAGGGTCGCCAGCCGCTACACAAGCAGCGCAGTATCTGATCAGCCAGAGGATCACGTACGAGCAAGGTGTGCGTGCTACCAACCCACAAAAGGTGGGCTAAAAGGAAAAAGAAGAGGAAAGAAGGAAAGGATGAAGACAGAGATAGAAGGGAATTGAGAGGGCCACAATGAATAGAAAAAAGAAATGTCCAAATATCTGTTCAATATTTCAGTAACAAATGAGAGAATCACAAAGGAGGAGGTGGGGGAGACAACCAAGATAAGTGTGTGTGATTTGTGAATGTGTTTTAAGGACTGACGTCCTGATGTTTTTTAAAAGTTTGTGTCGAGTCCTTTTGATGATGGTGATCAGAGTAAGCTGAACTGGTCCACTGCCAAGCTGCAGATTCAAGAGTGAGGCCGCAGGGTTTCACACTTCTCCAAAACCTCATAGCTGTTTTATTTTCCATTTTTTGTTTGGTTTTGTTGGTTTTAATTTCAGTTGCAAACCTCAGCTCCCGGCGAGTTGAGCGGAACAGATGAAGTTCCAGCTAATAGAGCAGTTCTACAAACCTTGCTCTTTGTATACAATGCAGAAGGCATTGTTAACAGGGGACAGGTTTTAGAACATGCAACTGAGGTCATCTCAATCTATGGGGAAGCAATCTGAGTATATTCATGTCTACTTTCACATAAGTTGAATTTTGGCTCATATCATGATTGACGTTTCTAAATTTGGGTATTTTATATTTTCATCCTTTATTTATTGATTATGGTCTCATTCAAACACAAATAGATTATTTAAACCTGCTAATGCAGGTTGATCTGAATGTAAAAACAATATTAGCCTGATGCTATTTTTTATTTACAGGGATCAAACATTGTGTTGCAGTGAAAGAAATGTAAAACTCAAACCCAGGCTGAACTTCACTGTTGCTGTCTGCAAGAATAGTTCAGGGGTTAAATAATCAATGTGAGAGGATAGAGGAGACACACAGGAATGTATAAATATATTTTACATGAACTTACATAGATAATGCTCCCACAAATGCACAAACACTGAAACATATTTGCATATTCAGCCACAGCTACAAACACAGAAATATGTTTGTTGTTTAACACTTTCTGGTGCTATAGGATTAGGTTCATATCTCCTTAAACATGAAATCAAAATCTCTCTGGCGACCAATCTCGTTACTTGATTAGACAAATAAGCTGATGTATCATCCAACCATTAGTAGCCCATTGGATCTGACCCAGCCTCTCCCCTAATGAAAAATAACTGATTTCAGCGTTTCGTGATGGAAAGCAATCCAGTCTCCATCTAAACTCCCAATGCAGGAATTACTTTTTTCCAAAAATTCTCTAGATTTTACCCGACAGTGTTTTTGCCTCAGTCGCACATTTGTAACCCCAAGAGGAATAACTTAAAGCTCAGTCTACCTTGATGCAGTGTCTAACCAGTTTAGTTCACAAAGGGAACAAAGCACTACAAAATCATGTTGTGAAGAAAAGCTGTATGAACCAATATCTGTGAACAAAGAAGCGATTGCCTTTACATTAAGGGTACCAAATAGTCAAAAGACATAAACTAATGAAAGGGAAGTAGACTGACACTTGAAAAGAAGGTTTGGGCTCATTTTTTCTTTGAGCCATCCTTCCCAATTTGCATCAATACATAAAAAAACTACGACTCTGTAGTTCACGCCTGTTATCGCTCACTAACTTCATGCGGCGCACATATTAAAACATAGCAAAATGTTTTGGCATCATTGTCTGTTACGGGCAATTGTTTGTCAAATGCAGGGAGGCAAATTATCTAGAGCATTTACAAGCACGCAAAGATTACCTTGGCTTCCTTCTGTGCTGCTATCCATGGTGTTCATCCTGAGTACACTGGGTCTCTGAAGACTGCACTGTGAGACATTACAAACACAATGTAAAGCGTGTCTGTCCCTGCATGGGATGTGAGTATATTTTAATGTGCACATCTGTGTCACATACACAAGACGTACCAATACTGACAAAAGGGATATCACCACAAGAGCATTCTCACTCCAGCGTCTTGTGATGTTTTTGTTTACTAGTACTAATGCACTGCATTTAAATTAGCGGACATTTTTCTGGTCAGAGAACCACAAATTATCCCCCAACCACATTTTCTTGCACTGTTATTCTCCTGCCCTATTGCGTCCACTTCCAACACTGTATCAAGACATCTTTCAATTCTCCTCATCAACCCAAGCTCTATGATCAGCTTCCTGAGAACACAGCTGTGAGGGTTGGTGCTGAGTAGTTTCCAAGAAAATCTGAACCACTCCCATTTTTGGGGAAATTTAATGAATAGCCTTGTCTTTTTTCATTATCACAATTCATGTTTGAAAGTAAATGGATTTTCAAGTGTTTGAAACAACTCTTTGTGTCTGAACATTGTGCGTGCCAATTGCAACAGTAAGCCTTTCTTCCTAACTGAAATCGTTCCTTTCACTACATGTCCAAAAGGCTTCACAGTCATCCATAACTACAATGTGGCCACTAGTGAAATCTTAGCGTAAGATAACCTTTTACTGCCCAAGATTTTAAGCATATAATAGGATACAAGCACAAAACAAGGGGGTGTTTTATCAATGCAACTGGACTGCTTGCCTGATCAATACTGATCAATACGTTGTGCCAAATACAATTTCTCTCTGCGCCTCATTAGCTTTCCTCTTTCTCTCGACATTTTATTCCCCTGCATGTTGCCGTTTCTCGCCGTTCTGAAAATTCCTCCTGTGTCCTAATCCCTCTCTGTGTTTCTTCCTACGCCGTGCTCTCCCCCTCTTTCTCCTTCCTCCTGTCTTGTCTTCTCATGGGTGGTGTGTCGGGTGTGCTGCTGGTGGGAGTTATGCACTATAGGTTATAAGGGTATCAAAATATTTTCCCAGGCCGCAGGAGTTCACAAGGCTAAAATGCACAGAAAACACCTGCCTCCAAAACTGTGACACCCACCAAACCAACCAGCAACATTAGCTCAAAGTATCAAATTCCCTCTATAAGAAGAACAAGTAGGGTTTAGAAAGGTTTAGACTGTGAACTATGGCCTTTTAAGGAAAGAGAAAGTGTTGTTTTTTTTCCAGAAGAAGGCAAATCTTGGTTGAATAAATATTCATATGTTGGCTGAACAAACTGAGCTCAAGCCTCAGCCTCAAAACAAAGCATAGAACGAACAGAATGCATAAGATAGCGAGTATAAGGTGGGAACCCGTTTGTGACCTCAAGCCGAAACAATGACATCCTTTATGCATATCCTCTTATCTGAAAATGACTGAATTCATTTCTGTGGAATACAATATGTCATGTCATATGATCTATATGTACTTTATTGTAGCTATTCTAGTTTGTAGTCCAAATGCAGTCCAGCGTTGTCTATACAATGTGAACTATGTTATATTTGTGTGGATGATGAGAGTGCCAACTAAGCCTGATTAAGATTAGCTTCGCGATTTGTTTGTGCATTATGATGACTCATCATCAGTCGGTGGTGTCCATATTTCTGTCATTGATGATTTAGTTTGACAGTAAGAAAATGTAAAGAATATTGGAAGCAATATAGTAGCATGTTGTCCTGTTTTGTGTTTTATGTCTGTTGTATGAACCTTTGAAATTACTAAGATTTTGAATGAATAGGTTTACATGTACTTTTTGTAAGTTATGAAAATGCTGCTATTTGATAAGTAAACTATACAAAAATATTTTAGTTGAAAAAATGTCTGGTCTGTGTAGAAACATGCTCCACAAGGCTGGAGCATAAAACGAGGTGTATAGAATACTATACAGTATTGGTAAGATAGTAAAAGTAATAATAGACTCCATAGTAAAACCTGTGCCAAACTAGACCTCTGCAGCTTCTGAAATTGTAGATGTGCGATCAAATGTTAGATATCAATAACTTGTTTAGAAGTGCTGATCAAGTGCCAATCAAACACTGTCTTTTAAGTTAAGAAAAGATAATCAAATACATTACTTAAGAAAACAAAGGACAAAGAACTTTTTGTGCATTGTTTTATCCCATAGGTACATAGACTAAGAGTTAAAGATTGTGATTTTTATGGATCCATGTTGTTTTACACTCCATGCATCCCTTGTGTGTTTGTTTGACCTGTGGCTTAAGTACTGCTGTTTTCTCACAAATGTCTCTATAGGCCAGCATGGACTAAGCATAACATGTTATAAGCATTCATAACATAACATTAACAATCAAAAATGTGTTTGTGGAGTTAGGTGTTATCTTTTTGCACGTCTTCTATTGCATGGTATCAAAGTAAATTATGGAGGAAAAAAATTACAAAAATTTGCGAGGTGTTCTCGCAACATTCAGAGACATAACACTGCATGAAGTCAAATGTAAGGCACTTAAGTTTTTCTCGCCTCATGTTAAAAAAAAAAAAAAGTAGATTTTTTTTAATGTTGTGAGTTGGGAGGGAGCTCATTATTGTCATGTTGGCCCGAAAAAAAGACACAGAAACACACACAGACACACACACACACACACACACATCTCAGATTAAATTCTCATCGGTTCATCGAGTTCATCTCTCTACATCATCAGAAAAGATATTTTCAATTTTAGATACAGTGGGAAGTATTACAAATGTGAGACAAGCAAACGTGAAAATGTTATTCAGTGCATTGGCTCCTTGTGGTTTTTTTTGTGTGTTTTTTGAGAGATACCAGACAAGCGTTTGTTTTACTAACAGGTTGAACCTCATATAACCTGTCCCATGATATTTGTAGATTTTTTTTTATGTCACAGCTTGAAAGCCCAGATCTAATCTATGAATGTACCCATTTACAATTTTTTATTTTATTTCTGTCGAATGTTAATGGTCTTCAATGTTAATTCAGGGCAGGAATGTCAAATACATGTAGAGTTAATATCTATGTCAATAACAGATTTCAGCTATAGTCAGGTAGGCCTCCAATGGCCATAGTCATGAACCAGATATGTTTTAACACAACTTCCGATTCGCTGTCAACATTATCTTGTTTGTTTGGTGTTGCATAAATGCACTTTACTGATCAGTGGTCATATTGGCTGTGAAATGAAGCAAACCATTTTGTCTTTCAACAGTTGATCTTTTTTGTTTTATCCTGCCATTATTTGCTGTTACACTAATGTTACTTTAATTTATTTATTCCCTGATCCCGTTGGGTCTCATGAATGATGGAAAGGGCTGGAGTCTCAGACAAAATAGAAAAGTTGCACCTGTTCCCCCACTTGAAGGCTTCTCCTTCACATTCCCTTCAGCAGAGGTTTATGTCAATCACTGAGTGCTGTATTTTGAACCAATAGGTGAAACCATGAGGGATGTGTATACTTTTGTCCTTTTTACTTTGTCTTTTTACTTAAACTTTTTTTTTTTTATTTAAAGTGGTTTTCATTTCTCCAGTGAGGTGGGATGGAAGCACTGGGGTGGATGTACTGA
Source organism: Pleuronectes platessa (assembly GCF_947347685.1). NCBI lineage: Eukaryota > Metazoa > Chordata > Actinopteri > Pleuronectiformes > Pleuronectidae > Pleuronectes > Pleuronectes platessa. The sequence continues at coordinate 21,690,480 of NC_070640.1, read as the reverse complement.
GGGATGCAGGCTGGACATCTGGCTGATATACACTGTCAGATCGGAGAAACATAATTGGCACCAGCAAAATGAAGATTGCCTCTGCCACCTCAACATAATGAAAACCACAGAGGAAACCTACTAGACTTGGAAAAGCCTAGTGACGTGAATGATATTTCTTTCCCATTACTTTATGTTACAAAGCCCTGTTGTTGCATTTACTGCTTCACACCTGAATGCCAAACGAACTACAACATCATTCCAAAAGTTGTCACGTTTGTTTTTATTTCCACTCCAAATGTATTCCGGACGTTCATCCACCACCACCTCGGACCCCAACGGAGCCCTTTCACAGGAAGGCTCCGACTGGTTTTAACCGCTACAAACTGGCTATAAGGCTGCTTGCTCCTCTCTTAAAACCTCTTCTACCTGAGCGTCACACTCTCAGCCTACACAATATCACAATTTGTGTTTCATTACAATGAGCACCCGCTACCGTGTCCACTGTTGAAATGGATTAAGGTATTTCTGAGCCCTTTCGTCTGAGAAAATACAGGATTCTTGCCAACCAGACATGAGGCCGTTTTTGTCTTTGACCCTCTGAACCTCCCATGAACATATAGTTGACCTTCTCCATCCCAGAAAACTCATGTACGTGTTGGATTTTACACCACTTTTACTGTCAAAGTCTGTGAGGCTGTTGTTTTCGTTATCTGGACAATTGTGCAGGGCTGAACGCTTGCTCAAGTGTAAACTGAAGAAAGCATGCCAGTACCTTGCAAACATTTTCATGACATTGTCGATTTTCTTTAGGATCGATTTTACTTCGTTTAACCTCTGTTCTTTCCATCTCAGAAAAAAATGGACTGACAGCATAAGATCATATATTCCGACCTAAGCAAAGTGATGTTTTGTTAATTGGGTACATCTCTCTTGGATATTAATGACAGTGGTTAGTTTGTTATAGGGGAATCTGTGAAAGTCCACAGTGTTAACTACTAAAAAGGGCTTTCTAGGACAGCATTTATGTCTTTTAAAATGAAAACTTCCTCTGGATATGTTCAGAAATGAGAGGAAAATGCCTTCTTGTGCCATTTTAGAAAAAGTGAAAACTTTTAAATGGCAAATATTTGTCAGCAAGTGTGCCAAATAATTCCATACTGAGCCAAAAGGCTACCAGCCTACATAAGTAAATGTTAGATCACAGGAATGCTTACATCCTGTCTCCACTCCCCTTGAAAGACATCACCCTAATTGTACGACGTTTGAGCTCATGTACTATTATTGTTATGCTGCCAGTCTGTTTTCTGCTTTTGTCAGAGATACGTCTCAGAAGCAGTATATTTTCTAAACGATACACTGTTGATAAAAAGACAGCAGCTACTATGGCGAGTGGGAATGAGAGGATTTTAAAAGTGTCATTGTTTTTATTATTCATTTATTTGAACATTATTCATTAATAGATTTAACGGTAATGACTATTTAATGTAACTGTAGTACTGTGTTTGTAAAAGAAATTCAGTGAGTTGTGTTTTATGACTCGTGGACTACCAGTGAAGTCAGCATTTCAGTGTTAATAATTGAATTGTTTTTTAAAGATTATTTTTGCGACGGCAACAAAGAGTCATTATAAATGTTCATTTTAACATCACTTGCCTTCTGTTGCTTTTATTCTCCACCTCATCCCTCTATACTCAAGAGTTTATAGGGTTACATCCAACATGTTTATGACCAGATTGATTTCTGGAGTGTTTAATCTGAGCACATATTAAATGGGAATCACGTCTCTGTTTACATGCACATAATCCCCATATAATGAGGAATCCAATTTAGGTGTAGTAGTGAAGTGTTGAAAAGCAGTATAAATTCATGCCTGCTTTTGTTTGGTGGTTGGACTTGTGCACCGATAGCAGGGTGATACTGCATAGCTCATCATGTTGTTCAGCTTAAAAAGCTTGTTTAGTTGCACCAGAGCAGCTGTGACATTGGCCACAGCCCATCTGCAAACATGAACATTTTGTTTCATTTCTTAAAGCATGTGAGGGATAGCTACCAACTTTTGTCTCCTCTGTGATCACGGTTTGAACATAGACAAAGTAAACTGAAGAATTATAGGGCTTTACAGGCTGAGGCCGCTCCCCTATTTTTAGGGATAATCGCGAGCACAGATCTGGTTAGCAGGTATCTGATTAAAGGGCTGCAGCAATGCAAGGAGTTACTTGAATAAAGGGGATATAAAGGTGTTGTTTCACCCTAGCAAACACAACGTCTACACACATACACACACACCCCCAGAGGAGATCTAGTGAAGTCATGTAACTGTCACCTGTTTTTTGTGTAAATGGTTATGGTTTTGTATTTATAGAGCACTTTTTCTAGTCTTGATGACCACTCAAAGCGCTTTACAGTACAGTTTTACATTCACCCATTCACACACACATTCATACAGTGCATCTATTCGCAGCACTTAGTTATTCTATGGGGGGCCATTCGGGGTTCAGCATCTTGCCCAAGGACACTTCGGCATGCAGATGGGTCAGACTGGGGATCGAACTGCCGACCTTCAGGTTGGAGGACGACCACTCTACCCCTCAGCCACCGTGGTGTGTGGTCTACTTATTATCATACATTGTATGTTGCTGGGACCTAAATCTGGGTAATAGATAGATAGATAGATGGATACTTTATTAATCCCGAGGGAAATTCAGGTTTAGTTTGAGGGTTATGGTTAAGCGGGTGTTAACTATTGTTATGGTTAGATTAATCTCCAGGAAATCATTGTAAGTCAATGTAATAACCTTGGAATCGTGTGTGTGTGTGCTAGGCTCACAACGACCATTATATTTTTGAGTGTGTACATACTAACATTTGTGAATTAGCTAATAAGCAATATTCGTGAAGACTCACTGCACCTTCAGCAGTGTACCCTAATCTTAAAGTTAACATCAGCTTGGGATCACAATGTCCAATGTTCTCTACCTTCACAATGTTGTTTAAGGGCGATAGTATGCTAAACTACACTAAATCCAGTTCAGGGTGATGTGAATATCATTAGTTACACATGTGTTTGGTGATGAAACAAAGTTCTGGACAAAATGACATTTCTACTGATGATGACAACAGATGTCAAATGAGGGGGATATACACATCTGTGCCAGACCTCATGCTCATCCATCCAATAGTTTATGAGACTTTACTGAGGAGAACACTGATAGAAACATCAGGGGCTCGCCAATGTCATCGTCTGGGAACCATGAATGTGTAATGCCATTCCATCCAATAGATGTTTCAATGGATGGTGGTTAACCTTGACCTGCTGGTGGCACAGGTTGAAAAGTAAAGCGAGATTAGACGGAGTCAGTCTCTCTGGATCATGAATATTTCCACTAAACTTAATGGAAATCTATTTGGATGCTCACATTTTTTAGTATCAGCCAAAGCGGTGGATCAGCTAACAGACTTACATTGCAATCTACACAGTCGAGCTCGTAGCACGGCTAAAAAGACGTAATTATTGTTTTCCCTTGCATTTTCCTCTGAGTGAGCATTTAGACCATTAATGCACATTCAACCCTATGATGTTATGCAGGGTAGTGAAAACCTTTCACTGTTTAAAGCACCGTATGGCAGAGTGAAAGCACTACACCATTCAAAGCACAGCAACAAGGTGAAAGAAGGAAATTTCATTCGGGAGTTAATTATATGGTCAGATAATAAATACATCAGCAGTGGATATAATTACAGAATGTCGATATAAAGTGCAAGCCAGTGTTGGTCCAACATATTAAACTGACGGATACATTTTAATCCAGCACGACTCTCCCTGATCTGTGCACTGCTATATATCCAATGAAAATGCAGTGTAAACGTTAAACGCTATGAGCACGATCTCTCCCTTATAGGACTACAGCTAAGTTTGCACCTAAAAAGAGAAATAAAAAATAATTTGACGTCAGTGGGTACAAATCAAAGTTCCTGAACATGTCAGACTGACGTGACTTTTATGTAATGACTTACATGAGCCGCCGGGCACACAGCCGTCCCTCCTACATTGATTGACCTTGTTCATTATCCAGGAAATACATGCCTAATCTTCTGAGCTCAACTACACAAGCAGCGAAGGTGACATCACATATACAGAACTGTAGCTGTATGAGAGCCACCTGTAATGCAGTGCATATGTTGCAGTTAAAACAACTGGTACTGGTGGAGTCTTACAGGCTTGTTTCTGTATTATATTAGGCTCTGTATGTTTAATACGATCTATGTGGACCTAGAGGAAGAGATAACAATGAAGGTATTCAGTAGCTTCTATAACAAGACTGCTATTTCTGGCAGTTTTGAGGTTTGAAGAGGGTTCGGGGAGGAGAACATTTAGACATCAGGGCATTTCGGGAACTGATGCTTTCAAATGAAAAAACAAAAGGATCCCACGATCTCCGTATTTATAAAAATTCTAGATAACACCCGGTTTTATACTGTAGCATTCAGTCATATCTGAATACTTTTCTCCCTCTGCTCTGAGTTAGTTTCCAGAGCCCAGAGATAGAAGTTTATTGCTAATTTGATTTAGATACCATTGGAAAAACAATTGAATACCATGGATGCTTGTGGAATTCAGTGAAGCAGATGGGCTTGCCTTATGGAAAGCTCGCACGTAGCTTGAATAACAATGATCCGAATAACTAACTTGCACATATGCCCCAATAATTAAGCATATACCTGCATAAGTAAATATCTGGAAATAGCAACCACCCGGAGGTCACTGGTATTTGGGGAACTATTTGCTTCCAATTTGAATGAATTAACTCTTCTATGTAATCCTTTGCAATGTATCCCCTTAATAGCATGCCATAACAAAAGCATTTGGAATGTGAAACATATCTCTGTATGAAATGCATGATCAATATCTGTCTTTATAATCTTAAAACCGTTCCTTTCACTTGCCCTAATCATCCAATATGCGTTTTGTTAAGCACTACAGACCAAAAGCACATTCCTAAAAGCAAAGGTAAGAAATCATCTGACATAGACAATTGTCAAGCATCTGAATGAAATCATAATTGAAAATGTTCTCAGCCCATCACATGTCTCATTTCGACCTTGAATCGAGGTGTAGAACCCTGCAGTACTATACATTTAAGACACATTCGATTCCTGTTGTGAGAGAGGGTAGCAATGGGCTTGAATGATAAAATTGCGTTGTCAAGGTAACAGGTTGTTCTGAAGACTGCAAATATGTGGTATTGGGGATGCTGCTATACAATATTTCAACCTGCAGCCTCGACACGAGCTCTGTGTTTCACTCCCTCCAAGTCGAGCAGGTAACTGCAGATGTAATACGGTTTGCATTCATAATTCAGAGATATTTAATAGCCAGTCTATCTTCATCAATATTATTAAAATTATTCACTGCAAATCTCATTTGCCAAACCAAATTATAGCTGTTGGATACCTTGAGGTGGCACCGTGATTTCTTTCAAATGATGAATGAGGAAAAGGGTGGGGACTGCCAGAGAACAGAGATACTGAGGCACCCTTTAACATGGCTCCTGATGTAACCATGGATACCTCTATTTCGTGGATGGAGTAATTTTAGCTGGAGTGGGACCTGAAGGACAGATATCACTGTTTCTGCAGTGCACATCATATATTAATGCATCTTAAATAGCAGGTTACTGATGCATTTAGTCTTACTGTTAAAATCTTGTTTTTCAGATGCAGTATTACATTACATTACAATTAATTTAGCAGACGCTTTTATCCAAAGCCACTTACAATAAGTGCATTCAACAGTATAAATGCAGTATATACAGTATGGTATGGTGTGATAATAAGACATCCCTTAGTGTAATGCTCAGGACAGTTAACCACTGACATTGGGGATGTTTTTGTTTGCTGGAACAAAGGAACATTCACAGAATCCGAGCAGGTGTCTGTGATGCCATGCCCGACAGTACAGTTTATATCATTTTGTAACCTGGCAAACAGCAGCTGTGCCAATCAAGCCCATGGTTTTGCAGATTATATGTCAGTAAACTAAGAAAATTGTAGAGAAGGTGATTCTACTGTGGAAGGAACCCAAAGATGTGTTTTCAAACTGAAATGCAAATGACAGCATCAGCAGCAATGAGATAATTTGATGCTGTTGCATTTACGAATCCCATTTCTGTGTGACTTGACTGTGTGAGTTGAGAGTTCAGGATAGTAGTACAGAGACTTTTTCTGTTGAGGGTAGAGCAGTGGAAGTGTCGGCACTGTCAAGGCAACCATGATAGTACAGGCCACAGGGGATTAAGAGGAGATGTAGCTATGATAAAAACAGAGCAGCACTGAGACAAGCTCAGCCAGTTCCTTAAAGTCAAGAAACAAGAGATTCCATTGTCAGTATCAGAGATTCAGAACACTACCCTTGATAACTACACCTCCTCAACAGCTACTGTCATAGATCTGGACCAAATCATTGGAAATAGACAGTGGTTCATTTGACCTGGCGAATTTTTTCAATCAATTTTAAATGTTAGACAAATTTAAACAGATTCATAAGACCTATTCATGGTCTTGCTTCTCAGTCATGTTTACCCGATTGTTCCAGACCCGGGTGTATTTATACCCTCATGAGAATTTATTTATTTCTAAACAGTCATCGATTAGAATCCTTGTTTTATTCAAAATTATCATTTGTGGATCATATATTTATATTATAATTTATCAAATAGACCTCAGAATAAATGTAGCATTGCAGACAGAGAGATTAACGGCAGCCAAATAATAATAATATAATCATATTTATATTATTGTGGACATGTTTACATTTATCTATTTGGATTGGACCTCAGTTATTTGCACGGTGAACACAGAGGATTGCTTCTGTTTGTTCCATCTCAGCTCGATCAAATGCTCTCTGTCTCCACCTGCTGGATTTATTCAGCACTGACGCTACACATATATCACCATCAAATCAATTGAAACTGCATGTTCAACGATCTGCATGTTCAAAGATCGTCTACTATTACCTGTGAATGGCTGTGCTAAAAGAGTGATAAATAGGCTGTTCATATTTCTAATCTTTTCAACTCGTGTTCAATCCCATATTGAGCCAGATCACTTTAAGGGAGGAGCTGTTCTGTAGCCTCTGCAGAGCTGTGGCAGGAGAGACAGGTGATGAGAGCCAACATTTGTTCCTGGTGCCAATATTCAGATTATTCCCACTCAAACATTTTCATGCCAAATCAGTAATTTTAGTAACATGTTCTGTAAAAGCTTAAAAATAGAAAACAGCTTACAAGGTTTGGTCTCTGATACATAATCCTGTAAAGGTTGCAATTAATCAACTGCGGCCTGATTTATCTTCCTGTAAATTGAATGAAAACTTTTTACGAAAATGTATTGCTTGTGTTTATTTTCTCTCTCTTTATTATTGAGGTATTTGAGAGGGATAACTGAAAATGACAGGACAGACATAGGGAACACGGTCTGCACCTCAGACCCTATGACTTAGCAGACGTATCTGTGAATACATCAGGCTCGTCTCTATTTCTAAAAACAAGACAACAACAAGGTAAAAACACTTCTCATGTCAGTTTGGCACACTCATGTCTGAGTCTGGGGTAATGGTACTTATGAGATCCAATTATCAGAGAATAGGATTTTGTCAAAATAAATGACAACACAAATTTCTCTCCCTTCTCATTAAACTGTGTTTAATTATTCAGTGTGCTGTGCTATCAATTTTAAACATGTCCCAAGTCCACTGGCAAATCTTCTGAGGGATTGTTAGGCTTCTAAACAGTGCTCCATTTTCTCTGTGAAATTGTTTAACTGCCATTAAATATGCTTCTCTAAAGAAATCTTTCATTTATGGATACAGCAGAGTGAAATTGAATGGTTTATGGGAGGAAATAGCCACATGCCTGGATGCAAGGCCCTGCCGTCGCTCTAATGGGGCCTCAATCGTTCAATACGGTGGTTGTCAAACTATAGGACCCACCTGGGTTCTCCAAGTGGGTCCCTGAGGGTCTCGGTTTAACTGCAGATCAGAGTGATTGTGCTATATCAGCATTCAGAGATGGTTTGCTGGGTGAGATAATGACCTCCCTGACCAGAGCACTCACTCTCTGCCGTACACCTGCAGTAGACATAGACCATACATTTCACATAGACATATACATATGAATTTATATTTGCTAAGTCAAAGTCAACTTTATTGTCAATTGTGCCATATGTACAGTATGACGTAGCTGGGATGGAAATGCTGTTTCTGTCAGATCCCTGGTAATAATTTCCCTTTAGACTATTTTATAACTGACTGTAGATGGCCAACTTTGTGCCCAGACTACTGTTATCACAGCACAAAACAAATGTCTACATATATACTGCAGCCATATGTTCATACTGAGGACTGCTATGTTCACTTAGAGCCTCTGTAAACAGTATGTCAATAAATAGGTTTTTGGCTCAGTACACACAGAGGACCGAGAGGAGAGAAATATAATAAAATCATTTTTGTAGTAAATGCTGGAAAGCGGTATAAGAAATCTACTGCAGCTAACTACCGTAGCAAGGTCGATGGCACTCCAAACCACATGGTGGCAGGAACACGCTTTGCACCAGTTCACATACGCTGAGCGAAATCAATGATGATGCATTCAATGGTGTCGCAAGAATCAGAAAAATATTTTCCCAAACTGGTATAATATGTTACACTTTTGATAGTTGCAAACTGACCCTAACTCAAAAGCACTTAACATCACCTTTTAGCCTACGACCACGTTCTCTGCTCTTCGTTGCAATGTATAAACATGGGGTGTGTCAGGCGTGTTGGTTTATCCTAAATATGAGAAGATGAGCCGAACTCGGTTTGTTCAATCAAGTATTTATTTAGAAAGCAATGAAAGGTAACAATCAGCAAAGCAATGGGCATCCAACAAGTCGCATCAGAACACGAGACCCATCAGAACGCATCAAACAGCCGGCGCCTGTCTATTTTATAACAGTAGATCTTGATTCTTCCTCCTCGAAAGTGCGCAGGCGTAGGCCATCCTCTTGGTATTGGAAAAGATTATTGTGTTCTTGCTATATCAAAACAATGTTCTGTTTGTACAGACATTCAAAACAATTTAACCAAAACAACGAAACACATTCTGGCGCTCACACATTCTAATTTCAAGATTAAACAGTAGGAAGGAAAAGGTTATTATTAATCATTTGCGTGAAGGCCTTATCTGGCTCAAACTGCTTCTATCATTATTGTTAACAGTACAGCTATAATTTGAAATGCTTCTATCTTTATTTATTTAGAGTTCAGTCAGACACAGAATATAGCTAAAATATTGAAATCCTGACAGGTGCAATGCTCCAAACATATAAATACAGCACATCCATGTTTTTGTCTCCACATTCATTCATGCACTTGAATGTACAAACAGGTAAACAGCGGGATCACTGCCTCTTGATATTCATTCTAGGCTAGGGTCTCTGCCAAACAAAATTGGTCTACACATATGAAGGTATTTGAACATGATCTGTGTGGCGATGACATGCTCCACAGTCTCTTCCCCTAAACCCCATTCACTTTGTCCTGATGGATGTTTCCCTATTAAGTGCATTGTTTATTTAGTCCTGTGTCTCTTATTCTTAGCCTTGAAATAACTGTTTGTTCTCTATTGTTTTTCCCTAGTGTTTTCATCCCTCCCACTTTCACAAAGATATAGACTGTATACAACGATATAGAATGTATATAAAGATACAGACTGCATATACAGATATATACTGTATATACAAATATATCCTGTATATGAAGATATAGACTGTATATAAAGATATATCCTCTATATGAAGATATAGACTGTATATAAAGATACAGACTGTATATAAAGATAAATACTGCATATAAAGATATAGACTGTATATGAAGTTAAACATGTATTTGAAGATACAGACTGTATATGAAGTTATACATTGTTTATCAAGATACAGACTGTAAATAAAGATATAGACTGTATATAAAGAGGCGAGCTCCTCTCCGGCTCCTCACTTCCTGTTCGTAGCGTCCGTCTCGGGGTGTGTCGCTGTTGACGGAGCCTCCTGTTCTCTCGCTGTAGTTTAGTGGAACTTGCTCAGCCCGAATCCTCCCACTACTTCCCTGGCTGCCGTCGCCTCACGGTAAATATAAATGTCAGATGTAAAGACGAACCTCGCCTGTGGGATTAGATATCTGCTCACAACGCTTGTTCTGAGTGTTGCGCACTTTGACGCACCTAAGGTATCGCACCTAACCATGTCCGTTAGCTCGATGTTAGCTTAGCTAACGCTGAAGTTTAGTTATGAGCTCAAAGCTACAAGCTAAGGCCACTCCGTGCTAGCTTGAAGCGCCACTGTCTCACTGTGTCTAGTGACATTAAGCAGCTGGTTTTAGTAACCACAACACAATGTGTCGTTAAAACTGCATCGTTAGCGCCGTCGTGTGTAGAGCTCGTTGCGAGCTCACCCAAACTTGGCAGTAAATGGATTTGGCAGTGACGTTCAAGTAGGATATTTTTTATGAACTACTAGGTATTTAAAACTTCTAAGATGTTAACGAAACAGCTGATAACACACTGACACAACCTTCCAGTGTCATTTATGTCCAGTCTTTGTTGTGCTTTAAGTGTTTCCATAACAGAAAACACTGTGAGAGGGGCTAGTGGGTGTGCCTCCGCCTCTAATGGGACAGTGTTATTCATACCACATAACAAGGCATGCCATTGCTTGATCTATAACAAGCTCAACCAGTGCGGCTGTAGCTAGCTAGACAAACACTAAAGGTGCTAACATTGCATCAGCATGGTAGCTACATACTAATCAATGACATTGAATCCAGTTCCTATTTGTGAAGGTTGACATTCATGTTTTCTTTGCATTGTCCGTGTTCAATTCATATGTTACATGCCATTTACTCCTGCTTTTAAACTCTTACTGTTCCTTTATAGAAGTAGATTATAATGTTGCCTGGTATCTAGCATGTTCAAGAATCTAAATTTGTTGTGTAAATAATTTCTTCCGACTTATGTTGCACTTTCACAGTTGGTAGAAGATGTTTTTTGTCAAAACACTCTTCAAAGGCGTCGTCGATGTTGTGAGGTAAGATCTGCCTGAAGTAGCAGCTCAAACCAAGAGTTGTGGCTTGTGTTTTGACTTTTCATCTCACTTGTCATCATCCTGTCTTTTTAGCAACATCGACCCAGCCCAGTTTGTGCCTTCTGACCCTGTGAGTGACACATTACATTGCCAGCTCTATCTTCCCAACACTGCACTGCAACTGATAAGTTTTAATTTATATTTGCCAATGTCTCTGTCCACCAGCCTCCTCCACGTAGACCACTTGCATATGCAGAGCAGCATGAGAATGATGAGGAGAAACAGTTCCGCAGAGTCTTCCAGCAGCTCGCTGGAGACGTGAGTCTACCTGTTCTTTGGATTTACTGCTGTACTTTGCAGTAACCACACCCTTTACTCCATTAAATTAACTAAAGAAGATCTGTAATTTGAATTATAAAAAAATGCAGTTGGGTGTCTGTACAGCTTTATGATGTCCTAACTGTTATAATCATATTTGTCATACAGGACATGGAAGTGAGCCCAAATGAGCTCAAGGACATCCTGAATAAAATCATTGGAAAGCGTAAGACATATTTGCATTTCTCTTAACAAAACTGTGTGTAGTTCTTATACTCCTGTGTAGTCTGTCTTTCTCTATCGTGATTCAGTCCTTAAATGATTTACTTATCTGCCGCATTATATGATCTCATTGTATGTCTATATTATCATATTTCAGATGGAGATCTGAAGACAGATGGTTTCAGCATTGAGTCTTGCAGGAGCATGGTGGCAGTCATGGATGTATCCTTTCTATCATAATTAGGTTCTATATGTTGAATTGTATGGTGGACAGTAAGCTGCTGACAGTTGACAGCAGAGTAAAAAGCAGAGCATAATACGTTATATGGTGCTTAAAATTAAATTGAATACAGTTTATTGATTTAGTTTTTTCGCAATGTATTATGTGAAGCACTTTGTAATAGGGCTGCTCGATTATGGAAAAAATCATAATCACGATTATTTTGGAGAATATCAAAATCACGATTAATTAAACGATTATTAATATGTGCCCTTATTCCGAAGTCTATGCTTAATTTTTTTAATCACTTCCGGTTCCGGTAAACGCCGATGACGGCTGCGTGTCTTATTCCTCCGGTTATTCAAACCCTTAATGATGGCAACCCTAAGACTCTCTGACCGACTGACCGGCGCGGAGAAATGCGGGTCCGGTCTGACCGGACTGATCAGCCTGGCGGGAGCGAGCTTGAGAATAGCGGTTCGCGGTGCGGCCGCTACATGGTCTGCTGCTGCTTTCCACTCGCGCTGTTTTTTTCACCGACGATCACCACACACACAATTCGCCTCGGCTGCTTGAGAGTGAGAGCCAGTCAGCTGGGCCGCTGAATGCTTTGGGGGAAGGTCTGAATTGCGCATGTGCGTCTCTTTCGAAAAAAATGCCTAATAATCGTTTCAACTCGATTATAGTAGTTTGGAGATCGTTTGACCCCATAATTGTAATCACGATTAAATTTCGATTAATCGAGCAGCCCTACTTTGTAACCATGTTTAGAAAAGTGCTATACAAGTGAAGATATTAAATACACAGAACAAATACATCAGCATTTGGTTGGGGGGGGAAAGAGCTGTGTTGACTCACCACATTCCATCACACCCCACAGCTCATTAAGGCTGAGAACATGCATTGATAGTTGAGGGAGTAACTGACAGACTAAAAGTTGGGCTAAGCCTGCGTTCATTTGTGCCTGTTGTACCTGTATAGTCAGGTTTAATGACCTTGTGTGCGGGTTAATGAGTAGATCTCCTCTGGCTTACTGCACTTTAAGCAAGGGGCCGTGCTATTAAAGAGCTCTGCCATCATGTTTTTGTAGAATGCTCTTTATTGTAAGCTTGAAGTAAAGTCTTTTATACATTTTTCGTAATTGTAACAAACATGAATAGTATATTGAAAACTGTGAAACTAAATGGCTGTTATGTTATCCCTGTCATATGTAGTGTAAGAACAGGTTAGATGAAAACTTTGACATACATTCCCTGCTGTGAGGGAGGGAACGTCACAACGAAGGCATATAAAAATACTCCTTGGGCAAATACAGCATGCCCACGTGTGATGCAGTAGCTGATCAAAGCGGAAGAAGGAACAGTGATTGTTGTGTTGTCCTTAATGCTTCTTCAGAGTGACAGCACAGGGAAACTCGGCTTTCATGAGTTCAAACACCTCTGGAACAACATAAAGAAATGGCAGGCAAGTAAAGCGCAACCATTTTGAATTTGTTTTTTTGGGGGGGAGGGGGTTTACACAGCAGTTGCTCAGTGACACTCCTGTGGGTCAATTGTCTTGTGTAACAGTGAACACAGATGAAGCTGCAGTGAAGTGTATACATATCAGCTATTGATCTGGTTAAAAATAACTCGGATTAGCATCTAATTTTTCCCCTTATTAAAGGAACTGCCATGTTTTATGTTCACTTGAATCTGTTAACTGATGGCCACACATTGAACTGGCTACATTGCAGGACATTTTATTTCCTGTTAAACTTATCTGTCAGTGATATGACTGAAATGTTATTGAAATTGAGTTAGATGATGAATTTATTATAATTTTTGATTATTCAGTTGCTACAGCCATATTGGCAACTATTTGCTTTGTTGAAAAGTAACTGTTAGTTTACTTTTCTACTTGTAGTCTTTCTAGGCAGTAACGCAGCTTAAAAGGAAAATGTTTCAGATGTCAATGATGTTTTAAATTCTTATATTTTTCTTATTTAGGGAGTGTATAAGTCTCACGACAGAGATGGATCTGGCATCATCAGTGAAGATGAGCTGCCCAATGCTTTCCGAGCTGCAGGTGAGCCTCTTTTTTGAACTGATATTCAAATTTTTGCCCAACTGCTGTAAAGATGAGTCTGAACAAACTTAAACGCAGTTGGGATCTTATCTATTAGTCTGTGCATGTTTTCAACAAAGAATATATTGGATTTAAGTAGTTTCATAAGCCAGAAAACTACTTAAAACTATCAAATGTGTGTGTTTTCTCATCACATAGTTATGTATACACCTTGACAGACATGGGCAGTCAAATGGTTTTGAGAGGCTGTATAAAGGGCTAATATTTTGAATATTATACCCGTTGTTTGAATATATTTGCATGTTCATCTCTTTATCAGGTTTCCCCCTCAATGACCAGCTGTTCAAGATGATAATTCGCAGATACAGCGATGAAAATGGGAACATGGATTTTGATAACTATATTGGCTGCCTTGTGAGGCTGGATGCCATGTGCCGTAAGTTTCAAAGACCAGTCCTAAAATCAATTGATCTCTTTATTAGTAGGTCAGCTTTATCTCTGTGACAACAATGAATGACCTGGGATTAAATCTCATGACCTTAAGGTATAGTAGGCTTAATATCTGTTCTGTTTTTAGGTTCCTTCAAAACCCTGGATAAAGATAACAATGGGACTATCAAAGTCAATGTCCAGGAGGTAAAGTCCTCTCAGATATTTGCAACTTTATTGAGTTTTGACTTGAATTCAGATTTTCTAAAGCAGTGGCTCTTTTTTTTGGGAATAAGTAGCTGTTTTCAAATAGTCATCTTCTCTGCTCTTGTTTCTTTTCAGTGGCTTCAGTTGACCATGTACTCTTGAGTCCAGACGACGTCTCTCCTGCTTGTTATACGGAACCACTTTATTTGTCTACACAGTACAATACTTTATCAACTTTCCTTACAACTTCCTGTGATAATCAGCAAATCCCTTGTGCATGCTTGTTTGGAATATTAATGCAATAAGTGTTGGGGGACACTGTTCTGTAGCACTTGCCAGAAAAAGGTACAAACCTACACCTATAAAATGACCCCTAGCTGAATACTCAGGACGAGTTTGAAGCCTATATAATTCAATTAAAATATGGTAGCATGTTGAATTGGTTTTTGTTCAGCCTTTTGATTTGCTTCTTTCCACAAGTCAAAATCAGAAAGGCCAACATCAAGATGCCTTATAACGAGCAAAATTTGAAAATCTAATGTGAAAGCAGGAATCTCTCATTCTAATGTAGCTGGGGCTGGTTTTACACTGTTGGGTTAAGGAACATTCACATCCTCCGTCAACGCTGTGTCTGTTGCTGAAATACAGGAAAAGCTACGACACTCATCACTGTAAAAAATCTCACACTCGAGGTTACCTCCGATGGAAGATCCGGTATGTAGCTGCAAGCTTGGTCGGCCATGTTTTGTAGATTAAGTAGCTATCACCAGAGGTGTTTACAGGTATTGTGCATGAGGTAGTGTTCTGTAGAAGCTGAAGTTGGGTGACACTATTGTGAGAATTACGTGAGGTCACCAAATCCCATGTACTGACAGTTGTTTCATGTATAGTTTTACATGGCTGTGTTGATTTTGACCAGTCTCTGTGAAAGTCCCTGTGGTCCATCCACTCTGACTAGAATAGTTAAGCGACAGCCATGTCAAATTACATATATATATAAATTGTCTGTCTTACTTTGAGTTAAACTCTGTTACTATTAAGTCTCTGTGATACCGGGCCCAATAGTACTGAATGAGAGATAGTTCACTAAAACCTTCGAGTCCGCTAATATAATTTAAGTGAAGAAGGGGATGGGTTATGGTTTGTTTGCACCACAGCCTGTCACACAGATCTTTGTTGGATTATTTGTACACATGTTTATTGTGCAACAGTTACATCGGTATAATAAATGCATAGTGGACAGTGATACTGATGCTTTCTACAGTAGACCATTTTAACAAAGACAACAAAAAATCAAAACAAAAAATCCCAAATTCTCTTTAAAGTCACCTTATATTAGAGACTGTATGCTAATATATATATTTCAGTTTACCCACATCTATATCTTTCTAATATTAATGAGACAATGTTGTATTTGGGCAGGCTGATACTTAGCTTTTTAATATTGATTCTAGCAGTGCAACTTTGCAATAGCCTTCTGTTTGTCTTCGCTTCCTGATCACATTATCACTTCTCACTGTTTACTGTGCCTGCGCCAGATAGTGTCAGCACTGTGTGTGAATTTATCATATATAACAGATGTGTATGCCACAAATGCATGCAGCCAATTGAAAGGATGGATTGCAAACGTTTTTTTAAACCATGCAGTTGAAGCCGTGGTCATTTAACTGTTACTGAAAATATTTGGCAAAATACATATATGTGCCATATTTGAAATAAATTGTAACGTAAATGTGCTTCTGTGGCTATTTTTTACTTAAAATTGGATCCAACTTAGAACTTGTATGTGATGATGTTTCAAAAACAACCAAATCACATTCTCCCTTTGTGATCTCTATATACTTGTCTAGAGAACTAGAGTCAGACTACTTGTGCACTAGTAGTAAACCTTGATTAGAAAGAAAAACAGCAAAAGAAAATGTGATGGTGCTCTGAAAAACCTGAAATAAAATCAGATCTGCATGACTTGTACAGCAACAGCGTACAAACGGCTAATGCTGTATAGTGATAAATACCAACACTCCTATCTGTTTCTGTGTGTGTTTTGGTAATGTCAGCTGTCAACTGTACCGGAAGTTAGATTTGCTCCTTCAAAATAAAACCACATATTAGAGTGATAATATAAGACAAACACGGCTACTTAATTAGTAAAATGACTCGATCATCGGGGTCTTTGATGTGTAAGTTACACGTCAAACCAATAATTAAACGTCATATAGTAGCTGGTGTCACATTAATGTTATGTTAGTCGGCAATATTTGAGCTACGCACTCAAGTAAAACATGCTACCTTACTAAAGCTAACCGGACATATTTTGCTTAGCGTTAGCTTCACGCTGGTTAGCTTGACGGTGGCTATCCCGGCGATAAGGAAGTTAATCTTCACGTTTTTTGGACGAAATCCCAACTTCTCTGTCCTGTGGTATGTTCACCATCTCGTTAGACATATTTGCCATTACCGTACACCCTTTTCCAGCGAGGTTACGTGGACTAGCCCCTTCATTAGCCATTTCTGACTGGTATGTAGCGTTAGCTAGCGTCCTGCTGCAGGGAGAGCTAACCCTCTGTTAGCTGTAATGTCCAGTTACATTTAACACAGCGTAATACACGTATGTTGCTGTATATGAGAATATTTAAATGGCCGCTTCATGTTAAAATAACCAGGACAACGCTGGGAATAGCATCCATTCAGTATAAGTACGAATGCTCTCCAGATACAGCTAGCTATCAGGCTCTCGAATGTGTAGTAATAACTATAGCATCGTCCATTGTTCATTCAGTCATCGGTGCCAGTGCAAACAGTGTTTTATTCACACTTAACCCGCGCTATGTATCTGCTGAACTGTAGGAGAACCCTTGGGCATGTACAAGTAACGGCCTTACAAATAACCTATTGAAAATATTGATTTGATTAATATTTAGTTAATAATCCAATTTGACTGTCACACGTGTATTGCTCAGCTGCTGATGCTGATCGAGTGTTTCACAGCATTAAAGATACTTACCCCAGCTTCTCAGTCCCAAAGATCAACTGCATAGTTTAATTGATTGAAATTTCTTTTAACTGTGCTGTTAATCAGACTCCTGAGCCCTGCCACGCAGCTGGAGGGGTTACGGCAGAGCTCAGAGGAGACTACAAAGCAGCTGCTGACTGTGAGTGTGGAGGATGTCTTCTCCATCATCATCATCATTATTCTTCAACCAAGACAGTGTCACTCGCTTCAAGAAGAGAAAAGCCCGGTTCTCATTCAGCGAAGTCCACATACTGTTGGATGAAGTGAGGAAGCATCGAATGGTTGTTGTGGGTATGTGTCGTTAGCTGCCCAATGACTTTATTCATCTTCTAAAAGTAGAGATGGTGCCTCAAGGTTTTGTGTCTGAATATATAAAAGTTTGGCACACAACTGTATACTGAAAGATACAGTGACGTTTTTAATGATAAAATGTTGAAATTGGCCCAACCATTGACCTAATGAGATTCAAAAGCAAGCACTTTTAAGTCTTATTGATTTTGATCTTTTCCCTCCAAAGGCAAATTCAATCGTGGTGTACCAACAGATGTGAAGAAGCACACATGGGCAGAGATTACTGCACGTGTCAATGAGATCGGAGAGTGTCAACGTGAAGTCATTGAGGTCATCAAGAAATGGTCGGACCTCAAGTGCGACACCAAGCGCAAAGTGGCTGCCATGCGGTCAGGGACAGTGCCCAATAGGGGCCTCAACTCACGTCTTTCCCGAGACCTTAACCAGACAGAGAAAATAGTGCTTCAGATCCTGGAGATGGGCAATGACCACCAGAACATGAGTGACTTCGGCCCTCTGGGAGATGATGACGATGTGCCCGATGACGAGGAAGAAATGGAAGAGGAGGATATGATGGGAATGCAGAATTCTCCTAACGGCGGGTTGGACATGTCATCTATGCCTCCACCAACCTCTTACTCCATTGGTGGACTTGCAGGTAGCAAAGAAAATCAATTCATGAGTGCTTAAAGGAATAGTTCAACCTAAACGGACCATTTTGTCAAAAGGCTAAATACCACTGAAGTTTGATATGTCTACTTAATAACAAAGAATTTTTCACCTTTCTTTTGAAAGTACCTGCTGTGGGTGACAGATTTAGAATAACTATTCATTTTAACTGCTGTTTTAATTGCTTATTGAGGAGAAATGCATTCAGGATGTTTTATTTGAATGCTTTGAATGTTGTAGGAGACTCATCACAACCTTCCTTCGATGTGCAGTATGAGGTACCTGCCACGGAAGGTGAGATGTCAACTTTTGGATACATATGAAGTCAGTGAACATGTTTTACTAATGACAAATTACTGATGAACCCTTTTTCTGTCACGCAAGATGCTGATGCTGCATTTGCAGACTCAGACGATGACCTACGGGATGACGCACTTCCGTCCACTCAGGCATCAAAACTAACAGAGGACCATTTAGGAAACAACGGCATCCAGAAACAAGGACGACCTCAGACGCCCTCCGGACCTTCAACCTCAACAGCCACGCCTTCGCTGCCAGGTCAGCCCTCACAGAACATGAGGGACAGCATCCTGCATAGTGCATCGCTGAGCCTTCAGGAGCAGCACGCCACCAACATCCTGCTGGAGACGGTTTCCCGCTCCCTGGAACTCCTGTCTGAGTCGGTGCAGCAGCTGGCGGAGACTCAGCAGGAGTTTGTGCGGGAGTCGCTGCAGCTCCAGAGGGAGACGGTGCAGGTTCTCAGAGACTTCACGGGTGGAGCCATTGCGCTAATGCATGACAAACTGAACGGACGGCCAGCATTATAGCAATAAAGCATCACAGTTGTAAAGTTGTATCACTGACTTCATACATGGCCTTCAGGCACAGGATTTTTTTTAAGTTCCTCTGGACTCCATTGCTGGTTACTGTAGTTTTTGATAATCCTCAACAGATTCTCCCCGGCTATATTTTAAAACGGAATTCATCGAAATGTATCGATGGCATCTCCGTGGTTTCATGAAAAGGATATAGTGTTCGTTATAAAGAAAGATCGTATGGAGGATTTTTTTTTTTGCTACTGAAAGTGAGACTCCTTCCACTTGCATTGTAAAACATTTTTTATTAAGCCTACACCACTTTTAAAGCCTTTACATTGTTTTAATTTTGAGATTCAAAGGATGAATCTAATTTTAAAAAGTCAGTTAAATCCACATGTGTTTCCTTGTATAAGTTGTAGCTTTCTCTTGCATCAGTGTCTGGAGATAATCACATGTACTGTAATGGTAAGTGGATTTCTACACCTGACCATTATATGGTCCATTTCTCAAAAGGCTAAATAAGGTGTGTTAAACAGTTGGAAAATACCTGTAAGTGAATACTTTATGTCTGTCTGATTTAGGTTTTTCTTACATTACGAACATGAACACTTGAATATGAAAGTTTCAATAATTCTTTTAAGTCATGGAATAAACTACTCATTCATTTAAACAGACCAGAATTCCGACATAATTCAGATATAACCTCATCGATACAAATGCCCTTGAATGGTTGACCATAAAAATGTCAAGCTCAATTGAAGATTGTACATTGGAAATGAAAAAAAATATGGATTGCTTCACAGACTGGTTGTTTAAATAAACCCATGAGAGGAACCTTAATAAAGTTTAAAAAAAAATACAGCTGTACCTCAAAGGAAAAATCAAATGCTATTCGATGGGTTTTCATTGTCATCAAATACCATTGAAAGACCAAAAACTAGTAGCCCTGGGCAACATGTTCTTTTACAATGATGAATATAAGCTGTGTAGTTTTAGTTGATCCTGCTGCTGTAAATATTCACTGCAGCACCAAGTGTGTATAAATCCGCTGCTGAAAATAAACCCCAACAAGTGTGTACTATCCTTTCAGAAGCATTTTCCAGCTGATTAAGGAAACTAAAGGACATTTTAATTAAGACTATAATATTTGTGATCCAGTTTCAAACATTGAGCTAGGGGAACAGTGGTGGTCTTGGGGCTGAAAGCTACAGGAAGGGTTAGGGAGGTCTGAAAGTTGAGAGGCAATACATTGGCTTTGGTCGTCTTGGGATCTGCTGAAGGATAGAAAAATGTAAACCCACCAGATTTGTCCTAAAGGTATTGTCCTTCATGAGGTGAGGACATGCAATATCACAGCTTCATTAACCATCCTTAACTGAAACTCCTACTGATGTTATTAGTTGGAGTACAGCCACTTCTGCAGGTACACGAAATGTGCAGTAGGGGGCTCTGCTGTACAGTGTGTCTGAGAACTATTAAACAAAATACAAAATTTTGGGATCATTTTGATCCCAAAAATCAGGATTAAACTGATCCCAGCAGGAGGGTGGATTCATGGTGGATATCAGTAATAAAACTAGGTTACTAAAATTGGTTAGTTAAATAATACAACATTTCTATCATGCATTTTACAGTATTTATATTTATTCATCAATTTCACTTGAATTGTTCAACAGGAAGTACATAAAGTAGGTAGGCTATGTAGGCTAGCAACCTTTCAGTACAGCAAATTATAAATTATAAATATTTCGGCCCCATAAAATAATCCCCCAAACAGCTGTCAATATTGAACTCAAATAATAAATTCTGTCCTTGTTCATTAAACATTAATCACACTGACACAATCATCAGTCATGGACTTATCAAAAATAGTATCTAACAATTGCATCTCTTATTGGTCGTCCAGTCGGGCCCTCATTCTGACAGAATGCTGGAGGTTGGTCAGTGTCTCCAATGGGCTCAGGTGCAATCGGGACGTCATCACAGAGAGGGACTTTGCACTTGGTCGCGCTGTTGTGTAGGACAATGCAAGCAAGTATTATGTTGCATGCTTTCTGTGGTTCCACTCTCAAGTAGTTAAGGCATGCAAAGCGCCTCTTCAGAACTCCATTTAAGCGCTCAATGGTGCATCTTGTTTTGCAATGAGCAGTGTTGAAGCATGCCTGCTCAGGCGTGTTTGCAGCCAGAAAAGGGGGCATCAGCCATGGTAGAAGAGGGTAGGCACTGTCTCCTAATATGATACCATTTGGTCGGTTGGTTTGGAGCTCTCTATATAGAGCGCTCTCCCTCAGGATGCGCGCATCATGGACAGACCCAGGCCACTTCACAACGCAGTTTGTGATGAGGAGCTCAGCGTTGCCCACAAGTTGAACGTTGATGCTGTGTCTCCCCTTTCGGTTTACAAACTCCCACTCATTCCCACGAGGTGCTTGTATGTGCACATGGGTGCAGTCGATTGCTCCAATAGTATTGGGCATATTCCCCAAAAGAAAAAAATTCTGCTTGGCCTGGATGATCTGGTCATCCTTCGAAAATGAAACAAATTCATTAATCAGGCTGGCCAATGCAGTTGACACACTTTTCAGAACATCACAAACAGTTGATTTTTTCACACCCATGTAGTCACCCACAACTTGGTAGAAAGTCCCACACGCATAGAAGCGAAGAGCAATGAGGACCTGTTCCTCCACAGACAGACCATGACTCCTTTGGGTTCTGCGTTGGAGGTTGGGCCTGAGCAGGTCCACAATATACTAAATATCAGCTCTTCCGAAGCGAAACCGAGCATACAGCTCCTCATTAGTATATTTCTGCAGTGGATCTATACGCTCAACATACCCCCTTTGACGGTATCTTCTCCTGTGGTGGCGATGGACAACACCTGCCATGTCACTGCCTCTCTGTGACCTTCTCTCTAAGTCCTCTGAGAAAGGCTGAATATACATATGGCTGTGTAAATTGGTCTTCCCAAACACACCTGTTAGCTTAATTGCTTTGGCTTGTGTTCAATTAATGGAATCATACCCAAGGCCTGTAAAATGATGCTTGCTACATCAAAGCGGTGGAACCATGGACTCAAAAAGCCCGAATTTCTCTGCTGCTGAAACCCACGCCCTACTGGAGGGTGTTAGGTGCCATTATAGGTCATTGGTAGGATCTTTTAGTTCTGCCAAGGGTGGTGAAGTGAGCAGTAAAATGAAGAAGGAAATTTGGGCTGAAATCACACAACATGTGAATGCCATGGGGTTTGGCCAGAAGAGGACAACAGAGCAACTAAGATTTCGGTGGAAGAATCTTAAGGCCAGGGCAACAAAAGACCACGCTGAAGCCAAGAACAGCCAAACAGGCAACAACACATATAAGAGGGTGAATACACAGACATAGTCCTTGATATTATTGGAGGTGAAAAGTCGGAAGCTCTGCATGGGATCCAAGATGTTGCAGAGGATGGTGAGCCTGTGATGACAGCAGAAAGTGAGCCTTCTTCAGAAACATTTATTCTTAATCTCAGCCCTGTAATCGAGGGAGAAGGTCAATCACAGGTGGAGCCAGAAGGCCTAGTTCCCACAGGACCCCCAGAGAGAGGCTCAAAGCACCCAAAGAAAGATGACGCCTATAAGGTACTTCTGCAAAAAGAGACTGAAAGGGCAGAAGTACAGATCCATCTAGCAGAGGAACAGCTTATTCTTGCCCGACTGCAGCAAACCAAGGCCAGACTTGAGATCCGCCTCCTAAAGGCCAAGCTTGGACAAGCTGGTCTCTCCACAGCAGACGAAGCAGAAGATGATGATGAAGAAGAAGGAGAACTCATAAGAAGAACTACTCATAACAAGAACTAAGAAGTAATTTATTTTGTTAAGTATTGGACATTTAAGCCTTTTTTTATCCAGTTCAATTCAATAAATCTTTCTTTGAAACCTGTTCGAAACATCCATAATGTATTTGTGAGTAAAGTATGTATTTTTTTATTTATTTGTTGTAGGTCTCAGATGAGTGGACTGCCTGTTTCCAAGAAATGGACAATGGAGGGGGATGTTTATATTGTTTGTTTGCTGTTCCGTTCAGTCCTATTTTCTGTTCAAATAAAGCATATTCGAGTGACCCCACACTATTCTACCTGTTGTTCTTTACATAGCTACATTGTGAAAGTCCCATTTAGACCACAGGTAATCCAGATTTGGTAATCCTGAAAAGTTTGAATCCGGATCAGAGTAATCCAATCCCACATTGCTTTGAAAAACCAGCATAAAAATAAAATGGATTACGTGATCCTGGATAGCAGAAAAAGAGATTTCCAAATCTGGATCAGTTTGATCCAGATTAAAACTTTTGAAAAACTGGCCCCTGGGGATCCACTGAAGACTAGCTAGGCTAGTTAGCCATCTCATTAGGCAGATGGGGTTTGAGACCCCGCAGCAGAGCACCTGGGTTGTGATCTCTTGTGCAATGACTCCATTTTGCGTGGTCACTCTTGTGGAGCTGTGAACAATGTCTCTGATTCCAGTATCTTGCATATGTGACCGTTTGTGTTGTAGTAACTGCTCTCTGCATATGTTGAAGTGCAGCCATTGGTCTGACCCGTTCGACTGGGTGTCATCACTCCACAGATCTTAGTGTGGTGGGTGTGACCTCCAAGTTTGTGAAGTCTGTATGTTGCCGGTTTACTTCATATCAATCAATCAATCAAATTTTATTTGTATAGCCCATATTCACAAATTACAATTCGTCTCATAGAGCTTTAACAGGGTGTGACATCCTCTGTCCTTAACCCTCAGCAAGAGTAAGGAAAAACTACTAAAAACCCTTTTAACAGGGTAAAAATACGTAGAAACCTCAGAGAGAGCCAGATGTGAGGGATCCCTCTCCCAGGACGGACAGAAGTGCAATAGATGCCTGGTGCAGGAAAACATCATCACGATTAAAGTCTTCAAGATTAAAGATTAAAGTCTCTAGCAGCATTTGATGAGGGTAATCATCCCGAAGGACAACCCCAACATGACATGCCAAGCAGTTCCGCTGCAATCACAGTCCATGGTCAGCAACCAGCAGGACTACGATCCACCATCCAGACCAGAACGCCACTCCAGTCCTCAGTCAACGTCCACCGCCACCCACCACGAGCCGCCGCCGCGGTCCTTGTCCAATGCCCGTATCCGATGCCAACGCGACACAGGGTCCACCACCACGATCAGCCCACACGACACAGAATCCGCCACACTGGGTCCACCACCACGACCCCCGGTGCGCGATCAACAAACCGCAATACATGGTGCGGCCACAGAGGCCCTGGATCTGCGGGTGATAAAGCAAAGGGATTCCGGGGAAGGGGGATAGGGATGGAGAAGAGGAAGGAGAAGCTGGAAAAAAAAAAAAGCTCCGTGTGTCATAAAATAGAACAAGTAACGTTCTGCCGCACTAATTAGCTCTTACTATAAGCTTTATCAAAAAGGAAGGTTTTGAGCCTACTCTTAAACAAACAGATGGTGTCTACCTCCCGAACTGAAAGTGGTAGTTTATTCCACAGCAGAGGAGCATGATGGCTAAAAGCTCTGGCTCCTACTCTACTTTTAGAGACTTTAGGGACGACAAGTAGGCCTAAATTCTGGGAGCGGAGTGCTCTAGTGGGTTTATAAGGTACTAACAGCTCTTTAAGGTAAAAAGGCGCTATATTATTAAGGGCCTTGAAGGTGAGGAGGAGAATTTTAAATTCTATTCTAGATTTAACTGGAAGCCAGTGTAGCGATGCTAATACTGGAGAAATGTGCTCTCTTCTCTTTGTTCTCATCAGGACACGTGCTGCAGCATTTTGGACAAGCTGTAGAGTCTTTAACGACTTACTTCTGGAGCCTGATAGTAATGAATTACAATAGTCCAGTCTCGATGTAACAAAGGCGTGGACTAGTTTTTCTGCATCTTTTTGCGAAAGGACATGTCTGATTTTTGAGATATTACGCAAGTGGAAAAAGGCGGTTCTAGAAATTTGTTTTAAGTGAGAATTAAAGGATAAATCAGGATCGAAGATCACTCCCAAGTTCCTGACTGTTTTGTTGGAAGCATGGGCAATGTCATCTAGCGCAGCTATATCATTAGATAATGTATCTCTAAGGTGTTTGGGGCCAAGTATTATAACCTCTGTTTTGTCTGAGTTTAATAAGAGAAAATTGCGGGTCATCCAGGTTTTTATGTCCTTGAGACATGCTTGAAGTTTAGTTAATTGATTACTTTGTTCAGGTTTTATTGATAAGTATAACTGGGTGTCATCCGCATAGCAGTGGAAATTTACAGAGTGTGTCCTGATAATGTTTCCTAGTGGAAGCATATATAATGAGAATAAAATTGGGCCGATCACAGAGCCCTGTGGAACACCATGGTTAACTTTGGTGCGCACAGATGACTCATCATTAATTTGCACGAATTGGGAGCGATCAGAAAAGTACGATTTAAACCAGTTAAGGGCGGTTCCATTAATGTTAATTAACTGTTTGAGTCTTTGTAATAGAATTTGATGGTCAATTGTGTCGAATGCTGCACTGAGATCTAACAGAACGAGGACAGACACAAGTACCTGATCTGAGGCTATTAAAAGGTCATTAGTGACTTTGCCAAGGCTGTCTCTGTACTGTGATTGGCTCTAAACCCCGACTGAAAGTTTTCATATATATTATTTTCCTGGAGAAACTCACACAGCTGATTGGCTACCACTTTTTCTAAGATTTTAGATATGAAGGGGAGATTAGATATTGGTCTGTAATTGGCTAAAACCTCTGGGTCCAGAGTGTTTTTTTTGAGAAGGGGTTTGATTACTGCTATTTTAAAAGACTGTGGTACATAACCTGATGATAATGACAGATTAATTGTATTAAGTAACGAACTATCAATTAGGGGCAGAATTTCTTTAAGTAATTTTGTAGGAATGGTTGGTTTAGAACCCGAGATTATTTTGGTAAGCTGATCACAGGTGATCAGAGAGAAGCTGTCTAAGTAATGGGTAGGATTCTCAGCCGTTTCTGAGATCTCTGTTGTTGGGAGGGTATTAGTGCCAATTGATGTTGATTTGGTTGATTTTATTTCTAATAGATAGAATTTTATCATTAAAAAAGGTGATAAAGATGTAGCTATTTAGGGATCGAGGAATACTGGGTTCGGTGGAGGTGTGACTCTCTGTCAGCCTGGCTACAGTGCTGAAGAGAAACCTGGGGTTGTTTCTATTCTCTCCTATTAGTTTTGAATAGTAGGCGGCTCTTGCTTTGTGGAGAGCCTTTTTATATTCTTTAACACTATTCTTCTAGTCTATGAGGTTTTCAACATGGTTGCTGGAGCGTGTGAGAATTCAATATTTTAGCTGTTGTGTGGGTCTGACTGTACTATTTTCAATAAAGGCAGGAGGGGGGGCCTTGAGCAGGTTGGGCCAGATATAAGGCCTTTATACAAATGATTTATAAATAACCCTTGCTGCATAGTGTTAATAATGAATCTTATAATTGTTCTGAATTCTAACTTTTGGTATTAAACCATTATTCCCTTAGATCAATTCAGATCACATATATTTCATGCAGCTGTCTGATAAATTCTGGAGGTCGGACAGAGTGACTTTGTTGACATTGTTTTGTTTAGTTGTTTTGGTTTCGAGGATCCTAATGTTTACATCAACAGGACATTGTTTGGATATAGCAGGAACATTATATTCCTTTCTCCAATGGCCCACATGGCATCAGCTGTGTCAAGGCCTTTCATGAAGAGAACATTTTGCTTAGCAACTATCAGAGTAGTAGTAGCGTCACGGAGAGTGGCTTCTTGTCACTTCCTGGATTCCTTGACAAGAGGCGGGGGACTACAGCTGTGTACCAATAAGGGAGAACCAAATTGATTTGCGGTGACTCCCCTTCAATCTTTCATAACCAATCACATTAAATCTACTGTTATAATTATATCAAACCCCTTTTGTTTGGGGCCATTATTAACTACCTATTGCTAACGGATTTAGCCTAGGCTGTGATAATTGTCCATAGCTATGTTGTTCATTTCATTGCATCTCAATAAATACTTAAATTGGACCAGTCCGACTCTTCTCATATTTAGGGTAAACCAACACGCCTGACAAGCGCCACTTCCTTTCTAGTTTTCTTGATAATTGTTTTAATTCATTTGTCTGGGAATTATACCACGGAGCTAATTTACTATGTTTGACATTTTTCTTTTTTAGAGGGGCTATTGAATCTAATGTTAATCGTAATGAGTCTGCAGAGCTAACGACGAGGTGGTCGATCTCAATGGAGCTCGGGTTTTTAAAGAATTTGTTCTTTATATCTACGGATAATACGGGTTTAAATGTAATTGGAATTATTTCCTTAAATTTAGCTACAGCACTATCAGGTAGACATCTAGAAAATTAGTTTTTTATTAGTGGTATATTCAGTTATTGAAAAATAGAAAGTTATTAAATTATGGTCTGATAGAGCTGGATTGCGCGGAAGTACTGTTAAATGTTGAATTCCGACACCGTACGATAATATAAGGTCAAGTGTGTGGTTACAACAATGAGTAGGTTGGTGTACACACTGACTGAAACCAAATGAATCTAGTATTGAACTAAATGCTACGCTACGGCAATCTTTCTTATTGTCAACATGTATATTAAAGTCACCAACAATAATAATTTTATCGGTCTTTAGGACTAAGTTTGATAAAAACTCTGGGAGCACGGTAAACTACAGCAAATATGATTGGCTGTTGGTGTTTCCTGGATTGGCGTGGAAGACTAAGAACCAGACATTCAAATGATTTGTAGCTGAGTGAGTGTGGATGTGGTTGAGGGCCACTGGGTGTCCATTTTGGCTTGTGGAAGTGACAGCTCACCCTTGTTGGGTCTCTGTTCTGTTTGTGAATGGCAGCAACTTTCTAGGTGGCCTAGTTGTGCCCCTTTTTGTTTGTGGCTGTTGCACTCCACTTTTGTATTAGTCACCTGTGTAAATATCGTTTAATGTATATGAAGTAATATTAGTTAACCTCATGGTGGTAGCCATTTTGTGTCAAGTGGTAGTGGAATCCACTTGTATGGCTACTAATGTGCCAAGATCAGAAGAGAAGCTTGCAGTGTGGGGACTGCTGGTGCTTCTGGGCCTCAGCTTGGGATTTTAAACGTTGAGTTTATTCTGTTGTTTGATGGTAATAAATCCCACGGTTTGGGCTGTTTTTAAAGGCTTGGTGTTGATTTGTGACAGTGATCTTACATGTTATTCGGCTCATAGCCCCACATGATCGTGGGGTGTAACTTTCATTCTTATATTTCAGGTTTTTAAACTGCAAGATCATTGCTAACATTTTACCTGCACCTGACCCTCGGCTTGGAAAAAAACACTTTTCCCAACTGTATGAAATAACAGTTTATTAGTAATGCATGCATCCAGGGCTACTGCTCATTCAAACTTTAGAACATTAAAAAGGCAGAACATATTTATTCAAATTTCACATTTTCCCAGATTTTGTGTGAATTCAGCAGTTAAATGTGCTATTACAGTAGGTACAGTATTCATTTGGATATTTATCACAAATCGTCGAAATTTTAAAACATCCCGCTCCATCTTTTAATGTAACAATGCATCTAAGGATGTGGGGTTACTGATCTGTAGACTGCATTCTTAATTATATACTGGTGCAAGTACACACATACACACACACACATACACACAAACACAGAGAGAGGGAGAGTTAACTCAAACTGCATTGTTCTGCCGCAGCACCCTCTGCTCTGCAGCCTCAGTTGGTTAAACAGCTGCTGGGGCAGGTCTGGCCTGCTGCAGCAGGGAGGGGTGCAGGGGCGGGATGCAGCAGGAGTTCAACAGTCTTCTGGGGCTTCCTCCATAGCTGGAAGGCAGGGGGCAGCATTAGTGTCTGGCTGGGGGGGCTGGGGTCCTGAATAGGCAGCTGTATTCACATTGTGTGCCAGTCTTTTTACCTTTGGTTCTTTATGGAGCCCTTAAACCTGAGACTTAAGCCTTTCTGAAAGAGCATTATTCACTTTGAATGCCTATAAAACTGTATTCTACTCACTTCTTACTCTCTTCCATCTCTTTGGAATAAAATACGACTTTGTCTATTGTACTTAGAAAGGGAATATTTACGCTAAAAGTGTAACTGATTTAATTCACTGAATAAATGCCTTAACAGAAATTTGATGGTACTATTCCACGCTTGTTTGAATCCACAAAAATAGCAAATGTTTAGGATTCAATATACACTACAATAAAATGAGTTACATGTTTGACTAGATACTGTTACAGTTAACAGTTTTGATTTAACAAAATATTTCTAATTGTATTTCTAGAATTGTTTCTAGATTTTTCATCTTTCTCCAAAACTCAACCTATAGAAAATGTCCACTTGTCACAGTAGTAAGTTGACATCTGGCAAAATGAGACGGATTGAAAACGACAATAAAACGTTGAAAAAATCTATCCATCGATCTGTCCCAGTGCAAATCTAAATGTGGGGCTCCTCCCCCTTTCTATTGCCCCAGTTGACCCCTGTGCCCTTTCCTTTTCTTCAGTTTTAACCCCCACCTGTTCTCATTCCCTTGTTCCTCCCAGCTCCCTCTTTCATCTCCCATCTGCCACTGAAGCTGCTGCAGGAGTCGGGGCTTGCGGAGGAAAGGTTGCACTGAAGGACGGCAGATCTGTCTCGCTGCTTGGATGAGATTAAATTATTGTCATGGCCACATTTGTGCCCCAACAAAAAGAGTAATTACACATCTGCTGCTAATCCAAACAGTTCGATTAACGTCATATGATTTTATTTGTTCTATATGTTAAGATATGTTTTTTTTTTTATCCTTATGAAATTTGTATTAATCCACCAGCCCCTAAACAACCACCATTGCAGAGAGTGTTTGTGATCCTTGTGTATGTATGGTACCTTATTGACTGGTTCTGTGGAGATACACAAAGAAACCAAGAAAACACATCATCACACATTAAACTGCATTTGCATTGTGTATTTTATAGCTAAAGGTAGAAAACACTTCAGTTGGTTGTTACAACCAGAGACTCGTGCTCTTCTAAAGGATTGTTTTGGTTACTGTAACCCTATCCCCTGTCACACAATTTGTCACTGTTCCTAGGAAGTTTAACATTGTTTATTAGAAGCAGGGCTTTTATAGGTACAGACTTGGTTAAGAAATCAAATATGCCACATACCTCACATTGCCTATTGCGGCTCAGGAAGTAAAGCGGGTCACCCTCTAACCAGAAGGTAGGAAGTTTACTGCCAGTCTTCCCCATTCAACATACCGAAGTGTCCATGGGCAAGATACTGAACCCCAAATTGGCCCTGACAGCTGTGCCATTCACATAGAAAATGTGCTGCCAGCAGATGCACAGTATGAATGTGTGTGTGAATGGAAAAAACAACCGTACTGTAAAGCACTTTGAGCGGTCACACTCTAAATAAATACAGACCATTTACCAATTATGACGTTATTATCTCAACCAAGGTCAGGTTTTCACCCCTATTGTTGGCTTCTAAGCATCATTGCACAAAAAGACACCGCAGAGCATGAATCTTGGTGGAGGGATGCGGTAAGGATCAGGGTAAAACCCAGTAAATCAGGGTGTGGATCCAGATCTGGGGCAGATCCAGGACTTTGTTTTCCTAAACATTGCAAGGCCATCATTCAACATTTTACCTTTTTCCTAGGGAATTATTTATGGATCCTGATGACTTTCAATCTGGCATATTTAGAGAACTGATATCTTGATTGAATTTAAGGGGACTGTTGGGCCATGGCGGAGGTATGAGTTCTACTGAGTGCCCTTCTACAGTAGTAGATGTCATGTTCTCAAATTGAATATTGATCATGGGGTTAAGAGTTGATAACCCTAGTTAATATATATTAAGTAATATGTGGCACAAATGGGCTAATGTGTATATCAAATCAATCAACCAGTCAATCCAATTTTATACAGTCCAATTTGTAAAGTCCATAATCGCAAATAATTTATCTAATGGGGCTTAAAATGGTGCATCTTCTGCTCTTAACCCTCAACAAGTGTAAGAAAAACTACCCCTAGAAAAACTTAAACAGGGAAAAAAATGATAGAAGCCTCAAAGAGAGCCACGTGTGAAGGGTCCCACTCCCAGGACGCCCAGACGTGCAATAGATTCCACGTGTAACTGAACACATCAACAACATTACAATATTTACAACATTGATTGGAAGAAACAGTTTTTAAGATAATGGAAAAGTGTGTCAATGTTTAAAGTATTTAAGAAAAAATGTCGGTTAGGGTTAGGGTTAGGGTTAGATGAAGGGAGAAGCAATGACATTTGTAATCGAAGCTTTATTTGTGGCAGAATATGTGAGTAGGCATATTGTATAGATGTAATATTGCTACTTAATGATAGAGTTAGTGGAGAGACAAAAACGTCAACGTTATCACTGTAGCAGGTCGCTGTAGTTCAGGAGAAAAAGCGGAACACCAAATTGCACCTGACAGCTGTGCTCGCCGGTGATTGTAGAAAAAGTGCTGCACACAGGTGCACTGTCTAAAACGTGATTCAGGGGACCTGTTAGAACCACTAAATTAAATGCATGACTGCAAAATTCAATATTCAAATGTATTGATTTAAATAAGCATCATTTTGTTGAGTTATGATGAAATAATATGTTGTTGATAATTAAATCAACTTAATATTGTTTGTAATTTGAGATCAAATTTCTGCATTTATTGATTTGAAATTAACTTTAAATTGTAGTAACTTCATAAAACTGGCCAGACAACTTAATTTTTCCTCAACTTAGTTTAGGATTTTAAGTCCCCTAAACGTGCCTGGGTAGGGACTTCTGGTTTGCAATGGACTAGAGAAGACACTCTAAACTATTGAAATTCACCCACAGAATAACTAGAAATCTCAAGCGCTTTGAAGGACAAAGCTAATAGCATCGTGGCAGATCAACTTAGCACTCAAAGCTAAAAAACCGGATGAGGACATTCAAGGCAAGTTTCATTACATTTACAAGAAAATACAAAAAAAAACTGATGTATTTAGGCATTTATATTAATTGTATTGGATTGATAACGTTGGACAAAAAGAGAGCGAACCTCTTGTGAAGAGACAAAAAGGGGAAAATCCCAAATGGTTGCCAAGAAATGGCCACAACGTTCTCTCTTTGTAGGCAAGAAATCATATATGAGGCTCATGCAATCAAAGACTTTATTGAGTGATGCCCTGCATTAGTTGATATAACTCAGGTTAGTTTGTTTGTAATATAAGTCTATGTATTTTTAATTTAAAACAGTGATATTTGTTGTTTGTTAGCCGTTTTACTACATTTTATTTATGTCGGCATCATTTACACCATGTTTTACCATACCATATCTTTCTCTGGAGCCGCATTAACGTTCACACGCACACACACTGCAGACAAGCTCTCGTCCAAGGGCACACACAGGGTGTACGTTAGGATCGCTATACCTGCTAGCATCGCGTCTTCCGGTTGGGAACTTTTAGTCTAAAACATAGTGTACATAATGCCGATTCGAGTTGAATATGAATGTCGGGGCTTGGAACCTTGATGACACCACACGAGCAGTATGGAGGCATGTTATGTTTTTTTCTGTTAAATTACGTTTGAAATTTTCTACACTTCAATTGTATCGGATTTGGCTGCAACACTGTTTACCCCTGAGACTCCAAAAGTGTTTTGTGGACTCCAACACTTCGCCAGCCCTCCATCGGCATAGTGCTGAGGAGATAATGAGTGAAGTAACATTTTTCGGTGAAGTTTTAGTGGGCCAATTTGGTCATATAACATGCCGCTTAAATTTGGTGATAAAACAACAAAAAAGAAGCATCTGTTATTTTTCAGTGATAGAATATTTTTTTATGTGTGTTTGTAAAAGGGTACAAATAGAATAAATAATGTATCTATTGATCAACTGAAATCACTAAGCGTGACAGTGTAAAAAGTCTGCAGTAATCATCCAGCTCATTATCTTGAACATGCTAACGTATGTTTTCATTTGCTTTCCAGTACACGGAAGAGTTTGAGGCAAGCCTTGGTAGGCATGTGATGAAATATGCCATCATCGATGATCAGCAGTTAAGCCCTGGATCTCCCCACAAGACAGCAACCATCGTGGTTGAGGGAACCAGAGGAACTTAATCTATATACTTTGTGTCTCAGAAACTGTTCCTTGAGCTCATTGGACTGACACCAGAGCCAAACTTCCAAATCTCAAAACACTATTTTGATATGTTGAGTTGACTTTTACATTTACACCTTGTTAAAGCCCTTTGAGACAAATTGTGATTTGTGAATATGGGCTATACAAATATAATTTGATTGAACTTCATTGATTGACTTGAGTTTAGTACATAACTGAAGATCAAAATAAAAACAAGTTAATAGAAGAACAATTTTGTTGTGAATTAATTGATTTCTTCAAAGCTAAAAGGATAAAACTGTAAGAAAACAATCTTATTGGAGAAATCATATTTTTAAATGGTTGTCAACTAAAAAACAACTTCCACAACTTTGCAATTATTGCATTATCTTGTTCTGATGAGCCTGATGTCACAGTGAATGAAAGCTGCTAGTCAGTGTCAGTCAAAGATCTTTGATCACATTTTTTTATGTTTAGTATGTTGCCTCTACCACAAACACTCACCCCACTATTTATGTATCTACTTGTTCTAATCTAATTATATATTTTCTTCCCTGAAAAGCATCTTGGTCATTTGTCAAATAAATTGACAGCTCGGTCAATCTCTAAATG
Source organism: Pleuronectes platessa (assembly GCF_947347685.1). Classification (NCBI taxonomy): domain Eukaryota; kingdom Metazoa; phylum Chordata; class Actinopteri; order Pleuronectiformes; family Pleuronectidae; genus Pleuronectes; species Pleuronectes platessa. Next base: position 21,656,355 of record NC_070640.1, on the reverse strand, counting down.
TCTATTTGTAAGTAGTCGGCTAAATGGTCTATTTGGGTTGTGGCAATGGGGAATGAAGGAGACTTCAGTGTTTGGTAGGATATGAATTTGATGAATATGAACCATAAATATTTCATTGTGTATGGGCACATATTGAGTGAAAAAAGATTAACAGGCCTTAAATGGTTAAAATACTGGGACATATGGGTCGTCAAAGGAAAGTACAATATATCTTCCTGTATAAGCCGACTGTCTCTAAAGTCTGGAGGAAGGATAAAGGAACAGTAAATTGCCGAAGTCAGCACAGATGGCCAGAGGAAACGAGAGGTCAACGGCCTAAAAGGTTTCAAAACACTGATTTTGTGACCTGTGAGCAGGGACAGTAAAGTCATAAGACACAGTATTTCTGTCTGTATTATAATTAGCCAGTGATTTGCTTGAATGCGACTCTAGACTCCTTGGGCCTCCTTTCACTTCTGTAAATCTGCTCAGTGGGGAGGTGCCAGGCCGGTGCATTGTTTGGTACCCGACAGTGTTTCTGCATCCAGCATATTAATGAGATCAACTAATCAAGCAAATGACATGCATACATTTGAGGCTGCATATACACACACACACACACACACACACACACACACACACACACACACACAGACAAACAGAACCCACCACACATCCATTCCACACCTTCCATTGTCCCACATTCAGACAGGAGGCTGGGCTTCAGAAGCTGCCACAACAGCCCAAACATCTCCCTCGAGGGCCTGCTTGGGTCAGATTTGCACCCCCACCACCTCTCTGTTTCCAAATGTCCTTGGGGAGAAGACGGATCCTCAAGCTGCTGTGGGCTGGAGATGAGGCAGATGCCGGCCACTCAGGCTAATGGGAGGTCCGAGGGGGATGACATGACTCCTTTTCGGTTCCCATGCCCCGTGGCACGCTCATGTCACACTCCTGCAAGTTAATACAGATGATGACCAGTGAGGGTGCACTGTCCATCTGCTCCCCTGACACAAAGGCACACACATACACACCCTCCTTCACAGAGAGATGCAGCAGGTAGCAGGTGTAGATGGAGGCAGGACTCACATTTGGGTGCACCTCTCAGAATGGAATAGAGGGGGATGATGGGTTATGTGTGTGACAGGAGATGTATAGAAAGATTTACACACAAACACACGGAACTACAATTCATATATTGACAAGTTTTAAAATGCTCTTTCAGCATGTAGACATGATTTGATGTGCGAACAAAGACCGGAAATTTAATTTCTGCTTAGTTTTGATCCCCCACACATTCAAAGACAAACCAGATATGAGGATCAGGCTCAGTTGATAGTTCATTCAAATCATTCTCAACCCAATGATATAATCTGTCCACTCTAATCACAACACTTTCCTCATATACAATATTCAAATTCTGATATAGGTTCTAATAAATAAATAGATAATTAAAAAAAACCTTGGTGAGTAAAATTCTGCTGAGGATTTCTGAAATTTTATAATATAAAATATTATAGTTTATAATTTGGGAAGATGGAGGATTATTTGCAGTCATATAGCTGGTGCTTGTACCCACTTATCCAGAGGCCTATTTTCACCATTGTGTCATGTGTCCTGTCTATATATTATTTTGTTATATTAAGAGGAGGATATAAAAAATAAGTCAAAGTCAAGGGAATATTAAAGAATGTTTGATTTGACTCTAAGAAACAATAGCAGAGTAGTTTCCATGCCATAAAACCACAAATCAACATTAGGTTGGATATTAGTTTACTGTAAACTGATAATCATACAATAATCAATGAGTAAATAGATCATGGATCACATATTTCATTCTTGTGTGGTTGATTAGGAGGAATTGCAAGCCGATTATATGGGCAAACTAAAAAACAAGTATTCTCATTTTGTCTGGACTTCCTCATTGGAAGTATTTGGTTCCACTTGTAGAAACTGCTCAGGACTTGTAAGGTTTGACATACACGATTATTGACCATTAATAACCGACAGAGCTGTGAGTCTTCTCTGACAACACTTTGCTTAGTTTACATACAACTGTGTGTTTCCTCCCTCCTTTGTCCACGTTGCCGTGCAGGGAAGCGTGTCAGGATATACGGGGGGCCACTGCAGGCACGCGTCCCTCTAACTCATTTTAATATCAATAGGCCCCACCTCCCATCCTCCACCCTGCTGCCATCACATCCATATATATGCACATAATCACACATCACACATGCCTGTTGTGTGTGAGATGAATAAATAGTAGTTGCTATAAATAAACTGGTGCGATCTTGACATGTCTGATGTGTCCCATTTTTTTGTTCACTCGAGGAGTCCTCTGGATTCAGAAAATCTGGATCAAACTCACAACCATGTCAACAGGCAGCATGTGTTGGGTTGTAAAAGTGGTTAAACTAAACCTTTAGGTGGCCGTCATCATATACATACAAACCAATGTAATCAATTCTGTATTATAGGACTCTTAAAAACTCATACAACATGAATTGTGAAGTGGCTTATTGTTCTGTTCAGTTATAGGACACATAGTCTTATATTAGTCCAGATATGAGTCGTGGTGGTTTGGATCAGCTCTTCTGTTTAAATAACAGTTTAGGTGTGTTTACTCTGAACCAAATCACCCCTGCTGCAGGCGACAGGTGCTGGAACCGACAGCCGACCGCACTTCTTCCTAAATCAATAAGGAGTTATGGTGGAGTTTGTGTGCGCGCGTGCTTATGTGGGGGGGGGGGGGGGGGGGGGGGGGGGGGGGGGGGGGGGGTTTAGACGCTTTGCGGAGACAATAGCTGGGGTTGGAGCCCCACAGGGGCGACCATGTGCCGTTGATTACCATACAGCTGTTCCTATGAGGTCCAGACAAAAGCAACATGATAGTCCAAACCCCGCAACCCCCTCTACCCTCCCCCCCACACACACATACACACTCACACACAGACACACACACTTTCTTGCCCCCCCCCCCTTCTTCAGACTCAAGAGGACAACAGAAGAGGCCCTTCTATCAGTATTCGCTATAGACGCACAATGTGGACCTTCCAATTCTCCACCATCGCACACGCGTCAGAGCAATTATAATGTTGGATGTAAAGAAAGGAAGGCGATGTGCCATTCTTCCCTGCTTCCTTCTGATCTTTCTTTAGAGTGTAGGCAAGACCCAAAGTGAAAAACACTTTTGTAAACAATGATCTAAATAGCTGCGGGATGCAGGAGGGCTTCATAAACATTGTGGCATGCTCATTAAGTTCACCCCGATGTTTGACTAATGTTGTTGTCTCTTTGATGAAACGTTTTCATCTTTATTTTGGTAGAATCTCACTCCAACCACAAGATCGGGCTACTATTAAACACGTTCTTCAATATGACTCTTCAAGCTGGTCCATCCCCCACACCAGGCCCATAGTTAATTAAAATTCATCTAATTCTCCACATATTTGCCCTACGCCAGCTTCTAATGCATATTCCTAACTGTGTCCAGATGTACTGTAGGTTGCCTAAATCCCCCGACAGGCCTCCTGTGCCAGGCTGCTCCCCTGAGGTCTGCCCCGGCTCCACCTCTTTGTCCGTGACGCGCAGCATCGCTGGGTATAAATCCACAGTGCGCCTTTACGCACCAGGACCAAAACAAGTGTAGGGCCAGCAATAGGACGGAGGAACTGAAGAAGAAGGAGGATTTAAGGGATATCAAGAGGATCATATAGCCCATTGTTTAAACTTTTTTCTTTTTGTGGGGATTTGTCCTCTACTGTGAATTTTTTCCTCTGTAACTTTTGGGAATACCGTTGCAAACAACGAATGTGGACATTCACTTAAACAGAAATGGCAAATCTACACATCAGATACCTCCTGGCTCTGGCCTTAGTGCACACAGTAAGTTGTTTTCTGTTTCTCCTAAATTAACCTCACGATGTCTGTCAGTACACGTGTCTGACATCAGCTCTTTGTCACTGCAGGTATGTTCCTCTGGTGTGTTTGAGTTGAAGATCCATTCATTCAACACGGCGCAGCGCATCTGCAGGAGACACAGGGACTGCCATATATTTTTCAGGATTTGCCTAAAACACCCGGAGGATGTGATCTCCGCAGAGCCTCCTTGCACCTTTGGCACCGGACACACCAACGTTATCAGGGCCGACCACACCTCCATCTCCAGCAGCGCACCCATCCGCGTGCCTTTCCACTTCAAGTGGCCGGTAAATGGAACATCTTTGTTACGCATGTCTAAAAGTGTTTTTATTTAAAATGGCTTATTGTTGTTTTTAAAGACCGTCTATACAAACCAGGGTTAGTCTCCTGTTGAATCGATTCATGTTGGATAAATGATTATTTCTTTCGGTTCCAGGGAACATTTTCGTTGATCATTGAAGCTTGGAACGCAGAATCCCCCACTGAATACACAGGTAGGTGGTGCTGTTGTCCCTACTCTTAGTAGTTGGACCGTATTTAATATAGTTACCCTATTACGCACGGGCTTATTTGCAAGATGCAACTGTTCTAAAAACTAGCTTTTCCCCACAGACAACCAAAACAATCTCGTGAGCCGCCTGGCGACCAAGAGGAGACTGGCCATCGGGGAGGACTGGTCCCAGGACGTGCACTTTGGCGAGCAGAGCGAGTTGCGCTACTCTTACCACGTCTTCTGCGATGAGTACTACTTCGGAGACGGCTGCGCAGAATACTGCAGACCGAGGGACGACACGCTGGGTCACTACACCTGCGACGAGGAGGGCAACCGCATCTGCCTGGAGGGCTGGAAGGGAAACTACTGCTCTGAGCGTAAGTGTTTTTGGAGTTCCCTCGAGCAAGGCACTCAGATGCTGTACCAGTGGTCCACTGACTGGCCTGACCTGTGGAGGGAGCAAGTTAGAAATAAAACACTAGATTCATCCACACACATACAAGTAGATTTGGACATCTACAATATAATTTAAACATCCACTATATAATTTAAAAGCTTACCTCTTAATCCTTTAAAAATATTTTTTATAATTTAACTTTATTTTTAATCTTCACAAACTGTAAATTGCATAGATTTAGTAAACCTGTGTTATTGATACTTTCATAAATACAATAATTATCTCTGTTCAGATCACACCCTTTAAAACAGCGTTACTATTGGGAAAAAACAACAACTCAGCACTACAGTTAGACATAATCAGGTAAATAAATATACACAGTGTGAATATGAAAGAATATGATAAGCAACACTAAAAAGGATGAATAGAGTAAAATAACAGGTATCCTTCTAAGAACTGTGACAGCTCTCTATATTGAGTATAAAAACAGTGTAGCTAAAATATTTTCTTAAAATGACATATACTTCCACATAAAGGAATTGAGAGCCTTAAAATAATGAAGCCAACAAGTCAGATCACAAAATATTAACACAAATGGAAAATCCCAATGTTTCCTCGTCCCATAAATTCAAAAATCCAACTAAGGATTTATCAAAGCATAATCAGATACAAAGTGTGTGTGTGTTTATCTTACTGCTCAGATACTATATTTGAGGTGCTACACTGACACTTAGAGCTGGGATGTTTTCAGAGTATATAGAGTCATTCCTTTCCCTGAGTAATATCCTGTAGTGTTGTGTTTTATTCTTAAAAAAGAGACTCTTCAGTGTCCCATCTGCCTTTTGTTCTCTATTACAATGAGAGAAAGAGCTGTGGCCCCATCAGATATACACATTCATTTTCCAAGGTGATCTGGGTGTCTTTGTGTGTGCGTGTGTGTGTAACGGGAAGGAGATAAAAGAAAGCATTTCTCTCCGGCAGTGTGCCTACCAGCTGCTTGGCTTAATACTTAACCAACAGTGAAGTCTGGAACAGGAGTGGGGTCAGACAGGGGGGCCAGTAGTGTGTTTGTAAGAGAAGGCGTGCCCATTGTAATCACACACCCTCCCTCTTCTCCACAGCCATCTGCTCGGCTGACTGCAATGAGAAGCACGGCTACTGCGAGGCCCCAGGGGGCTGTACGTGTCGCATGGGCTGGCAGGGCCCCTCCTGCACCGAATGCGTCCGCTATCCAGGCTGCCTCCACGGGACGTGCAACCAGCCGTGGCAGTGCAACTGTCAGGAGGGCTGGGGGGGCCTCTTCTGTGACCAGGACCTCAACTACTGCACCAACCACAAGCCCTGCGCCAATGGTGCCACCTGCACCAACACAGGACAGGGCAGCTACACCTGCACCTGCAGGCCTGGCTTCGGAGGCACCAACTGTGAGCTGGAAACCAATGAGTGTGACAGCAACCCCTGCAAGAACGGAGGCAGCTGCAATGTAAGTTTAAGATAAGGTTCCATTGTACAAAAAAAGAATGAGAGGAGTCCCTTAGGACAAGATAAGATCAAGTTATCCGATCCCATTCAGAAGCACAAGAACAGATACAAAGAGAGATAAACCTCAAAAGTAATTCATGCCCAAACAACAATGTTAAGGGTTACAGCAGGCAGTGTGACTGACTTACATCCCAGTAGTTATGGTAGGCCTCAGCTGGGCAACACAGAGCAAAACTTTCTCTTTTCTCTCACAACTCAACACAAACGGAGCAGTTGCTATCTAACCTCACAGTCTAAAAAACGTAAAACAGTTAAAACTTTATATACTTCTCATTAACATGTAGGTTTTTCTTCCATCCCCCCTCAGGACCTGGAGAATGACTACTCATGCACCTGCCCTCAGGGCTTCTATGGAAAGAACTGTGAGATCATCGCCATGACGTGTGCAGATGGTCCCTGCTTCAACGGTGGCACCTGTGTGGAGACGATGACCGGAGGCTACACCTGCCGCTGCCCCCCCAGTTACACCGGCTCCAACTGTGAGAAGAAGCTGGACCGCTGCAGCAACAGGCCCTGTCTGAATGGTGAGTGGCCCTCTCTGGCGACCCCTTGTGGCCTAACAGCAAAACAGTCGTTTTCTTTTGGCTCAATATAAAATAAGATTAAGATTAAGAAGTCCTTTATTAGTCCTTCATGGGGAAATTTGCATAACATAAGCAGCATGCAGTACTTGGGTGAAAGAATATAAAGAAATAGAAATATACAGGAATATATAGAACAAATTTAAATGTAACTAAACTGGTATATACAGTGTAACAAAATATATTAAGTGTCATAATATGTACAGTGAATAGATTGCACATAACTGTTTAAGATAAGATAATACGTACACAATTATACATGGTACAATGTGTAGTGAAATTTGTTATTGTGCCCGCATCCAGCTTTAAGATAGTAAAATAAAAGACACAATATAAAAATAGCACACAATAATATTACAAAATGCGAAATATTACAAAGGTAAGATATAAATATACAAATACTATAATATATAGATGAAATGTTGAGTGTGCCTCTGCTGTAGTGCAGTAACTGTGGAAGCATGCAAGCCTTCTGAGTCCGGTTTATATGAAATTGTTTTAGTGAATATGTGCCAATATCAAAACTACAAAGACAGTATTAAATGGTATTTTGTTAAAACACCTTCTGAGGTAAACTGAATGGTTGTCTTTGACCGCTTGGATGCTGACGTCAGTATTTCTCTGTTCTGCAGGAGGCGATTGTCTGGATCTTGGTCAGAGCATCTTGTGCCGCTGTCAGGCAGCCTTCACCGGCGCCAACTGCCAGATCAACATCGACGATTGCGCCTCAAGCCCCTGTCAGAATGCTGGAACTTGCCAAGATGGTGTGAACGACTACACCTGCTCCTGCACCCTGGGGTACACTGGCAAGAACTGCAGTGTACGCTCAGACGCCTGTGGCGCCCGTCCGTGCCAGAATGGTGGCACTTGCTTTACCCATTTCACGGGACCAGTATGTCAGTGTCCTAAGGGCTTCATGGGTCCAAGTTGTGAGTTCACGCTTCAGCCCAGTTTCAAGCCAGCTTTGCGCCAAGCCTCCCAGCCATCCTCCGCCACCCTCACCATCTCCTGCATTCTGGCTGTTCTGGTGCTGGTTCTGGTGGCAGGCATTATCTTCTTGAGGAGGAGGAGGAGACTGCAAGGGAGGAAGCAGCTGAACGACAGTGCAGTTTACAATGATCTGGAGACGGTCAACAATGTGGCAGGAAGCGAGAGAGAGGCCTTCCTGGGACCAAACGGCATGTTTAAGATAAGTAACAGCACAGCTCGCCTCAGCCTCTCACTCTGCCCAGACGGCAGACCTGGGTACAGGCCCAGCCCCGTGGAGAGCAGCATGGCCAGAGGTGAGCGTCCGGACTTCATGTGGAGGGACGAGGCCGGCCTGGGCTCTGGAGCAGGACTGAGATAAAGCAGAGAGTAAACATGGACATGGAAACAGGGGAAGGAGAAGATTAGCACTTGTTACGCCTCTCTCTTTGTGCACCATGAGCACATGACGTGAGCGTGATTCATTATCTGAATACTGCTCTGGTCGTGCCGGAGATAATATACCTTAAAAATGTAAGAAGAGGCAAAATATTGACGAATGAACTATTCTGATATGTTTGTTTTACAAAGATTATAAAATTATACAGGGCAAAGCTCTTCCATGTTTAAGACCCAAAGAGACAAATAACACATCCCACTTTTCATAGGACCTACAACACAAACCAAATACAGGAAGTCACACCTTTGGAAAATCTGCCCAAAAAGAATGTTTTAATGGGTTATTGTCTTTAATATGTTCACTTTGTATAATTGTTGTTGTTTTTTAAAAAGAGAATGTTTTGTTTCACTTTTCAATCTTCCTTTCAATCCCCCATTTTTTCCTTATTGTGCGTACCATCATTTTTTAACTTTTATATTATTTATTTATTTGAAACCTTGCGTTTATTACTTCACTTTGATTGTCACAGATGTAGAGATATATATTTATATGATGCTGAATGAATACCGATGCTTGATGTTGTTGTATGTCAACTGTTCTATGAGCTGTGCAGGCTGGTGTGAAATATCCCAAAGATATTCAGAGCAGGGATATAAAGGAGAATGTGATTTACCACACAAGAGACAGCCATTACTTTAATTTAAATATATATAGCTTATATATACTACTGATCACATTGCTCTTTCATGTGCCATTTTGATTTCATGCCAAAGTTTGTGTTATGTTCCATGTTTTCATTCACATTATTTAATTTCATTGTGTGGTGGTTGTGATCTGGAATAAAAGATTCGCTTTGAAGTGATCCTGGATTTAAGTTTCTGTTTCACATAATGGAAGAAAACGAAAAGAAAATGTCTTCACCATGAACTCATCCTTTTATCTTGGGAGTCAATACTGAATTTATTTGTTTGGGGCAGCTGTGGTTCAGGAAGTAAAGCGGGTTGTCCTCTAACCAGAAGTTGGCTGCTCGATCCCAGTCTATCTCATTCCATGTGCCAAAGTGTCTTTGCGAAGATATTGAATCCCGAATCCAAATCTGAAGTGTGTGACAATATGTCATAGAGACAGTGCGGCACATTTCCAACGTACAGTGCTGTGAAAAAGTATTTCCCCCCTTCCTTGTTTCTTATGTTTTTGCATATTTGTCACACTTTCATGTTTCAGATCATTAAACCAATTTTTATATTAGACAAAGAAAAACCCAAGTAAATATAAAATGCAGTTTTTAAATGATGATTTCATTTATTAAGGGAAAAAAGCTATCCCAACCTACTTGGCCCTGTGTGAAAAAATAGTCGCCCCCCCATGACAAATCATGAATGAATGGTGATTAACAAAATTTTTTGGAAAGCTGAATTCAATTTCACTAGCCACACCCAGGCCTGATTACTGCCAGACCTGTTGAATAAAGAAATCACTTAAATATAACCTGTCTGACAAAGTGAAGTAGGCTTAAAGATCTCAAAAAGCAACACATCTAAAGCGATCTAAAAGAAATTCCAAAACAGATGGAAAACAAGGTAATTGACATGTGTCAGTCTGGAAAGGGTTTCAAAGCCATTTCTAAGGCTTAGGGACTTCAGTGAACCACGGTGAGAGCCATTATCCACAAATGGAGAAGACTTGGAACAATGGTGAACCTTCCCAGGAGTGGCCGGCCTACCAAAATTACTCCAAGAGTGCATCGACGACTCCTCCAGGAGGTCATAAAAGACCCAAGAACAACATCTAAGGAACTGCAGTGTGATGAGTGAATATGGCAAAACTGTACTGTGATGTACTTTGAGTGGTCATCAAGACTAGAAAAGCACTAGGATATATAAATCAAACCGAACACTCAAGGGGCATGAACAGCTCTGTGCATAAACATTTATCATCATTATCAACATATATAAGTATAAATATTTAAGTCAGGGGTTCTCAAACTTTCGTTCTTTACTGACCCCTCATACTTAAACAGACTAGATCACAAACCCCGGATCAGCAAGATGTTTTTTTTTTTAAATTTCAGATAGTGTATGGAATGCAGGACCACAACAGTCTTGTGGACTAATGGATAAAATTATAGTGAAAATAACTAATTTCCTTTTGAGCCAGGGGACCCCTGGAACCCCTCAGGGCTCCTCGGTGGTCATCGGTCCCCACTTTGAGAATCCCTAATCTTAGTGATCTCAGGAAACTTCCTGTTGAGATTAATTTGAAATCTGGAGTAAAGCTGGAAATAACAAAAAAACATTTATCTGCCGACAATAATAACTGACCGAATTAAAAAGTTGTATTTCCTAGTTGTTCTACTAAAAGTATTTCTCGGAGGAGATAGAAACCCTCTTCCAACTGTGACTTAAAAGCTTCTAAAGAAGTCAAGTTGTGTACTTGGTGCTGAGGTCACTGGGTGCTGTTGGCATGTGTTGATGTTCTGTCTAACAAACAGTTTAGGTTCTGTCACATTATCAACTGATCTGATGCAGCTGAGCACTGAGCTGACACACCCACATAATCTGCTGGGATTTCCTGCCCTTTTTTCTTTCTTTCCTCGGGTTTACAGATGAGTTAGAAATAGGGAAGCTTATTATTTAAAAGTTGTCCGAGTCTGTAAGTGCTCACATGAAGATGGGAAGTTGTTGTGTCAGATATAGGATTACATAATGTACATGGCATTGGAATTTTTTAGTATAGCGCCAAATAACAATATACATTATCTCAAGGCACTTTACATAGTTAGGTTGAGAGCTGACAAAATGATAGAGAATAGATAGTCTCACAAAAGAGCACCAGAGACAACATTTCAGTTCAAATCAATTTTATTTGTGTATCTCAAGGTACTTTAGAATATTATAGAGAAACACAAAAGTTCCCTCTTTGGTGACTGCGGAGAGGAATGTTTTTAACAGAAAGAAACCTCCAGACACCAGACTCATTGTTGGCGGCCATCTGCCTCCACCGGTGGGGTGAGCTGGGAAAAATGGGGAAGAGAGGAGGGGTGGATGGAAAAGAGTGGAGAGAGAGAAGGGAAGACCAAGAATAGTTGTGTAACACTTCTGTCAGAATAGTTGTTACAATTAAAATAATAGGTGATATTAAGCCTTTAAATATAATGATGATATCAATGACAGCAGCACATAATACTAGAAACAGCAATAATAATTATAACAACAACAATAATAATAATAATAATAATAATAATAATAATAATAATAATGATAATAATAATAACTGTTGTGGTTGAATACATTTTAGGTTTACAGATAAGTTAGAAATAAGGGGTGAAAACAGTCGTGTTACCATTATATTGCAGCTGTCAGACTTATTATAACGAATAAGAGAGAAATATTTGTAGATGTAATTTGTAAGATAGCAACAACAGTTGATTATAGAATAATAAAGCAACAATCATAATCAAAATCATAATCATAACTTATTACTACTAATACTACTAATGATAATAATCATAACATATTACTACTAATACTACTAATGATAATAATATATTACAATTTGTTACATGATTTATGGAGATAATGTGATCTGATGTATAAATAGGCCCTCAGTAATTGTGATGATGCTCTGTGAACAAACAGCAGCAGCAGTAGTCAGTCAGCCTGTCTGAGCTGTCGCCGCCTCCCAGTTCTCTCCCCTCCTCAAAGAAAGACACGAGGAACCAGTCAGACCAGTCCCCAGAAGACATGGCAGAGGACCGGACCACCACGACGCCTTTGGCGGGTGACGAAGTATCGCCATCGGACCCGGAGTCGCACCAGGACCAGGGGTGTAGTATCCCGAAGAGACACGCACGGGTCACGGTGAAGTACAACAGGAAGGAGCTACAGAGGCGGCTGGACCTGGAGAAGTGGATCGACGAGAGCCTGGACCGGCTGTACGTGGGTCAGGTGCGTGTCCGCGGGCAGGGGGGGAGAGCTGCTTAGGCTGCTGCTGTAGTATCATCTAATCAGCAAATAACATTCATCAGAATAGGTTCAAGGAGTCAGGCATGAGGTGGCCCACAAGACTGTAACTGAAAAAAGAATCATTCATTCAATCAAATAATGTTTGTGTAGCCCATATTCATAAACCACAATTTGCCTCATAGGGCTTAACAAGGTGCAAAATCCTCAGCCCGTAACCCACTAGAGAGAGGAAACAACTACAAAACACCTTCTACCAGGGGAACAACGCAGAGAGCTACATGTGAGGGATCCCTCTCCCAGGACGGACAGAGCGTGCATTGAGCAGAGCACATCAAGAAAATAACATTTACAAAATTCATGAGAAAAGACAGTGAATTGAAATTGTTTGTGCCACAGTGAGCTGACAGTGTTGAGGCTGAGGCCTACTGTGATATATGAAGTGTTTACCTCAGAGCAGAGGGTGGTTCTCCTTACAAGGCCTGGGCTGGTGCAGATGCGCACTCCAAAGCTGTCCCCTTCTTCTCTGGGTCCATGTGTCTGTCTTTGGGGGTTTCTGCAGGCCTTACATGGACAGTGTGGAGCTGAGATGAGTGTGAATGATGAAGAAAAGGGACAAGGAGAAGGTTATGGCGGATGAGAGCAGTATGTATATGTCCCAGGAGTAGGTGGACACTGTGCATGTGGCTGCTGAGGCAGCTGCTGGGGGAGTGGGATCTTTCAGGGGGCAGTCATGGGGGAGAAGAGTTCCTTTTTGGACGTTAAAGCAGGATTGTGTTAATGTTGATTTTAGTATTAAACAAGACATCAGATGATCACAATAAGGAAGCACTGTGAGAAATAAGGACTAAACAAATTTCCTCTTATAAACCAGTGATTTATTCACATCGTCCTCTTACTCAAAACACTTATTTTATTTGAATTCGCTAATGGTCTTTTTAGAATATATTCCTCATTGTTTTTTAATCTGTCTTTTTAGTTGTAAAACAGCCTTAGTACATAAAATAATGAGTCAGACTTGCATAATTATTACCTCTGTGAAGGAGGTTAAGTTTTTACCCCTGTCTGTTTGTTGGTTATGCTTGTTTTTAAGCAAGATTACACAAAATCAAATGGACAGATTTCCAAGAATAGTGGATGGATTGGTTGTGGGCCTAACATGAACCCATTCAACTTTCAGTGTGAATCCTCATCAGGGGGCAGATCCAGGAATGTTTTTAATTCCTATGTTTATCATTGCAAGCTACAACGTTTTTTCAAACAGAGAATATTCCATTAAACTAATCAGGCGTGGATAGTTATGAGTGTGTGCAATTTGTTGCTGATCTAAATAAAAATCAGGATGTGGTGAATTTGAATGTGGTGTCGTAAGGGGACTGTTAAGCCTTCAGGGACTCTACTGCATGCCACAGTCATGTTATGAAACTGAAAAGTCCCTCCCATTACTGCTCTGTCTTACATGACCCCCCTCATCTCTGTAAGACATTTTCTCTCCGTCCTCTGAGCTCTCTGCGTTGTTCCCCTGGTAGAAGGGTGTGTATGATACAAAATTTCATTGATGAATGATCATTTTTTCAGTTACAATCTTATGGGCTAATGCCTGATTCCACAGGCAGAACAGTGCAGTGGTGTGGAAGACTGGGTGAGACTGTCCCTTCACTCAGCTGGTACAAAGGCTGTTTGTTCACACATAGCAGGCCCCTGTTACTGTACTGCGTCAACATTGTTGCTATTCAGCCTCCAGAGCCTAACAACACAAATGATTGACATGAAGAGGGTGTAGGCTGAACCGAAGAGGACATCATGTTTGCTAAATTTTTGAGGAAGTTCTAACATTTTTCTAACCTGGTTACACAGGTTCAGCATGAAACACATGCATAGGTTCTCTTTGTGCTTTTATCTTTCTATTTATTCATCTTCTCAAGCATCTCGTATTCCTGATATTCACAGGATTTGTGAGACTTAGTGATTTCTAGGCAACTGAATGACCTATAAAGCTGCTCAGAGTGTCAGACACATGAGGGCAGCACAACCAATTATATTCTTTTTATGCATATCACACATTCCTCCCTGTCAAGACCTGTTTCATTCTGTTCCGTTCCCACTAATCATACAGAATGGGCGATGTAATCACTTGTCTTGTTTCACTTTACTTGTGACCTTATTTAACTCTGTCAGTCTTCACAGTAAATTCAGCTCTAAGTACTCATCACTCTTGGTCTTTGTACCACACAAGACGGTCCCCCAACATCAATCAATCAATCACATTTCATTTGTATAGCCCATATTGACAAATAACAATTTGTATCGTAAGACTTATGGCATGAACTAGTAACAACAATTCTATTGTTACAGGACCTGTTACTTTCATTACCCACAACTCTAACTTGAATATTTGCTTTAAATAATATTGAAATATACTGAAATATACTTGAAAGCTTTATGATACATTTAACATCTATAGTTTTCCATTTCATGTGTTGATGCAGCTCCTGTGGGTTTAAACATTTCAGTTAGTAAAAGTATAACATGCCCCAAGCATTCGTCACGTTTTGAATACGTGGGAATAAATGAGGAAACTGCATGAAGAATGTTTACAGACTCAAGTGGCAGTGGGGAAATGTTGGTTCAGAACATTCTTCTTCTATGGTGACGTGTGTGTTGATCTTGTGTTTAATTCAGGAGGGTGATATACCAGAGGAGGTAAACATTGACGAGTTGATCGATCTGCCGAACCTCGAGGACAGAGTGAAAAAGTTACAGGTAAAACGAACGAGGTCATTCAAAAAGTATGAGACGGTGCTGATTGTGTGATAGAAGATATTCTTAATGATCCAACATTGTTAAATGTTAAGTCTTCAGCCACACAGATCTAACATTGGGTTTCTTCAGGTTTCAGCACCAATTTTATTCAGAGAGTCACTCAATCATGTTTGAAACTGATATTTTATACAGCACTGACTGCTGAAGTGACAATATGTGTTTTATTGGAGAATATTGATAAATAAATATGTATTTGTGTTGCTGATTTCTTACGTGTCCTTTTTTTTTGAACAGGAGGTTCTTCAAAAGTGCAGTAACAACACGGAGGTACGTTTCCAAGCCAAGACACAAATGATAATCTGCATGTATAGTATACACACACAGAGCGGGAAGATGAAGCTGCAGCACCTTACTCCTCATCACACAGGAGGGTTAGGGTTAGGTTAGCAGGGAGGCCCAGGGAAGATGCTGCTATCTCAGACACTATGATAAGGTGCATCATTAAAGTATGGTTGCACATTCTGAAGTCTGTTGTTAAGCAGCACTCACACATATATATGCAGGTTTGGGTAGCAATAGATTACATCATGATTACATAATAATTTAAATAATAATTTACTACAATCAGCCCAGATCAATTTAATTTGTCAAGGCTTATTAATGTATCATATGTTGGTTAGCTTTATGGCAAATACATTTTTTCATGAGAACTACTGATGTTTATTAATGAGAAATGTGCATGTAACAAGAGCTTTGTTGTCAAGTGCTCCATCTTGTGGCAGGGGAAAAGAACAGATCACTTCAGCTACAGACACGTGCAGAACAAGAAGTGCAGTTTTAATAGTTTTAACTGCCATATAAGTTGTTTTCATTAGCTTCCTGGATTCCAAAGTAATGTGGCCGGACCCAGTCTATATAAACACTGAAACAGTTTGTTCTGGTTAAACGTTTATTCCAGAGTTTATCAGAAGTTAATGAGGCCTCAGGAAACAGAGTTAGTCAAACTATGTTTGCATCTTAACAGTTTCTGTGCTGAGCGTCAAATAACTGTAGCCTTATTTACACTTCAGATAACCCTTGGATTGTATTTTTGCAATGAAAGAAGTTTGACTTCAGGAATTTCTGGCGACAGTTTTCCGTCACACTTTAGGGCAACAAAACTACTACTTGGTTTGGTTTAGGGAAATATCTTGGTTTGGCTTAAAATCGAAAATAGTGTAAAGTCTCTCTGGCTGAAGGCAAATGTCTCCCTTTACTTACATTGGAAAGACATTAGAAAAGGGATATATTAATATCCAGCGACGACAAGGGATTACAGACAATAGAACTTGTTTCACTGTTCATATGGGAATAAGAGAATTTTTCTCAAACAGAATTGATCAACTCTGAGCTTGTCCTTTGAGAGAAATCGACATCATGTGACTAAAGTTCGCTCCTAAAGACATGTACAGACATTAAATTAGTGTCAACATGAACGGCCGCAGCCAAGACAACGCTTAACTTTATTACCCCAGATGAATGTTTCTCGAAGGAAAACAGAACCAAGCGATTCCAGGGCGGAACAAATACTTGTCAGTATTTGGCTGATTGTTTTGGCCATTGCTTCTCGTACTGTTGACATAACACTGCTCATCTGCATGCTGCATTTTTTATCAGGCGGAAAAATCTCCCCACGAAACACAGACAGCACTAATAGATGTGAACCAAAGGGGATGTTTATAAAGTGTTGTGTGGTGTGTACATAGAAACTAATACACTGTGACTTTATTTGATTGTGTTCATGAGGAATTATGAGCATTTACAACAATTAGATCACAACATAAAATAGGAACTTCCTCTACTTGGCCTGAAGGCTTCCTCCTGGGAGCCAGCTGCTCTCCTCAGCCTTCTTCCATCTATGGACATAATATCACTCAAAGTCCTTCAAAACAACAGGGTTGAAAATAACTTCCACATTGTAACTGCTCTGATAACGGCTCTATGAATGTTGCTTTACACATTTGTGTTTTTGTGGTTTGTGGTTTAATTAGTAGTGCCAACAGGCAAGAGTGACACAGGGCTTACAGTCAGTGGCCAGTGATCCAGATGCTTCCAGATGTTTCCATATAAAGTATGAGCACAAAACTGAAATACTTCCTCGGAAAATGTCCATGTGCCTCCTCTGCAACAACAACATTCTTTAAAAAAAGAAAACGCAGCTTCATTTCTGTATATTATATATTGTAAATTTACCATGTGTTTAATGGTCAGAATTATCTATTCATACATATATTATAAAAGTCATAGATGCATTGGAGCATGTCAACATCTAACATGCATATTGCAGAAACTGTCAATCTACATTATCATGTTTATGAACGCCTTTTCCAGTTGTTTACTCAGTTACTTTTAGTAAGTACAAACGGAACTGTCTTGGTTGAAGTTAGAGAATATATTTTAATTGAAGCTAAACTCAATTGCTGTGTTGAATTGAGACTGGTGGTGAAAGAGAAGAAAGAGAGAAAAAAGGCTTCATTGGCCAAAACTGTTAAAAATAATCTCCTAAATATGCCAGACTCTGCCTCTCCCTTCATCTCTTTCAGACATTTTATTCTGTATAGATCTATTAAACATTGATACAACTCAATACAACATTTATGTTAGACACAGTTTCTTCTCATGATTGTTGTATTTATCGTTTTTTTTGTTGATGTGCCCTGCTACACGAGGCATCGGTCTGTCCTGAGGTTTCTGTGTTTATTATTTTTTGGCAGTTTTTACTCACTCACAGATTTTTAAGCCCTATGACCCAAACTTTGATTTGTAAATGTGGGCTTTAGTAATACAGTAGGATTTTAGCTAACAATTGCCCATGCTGGAGTGTGAACTATTTTTAGCGAGTTTCAGCAAGACGGACATTGACTCAAAATAAACTAGTGTGCACGTTCATGGTTATAAAAGACTATATCACAATTGTAGGACACCCTCAGTGTTGATCTTATTTACTCAACATGAGTCATAATTATACACAGAGTATCTGCCAAATAGGCTTATTAGAAAGCTGTTGCCTCTGCTCCCTGTGACGCTTTTGATCTTCTGCAGACTTTCATCCAGGAGATGGTGGGAAAGCTGGGGGGCGTTCAGAAGCAGGACGAGCTGCAGAGCGAAGGCATCGAGCATCCGGTCATCTGTCACAGCCACTACCGCCACGAGCCCTACCACTTCAACAACTCACAGCAGCAATACCACCAAACTCGAGGCCAAAACCAAACCCTCTGACAAGACCCCGACCAAAACACCCACAGATGAGAAGATCTATACCACCAATAAAGATCACCTGAGGAGTTTAGCAGCACTATGTCCCGTTGTGTTGACGTGTAGATCCCCGTTTTGTTATTTTGCATGCAAGTAATGTACTCACTGGTCTTCTAGCATCCTCACATTGATAACAGGACTCCATGAAGTCCCTGCTATCAGCCGAGCAATAGTTTGGCCAATATCGCCAGTACACCCACAGGTTGCAGTTCTTACTCTTCATTTTTGTGAGGATTGAACAATTAGTGAACTCAGAGGAGCTGTTTGAACAGTTTTCTTTCCTCTCTCCAGACAGGCTGCTTCACCCTGTTTGTCAGTCCTTAATGCTAAGCTTATTGCAGCCTATATTTAATGAACAGATATTCAAGGAGTATCAAGCTTTTCATTAAAGTCTTGGTAAGAAAGCGGATTTAACAATTCCTTTAAGCATTTATTTAAAAAAAAGATTGCACATTACCATGTGTCGATAATAAGTCAGTGATCACATCATGCATCTCTTTTCTGACATTATTTCCCTGAAGACCAGGATTTATTTCCAGCACTGAAACATGCGACTCACATGTTCACTTGACTGAGAGTAGATGAAGGGATGGAAAAAGAGAATGTACAGTTCTTCTTTTTCACATAACATCCTTATACATATCTAATATCACGCATCATTTTATATCAATGTATGTAACAATGTTACACTGAGCTGCACTGTGGCACACTTACAGTATGTTTCACCTTTCACTCAACACACGTTACACAACTTTAACACAGCTCAATTAGATGCATATATAACTTATGTTAAATTATAAAAGTTATTTATTGTCATGTCTACTTATATATCTACATGTACAGTAAAATGTTACACTGGCAGTAATCCTGTTTACACTGTAGTTTTTAATGACACTTTACTGCTACTGAGTTATTACTTCATTTTCAGTTTTTCACTTAACTTTGATTCTGTAAAGAGCTTTGAGTTTCTAATTAAACCATTTCTTTCACTATGGGTGTTTTTTTTTTTGTACAATATTTGAGCGCTGTCACAGTTTGGCAGACTATATACCAGAAATACCAGTTTAGTAAGTACAGCTGTATAATTCCTCCTCAAGACTAATGACATACATACATTTGTTTCGCACATTATTACTCTCTATACTCAAGCATACTCGAAGACATATACGTATATATATATATCTATATATTTGCATTTACATTCTTGTTGACGGCACAGATATATGTGACATTGTTCGTATATTATACTTATACAGTAAATGGTAAATATTTAAAGGGATACTCATCAGTGGAGCTCCCATGAAATCTTAATATGTGAATTAATATAAGGGCTGCTGTGACTCAGGAGATAGAGTGGGTTGTCCACTAAGCAGAAGGTTGGCGGTTTGATCCCTGGCTGCTCCAGTCTGCTTTCTGAAGTGTCCTTGGGCAAGTTACCGAACCTGAAATAGCTCCTGAATGAATGGTGTGTGATAGAAAGTCGCAGCATATAGTAGCGCTGTATTGGTGAATGTGACTTGTGGTGTAAAGAGCGATCTATAAGACTATAAGCACCATAGAAATATAGACCATTTAATAACATACATATTTCTATTTTTCTTACCCTTAAAACCATCTGCAGCTAAATCTAAAGATAGAAAAAAGTGATAAATTGAACTTATTTTATTGTGTAACACATTTAAGTCCAACATTGTTCTCAGCACACATGTATAAAAGTGCAGGTTAAGAAGCATAGAGAAATAGGACGTGATATTCAAGGTGTGGAACTGAGGGCTGGTGAGTTTACAGAAGCTTGATGACTGAATGGTATACACAGCACATGATGCATAGATATTTAATAAGTTATCCGATTCATTCATTGGTAAATGTCCAATGAGGTCATGTCTGTACTAGACTTTATATCCTGTCCTACACCAAAGTGTACACTGTGTGGCAGTAGGGAGCCACAATGAGCACAGAACATTAGAGGCGTCCCACCTTGTTAACATGTTGCTTTGCTTGGTTACTTTTTTAAGTGCAACACACACACATAAACACACACACACACACACATGCACACACGCACACACACGTGCACACACACACGCACACACACGCAAAAGCACACACACATACACACACGCACACACACATACACACACACACACACACACACACAGACACACACAAATAGCATATATCCTTCAACTGTTTCATCTTACAGCTCTGGTCTGTGTGTGACATTAGAGCCGTGCCGTGGCTGCAGTGACCTTGAGGCTGCATTTGACCAAAGACAATGTGGCAGCGGTAGAATGTTGATTCTCACTTCAGTTCAGATCTGTCCACTTAAGGTCTTCCTCTGAGGATGAATACTCAGCAGATGGTGTATGAATGGAATTTGGACTCAAGGCCGTTGACGCTTAATCATCCTCATTCTGTGCTTTAGTAAACTAGAAATCAGTCAGGGCACGCACACACACGTATAAGATCACATGCACTCAAACACACAAGCTGAAAATCATAAAGCACTGCAGAGGAATCCTCTGTCCAACTCTATTTTCCTTCGCTGTACAGTTAATGTAATTACTGTAATTAGAAAGGTCCCTGGGGTGCGGGTGTAGGGGTGGGGACAGAGGGTCTTTGGCTTAGGAGGGGGGCGAAAGGACGGGACGGGCCTTTCCTCAGGAAAACATATCACCTTCCACCACAATAGGGCCCGTCAGGAAACCACAGGCAGCCACATTGCTCTCTTGAGCCACCGAGTACTTTCAGACACGCTCTCACACTTGTCAGTCGCACACACACATCCACACACTTCACAGCCTGGCAGCACGCACAGCCACACACTCCAGGATGAGATTGTACTAAAACACTGCAAAGCCATCATATCAGGTAGGTCCTCATCCTCTGTACTCACAGACCTGATTCCTATCAGTGTCCATATTGTTGTGTTTCTCTGTTGAGGTTTTACTAGTTGTTGCCTAATCTATGATAGCTGCTCATCCTTTTGTGTTGTTGACATACTGAAGGTTTGAAACTGTCACTTACTCTGGTATGGAAAGTATAAAAAACCTGATTGTCTTGTGTGCTGACCCTCTCTGCTTTTTGTGATATTGTAGTGACGGAGGTTCTAATCTAGACTTAAGTTCACAGCACAGCAGATACAACTATTGCATATCCATCAAAATCCTTTATTAATGTCGGAGG
Source organism: Pleuronectes platessa (assembly GCF_947347685.1). NCBI lineage: Eukaryota > Metazoa > Chordata > Actinopteri > Pleuronectiformes > Pleuronectidae > Pleuronectes > Pleuronectes platessa. The sequence continues at coordinate 21,634,871 of NC_070640.1, read as the reverse complement.
TTTTTATTTCACCTTTTGTTTTCACAAGACAGTTTTCCTTTAGAGGCTTTAAACCTCTTTACAAGTGTTTGCCTGGCCCCCACCTCTGGGACAGGCCAATAAACAATACATAAGTATAGGAATAGATAATCAAAGGTTATCAAATTGTTTCAGCATCACATATAATGTTTGAAGACTATGTTCAGACATTAAAAAATAAAATGAAATGCATGATACCAGAGCAAATTCAACAAAAGCTGACAAAATGGATGTAGATGACCCAAATACATGAATTACAACCATGATTTCAGCATAGAAGTCAGCTTGAGATCCGATAATTGTAACTTTATGTTCACAAGAAAAAATGTCTGCAGAGGATGTTGGTTTCATAATAGAGTTTCCAGGTGTAAGTGTATTATTGAAGTGCTGAGGGGTGAATACCTTGTGGTTCAGGAGATAGAGCCTCCACTAATCAGAATGTCGCTGGTTTGATCACTGGCTCCTCCATGACGAGTGCCAAAGTGTCCTTGGGCAAGACACTGAGCCCCAAATATGCCTCACGCAACTTTGCGTGAGGCATATGTGTGTGAGAGATGTGTGAAAAAGATGTGTGAAAAAGAGCTGCATATAGATGAACTGTATTAATGTGTGTTTGGGTGAATTATACAACTGTACTGTATAGTGCTTTGAGTTGTCATCAAAACTAGAAAAGCTATATAAATAGAAACCATATAGTGATGGCTTATTTTAATGCTTCTGCTTTGAGGTAAAAAAGTGTCAAACAGCTATGTTAGAGTTTGTTAAAACAATACTAACATCACCCTTCTGTTCACTGAGACAGTGTAAAAAGATTTCTTCCTAATTAGATGTCATTGGATACAAGAGAGAAAAAGAAACAGTCAAAGGTAGAGTTAAAGCTTATGAGGCTTCAGCCCCTGAGATATCCAAATATTCTAAGGTTACAGTGTTTTTAATAAAAAAAATCCTTAATTAATTATGTTTCCGCAGATAGAGTTTCCTTGCTAAGCTGAATAGGAAGGATAGTGACACAAAGATGGAATTTTATAATATGACTCACTTTTGGAAATATCTAATTAATTTGCGTAGCTTTGCTGAAGCCTTAACTTTAAGAATTACACAGAACAAGGGCTCCGCCTCCTGTATCAGCCCCACCTGAAATGAGAGTGTAAACCCAATGTTACAGGTCAATAACAATATCATTTTGATGTAATTCAGTTTTATTTCATTACTGTACACTAAAAACAACAGGCTGGTTTGACAGCCTCCGGTAAATAAACCAACATACCAACCTCTTTTACATTGTGTCTTCCAATTAATCACAACATGATCAATTATCCTTTGTGACTAAAAACAGAAATCAGTACAGTGTTCTGACAAAAACAGAAACTCAATATGACAGAAATAACATGATTTAGTTTTATGTTAGACTGATTCACTAAACTCACAGCAGAAAATAAAATCAATACATTTCAATCAAGGGACCAGATCTTTATTACATTTAAGTAATGACTGATAAATAAAAGAGATCTGAAAACTGTCTAAAATAGTCCTACCACAGTGAATCCTATACTGTATACACCACTCCTGTCAATCATATGTTGGTTAGTCTCAACAAGCTGCAGGTCGACCTTTCCTGACCAGGTCCACATGAGTGCTTGTTGATGAATGCTGTTATATTTATGTAAGGCCGCAGTGCAGCACACGTAAATGCAGCAATATTATGAATACATATTTCCTATTTGCTTATTGAAGAGCATCACATAACCAGCATGTGGAAGAATGTTTTTGATTCTGCTTATATAAACTGTCTGGTGACCGACACACAGTTTCCCACGTCTCATGATTTGATCTTTCAGTCACACAACTTGTTGTTTTCTCTAAGACAATAGAATATAAGTAGACTGCTACAAGTCATGTTTATCCCAAATAGAAATGAAGCACCAGATAGTATCAAATATGTAGTGTCAGATAGTGTCAAATACACTAAATCATATTAAAGTTAATGTGACAATCACATTTCACTTGTCTGATCTGTTCTGGGAGACTCATTCATAATAAATGATTGCGCTACATAAAGCATAATCCTTTCTGCCATTCTGAGACTCACACATTGTTCCTGTCTTTCAGTTTTTCAAGAATCTAATTTGCAACCATGCCCATTCTGAAGACGCTCCCGGGAAGCTCAAAGAGCTGCCACGAGTTCCCCAGAGTGAACGGTGAACTGATTCTGCCTCGGCTGGACCTAGACCTCAGGGAACTCAATGATCTGAAAGATCTGAATGACCTGAAGGATCTGAACAAAAACCTGAACCCCTTTGAGGATGTGGACCTGGATGAGGATGCGAGGAATGGAGGTGACATGGGGCTTATCATGGGGAAGGTCAGGGGTAACCACCAGCTCAGGACCTCCCGTGATGGAGAAGAGGAGGAGAATGAGTTGAACTCAGAGAGGCACGGGACAGGGAACCCTAAAGGGAAACCTCTCAGGGGGACCCTGGAGCGGATCTGTGGAGTTTCACCCCTCAAAACCCTTGGCAAATTGGGGAAGGGGCTCCGCATATCGGGACGCAACGTGTGGGGGAACAACTACCCCCACTACAGCCCTGGAGACTCAAATACACTCCCGCCAGAGAGGGAGAAAAAGAAAGGGCTGCGCAGAGGCTCAGAGGGAATTATGAGCCTACTCGGGTGAGGAGCGTGTGGAGGAAGGAGACTAAATTAATCTAATTTAATCTCTATTTGGATTTCTAATATGAAGAGTAAAAAGGTTTTGTTGAAATGTTTTAGGTATTGTAGAGTTATTTTAAGTATGATATCTTAGCTTATGCAATGTATAATATTTACCCCTGCTGTACAAATCTACAGCACATGATGTGTAAACCCATGAACCACATGATTTTTTTTATTTAAAAATAGAAAGGATTAAGTGTGTTTTTATTAAAAGGAGAGTGGCACCATTTGATGGATGCACCAATCCCTGCATAAATTAAGTAAAACAAAATTTTGATTGATTTTGTATTAAAGATAACACGTTTATCTTCTTTATTGAACACATTTTCAGGTATTAAAAGCAAATAACATCCCATAACATTAACAGGGGTCAAATTAATTCAAAGGATTCCCTAGAAAAAAAACGGAGACAAATCAGAGTCAAGGCCTTTTGAGCAGCTGAGTTCTCAGAGTGTGATGTATTAGTCTCTGAGTCCCAGAGATGACACAGAAAAATGGCAAATCATGTTACCTTTGCTTGTCAGTAATAGCCGAACATATAGTGTGTTTACTTTATGTGGAGTTATGCAATGTGCCATAACAACCTATCGACGGAACCTCCTTTGTTTTCCAGTGACATGTGTACTTGCTTACTGAATTGAGCTATTTTTAACAGAGGCAGTCAGGGTTGATGTGTGATTGTAGCTGCTACTTGGCACGCACACTACAATACAAACCTCAAGTCTCCTTATTACCATTCATACTGTGTACTGTACTGCATACAATCAATGTGAGTCATATTCAAGCCCTTGCAGCCACAGTCATTCACGTTCTTTGCTGCTGCTGTGGATGTTGTGCAGCTTCAGAGATCGACGTAAGGAGGAGCGAAGAGAGAGCCTGCCCTGTGGGGACCTGAGCACAGACATCGAGGCGGAGGCTTCCAGGCGGCCCTCCTTCCTCAGGATGGTCAATTTGGGCAAGCTGAAGAGGGAATCCATGTCCGACAAGGCCTCCCAAGAGGACGAGGAGGAAACGATGGAGGAGGAGCCGGTGGTTAAAACCAGAGAGCCCCTCTCAGGTAATAAAACCCTGATCACATTCGCCTACTTACATATTAAGACCTCAAAGAATAATTTTTTAAGAGTAGCGTCCCTCATATTTGAGAACTTTTCTGTCCCTGGTTTAGTCTAAGTTGTACTTGACAATCTGAGTAAACTCTCTGATGAGTTTGAGAGGTCCCCAGATCCCAGAGTCACTGGGTTCAATCACCAGCAGACTGTGAAATCAGGAAATGAGCACACTTCCTCCTATTCCAGGTTCCTCTAGATATATGTTCAACCAGGCTACTGTTCACAGACTCCACAGGGAACCCCACTCTGAATAGAACAGTGTGCAGAATGAGCAACAAATAACCCAATTTGTCAGTCAGGCACACGCGCAGCTGCTTAATAATGATGAATGAACAGAGTCGGGATGTTTGGTTAATCCTCCATTTTCTGAAGGTTGCAAATAAACAGATCTATTTTCCTCTTCTTGGTCTCCAAAGTGTTGGAGATCCTGCAGTTGGTCAACCACAGGGACCTTCTACTGGCCGACACACACATGCAGGAGTTGGAGCGAGAGTGTGAGCTGCTGTCTCATCTGGCGACCCCATCTACTCCCACGCTATGTCCCAGCACTCCCCTCAGCATGATCCCCTTCTCATCCTCATCCCTCGATGACTCCCTCAGCTCCAACGCAACGCTGGACTCGGGCCGGCGGAAGGTGAAAGACGTGGAGCTCTTGTATGAGGCCCTGCAGAGGGAAATGTGGGACGTAGTGAGGGAGTCCCTCCGCCAGCCCAGCGCTGGTCCAAACCTTGGGCTTGTGGTGCTAGTGATTCAACAGGAGGAGCATGCGGATGCTACGTGGGCTCTGAGAGGGGAGACAAAGCCTGAGGAAGACACCCCTCAAATCAACACCAGCCAGCGTCCCCGGCGATTGAAGATGAAGTGGAGACAGGCTGTGGCGGAGGCTGCAGACTGGAGCCTGCCACATCAGGTGGATACACAGGCAGGACAACTGTCCTCGTACCTGGAGCGTCTGAGGAGCAGAATGGTGGATGACCTTGATGCAGCGAGGAGGAATGCAGTGTCCATCTACCCAGAGGAGTTTTCTGCATTCCAGGTGTACTTGGAGAGCTACCATCGAGCTGTGGCCAAACGTCTTCGCACTATCACCAGTGGGCCGCTGCAGATATCAGATGTCTATTCCCTGCTGGACTGGTTCTACAACATCTACAACAGGTAGGGTACCTAATTAGTTACCGAACCTGGGTGCTCAGAAAGCTGAAGTACTAAGTAATATTTCACTGCATTCCACCAGGGACGTCTTAGGAACCATTGGCACAACCACACCTATCAACTACAGCCCTCTGGAAACAATTCTGCCCCAAGACACAGTGGACAGACTGGAGCAGGACTGTATCAGTATTGTCAGGGTATGACATCTTGTTTTTGCTTCTCTGTTTCTTAGAAAATCTGAACAACTGAGAGATTTTAATTTTCTTGGTCTGATTTTCAGGACAAGGTGACAACAGAGCTTATTCAGGTTCTGGATGAAGAGGAGCGGCGATGGGCCCAGACGCTGCACATAGAGGAGTATCAGTCACACCTTGCACGCTCTGTCATCCAGGTACATCGTCATATGCTATTTTTGCTGTGAAAGAAACCTTGGAATGATTTAAACCATTTTTCTAAGACACTGCTTTCTTATCACTGAATTCCAGAGGCTAAAAGTGGATTTGGACAGATCCACATCAGTGAACCAGTTTCTTGGGGCAAGAGTGGCTCGCTGTAGTCTAACTGGATTGGCTGACTTCCTCTACAAGTGAGTACATGCGAACAAAAAAGTATCAAATCAGAGAAACATTCAATCAAAGACTGAGAGTTAAGTTATTACTCAACTTTGTGAAAGTAGCAAACATGATTTAACTTGCAACATTTCAGATGGCAAAAACTAAATAAACTTCAGCAGGTATATAGTAGAGTAATAATGATATTGGAATAGTATTCTCTATTTCGTCAACACAGAGCTTCATTTTGTTGATGCTAAAGATCACTAGAACAGAGACTAGAACAACATGCAGGGATCACAAAACCAGCACTAGGCTGGTTTAAGTCATACTGGAGGATTACAATTTGTTCATGTCTATGACATACAAAAGTTAGTCATGGAGTTCCACAAGGTTATGTATTGGGGCCATTGCTTTAAACTTTATATATGCTTCCTTTCTGCAATATTATCAGACTTAATTATGTAAAGGGCCTTGATTTGTGGCGCTATAGAAATGCAAGGTAATTGAATTGATTGAGCTTTAATTTTTGTATATAGCCTGAGGATATCTTGAATGCCACAGTCTATTAAAAAGACAGGATGATTATTGTTTTGTATTAACATTTTCATACAACTTGTTTGTGTTAGTTTCAACAGGAAGGTGGAGATGTTTCATAACACTCAGGCGGAATTTGGAGACCGAGGGGACGGATATGTTTCCAGGACCATAGCTCTAGTCAACTGCTGCCCTCCTCTGAGGTAACAATTATAAAAAAATCACCATTCAATAGATGTAATTTTATTCTTTGGTGTGGGGAGCACCACAGTAGCTGAACCCACTGCTTCACACCTCCTTTATGTTCTCCAGATCATTTGTGGAGCGCTGCAGGCAGTGTGACCCACAGGGCGGCGAGGAGTCAGCGCAGAGAGCCAACTCGTCTCTGGACAAGATCATCAACCAGTCAGTCAGGATGCTGACTGATCGACTGTTTGAGCACATCAGGGTGAGTAAGACATGATCACGTCTCATCTCAGTCTGTAAAGCTTGTTTCCCTTTAACTAGACCCCGATGACTGTGCAGATAATTTCTATTGTCACCTTTTCCTGTACAGATGCGTGTTAGACTAGCAGGCAGCAGACTGCTCAGTGGTCCCCTAACATGTTATTACGTTGTGTATTTGCCTAGTAAGATATATTTTCATATTCATAAATGAGTATTTCAGCCTTTGTTACTCTATATCAGGGCAAGTGAACAAATCTACGAATCTTTTACTCAAGTAAAAGTAGAAATTCTGCAGTGTTTAGGTAAATATACTCCATTACAAGTGATACAAAAAAGAGCATAGAGTAATATAGAGAAATTGTACAGATGGATGATGTTCATGTTTTATTGATGAATATTTGATATTTAATTATATAATTGAACCATTAAAAACTAAATTGCAGCTTAAAACTGCTAACATAATATTTATCGGAAAATGTCACCAAATTGTCAAGAAAGTCATATGTTTTGCATGCAAAACTTAAGTTTGACAAATAACTAGTGTATGCAGTAAATGTACTGCAGTAAAAAGTAAAATATCTTCCTCTAAAAATGTAATGGTGCACAAGTATATAGTGCTGGAACAATACATGTAAGCACAAGTACCTCAAAATTGTACTCAAGTAGAGCACTTCCTTATATGTACTTTAATCTAACTAATCAGATCTTGGTCTGTCGTTGCAGCCTTTCTTTGACAAACTGATGAAGAGAAAATGGCTGAATAACACAGAGGCATTTGAAGCCATTGAAGCCAGCATTAAACAACACTTTAAGAAATTCAGACGAATGGACTGTCCACCATATCAGGTAACACCTGTGAGATCACATGAAGTTTAACATGTAGACGTAAATGCAGTATTTGCTTGAAGGTCATATGTCGCCAGTGAGGGACTAATGTTATGATTGACTGACAGACGCTGGTGGGTGAGGTGCACAGGCGGGTCATGGTAGAGTATGTCAGAGCCATCATGCGTGGACGGGTAATCTGCACATCTTCCAAGATGAGGAAGAGGATGGCATTCCGTCTGCAAGATGAGGCCAAACAGCTGAAAGGACTTTTTAAAGATCTGGTGAGTCTGGTCCTCACACGATTCACAAACATTATCTTTATTAAACTGAATCAGGTGAGGCCATAAACCTGATTCTGACCCCACCTATGATAAGTGATTCCAAAATGCTTATTGTTCAAAACAGTGAACAGAGCTGGCGAAGGCGAATGCAGAGTGTGGTGGCTCTGAATGGAGCCTGACCCTCAAACTTCCTAGGTCAGGAATAACTCAGACAGTGTTGATACAGGAGTGAGCTCTAAAAAATGGCTGCCGTCATTGAGATGGAGATGGATGAACCAGGCTTACGTTAGCACTTGCCTGGGGGGCGGGGGGAGTATAAAACAACTTGGCCTGTCATTGTGGCATTTGCCCCCTTTGTGTGTGTGAGTTCAAACAAGTGTCCATCACCTCGGCTGACAACAGGAAGCCGCTGTGCTCAGGAGGAACTTCCTGTTCCTGTCAGCTGGCCAGCTTTGATGTGGCTCAGGGATGGCCTTGATGGCCTTTTTTGCGGAGGAGTGAGATGAAGTATCTGTGGAAACTGGGAACTTGGCATTGGGGGTAGATCGTTTTTAATGGCCATCCGAAACAGACATTATTTTTAGTGAATGCCAAGTCAAAGAATTCTGCTTTCTTTTTCCTGAGTGTTTGACGGAAAAAAGGACCTGGAAAAACAGAGGTGGAGTTTTGTTATTCTCTCAGGATATCACCTAAATGTTTGGCCTCTCACCTTCGGAGGTATTAATCTTTGTTTCGTCCTCTTCAAAACACATTTATAATTGGCAGAAGAAGCCATCTGGATAAACAGGGATACCAAATAAAAAGTGCAGTGAACTTCACATTTAGTCAGGCAAATTTCCAAAAGGAAGTCAAATGAGAATATAAATTCCATCATTTAAAAAAATGGTAATAAACTCTGTCACATGTTTTTAATCGAACTTAATGTGTCTTCTCTCTGCTTCAGGATTCAAGCTCATCTTGGTTGGACAGCATCATCTGCCACCTAGCTGACATCATTCTCCTGGAGGACACTCCCTCCATCCAGATGGAGGTGGCTGTCCTGGTGAAAGAGTTCCCAGATATACGGTGAGGCTCTTAAATAAATTAGCAGTGTTGGAATGTTTCTGTTGCAACCAGGAAGTGTCTCTGAACCCCAAAAGGTCATATACTCTTTTATGCTTACGGCTTCACATTCAGATTGCTGTTGTTGGCTCGTAGCCAAACCAGAGAAACTGTAAAACGATGGATGTTTTTGTGTGTGTGTGTCACAATGGATCAAAACAAGGAAAAGGAGCACGGAAACATATCTACATTAACTTTGCTATTTTCGGAGAGGAGCGAGGGGCTGTTTTGAGAATGGATGAGGCTGAGAGGCCTCGGGGAGGATGGGGGAGCGGGGGGCTGTTTGTGCACAGATTAAGACTCAGGTGACGGTTGGCAACCTACGGCCGTGTGTGACGCATAGCCCTCTGCGGAACAGACAGGAAGCTGCTGCCGAGTACTTCCTGTTCCTGCCACCCTGCAGGAGACAGACTGGTGCCACACTTGTGAAAACTCGTGAATCAAAGAGAGAGAGGTGTGGAAGAGAAGAACAAAACACAGCAGTGCAGACATGGAGACATGCTAACTCACCGCTTGACTCATCCCTTTTGTTTACTTTATGGCATCCCCTGCTGGTATTTTGGGAGATCAGAGGCTGCCGCTCTTCCTTGAGATTTCTGGGTGCTTCATTTAACTCCAGCACAGTCCATTCATAGACTGTGACTACACCTGGGAATACATGTCAGTCCTTCCAACCTCCTTCCACTCTTTCCTCCGTATTTAGTCATCTCACAGAGGGCCGTGTCCGTCAAGCTGGAGTGTGACCTTTGGGGTTGCGTCTCAAATACCGTTACAATGATAACAGGAAGTGCAGTTTACATTGTGAAATAAAGGGAGGAATCTATGTCTGTCAGTCTGTCAGTTTTCTAGAGAAACACTTCAGAAAGCAAATCAATTATGAGCTGCTGTCAAGAAATACAGACTGACAAACAGGCAGACAGGCAAACCGGCAGGCACACAGGCAGACAGTCAGACAGGCAAACAGGCAAACATGCAGACAGACAGACAGACAGACAGACAGACAGACAGACAGACAGACAGACAGACAGACAGGCAAACCGGCAGCCAGACAGACTGACAGACAGACAGACAGACAGACAGACAGACAGACAGACAGGCAGACAGACAGTCAGACAGGCAAACAGGCAGACAGGCAGACAAACCCGCAGCCAGCCAGCCAGCCAGACAGACAGACAGACAGACAGACAGACAGGTAGGCAAACCGGCAGCCAGACAGACTGACAGACAGACAGACAGACAGGCAGGCAGACAGTCAGACAGGCAAACAGGCAAACAGGCAAACAGGCAGACAGGCAGACAAACCCGCAGCCAGACAGACAGGCAGCCAGACAGACAGGCAGACAGACAGACAGGCAGACAGACAGACAGGCAGACAGACAGACAGGCAGACAGACAGATAGACAGACAGACAGACAGACAGACAGACAGACAGACAGACAGACAGACAGACAGACAAACCGGCAGCCCGACAGACTGACAGACAGTCAGACAGGCAAACAGGCACACAAACATGCAGACAGGCAGACAGGCAAACCGGCAGCCAGCCAGACAAATCCGCAGCCAGACAGGCAGACAGGCAGACAGGCAGACAGGCAGACAGACAGACAGACAGACAGACTTCTCAATTTATGCCTCAAAAATCACAAAAAAACACAAATAAGAGCTGACTGAGATTTTTTTTCTTTCTATGATATTCTTCCCCTGTAGATTGTAGCACAACGATTCTTAGTTTCAATACATGAAACAATTGAAAAAATTACTATCAATGTTATGATCCAGTTCTGCTGACAGATATCCCGAAACACTGGACCTTGAATGTAGCTACAACTTCTTATGAAATGGTTCTTATTTGGAAAGTGACACCAAATATTCTGTTCCAGGAACAAATGCTGTGACTCATACAGATGTGACTGTTTCTCATAATCATTTGATGACAGCTAACAGGCTGAGATTTCATTAACACCCGTCTACCTCCCTTCCCCTCCTCATCCTCCTCATATCCTTCCTCTGCACAGGAAGAAGCACGTCTCCACCCTGCTGAACGTACGGGGGATGATGCGGCAGGCGGAACGCCAGGAGATCCTCAACATCGTCAAAGACTTTGAGTGCACGAGCGCCCTCATGTGCCGTGACCACGCCCTCTTCTCTGACATCCCCATCACCTCAGAGGTGCACTGCATCAGCTTGGGCCTCCTCCGGCTCGCCATGACCGTCTCCAACTGGTTCTCTGAGCACCGTCTGAGGCGAAACCGCAGGATAAGTGTGAGGAACGCAGCACCTCAACCCTCGGAGAATGTGGAAGACACAAATAAGCTTCACAGAGAAGACTAGCTGTTGGTGTGTTGTGTTAGGATAGCAGTCACAGATGGGCTGTGACGATTCTGATGAGATGATGAGATGTGCATGCACCTTGACCAAAAACTGTACCAAATATTGTTAACAGCCATTTAAGAAACTTGACCTCAGGTACTGCCTGTACTGTACACGCTCACTTACTTACTGACACTTGTGCATTTTTAGTGGAATAGTGAAACGTTATAGCTCATTATCATTTGCAGTTGTTTCATTTTGATCCAGACAAATACAGAAATAAAATAAGTGACATAAAATAACCTCAAAATGTAACCTCTCCACTTCGCCTTTCATTCCTGCAAACAACTGCAGAAACAACTGCTAGCAGATGCAATGCAATATGATGTAGGATGTTTGCTATTTAACATGTATTTACTCAAACATATATACCCATTCTCTGGTATATAGTACATATGTATGTGAGGAAATAGTGTATGGAAATGTATATGTGTCGAACTGTCACTGTGAATGATATGGATCTGTTCCTGGAACCATAATAAAACCCATTGACTGGGTGGATTAAACAGACTCAGCAGCTCTATTATTGGGACTTTTAATACTCTGTTAATACTGTATACTGAGTTTCAGCTGAAAAAAAAAATGGAAACGTGTTTGTCGGCATCTTGTCACAGCTCTGTCAAGTCTCAGAATGGATTTGTTTTATTTTAGTTCTAACTTTAGGTGTTTTGTCCTTGAACGTGGGCATGTCAGACAATAAGTCTGGAGCTATGTTAAACAATACATACCAAACAGATATGGGCCAGAGGGTCTGACGTAGGACTGATGCTGTCAGTATATATACACACACATACTTTATGCCTTTGTTGTTTATCTTAAGGATACGGAAGCTTTGTTCAGTAAACTTGAGATCCTGAAATATCAGGCTCCACCATGGCTACTACATGGCACTCTGCCGTCAAACCAGAGGGGTCACGCACCCTGAGGTCAACAACGGGATGTTTTTCGATAAACAAAGATTTCCTGTTGTCCACTGAGGTGCCAACGGATGCTTTTATTGGAGCCAAGTTTACGTTATGCACTAGGAGGGGACTTCCCTTTTGCTGCTCAGAGCGAAGGTGCAGCAGCCACGAAGCTTTTTCAAGTCCGAGCTGCTCGTGGGCTTCTCAAAACAAACTCCGCCAGCCTCAGCTGGGGCCACTGTGCACACTGAGTATGTGGGTCTATATCGGAAACTAAATCACCTGCTGGTCGCTTTGAAATGTCATAATAACTCAAGAGGTTCGTTGTCACCTACTGGGAATTTACCGCAGGGGGTTGGACCAGCCATGGAGTTGAGTGTTGATTTCACTCCTGATATTTCTTGTGTCACAAAAAAAATCACCATATGCACATGGTAACACAATGTCTTTACAGTTATAATTTCTTTTTCTTCTTTATTTATAAATCCAGAATCTATGAATGGTAAATGGTTTGTAATTATATGGTTGTTTTCTGGTCCGGATGGCCACTCAAAGTGTTCTACAGTACAGGCTTTTTTTGCCAATCACGATTACAATCATACAAGACATCTACTTGCAGCACTTTCTCTATCACATATCACTCACTCACTGCCAGCAAAACAATCGGGGACCATTTGGGGTTCCGTTTTTTGCCCTAGGACACTTCAGCACATTGGTGAAAGACTCATCTGCCCTCGTTCTATCTCCTGGGCAAATATTGATTATTTTCAGGATTATAACTACTGAACACAAAAGTCTGTAGGGGAGAGCGGGGTGATGTGAGACATTGAGTAATGTGAGACCCCCTGCATCGAGGCAATGGTACACATTTGTGGTCATGTGACCATTGTGTTTTCAAGCCCCTCCCATTCCCCCCTTGCCATGAAGGAGAAGTTGGTGCTGGTGCTGTGGAAAGTATGTTTTTTCACAAAAATGTGTTTTTTGCATGTAAAAGTAAATTTTCTTGCTTTGAACTTAATCAAATGTTGTGTCAAAACAAATTGATTCAGGTAGAAAACTTATATCATACATGTTGGTGAACATATAAAACCATGTGATTGATGCTAGCTGAAGATTAGCCTGAATTGCTAAGAGATGGTGTTTTTTCTAAAATGTTGGCTGTGGGGTAAAGTGGAACATTGTCTCACTTTACCCAACCATGAAGCACAAGTTAAGTTTAGTCTTAAACATATTTTAGTGTAATATAATATTACATTATATATATTTTATTTTGAATGTCATAAACATTGTAGAAAAGCCATCATGCCAAGAAACTATACACCAGGAAGACAACCTAGGGCCAAACACCCCTCGCAGAGATGGAGAGTGCAGCCGCTGAGGTCATGCAAGGAAAGAAGTCCTTAAGAAAAGCTGGAAGGGATAGAAATATTGATAAGACAACCCTCAAAAGATTCATAAAGAAAAAAGAGTAAGGGAAAGTAAAATCAGTAGCCTGGGGTGCAGTAGCTGAGGCAAAGAGAATATTCACAGATGAGATGGAGGAGGAGCTTGCCAAACACTTGAAACAACTAGCTGACCAGTTCCATGGCCTTGTTCCAGTTAAGTGCTGTGAACTGGCATTTGAATACGCAGAGAAAAACAATATCCCTGTCCCTGGCAATTGGAAAGAGAAACAATTTGCAGGTAAGCTAGGGTAAGCAAGAGATCACATGAATCATAATAATCATAAATGTGCTTAATTGACCAATCCCCATGATTCTGTTAATAGTCCGATATTAGTTTTGGAATGTGTGGTTGTCAATCTAGCTGTCAGGATTTTAACTATTACAACATGTGTTGTTATGGTAGTTTTAAAGTGAAAATAGTAAGTGGACCACTTTACCCCGTAGCTGGTGTAAAGTGAGACACAAGACCACTTTTTAAAAAACAATCATATTTTCACTGCCCTTGTCCTGAAGACATTCTGATCATTTCCATTGCTATGAAACATCCTGAATTAATGGGAAATGTGTAAATTTTACTGATATATCATTTTGGCTCGCCTAGAGGGGAGCAAATGTAAAAAAAAAATCTCACATTACCCCGCTCTCCCCTACTAGGTGAAACTCAAACTTGCACAAGTTTCTATCTTGATCAATGAAGGCGACCAAACTCATAAATCCTGCCTTTCTGTCATTATGTCACTACACTCGTGTTCATTTGTGCACATACATGACATTAAGGAACCCATCGTATGCCCATTTTACCACAATTGATATGGTTCCTTGGGGTCTTAATGGAATGTCTGTAACATATTTTGGTCAAAATACCACAAGGATAATTTAAAACAGCACCCTGTTTAGCCTGTCTAAAACAGCCCTCCTCAGATTGTCATGACATGCCAGATACCCAAATTAACGTGTAGAAGCACTACAAAAGTGGAATTTTCATAATATGCCCCCTTTAAGTCACAGTAAGACAGTTTGGAGTGGAGGGGAACAACTAATGTGTTTTTATTTCTCTCATATTTATACTTTCATTTTCATTTTTTTCCAATTGTTGATGAAAATGTACAATTCGGACATTCATCCATCCATCCGTCCATTCAATTTATCCATCCTATCATCCATCCCTCCGTCCATGCACCACTGTGCTCCCATATGCATTATAATGAAAATAGAATAGACAGTGTAACATTATTAAGGATCTGAACATTTTTATGATATGATCTTCTATGATATTCTATTCTATTATTTTCTATTCTATCAAAATCTTAGTTATATGACCACTTTAACTGTGGTTTTCTCTTCTTGCCAGCTTTAGTAGATACTGTAGATTTTGATAAATATTTGCATGGGTAGTCATGCTTATTTTTGTACTGAGAGTAAATTGTGCATAATAGAGATTCTATGCAGATGTGTGTATGTGGACTATTTCTGTCCCATTTTTTCTCCAGATTACTTGAAAGTCATGATGGAAGAGTTGTGCATTAGTGCTAACCATTGCTTTGCTGCACTTATAAGTCAACCATTTCTGACCGTCTGTCATTTTCTGTCCGGCAGAGCTTTCCTGTTTTTGACGTGACTGATTTATGGCTAAAACAATCAGTATGCACTCTTGACACAACAAGGGAAGGAAACATATATGTGTAAAAAATAAAAGAAACCCTCTTCAGTATTTCTTCATCTGTTTACCTGGTACCAACAATAGCCCTTAGATAACTTTGACCTGGGAGTGCATAGCGCTCTTGTTTTTATTTTTAAAACAATAAGTTCCACGAATTCGTGGGACAGAACAGGAAGACCAATAAGTGTAGTTGGCATTGAGTAAATGTTAAGTTTGGCAGCGTGGCTTCTGAGTCATATGTAGATGGAGAGGATTATCAGACATCCTCTCATATAGCAGGCTGGAGGCGGCTGATGCATGGCTGTTTTCCAGGTATTCCCAGGCGGGGATTACCATCTCTGACCGAGGAGTGCAAGTAGGAACCAGGGCCAAACTCCTGGAGGTTTCCCTCGATCAAGCTGCTGAAGGTGGAACGTCCACAGTATCACAATGCAATCCCTGGGAAGCACTCCCCTGCTTCCTCTCATTAACACAGCTCTGCAATGGAAAATCCAGCTGGTTGTATTCGCTGTTTGTTTTCGGAAGCAAGCCGAGCCCTGTCTTTGTTCACACTGTCATGTACTTTTCATGTTTGCTCTCTCTTTGGGGTGTTTGCTCGTCATACAGAAGGTTGAATATTTAAAAGTACTCAATTAAGACATTGTGTGGTAGCTAAGAGGGGCATACCTTACACACCAGGTTTAAGCGCTTGGTTTTAGTCTCGGCTGGTCTGCTCCACCAGCTTTAAAGCAAAGGTGGACGCATTAATGGCAATACATAACAATCAATAAAACCTGGGCTACAATGGTTTACACGGCTTTAAACGACTACCCCTGTGCATGCTCCAAGTATCTCTTTTTTTCCGGACAAATATTCGGAACGTAGAATATTCAATAGACAAGATACTCTTTCATTTTTGCTTGTCTGCTGTGTTTGACTGACTTAAAATCTCCTACCGCTCATTAATTCATTTTTTTTTTTCAGTTGAGTTTTCAAAATGGCTCTTGCTCTTTACCCCCAATTATTGCATGGCAGTAGTACGGACACAACTTCCACTGAAAATGTAACACATTCTCATAAACCACTCACAAAGAGGTGGAGAGGCTTTAGCATCTACAAGGTGCAGCTTTGGCGCAAGTGGCTCTGAACTGAAATACATGGAAAGATGTGAAACTGGTAATAAGTAGCAAACACTTGGCACTTATTTGCTGTCATGTATTTGAGATCACGAGAGGGCATTGGTCATTTCTTTACCTGTGAAGTTAGGAGGAGACATCCCGACTCAGGTCAAAGGTGAGAAATTCCTCTTCCTAATAGAACCTTATTACCTTATTACGGCCTAACTATTTAATGTGTAAACAAAAAGTCACGCAACAATGAAAACCTCTTGTCTAAGAGGGAGGTATGTGCTGAAAATATTTCTTGGTCTAGCCCAGCGACTTCCTGAAGAATTTTGCCTTCACTGTGTGTTTGTCAGGAAGTGTGTGGGGAAAAAAAGATTTTCCTACACAGGTAACTCCCACGTCAAACCACAAATGTCATCTTGTACAAATTAAACAAATATTCAAATCAAAGTTTTGACGCTGGCATTAATCCTCTCACATAAGTCTAGTCAAGAAGCGAACTCCAAACTGTCAAAATACACTTTTAAAGGATTACTCAATATACTTTTATTCATTATTTTTTACAGTCATTCTCCTTCACACAGTTACAATGAACACGATTTATACATAAAACAGAAATAAATTATCCAAATGTGCTCAAATTATGCAACAGAGACTCTGGTCAGACTTTCATCCTCAGCTTCTTCTATCACATTTATTGAATCATCATTTAATCGGGCAGTTTGATTTTAATTTAAGAAGATAGACCTGAGAACAGGAGACGTTCACAATCAGCAAATACATGCAACACAAGAAGGACTAAATCACAACAGTAAAAAAAAGATGAAAAAAAACTTCGGATGACAGGAACATTTTAAATCATCAAGGGTGTTAGTTTGGCTCTGTCTATTTCTTAAGAATGTACACTAGTCAGCGATATTAAGATGCATTTAATCTAAATGCATCGTAATATCGCTGACGTGTGCTTCCAAGAAAACGTTGTAGTCCAGGTACTTACTTTTCAAAATACACAAGCATAGTATGTACAGTAAGGGTATCAAGCTCTGTAGCTACAACTAAATTATCTACTAAAAAGTAAAAGCATCATATTATATAGCATTCAACCAATCAGAAGCCAGCATTGAATGCAGTGCTAATTGGTCCAAAAAAAGCCATAAGCTGCAATTTAGTTATGGAGCTATTTATGTTTAGCACATCAAACATGTCAAAAAATACATTTACAACTATTTTATAAATGGCTCTAGCAAAGGGGAAGGTTTGCAGCTCATTCTATTTAAAAGGTGCATCCTGTTCTGACAACATCAGTCTGAGTTGAGGGGACATCTAAGGTGATATAGCCTACTTACTGGATCATGTACAGTCATGGTGGAAAATGTCATTAGAAGCCTAACCTTGATTCAGTGGTAAACATCACTTTGTCAAACTGTGTGTCGGTCGGAGAGGTGGCAGCTTGGCCTCTCACACTTTGTCCGGGTTTAGTTGAGGTGTGGTCCTGACAAGCAACACATTGCGTAGCCACACATAAACAGCCTGTTCTGACATGACTGATCAGGGCAAGAGTGAACAGGGAGAACCTCCTGTCCTCTCCCATGTCCAGTGTACGCTGTCTGTCAGGATGGCTGCCCACTTGAACCAAAACAATGGCGCTCTTTGTCACTCCTGATGGGATATCCTGATTTATGTTATCCCAGCATATCCATCGAGTGCATCTTTATTTAGCGATGAGGAGGTGCACGGCCCTGCCTGCTGGTGCCCGCTCACACTCCGGGTCAGATGGAGCAGACACGCCACCCTGTTTGTTATCAGCCGTGACATTAAATCAGCGTTCTCAGGCCTTGGCCACAGACGGAGCAGGGGAAGTTCACCTTTGTTTAAACAGGGGACTGCAATCTAAAATAAACTTTGACAATATCTTGAATCATTTCTCTGTCTTAAAATGGGCCAACAAAACATGCACACGCGTCAGGTTATATTCCTTTAAATTCTGCTGTATTTGATTTGTGATAACAGTTGTGGGTGGATGCATTGATATAAATATTTTTGCTCAGATCTGTGCTGGCCTGATGCCACTTACCCTGTAAACATCCCAACCTGCAGAGTTATTTATTTTCCTTTGTTTATACTATTTTGACATCCATATAATAGTGAGAAAAACAGAGGGGGTGACTTTGTTGCTCCTGAATGTCTGTATTTATGTGAGGACATCCCCTGGCCTTTCAGACCTGGCCTTATTACTGCAGGACACTCAGCGTCAGTGACAATCGAACAGTGATACAGCAGTAAACAAGATGGAAAACCTCCAGACCGTGATGCTCTTAGAAAACCATCAGTTTGCCTCATTAGCCATGCACACGTCATGTTGAGGGCTGTGATGGTCAGTCTTGGTCAATCAATGGTATGTGCACAGTCATGTAATCAGTCTGTGTAGATGAAGGCTGCTGACTCTGCTGATCCTCTGACATGAAGCCTGACAGAACTGACACTGTTAAATTTAGTATCAACAGCAAGTGGATACTTTTTGGTGAATTAAATTGAAAACTATGATTATAATATAATTTTGTGTCCAAAACAGACGCAAACTTCAGTGCACGTTTCCTCAGAAAGAGAAGATCCTCAGGAAATACACACAGTTTACAGAGCGGGAGCAGAAGGCTCCTTTACTAAGTCTTGCATTCAATAAGAAAAGTACAGGTTATGATCACAAAATAAAGTTTAACCAAAAGTAAAGGTACTCATTATTCAGAATGGCTCCTTTCGCTAGAATATATGTTTAGATAATATTTAATATATTAATGTACATTATTACTTGACAATAATTATTGATGCACATGTTTGTATCACTTAAAGATTTGAATCTCATATTTTTTTTAACTACTGCTGGTTGTTTGAATCTAAAACAATACATGAAAATGTATTACCTGTATTTAAAATCTGAAATTTAGTTGTGTTAAAGTGACTGAAGCTTTCAAATATATCTAGTGAGGTAAAAAGATAGAGAAGAGATATAAAGTAAATAGAATGACTTGATTAAAAGTCATTCTCAATATTGTACATAAGTACAGAACTTAAATGAAATGTACGTAGTTACGTTGCACCACTAAGTAGTTTCCACTGTCATAGACTATATCATTGCTGCCTCTCAGAGTTGTTTGCATGGCCGATATGATATTCAGCCGCTTTTAATTTACTATTTGAATTTTTGTGTTATTCAATTATATTATTTTAATCAAAATGAGCAGCAGATTCAAACACTGTAGATGAGACCCAGTAGAGCGTCAGTATGTGTTCTCATAGAGTCGCTGCAAGTCCCACAATAACTTGACAAAAACAAGAGGCTAAAAATAGATGGGAGGCAACAGAAAGAAGAGAGTCGGGATGACAGTTAGTGACTGTGCTGTCAGATCTTTTCATGGAAAAACAGGGTGGACAAACGGACATCCTCAGAGGCTGAGTGTTTGTGAGGGAAGTCCACGGTCTGTCCTAGAGGCCTCACCTTTACTCACTGGGAGGGATTTCTGTTGTTCTAACCCCAAACACAACCATGCTCAGTGCAGCTCCGGAGGAGGATGATGCAGAAGCTGCTGTTTTGATATACCTGAGTATAGTCATGCCATCAGGTGTCAAAACTAAAACTTTAAATCATCCGTCTTGTGCCGTTTGCACAAATCTACTAGGACCTTTTTAGGAATAAATTCATGAATCAATCAATCATTACAGCAATCAGTTACTTATCTTTGGGCGAAATGCTACTTTCTGTAGAATGCGAAAATGTTTAACCACAATGAAATACCTTCAGTTGACATAAAGACGTTAATTTTTCTTTTACAAGATTTCATAATTTTCTTTTAAATTTGTAAATGAGGCATTATCTGCTGTAAATGCAATAATTTACATAGAGAACAAGCTGGAAATTGTATGAAGCTTCTCTCAATGATTGTTTCTTTTTTGGACGGATTAGAGCCAAATGTTTTTACAGATTTCGGATACTGTCAACAACATTAAACAAAATAACATTTTTTCATGTTTGTAGTAATATATGAACAAATCCCTCTTTAATAACCTTCAGCATGTAGATTTGAATAAAACTGCTAAGTTTGGTGCATGTGGAAGACACTGAAGTGTAGAATTCTGTCTCAGACTATGAGAAAAAAACTAACTTTTAGAAAATGCCCCTTATGATCGTAGACACAGACAAAGTGAAGTGAAATAAAACATCTAACTGTACTTGGTGAAATCACGTGCAGTGTCTCGTGCTACACTTGAAATTGTTCCTTGTGTGTGTCAACATATTTGTGTGTGTCTGTGTTTCTGCCACTGAACAAAGGAGATGCACTGCTTGACCAAAAGAATTTCCGGTGTTCATGAATCTTTTTTCCCACTTTCTTTTAGTCATGAGCTCTCCTACCTGCCAGTAAGCTGTCTGTTCCCTACTGTGAACAACAAATTTACTGGCTCAGGCCATTTGCGAGAGAGGAAACTACTTTGCATGGCAAGGAATAAGTCTGCAGCTGAACAATGGTTCCTCTTGTGAAATATGGCTACAGGGTCTCACCTTTGGCTCCTCATGCCTTCTCCACTCGGCCTCTTTACGTAAGCAGGTTGTGTTCTGTACCCCATCAGGAAGAGGTGTTGCAGGAAACTCAAATCTGGTGTAGGATTTAGAGTAAACTCACAACATTAAACACCAAAAGAGCACTTAGCTGATCTCTGAGGGAGGTGAGAGAAAGGCTAAACACAAATGTGACCCTTGCACCAGAATCCACAGGGAGCCAGAGATTCACTTCATTGGATGATTGCCGGTCCACATTGTTTGGAGGTTATGCTGACCTGCAGGGCAACCTGTCTATTGTTTTAAATTTCCCAAATACCAATTATCATAATCATCATGGATGCATATTAAACTGCACAATAATACAATCACCTCATCTCTTTATAAACTTTAAATTTAAAAGACATTTTTGATTCAAATGAAAAATCTAGATAATATAAGAAACATTATTGATCCCACACCGGGGAAATTCACTTGTTACAGAATAAAATAGAATAAAATAAAGAAAGAATCAAACTAAATAAAAATACAGAGAAAATGTGAATAACATATACCTTTCTCTAGAGATGGAAATATTTGTAGAGAAACATACTAATGTACAGTGGAACAGGATGATGCGTGAGGGTGTAAACCGAACTTGTGCAATATGTATGAAATATATATATCCATATATAGACTGTTACAGGCAGGTATTGTATATATATATATAAATGCATTTGCTTTTTGTTATCTAACCATCACTGTGTAAGTCTATGATCACATTAAGGGACAGAAAACACTAAATCCACTCGTGTCTCTTTCTTCAATTTCATCAATGATTATTTTTCAATTTTTGCTCTTAAGCGCATTGGACTGATATTCTTTTAGGGGAATGGAAAGGAGCTCTCATCCTCACTGATTCCTTGCCTTCTAATAAATCAGATTGTAGAAAGGATGTGAGAAAGATAGTGGTAATTATGAGTTACCATGTGGAATTAAAACATGGACATCGAAGGTTTTTCATCACTCTCTCAGATGTAGCTGATTGTGTTAGTTTGAGAAAAACTAAGATTTGTTGGAGACATTAAAATAACTCTATTTCTGCCATTCTGCTATAAGTTAACAATAGTTTCAGTCTACTCCTTAATGTATATAACAATTTGCAGTATTTATTTAGCACTTTTCTAGTCCTGATTACCACTGAATGCGCTTTACAGTACAGTTTCTTCTCATTCTAATTTTTTCATTCCCCCATTCACAGACATTCGTACAGTATATGTATGTGCAGCACTTTCTATATCATACACAAATCACACACTAGCCTCACAGCCGTCAGGGGCAATTTGGGGTTCAGGGTCTTGTCTAAGGACACTTCTGCAGGGGGGAAGGGGGAGACTGGGATCAAATCCTCGTTTTGTTTTTTCATTCTCATACAACCAGAAAGGAATAAAGGGGATTATCTATCTGACTGTAACAATATTAACATTCTTCTTGCAGCCCCGATGAGTTTAAATTATATAAAAGCGACCACCAACAAAAATGTGTTTTGAAAATGACCTTAGGCCTCCGCAGCCTCTGTCACCCTTCAGTGAACCCCCCTCGAGAATTCAAGTTTGACTCCACATCCTCCCTGGCCTCCTGCTGACGCTGCTCTGCAGACCTGCCCCCTCACACCTTTGACACTTGAACCCACTCATCTTTTTCACGTTCTTCAGTTTACTGCATGAGCTCTATGTGCTTTTTCCTGTTTGTGTTACACATCAGGTCGCTGACTGGTGTGCATCACAAATATCATCGTGGCACCTTGCATGACTTAAACATAGAGGCCTGCGGAGCTATAGCGTAAAACAACGTAGCAAGACTACACTGTATGTTTATATGTATCTTCATCAACTAGTCTATTAAGTCCTTTTCCAACTAGACTTTTGAATGAAGTTTTAATATTAATTAGCGGTTTCGCATTAAATCAGATTAATATATTCAAGAGCTAGGCTATGTATGTACCACAGGCTTGCAGTAATTAAACATCAGCTTAAAAAGCTTACCCAGATGTTTCAGCTAATTATAGGCCCCATCAAATCCTTGAAAAAGGGGTTGCTAACCAGTTATGTGATTATTTGCATAGAACAGGTTTTAATACTTTATGTCAGGATTTAAAATCCATCACAGCACAGAAACAACACTGCCTTGGGATAATATATGTTGTGATTATGAAATTAAATGTAATTGAAGATATTTGCATGTATATTTACTCTCAGCCGTTCAGACGGCTCATAGTCAGTGACATTAGTTATAGATTGCTTCCATCTAGTGGTTTCTGTGAAATATTACATGACCACACTTCTAAACACACTCAAGTGAATATGCAGGGCGACTTTAAAATGTACACAGCATCTTTCAAACACAATGGTCCTTTACAGAAGGCCAAGGAATGTGTTGAAATACGTAAAATAAAAACATTATTTAAAATATAATTTTATTAAATTAATTAAATGTGAAATACATGTATAGTTCAGTTGTCATTATAAGTTGTAAATTCTGCCCCAGTTATTTGTGTTCATCATTTATAAACCTGAGGGTTTCCTACCTGCACATGCACTCAGAAGCTGAGCACTTCTACAGCAAACTAGGTTATATGATGAATCTTCCAGCCACATATGAAGTGTTTCAAAATCTATTCACACCAACGCTGCACTGACAGGAAGATTCAGGTTAAGAATGCACATAACATAAGTACTCAGACTTAATGGGAAGCTCTAGAGATTTGTTTCAATGGTCTCATCTCCGGCTGTAATTTTTGTCAACACTTTTTTTAAGATTAGGATTAAGATACATTTATTTATCCCAAGCACATACACAGACATGCACAGGCACACTCATGAAATTGTAAGGAAATTTAACCTCTGCTTTTAACCCATCTGGTGCAGGACACACAGAGCAGTGAGCAACCATGTACGGCGCGCGGGGAGCAGATGTTGGGGGAGTAAGGTGCCTTGCTCAGGGGCACTAGACAGGGTAGGGAGAATCCTCTTGGATTTTTGGACAGATCAATCCTGGTGCGTCTTTTTGTTTTTTCTCCTTGGAGTCGAGCCAGAGACCTATTCTGCCCCAGTGTTAATTTCGTTGACGAAAACGATGACGAAAAATATTCGTTTACGATCTTTTTTTCATGACGAAGACGAACCTAAATCTGTTTTAACTTTCGTTGACGAGACGAGACGAAAATGTTGGTGGTTGACTAAGTCACAATAATTTATTTAAACATCATCGTGTCAGGCCGTCATGAAGTATCAGGAGGGGGCGAGTGAGTGTGTCTGTGTGTGTGTGCGCGCCCCAGATAGCGCACCGGTCCCGAGGCTCCGCCCTCCGCCCCGCTCACTCGCTCAGAGACACAAGATCTGAGCTCGTCCATGTGTAGCTGCTTCTTAACAGTGGAAACAGTGAAAACACAGAGTTTCTCTGGTCTCAGCTGATCAGAGATCAGCGCAGCAGCTTCTTGATCAGAGCAGAAGCTGCAGGTGGTTTGTACCGAGCTTCAGTTTCTGTGTCCGCCTCCAGTCTAACCGGCTCTCACTTTTTGTTTTCACATTTAAAACTAAATATATATTTTTAAGCTATTAGGCTGCAGCTATATGTTTTTATTTATTCCAAATAGCCCTACAAAGTTCTGTGTTTAATTTATTTCAAAGTAGGCCTACACTTGCCTGTGTATTTTCTTCTCTTCATAAGTGTTCTGTGTTTTCCTTTGTTGTAACAGGTACAAATAGCAATAAAATGTCAAGAGTTTTCTTTATTGTCCTTCTATAATTTCTTAAATGCAACAAACTATAGTTTAGTATAGTATAACTTTATATTAAACTTTATTAGCAAATATGTTTTGCGGCTCCAGACAAATTTTATTTGGGGGAAGAGGGGGCAAAATTACTCTTTTGAAAGTAAAGGTTGCCGACCCCTGCTATAGACCGATGCTGGTAGGGATATCTAATAGACAACCTAAGTACTGCAAGCTAGACTATTTTGCAGTTTTAGACACAACACAGGGTTCCTGGGCCTGAGAAGGGAAGAAAAGGAGTTTAAGTGTTACAGTTTGGTGGAGGAGATGGACCCAGGATGCAGAGGTTATAACAAAAAAGTGTATTTAATATAAAAGGGGTCTTTAAACAAGACAAAAACA
This sequence comes from Pleuronectes platessa, assembly GCF_947347685.1. Lineage (NCBI taxonomy): Eukaryota > Metazoa > Chordata > Actinopteri > Pleuronectiformes > Pleuronectidae > Pleuronectes > Pleuronectes platessa. Next base: position 21,609,953 of record NC_070640.1, on the reverse strand, counting down.
AAACATAACCGGTGACTACTGGAGAGTCAAAAACCCGGGGATGAAAAACGCAGGTGTCTACTCTGGGAGGCAGGAGCAGAAGTTGAGCGTCAAGGTGCACAAGGAACACAGAAGATCCGCAGGGGAAAGCTGCACGAGACAGCAGTACAAAACAAACCTATAGAAGACTACGTGTAGAAACGATTAGCACGAGTACAAACCGACAGAGGGCTTGGGGAACACAGAGGCTTAAATAGAGACACAGAGGGAAGGCAGGAGCAATTAACCACAGGTGAAACACATGAGGACTGGGAAGACAATCACCGAAAGGAAGTGAAGATAGAAACCACACACAAGGGACAGATACTACTAAATAAAACAGGAAGCAGAAAATACAAAGAGACTGAAATTAACAAACTAAAATGACAGGACATCACATTAATGTGGCTATTAAATGTGACTAAAACTAGACTGAAATGTAATTAGTTTTCGTCGACTAAAACTAGACTAAAATGTAATTAGTTTGGTCGACTAAAACTAGACTAAAACTAAGAAGGATAAAAATGACTAAATGTGACTAAAACTAATATGCATTTTCGTCAAAAGACTAAGACTAAGACTAAATCAAAAATAGCTGCCAAAATTAGCAGTGTTCTGCCCATAGTCCAAGTTTCTGCCACCAGTCCACCGCCTCTCCTGGAAAAAAGCTTTTCCTCCCCGTCGGGGAATTGAACCCCGGTCTCCCGCGTGACAGGCGGGGATACTATCCACTATACTAACGAGGAGTTACATGAGTCGAATTTTGTCCATGACTAAAATGTTCTTGCAAGTAACAACCTCAGCGGCAAACAATGTTTTTTATAATGTTTAGGCAGTCAAGTGTTAAATCAATAATTTACAGAATTATATTCCTTGACTACTCTTCTAGTGGTCAGATAATGACATTTTATAGCCCTTATAATGGATCAATTGATGAATTTCCACATCAGAGGACTGGACATGTCTTTACACATGTCTGTTGATTCGGGCAAAGGAGTGTTTGATTCAACAGTAGAAGAGGAGGCTGTTCCAGGATTTTGTATGGAATTCTACAAATGAATGAGCAAGAATATTGATGGAAATACTGTATTGTCAGGAAGTTTTGCATCACTGTGATGAAGAACCATGATTTTGAGCTCCTTTCTTAACGGATGACAGTGTCCAGTTTGACACTAATCTCAATATTTACTGAATTGTTACTTTCACCAAGGAGGTTATGTTGTCACCCCTCTCTGTTTGTTTGTTGGTTGTTTTGTATGCTTGTGGGCCAGGCTACACAAAGCAACTGAAAAGATTGCCATAAAACTTGGTGGTAAATTGTGGTATGGGTCAGGGAAGAACCCGTTACATTTTTGTGATGATCTGGATCCAGGCAGTGCTGTGGACTGTATTGAGTGCCATTCTAGTTTGTCGTGAGATTTGATCCCCCAGAGGATGAACCCTGCTGACCTTGGTGTTTCCCTGGTTTGTCTACAGGTGCAATTTAAATATATCAACAGCTTTTGTACACACACTATATGAACAACTTTGGTAATCAAGGTTAAATTAATAAAAAAGCAGCTCAGCTTTGGCCTTGTTGATAATCTGGGCTACTCTTGTTTTTACTTGAGATGTGTCGTGGAAGTATGGTTGGAACCTATGTTGTAGTTGAAAAGTAAGTTTTATGACCTATGTCTACATACATATACAACATGTACAAATAATTTATGACTTGAACTGTTTGATGGTCTGAACTGTTTTTGACCTTAAACCTGTCAGACCTTTTTTATCACTTATTTACTCCTCAAAGAACTGAATGTATGCCTGCTTATCTCCAAAGGAAACATATGTTAATCAGTTGTCTGTGTTTAGATTCCTCTCTAAACATGCACCTCTCAGAACGAGGAAAAGCCTTAGTCCTCCTATAAGATCCTTGAATTTGACTGTCCTGCATCTTCACTCTGAGATCCCTTGTGACTCTCTGTGTTGATCCTTTCTGCAGACAGCCCTATTACATACACAAAGACAAATTTTGTGTTTCCAGCATTGTGTATTTCCAGATTTCCATCACAGATGTTTCCACCATCAATTACTTTGTCTCAGTTGGATGCACAATGACCGATAACTGATGACGGTCAAGACGAAATATGACTCATGTATATGATAACTAAGTTGACACTTTTCATTTTCCTTATTTTCTATTATTCAATCGAAGCTCTGTGATCCAATACAGTGAAAGTCAAAAAGTGTCATCCCATTGCACCCAACAGGGAATCATTGTTGAAATATTTTGGTCTGAACCAAAATGGTGGTTGGAGCAACGGTTATTGGGAAAGGTTACGATCATATTATCATTACATCTCATCATTTCTGCAGATTAGTCAGCTGCATATTCATGCTGCCTGTCTTCTGTTCTATTACATTCCAAGGTTCTACTGGATTCACATGAATATTACTACTCAGTCACTGGATACTGGTGACTGAGGGTGTCACTGAAGGTCACTGTCATGTTCATGGAACCAGTTTGCTTTGTGACATGGAGCATTAACCTGCCTGAAGAAGCCATTAGAAGATGACAAACAGTGGGATGCACATAGTCAGCAACAATATGTGTATAAGCCATGACTGAGTGATATGATCTGTTGACACAAGACCAGTTGCGTCCGTGGATTGGATCTGTCCCTCTTGGTGAGTATGTGTCACTGCAGCCTCATATTGCTCTTCTTGGCTGACGTGGTTTCTGCTGTTGTAGATCATCCATTTCAATGATTTTTAATCCCACCAATGTTTTGGAAGAGTGTTTTTTCTGTTTTACCGAAGCTCCAACCAGTCTGATGACTCTCCTCTGACCTCTCTCATCAACACAGAACTGCTGCTCACTGGAGGTTTTTGGTTCTTCTCATCATTCTGAGTAAAAACTCCAGAGGCTGCGTGTGTGAAGATCCCAGGATATCAGCAGTTTCAGGAAAAACACAAACCAGCACATCTGACAGGAGCAACGTGTCTGCATGATTTCAGGCATTCCCTGCTGCCACCTGATAATTGTATGAAATAAGCAGATCCTACTTTCTTTTAGTCAAATCTACAACGCTGTAGATCCTTTAACTTTTCTTATCCTCTAGCGCCATCATTAGGACATATTGTAAATTTTTCCAATGCTGCAAAACTAATGGCATTCTCACCAGCCTCAGCTTGAAATTGTTAACATGCAAAACTAACCTGGTGAACATTGTAAACGTTATACCAGCTCAACATCAGCAAGCTAGCTTTATCAGTCTGAGGCTATCATTGGCACACTCCTGCTCATGTGGACTGTCTGTGATGACAGAAAGCACCGGTTGGAGCTGGACTACACCATCTAATCAGACAAGGTGGTGTTACTGCCTCTTAAACTAAAGGAAGTCTGGAGGAGGGTGTGAAGGGATCTGCCAGACAGACTGAGCAGAAGATCACAGTATTTATTAGAGGAGCAGTGGAAATGAAAGAGTAGGGATTCTTGGGAATGTGAGGGGAGTGAACGTGTAGAACACATAAAGGAAGACCAAGATGTATCTAAGGTCTATGAACATCAACACAAGCACATTCATGCACTGAAAACAAGAATGACTAGTGTGTCAACTAGTCACAATATACGTTGTCTCAAGGCACTTTACAAGGTGGAGACCTTACAGCCCCACAGTTCCCACAGCAAGCTGACACTGGAGACTGTGGAGAGAGAAAAATCCTTTTTAACTGTTAGCCGGAACCTAAAGGAGAATTTGGCTGACAGCAGCTTAGACAGATGTCAGTTGTTGGGGTATTATCAGGTGTACACCTTCAGACTCTGATCATCATATTAGAAGACCCCAAGATTGAGTTAACACAGTAAGGGCTTTTGGATAGTCCATACCTGCTAAAGAACAACAATTCCTTGATCTGCCATTTAACTGGAGATCCACTCCAAACTTGAATGGGTTCTTCTTGGTTCATGTAGCACCCCTCCACAAAATGTCATGGAAATCAGACAAACAAAGAAATTGTCATGGAATCGCTTCCTTAGTTGAGGTAATACAATATTACAAATTCAAAACTTCATGGTTGAGTGGGAACCAACCACCTATCACAGCAGCACCCCGAGGTACGGATATGTCCATTTCTCTTCTCTCTGCCAAATCCCAGACCTGACCCCCTTGAAGTCAAGCTTGGCCATTGTGAGTCCATACCAGGCAGAAATACTTGGACAGTGTCGAAACAAAAGGGTCAACGGAAATATCATAATGTCAGAGGTTGAAAAAGAGGGGATTGGCTACATGCAGTTTTCCGTGTGTTGAGAAGAGGATGGGTATAAAGCTCATGGAGGATGAAAGATATTTGCTCTAAACTGATAAAGTTCCAATAATATCTTACATCTTATAGTAATTTCAACATTTTCTCACGGTTTGAGTCATGTTCCAGTAGATTGAATTACAGAGATACTCTGTATTGGACACCTCTGTCTTTTTAAATAATTAGCTTCACCTTGTCAACCATAGTGCAGACATACGATCCTCTCTGTGCAGAGCAGTGCCTCCCCATCCACCGTGCGCACCGGATCCTATAAAGACAGAAACACTGGGATGAATCAGAGACCGGCCGGTGAAACTCTGTACCTCGGCCATCTTTGGAGAGTTTATTATAATTTACGCACAAACCTGCGCTGCTAAAACCGGCAGTTGGCAGTGTTGTGTTGGACATGTCAGCACATCTCTGATGTGGCGCATCTCAACTGCGTCAAGTGACATGGGGACAGACGGATAAGACCGGAAGTATGAAGATTTGGTTTAAAAAATAAAACATTAATATTGGTGAAACTGAGGCGTTGATCCACCGTGATCCGATCTTCCATCTGGACGCTGATGCTTCGCCCCAACAGCCCAGTGCTCTCTTTTTCATGTAAAATATATTTTGTTACCATGTGATTGTTGAACACTTTTCTGTTTTGCATTATGTAGTAACAAGAGAAAAAAACGAAACTGAAATAAGAGTGGGCAAATGCAACATAATTAATAATAATAATTTTTTTCATTTTTTCCACTGCTCTAGCAAAACCAGATTCAGTGTGGGCGGCCATCTGCCTCAAATGATTTGGGTGAGCAGAGAAAAATGGGGAAGAGAGGAGAAGGGATGCAAGGATTGGCGTGATATGAGACCTGCGGTTTATTTTAATTTCAATATGAGCAGCAGCATTTTGAACAAGTTGCAAACAAGTGATTAAGGTTTGACTAAGGCACGTATACAGTGTGTTGCCATAGTCCAGGCGGGAAAGAACAAAGGCATGTTTTAGCTTTTCTGGGTCAGGGAAAGATAGAACTGATTTATTCTGAATATAATTCATAGATGGAAGTAGCAGGATTTAATGATTTCATTGACATGTCTTTTAAAATCCCTTTGGCAATAAAATGTGACAACTAGATTTTTAGCTGTTTTTTGGGGAATTAGTTGCTGTTTTGTTTGAGTTTAACTTAAGGATTTGGAAGACATCCATTCCTTAATGGAAATTAGCTCTATTAGCTTAGAAGACAGGTAGATTTGGGGTCATCAGCATAGCAATTATATACACCGTTAAAAGGGCTGATCATGTTTCCTAATGGCAGAATGTACAGGACAATAGTAATATCAAGACTAGACCCTTGTTGCACCCCGCACATCAGTGAAGCTGAAGATGAGAAATGGTTTCCAGTAGGAAAAGAAAATCATCAGTCTGAGAGATAAGACTCGAACCATCTAAGGGCAGTTCTGGATAAACCAACACACTGTTTAAGTTTTTTAATGAGAATGTTTGGTTTGATGGTGTCAAATGTGGCACTGGGGTCAAGGAGCAATAAGACAATTACCAATTACCAGCATCAGCAGATATCATAGATCATTTGTAATCTTAAGGGATCGTTTGCGTAACTCAGACTGGAATTTATTGAAAATGTTATTGTTGTCACACATAGCTAAAAGTTGGTTAGTGCCACCGTTTAAAAAATTTGGGATATGAATGGGAGTTATGAAATGGGCCTCTAATTCTGTGGCAGTGATTAATCAAGATTTGTTTTTTCAGTAAAGGTTGAATGCTGGCTTTATCAATGAGTTCAGCTGAGGAGCTTTTTATTCACTAGAAACTGGGCATTGGGACGTTTATCCATTTCACATTTGATTTTTAGGAGCTTTTGTTACTGATTGCATATTTTAAAGGATTATTGATGTATCTTACTCCCAGTGTCCAGTGTTTTTTATTATTTAAATTTAATGCTACATCCTCTGAGTAAGGTCATTGAATAAAAGTAAAGGACAAAAAAAAATACTAGTACTACAACTCAAAATAATAATAATAATGATTATTGTCATTATTAATATTATTATTATGATTTTAGTTGTTGTTGCTGCTGGAATTATTATTATTATTATTTTAGAGGCACAAGTGAAACCAACTCAGGCCACTGCAAGTAGACAACGAATAATTACCTTTAATAACAATAATAATAATAATAATAAGATATGATAATAAACATAACTGGTCAAAATAACTGAAAAGTAAAAATATGTGTGACATTTATTATGTATTTATTACTGTTTCTACAGTAAATGTTCCATATAGTTGAATGACGCCGTAGCCATTAGGGCTTTTACTTCTGAAGCAATGACCGGAAGTGCTGTGTCGGTGTCTTCTCTGTGGATGACGCTGGTGCGCATCTCACCGACCGGGACGCAGATCCGTGGACACCTCGGCCTTTTCCCCGCCGCACCGAGAGCCGCGTTTTTCCGGGAGCTGCAGCAGAGCGGAGCGGCTGGCCCTCGCTGCCGACGCGGGCTGGAGGCGGAGGCTGTTCGGTGGCTCAGTGTTATGACAGACGGAGATGACGGTCATCATCCTCATCCCGAAGCAGTCCTGTTTGTTTTGCATGGCGAAATGAGGCAGGGGGTGGAGAGACGCAACGGAGACGCTGGGCTCCGGCCAAACATCGCCGCATATTAGCGTTTTCTTCGATGCTCGAGACTTGCATTGCATCGCAACTGCTGCGCCGCTGATCGTGTTTTCTGCAAAGTGCACAGTGGAAATGCAACTCGTCTGAGGACAGCCCCCCCCCTCCAGATGTCCGTTGCTGCTGCCATGACAGGCAGAGGTCTCCTCTCGACCGCGGCTCAGCCGGTAGGAGAAGAGGCGGATTGATTCGGGACGGTGGGTCTCATCTGCGGATGTTATTCTTGTGTGCGTGGAGCCTGCTGTAAATATCATCCGCGCACACGCGCCGTGATTGTCACTCAGGGACAGGGGAGAAAGAAAGCAACATGTCTTCTCGATCTGCATTACCGTCTGGAAACGACAGGAGCACCGGAGACCATGTAAGTGCAATTAAAGCCTATAGCCTGTATGTGTGTGCGTGTGCGCGCAAGAGATAAACCGTGCACGTCCCTCCTCATGTATGTGGCCTCTGGCGCTCGCTGGCTGTATTCACGGTACACACCGGGGTCACAGATGCTGCTGTTCCTCCTCGTTAGGTGCAGGGACTGTGGACGTTGTGTCGGATGGATGCTTCAGCAGCACCACATCGTTCAGGATGTGCTAACCTTGAGTGTGTGCGCAGGGGAAGAGCCGAGGGCAGGCGAGCAGCCGGGGATCCGTCCACCCGCATGAGATAACACTCAGCGGGGAGGCGCAGAAACCCCGAAAACCAGCCGTCACCTCATATTCTAAGGCTGTAGAGAGAGTGATGTCACATTCGAGCTTCTCCCTACTGCTGCTGTGTGTGAGCGTGCGTGCGTGTGCGTGCGTGCACCCCCCCTCTAGAAATTGGATGGGTGGGACGGGAGCACAGAAGGCCAAAATAAATGTATAGAGAATATCTGGGTTGTTCGCATGAGGCGAGGGGATTACTGCGTAAAATGATGTGCAGTCCGTTGCTGCGCAGCCTACCAAGCGCCCAACCCCAGAGCCAGTGGGTGTCAGACAGAGCCGTACATTGAGTACAGTGGGGAACAGAAGCGGCCTGCAGGAGAGACAGAAGCCAGGAAGATTTATTCATATGAGGCAGAGAGAATAACAGAGTCAACTATCTATCTATCTATCTATCTATCTATCTATCTATCTATCTATCTATCTATCTATCTATCTATCTATATCTCTTCATTAATGTGCATCAAAATGGTGACATGACTGATTGACATTGCATTATGTCATTTCTCTGCCTTAAACACTTCTGGCAAGATTCCCCCCCATCTGTTTGTTAGCAGAGCTCTCAGCACAGAGGGATGGTTAAGCCAGTAGATTTGTGTTTGTGTGTCTGTGTGTTTGTGTGTGTTTGTGTGTGTGGTCTACATATATCATGTTGTGGGGACCCTAATCTCATTACACAGTCACATTATGGGGACTTGTGTTCCCTTTATAATAATAAGTGTTGCAGGGTAAGGTTAGGTCCAGGGTTAGTGTTAAGTAACTTGTAGTTCTATTTAAAACGTAGTCTGCCGGAAATGAATGCAAGTCAGTGCAATGTCCACAAACGTCATGAACAAGAGATCGTGTGTGATGTGCATATGTGTGTGAGTATCTACGACGTGCATGATCGATTATGAATGCAGATCCGTTCCTTCCATGAGAATGCATCTGGATCCGCTGTCACCACTCCACAATCGAGCGATGATGACAGCTGAGTAAATTGACCGGCTGAACCATTGTGCTGCCGTGTTGGCACAGGTGAGGCCTCTCTCCAGCAGCGTACAGTCGGTGGACTCATGTGCTCGGCTGCACGCTGCGAAAGCCTCCAACGCTCTTGGTTGGGACTTGCCGGTGAGTCGAGTGGACTGTGGAGAGAGTCCAAATTGGCTCAGAGGTGGGGCGTGAGAACAGGAGTGGGAGATTGGGAAGGAGGGAGTGTCTGAAGGTGGGGCGCAGGGCTGCGTGGTTGTGTTTGCATTTCTGAGTGTGTGTGTGTATGTGTAGGAAGCTGAGGGCAAAATGACATGCTGGGGGGATGGAAGTGCCATGCCTCAGGGCTCGGGACTGGCCAGGGACCACTGTGCCAGCATCTGCTCCCTGTTTCTGCTTTCCTCCATACATCCCTCTCTCCACTATTTATTTTTCTCTCCTTCTTTTCTTCCCCCTTTCCATCAGACATCCTGGTTTCTCCATCTTCCGTTATTTTCCTCCCCCCACCATCTATCCTCTCTCTCTCCTCCTCTTCCCAGTTTTGTCACATGACAAGAAGCCGCTTCATACTGTAGTACATCAAGCTTTGTTTGTGTAAATGCATATTGTTGTCCTCCTTTTCTCTTCTGCTCTGCTTCCTGGCTGAAAATTAGCTGTGACTCAAGCTCTGGACTCTGTCGCCGCTGCACAACAATACTGTGAAGCACTGGGCTCCAGAATCGAGCGGCGTCGAGCAGCTGACTGTTTACAGGGCAGTGAAAGCTTCAGGGCTGCCTCATGTTGCAGTGAAAGCATCACCTTTATAGTCTGTCATACTGCATGAAGACATCCTCCAGCAGTCAAGTGGTGGAGCTCTGAAGACGATGATGCGGAACCCAAAATGGAAACATTATGTTCTAGTGTTCATGAGCTGGACAACAGCTGTTAACTAAGAAGTGGAGGGCATGTGTTCACTCAGCTCAGCATCCCTCCTGCCTGTTATACTCCTATGTTACTTTCTCCGTCTTTCAATAAATAGTATTGTATATGACACTGGGCTGCTTTCCGTCACTGTGTTTACCAGTGTGGTTTATGTCAGGGATGCACACACACCTGCAAGACCAGTCGCTGCTCAGTGACTTCCACAAATGCAGCAGATACTGTAGCTGATTCAGACATACACTGAACTCCGGATAATGGACAGACATTTTCTGGACATTATCGGGGCTGTAAGCGAAAATGCAAATGTCAGATTGAGAGACCCCCAAACATTCTCAGGAGTTTCTGCGGTCAGCCCCCTATTAAATACTATGCAGAATTTCCAAATGAGCCCATGTGAGAACATGGCAGGAGATCCTCTAGAGGATTCACCACCAGTGACTTGTTAATGAAGCTTCTAACACAGGACGGATTTGAAACCGGATGAAGGGGCGGAAAAAGTGGTGCCATAAATGTAGAGGACCCTGAATAAGATGTCAAAAGAGCTTTTGGAGATAATGGTCCAAGCCGGTGTCGATGTGCTGTAAACAAACTCACATGATCTCAGCAGTGGAGGTAGGTCCCGCCTGAAGTGCCACCCTCACACTCTTCACTGACACAGGTCTGAGTGAAGAATCTCCTGCTGACTTGTTCATGTGCGAACGCAACCTCCAGAGAAACTTCATGTGTGAAAACAGCATCTGTGAGCAATGACACAGTGTGACATGAGGTTCCCTGGAACAATGTCCAACACTTCCACATTCATCAGTGTGCAGTGTGTATAACCAGCCAGCTGATACAGAAGGGGCTCGCCCACATGATTTCACCACTGTGGACCATCAGTGTTCCATGTGTACAGGCAAGCCTCCTGGAGGTCCTTGGCCAGCTCACTGCTGCTGCTGCTCTCTTTAACCCCCCCTCTCTCCCTTTTTCTTCCAGCATGTGTCGCTGGGGGCCAGCCGCTCAGACAAGGCCACCAGTCAGTCCAGCCGCTCGCTGGGTGCCCGGTGCAGGAACTCCATCGCCTCCTGCTCCGACGAGCAGCCGCACATCGGCAACTACCGTCTGCTCAAGACCATCGGCAAGGGAAACTTCGCCAAGGTCAAGCTGGCCCGCCACATTCTGACGGGCAAGGAGGTGAGACACAGGGTACTCTGGGGGTCCAGGGTGGGAGGAGGGAAAGTGGGGATGGATTAGGAGATGCTGAATGATAAACAGATGTTTGTTGACTGAGAGAAGGCAAGAATTAGGTGATGTCACTGGTGTCCTCAGGAAGTAATTATTATCTTACCTCCTCTAAAATTTCTCCGTTCAAATTTTCTCTGTTCAAATTTCTACTGTTACTTTCAATAGAAGAGATTTTTGTCCATTGTCCAGTTACTTACAGACAACTTAAAAAAGCTGAATACAAAATGATTATACAAATACATATCACTTTCTAATATCTAACATACCTTAATGAAAGGTTTATAGATTATAACTAATACATTTTTAAAGCAATTTAAGGAAGCTTTATAGATCAGTTATAAGCCATTAAGAACAACTTTTGGAAAGCCACACTGTAAAAGATTTCTTTGACTGATGTCAACATATTACCACTTACCTTCGTAATGGATTAGTCAAATTTGTTACACCACCTATAAAGGATCTGAACTGGTGAAAGGAAGTTACAACTTCCCTGGAAATCCTTTATTTGATGTTATATAGAGCTTATATCTGTTCTATAAGGCATTCATTATGTTTAGTTTACTGTCTTTGTAGTCATAAATTCCAGAATAAAACCCTTTTATAAAAGCTGCCTTCACTGAAAGTGGTACACAAAAATGAATATTATATTTATTATTTTGAGCTGGGTCTGGCAGTATTGTCTAAAATAGATTAAATAATGGAGTTTTTTACTTAGAGGTTTTTTTAGTCCATGTCTCCATGATGCCCGAAACACTTTGAAACCAGTTTTTCTATTGTTTTTCTGAAATTGGCAGTGAACCATCATTAGCCTGGGTTAGTCGTGCCAATGCAAGTCAGCGGGGATTAAAACCCACTCAAAATGGCTTTACTACAGCTTGTTGAAATAACTGTATACACGGCCCTCAGCCCACATTCACCTGCTCTGGTAAACAATTGAATAATCTCTTCTAAGCTACATTTATCTTCATTTTTGGATGCTGAGAAATGATTGTTGGATGTGGATCAGTGACATCAGTGGGGCAGGCTTCTGAGCATCGTGCAGGGAGGGGATTCTAAGCAAATGATAATGTATATGTGTTCATCTGAAACTTGGTCGACGTCTCTTCCAGGTTGCAATAAAAATCATTGACAAAACTCAGTTGAACCCAACCAGCCTACAAAAGGTGAGTTCTTCCTCTTTACACTGACTGATTGTTTATGGTGGAATATGTGCATAATGTCTTATGGTTCAAAATGAAACACACTACACACTTTTTAACACCATCTGCCTTTATCAACAGCAGCAATGCATAAAAAACGCGGTTGATTAGGTTATGTTGATGTTATTCACCCGAGTACTGATTTGCCATCGGGGATTTGTAGAGGTTAAGGTTTATCCTCCGCTGTTTCCCCTCAGAGGGGGCAGGAAGGAGAGAGTGGCTCATGGAGAGGGGGCAAATTGGATGTGATGCTGTTTGGCAGGTGCTAGGGATTGGATGGGAGCAAGAGGAGACCCCTGCACCGGAGATCATCTCTCGTCTCTCTGGGGTAATCGCTGCCCTGAGAGGGGGTTGACTCATGTCGGAAGCTGTGGTCACCTAACCTATTCAGTTTTTTGTGTGTTAATATTCTTCAGAACCAAACCTTACTTTAGATAACAAAGATGCTGTTGTAATTTCTTTGTGTTCAATGTTTGGTTAAGAGGTGTCTTTGGAAAAGCTTGTGTACAGTGTGTCACAAGGAGAGCTTTTGATGGGCTGGCTTCTTTTTTCCTGCTGGTCAGCAGGTTGAGGGTTGAGCCTGAATGGTGGGGTTGGTTGTGCGTGAAGGTCAGAGAAAGGCGGAACAGTGGACTCTTCACCAACTATCAAGGGTAGCCTCAGAGTTATACCCACACACACTAGACTCAGGTGCAGAAGCGGGAATTGTGAGCTGTGTATGAATTCAGGGGCTGCATCCGTTTGTAGGACGCGGTCTACCCAGCCCATTTAGGCTGCCTCCTTCGTTGGCTGTTTAGACTGCGATTGTTGAACATAAATGTTCTCGAGAGGCTTTCCATGATCAGTATCACCAGCTTGTCCCCCCTTCTAGGACTAAAACCTTGCGTCACCTGAACAGTTTTTTCCCTATGGCAGTGGGGCTCACAAACTAGCACGTTCCCATAACTCTCTTACTGTATATATTGTTGTTCTATTGTTGTTTTTATATTGTTGTTTGTAGAGTGCATCAACCACACCAAGGCAATTTCCTGTATGTGCAAATATTCATGGCAATAAAAATAATTCTGATTCTGATTCTGATTCTTGCCTTGCCTTGTTGCACAGCACAGCAGTGGAGCTGAAGTTGAACATGACGAGAAAGATGCCCCTTGGTTTTTAACATGTGCACTATTAGTCGTTCAGTTGAATTGAAGCCTGATACTGGCTTCCCTACCCCATTACCTCTTTGAAAAAAAAACGGGAGTCACAGAAACACAATGAATCCTGGGAATAGGTGAGACTGGGAAGGATCCAGGAGACCGAGTTTCACTGGGATTGATGGATGCCTTTGAAATGGGACAGCCTAGTCGTGACGCTGTGACACAATCGGTCTTCAAATGCAACCTCCGATGGTTGTAGCCGCAAAATTGAGAGCTGGAGAATAGATGGGTAGATACCCAGACAACATGGCTCCAGTGAGGTCTGATCACATGCTCACTTGTCTCACATCTTAGCTCCAAACTATAGGAATCCAAACCTTTCCTGCTCTGTCATGTGCCTCATGCAGCTGGATCACACAGGTGGACATCTAAGCTGCGATGAAGGAATACAGAATACAAGCTTAGAGACACGAAGGGTGCGGACAGTTTAGTCAACCCATATTTTCTGGTAATGCTGCTTATATGTACACATCCGGGCCAAAGAGTCTGCCCTCCCTCCCTCTTCTCTCTTTCTACCTCGCTTGGCCTGCCTGAGCTCCTCTGCCTGCGGGCGAGAAGTGAACAGACCAGAAGAATCAAATCAGGGATGAAATAATTGTGCTTTATATGTGCGTAGTGTGCGTGTGATTCTGTTTGACTGGAAGACGTCTGTATGTCCTGCTACATATGGTAAAAACATCAGTGTTTCACCCCATGAGGTGAAATATAGAATGAAAGTAGCAGAGGATTTCTGGACCTCTTGAAAGAATATTGCTAAGATCCCTTACCTTATGTGGCCACTAGAATTATTGTGTGCCCCATAATCATTTCTATTTTTCATTTTGCTTCATTGGAGGAAAGATTGTTGATATGTTACCAAAAAAATGTATCTTTCTGATAATATTTGAGCTCCTTTTTTTGTAACTAATCTTTTGCTAAATCTCCATATTGACAATGCAGTGGTTGCAGGGACCATGAGTAGTTGTGCGATTATCAAGGCTTTAGTCCATAAATGCAGGTTCCAATTGTTTTGTTTTTCCCACAGTTGTCCGTTGCCATTTTGATCTCTGGCTTCCTGTAATCCTGATACTTTGACTCATCATTCTGCCCCTGCTGATACCATGACAGAGAATTGATTTTATTTACCTCACCTAGCCTGAATAATCAGATACTCTTGTAGGAACTGTAAACTCAACTCATGCCATGTTCCTGTCTGAGGCTTCTCCTGGACCGGACTAGATGCTCTGAAAGACGATGGTGAAACATTTTAGGAGAGGGGCGAAGGATTGGCCACTGATCGGAGAGAATTCTCTACAATTGGCTGCTTGTGGATAGCAGGCTTCTTTAAATACCCGTGGGCTAGTGAAAATCCTTAGTACTGAAGACATGAAAGAGCCTATATTAGCATAATCTAGGGGGTGATGTATGTAGAGGGGGGAAAGGAAAGAGGGAGATGTATTGTATAGTGGTGGATACAAGAGGGAGAGGAAGGAAGGAAACCTCGAGAAAAAAAATCTAACCTCAAGAAGAACGATTTTTGTGAGCGGACAGACAGCTGAAAGCAAAACATGTGTCCGAAATGAGATTTTGTCACATTATGTTGTCCAAGATGAAATTTACGTTCTAAAGCAATTTGTTTCCATCTGCTAGATTTTTGAATAAAGCCAGGAACCTTTTTGCCACAGCGTGTGTGCCTGCTTGATTGTCGTCTATTTATTTTTTATTTGCGGTCATTAACAATGACCGGGTCGAACATGTGGCCGAGGTATCGTGTGTTGTTTTGACAGATTTGGCCACTCTGCTCTACCGGGACAAGCAGGGAATTAATGAAAGGCCAGGAAGATGAGATGGTTTGAGCACTACATTACCCAAGATTCCTTCTAGCACAGCTGGAGAGGCAGGGAAAGAGCCCGGTCTTAATACCTTGGTTGCTATGGCAACAGTGACGTTGGGGCGCTGCTAGAGGAGAAGACTGCCGGAGCAGTTGAATGAAGGAGGAGGGAATAGGGGGAGACACGTCGGAAAATAGGAGAGGGGGAGGATTGAGAAAAGAGGATAGAAAAGCTTATCGCACCATAATTTTTTTTTCCCGATAGAGTTGATGACATGGAGGAGAGTCTTTGGTTTTCAGCGATGGCCTTATACCAATGGAGTGTACTGTTATTTTACATGAAAGGGGAGCTGGCTCACAATTGATCCCCTGCTCTGCTCGGACAAATTGTACAAATGTGTCCCCCAGAGTAAACATATCACAGGCAGTGAGACATGTTTGGACAGACTGGAAGTTGGTCCTGTTTTTCACACGTTTGTGTGTGGGCCATTTTCTGTGTGTGAGGAGGTTTTATTGGTTGTTGTCACCCTCACAGATTTTCCTTTGGATGAATATCAGACACAGGAAGTGATACTGTACTTTTTTGGACAGAAGTATGAATCCTGCTTTAACTGGTCAGCCTCCAGTGTGTTAAGTCTGTTTGCACATAAGTGTGCTAATAAAAGCATAGATTTCCTTCACTAATCTGTCTGAACTAATCTAATCTCAAGTATATTTTTACTGTATTTGTACTCCTATTACATTGTTGGACTTAAAATATACATCATTATTATTACTAAACCTGGTCTTTACTATACCAACAGTGCAATTCTGATGTGGTTCAAATTGCAAATTTTTGCATCTATAAAATTTGTCAAAATTTGACATTACATATTTGTGAGCAAAGTTAGGTTTCTTACATTCTGAAAGGTGTTATCCTGTCATTGATAGTAGAGAGAATAACAGAGAATGGAAACCAAAATCACCAAACCATTGAGGGCTGGATTCAAAACCACAGCGAAAATTGTAAAAAAATAAATAAAAGGCTGAAATCACCGGATGATCCAACTTGCATGAATCTCCTCATAACAACTCATAATGTGACTCAGTAGTTTGTTTCGTTCCCATGTGCCTGTATCCACTCCCGACATCGTCTGGTCATGCTCCTGATGAATCGTAGATAGTTTCTGGTGCTTCTCCTTCCAGACCTGGATCAGGGCATCAGTGAGCTCCTGAATAGTCTATGGCGGTACTTGGCGGCAACGGATACATGGTACATAACGTCCCATAGGTGCTTAGTTGGATTTAGGTCAGGGGAATGTGAGGGCCAGTCAATGGCATCAATGTCTTGGTCATCAAGGATCTGCCTACACCCTCTGGGCACATGAGGCCAAGCATTGTCCTGCATAAGGAGGAACTCAGGAACCACTGCACCAGAGTAAGGTCTGATAATCGCTCAGGATTTCATCCTGGTACCTAACATCAGTCATGGTACCGTTGGCTATGACATGGAGGTCTTTGCGACCCACCAAGGACAAGACTCCCCAAACCATCACCGAACCACTACCAAACTGGTAATGCTGGATGATGTAACAGGCAGCATAACGTTCACCACATCGTCTCTAGACTCTCTCCTAGCAGTCACATGGGCCAACCGAGCTGCACAGTGCTGGGCTGTGAGCACAGGTCCAACTAGAGGGCGTCGGGCCCTCATGCTGCCCTCATGGAGTCTGTTTCTGACAGTTTGGTCAGAGACATGCACGTAAGTAGCCTGCTGGAGTTCATAATTATTATTATTATAGTTCGGGCCCTCTGTGGCTGCACCATGGATTACGATAGTGGATCGCGCATCAGAGGTCGCAATGGTGGATCCAGTATGGCGGATTCTATATCTTGAGGGCTGATCGTAGTGGTAATGGCGGATCCTGTGTCGCGTTGGCATCATATAATGGTGGTGGACCACGACCGACGTCGCCGGCTGATGATGGATCCTAATAGTGGACAATGACTGTGGACTATAGTGGCATCCGATCTGGATGGCGGATCATGATCTTGCTGGCTGCTGACCATAGACTATGATTGCAGCAGGACTGCTTGACATATAGTATTGAAGTTATCCTTAAAAATGTTTACCCTCATAAATGTTGCGAAAAACTTTAATCTTGATGATGTTTTCCTACACCTAACATCTATTGCACTTCTGTCCGTCCTGGGAGAGGGATCCCTCACATGTGGCTCTCTCTGAGGTTTCTACGTATTTTGACCCTGTTAAAAGGGTTTTTAGTAGTTTTTCCTTACTCTTGCTGAGGGTTAAGGACAGAGGATGTCACACCATGTTTAAAGCCCTATGAGACGAATTGTGATTTGTGAATATGGGCTATACAAATCAAATACATATACAAATCTGGCAGTGCTACAGCACGTATGGATGTAACCACCCTGGAGGAGCTTGACTACCTGAGCAAACCGATTGGGTTGCAGGTGCCACCTTATGCTACCAGTAGTGACAAGGACACTAGCAGAACACAAAACATTTCAGACTAATTCCAGCTGGTGAAAATACAAGTGTGTCAGGCTCCTTTTTACATGACAACCTGACAGCTCTCTTGGGTCAAGATAATTCTGGGACTTAAAGACGTGGAATGAGAAACTCCTCATCATCAAAGAAAATACACGATTCTATGTTGTATTGTGATGAACACGATAACAACTGAGTCTTTATGTGTACAATTTATAACACAGACTTACTGCAGTGTGGAAAGACAGTGTTCAATACTCAAAGGCAGTGATTGGATTTTATTTTATTTTATTTATGACCAGTATATTCATGACATTAAAATGACATTTCTCCTTTGCAGCTCTTTCGGGAGGTACGAATAATGAAAGGCTTAAATCACCCTAACATAGGTAAGGCAGCTACATACATCTCTATGGACTGAATCTTTGTGTATGTGCGTGTGTTTGTGTGAGAGAGATAGATTTGTTTCCATATGTGACCAGACGGATGTCTAATGCTTTGAATAAGCTTGAGAAAATTCATTGACCGAAGTCTAGCAGCCGATGTCTCAGGTCTTACACAGAGGTCATGATGTGGGATTTTCTAAAGCTGAAATGTCATATGGATCAAAACCCCCACAGCATTAACAGCAGGTTCCTCCGTATTAAGACAGACAGGCAGCCGGCTGTGCTATTATTTATAGTGTGAGCAGGATTTGCTTATATATATTTGATTTTAATCTGATTCTGTTTGGGCCTACAGTGCAGCTGTTCGAGGTGATTGAGACGGATAAGACCCTTTACCTAATCATGGAGTACGCCAGTGGAGGTGGGTATATTGGCTGTCATGCTCAGGCAATTCTATGAGTATACCTGTTTTGTTGAAGTACACCTTTTTAAATACAGTTCCAACAGGAAATGATGAGTATTTGATTGGTTTTTGGATTATTATGCAGTTAAATTCTAGCATTTGGAACAATGGTGAGGAACATGGCTCAAACACACATCACTGGTAAATTTGAGGATGTATTATTTTTTAACATAATTATAAAGCAGTTTAAAGAAATAGTTGGACATTTAGGGAAATACTCGGATATTGAGCGATATCACTGCAATGTCTGTTTGCAAAATATAAAGCTAATGCTTTGATTGGCTTGGACTGGAAGCAGTGGAAAACAGCTAGTTTAGCTAGTGCAAAGGTATTGTTATTTCTTTTTTGAACAGGACAATATGCACTGCACACAACATTATTCTAGGGATACAGGTATATACATATATGAAAACTTCACCTCCTCGGCACAGATAATAACAGTTGTTTACATAATGTAGTGTCACAGTATACTATGCTGTGAAAAGCCAGACAACAAATCATTAAAAAAAAGTAGTCATTACCTGCAATACAACTCTCACTAATTTTAATATCAGATAATCAAATAATGAAAAAGGAGGACCATGCCCTATATCCATAATATGAATACACCAATATAGATCATCCTACTTAAAAAAATGAATACTGATTGTATTTATATATCATATATCAAATGAAATTAGATTTTCATATTTTTTACAGTCTAACGATATTACCTTAAACCTGTCACTTCTTTATATGTCACTTTTTTCAAGAGTGGTCTTTTTTATTTCCCCGTAATCACTTATTCTAGAGAATTTAAGTGAAATTGACATTATTATTTTTTAGTTCCAAACCCATGAGTTTGGTAATCCTGAGACGTTGAGGCCATGTACAGTATAAAGACCATGTACAGTCAGCGTTTTTCCTGTTAATCTAATATGAAGGACAGTATCTTTAAATTAAAGATGACTGCAGACTGTCTTGTACAGTGTTACGTTCAAACTTACTAGAGTGTTGAACCTCAGCATAAATAACTGAGCAGTCCCTGTGCCGTAATGCTGCTGCTGTTTGAACAGACTCTTAACAGTTTCAGGAGCAGGGCCAGCATAGTGCATCTTAAGTCTCCTTTTCTTTTTTTTTCTCCATTAGTCTCTTTTATGTTTCTATTTGTGTCGCTTTCTTGTCACCAATCCTTTTTTTTCTATGTTCTGGCCCAGACCATATCATTTGCTCACCGTGACCTTGGAGAATGTCAGAGAGACAGTTTGAAATGTGGCCTTTTTCTCTGCTCCATATTACTTTTAAGTCACAGATAAAAAGACTATAGGGATGTGTGCCTGTGAATAACAGTTTGCTCCCTTAAATCCAACAGCGAGCACATTTCCCATGTATTCAAGGTTTCATGTTGTTGGTTGATAATGTTTTGTGATAATTTTTACACTGGTTTTGTTTCACAGTATGTCCTTTTATTTTTTAAATTTTGACACAATTTGATATTAAAGAAAAAAAAATATTATGTTACGTTTTTTGTTTTGTATCAATTAAAGTTACATAATAAAGCTGCGATAATAATTGAAATAAGGTAGAAAGAGGCATGGCATCAGTATGACAATTACTTAGCAACTTTACTAACATTAGCCACTTAGCATCTTTGCTAACGTTAGCCTGCATAAGCTTGTGATCACAGCAAAACCCCCTGGAGTACTGAACTGTGAAAGGATGCATTTTATTGTTTGTGAATTCATAAAGAATAAGGTGAATTTATTCCTTCCAAATATACAAAGCATAGTGAGTTTTTGCACATACTGTATGTGGATCATGTTACGTTTGCCTGCAACAGGCTAGCTGCTTCCCTGTTTCCTGTCTGTATGGCAGTTTAAACTGACTAGCCTCTGCTTCACAGAGAATAGACAGATATTAGAGTGATATCGATCTTCTCATCAAACCATTGGCAGGAAAATGAATAAGCGTATTTCCCAAAAATATCAATCTTTTCCTTTAAAGGTTCAGTTTATAAGATTAAGGTGAAAGGGATCTATATATAGTGTGATCATGTAATTGTAGGAATTACTGTTTTCTTTACCCTAGAATGGGCCTTTATATTTAAATTCTTTATATTTTCATCAGGAGAGGGGCCTCTCTACTGAGGCCGAAATGTTACATCAGCCCAGACTGGACACACTAAACACCCTTTTTTATGATAACTGAAGGCTACCACAGGTTCTCTTTCATGTTTGGAAGGGGAGGGTGAGGTTTGGGGTATTCGGCTGCAACATGCAACCTCCCCACTAGATGTCATTAAATCTTACACACTGAACCTTTAAGTCTTTCGTCTTGAGAAGAATAATGTTGAAATTGAAGGAGAACTTGTACCTAAGAAAAATTAAGAATTCAATTGATGTAAAATTAATTATTTCAGTAATATATGATTGAATATTGGCATTAACTGTAATGGCTTTATTATCTGATCTGACTGAGCCATTTCTCCTGTGCTCACTCCCAGGTGAAGTGTTTGACTACCTTGTGTCTCATGGAAGAATGAAGGAGGTCGAAGCCAGAGCCAAATTTCGACAGGTATGGATTAACCACCTCTCGATGCCAACATTGGACCAATCCTCACGTTTAACTGTCAGTTTTTCAGGTTTGTCCGTGTCCTCCTGTTCACAGATTGTTTCCGCTGTCCACTACTGCCACACGAAATACATTGTCCACAGAGATTTGAAGGTGAGAAAAGTTCGGAAGATGTTTTGGTCTGGATTCAGAGACATAGGATTAAGGCTAGTCCAAAACTGGGACATTTATTTTGCTGACAGATTACACTAAACGCAAAGTTAAATTCTTGGACTGGTCTTAATCTTTCCCTTTGAGAAGGGCCTTTAGCATGTGAAGCACTGGTGAGTGGAAAAGCACTTTTTTTTACCAAGATGGGAATGGTAAGGTAGTCACGGTCTGCCTCTTGTGATAGATTATAACATTTCTCATCCCATGCAGTGACACATATAAAGTATGAGTCATGTCCAGTATCTATGTTGTTGGACAACACGCTAACACCCCTCCTCCCCATCTGTCTCATTTGTGCGCTATTTTCTTTTCTTCATCACAATTCCCATTTTTGTGTCCACCCACTTTCTCATCCCCCATCCAAATATTTTCTCCACTGCTCCCCCCTTCCTTCCCTTCCTATATGTTGTTTTGTTTATGCTCTCCTTCCCTCTCTGTGGCTGTCCATCCCTGCCTCTTCTGCATCAATGTATTTATAACTCAGGCGGAGAACCTTCTGCTGGATGCCGATGCCAACATCAAGATCGCAGACTTCGGCTTCAGCAACGAGTTCACACTGGGCAACAAGCTGGACACGTTCTGTGGCTCGCCGCCATATGCTGCCCCAGAGCTTTTCCAGGGCAAGAAGTATGACGGGCCTGAGGTGGACGTCTGGAGTTTGGGAGTAATCCTCTACACATTGGTCAGCGGCTCATTGCCCTTTGATGGGCAGAACCTGAAGGCAAGTTGGATGGGAGGAGGGTCTGTGTCTGTGTGGGTATCCTCCGCTGGTGGGTCCCACAGGGGGCATGGTAACATCACTTTATTGAAGTGCATAGTTTCCAACATCATCTGACTAAGTCAATTATGACAACTGAGGCAAGTTGCTTGTTTAGATACAGAGGGTGAGAGACAGAGTGTTATTTGGTTTTACTGTCTTGAATGTGAGTGCATCTTACATAGAAAGCTTGTGGGCAGCTGTGGCACAGGGTCTCAAGCTCCCGGCGCCTGCCAAAGTGTCCTTGGGTGAAATACCGAGTCCCAAAAATTCCCCCTTCTAAAGGTGCTGCACATTGATATGCTGTATGAACGGGTGAATTGCGATAAACTGTAAAGCTCTTTGAGTGGTCATCAGGACTAGAAAAGCGCTATATAAATACAGACCATTTACCATTTGTAATATGAGGCAGTTTTCCATTTGTGAAGATGGGCTATAGAAATCAAATTTGACTGATTGATTTACCGATTGATTTATTAAATCTGCCTTTACAGTATTCACACATGTCTTTAACTTGTCTTGTATACAACTGATATACAACATTTATCTGCCAGAATTGTGTGAGACGTCCTTGTAATGTTGACACGTTATTTATTTATTTAAGTGGCCCCTAAGTGCAGATACACTTTTGCCTAAAGTCTGGATCAAGTTCAGGAATATAGGAGCATCTATTCTCATGTCAGGTTACTATCACTGCTGGAGCTGATCAAAATCTGTGTCTAGTGCAGTCATTTGACCTGGGAGTGGATTCCCATTGCAGACAAAAAACAGATGTTAGTGGGTTTTCTTGACCAGTGGAAAAGCGGCTTCACCATGCAATGTGTAGTTGTGGCTTTGTGGTCCTGATTGTGATGCACGACATTTGTCTCTGTTTATGATCTTTTTCTGATTTGATAGGTCACAATTTTCATGTCCATTAAATAGCTGCCAAATTAGTTTTTTTTTTTTTTAAATAGAATTGCATTTCTATAAATATTGGCTGTAAAATTAATTGTGGTTGAAATTGAGATTTGAAAGGAAGAAACTATACAGCCAAACCAATACTGACATTTTAAGGCTGGTATGGATTTTTGATACAAATCTGATAATGGTATTTGCGAAATCGATTCAATTTTTTACTTTGCCACATAACATTAGCAAAAGTATAATGTTATGAGCTTTTTGTCCTTTTGGGGGCAAGAACCTGTAAACACCAACATCCTATTGCCAGAAAAAGTTGACATGTAGTGAAAATGTTTGCATCACACACAAATCAAGCAGACACAAAGCACCGTTAACCTTCATTTAGGGTAATTTTTCTAGCCATCTGAATAATGTGAGGTTTTTGTTTCTTTTTTTTGTCTCCACCAGGAAATATCAGCCACTTAGCTGCTTAATGCTGCACTGTACTCTCCAGCTAGTTGCTAAACCTGTTTGCCAAAGTTTGTAATGGTTATTTAAGGTTCATGCTAATTCTTTACACAGACCAAATGTAAGATAGTTGTTGAGATGTAGATATCTTTATTATTAATTATACGATAAAAAGTATCTCCTTAATGTTTTGTTAAAACAGACAGTTAACTGTTAAAAGTTGTTTAAGGTTTAGGTAAAAAAGGGATGTATTGGCGGAAATTTTATGTAAAATAATCCTAGTGATGTTTTCACTAGTATGTTTGATGTAAATTGTACGAATTGTTGTTTTCTTTACACTAGAATGTGCCCTTTATATCTAAATACTTTATATTTACCTACGGAGCGGGTCCTATCTACGGAGGCCGCCATGTTTTTTAAAGTTGTCTAAACTAGACAAACTAAACATACTTTTAGTTTTTATGATAACTGAAGGTTGTTTCATGTTTGGAAGGGGAGGGTGAGGTGAGGGGTATTCAGCTGCAACCTGCAACTTCACCAATAGATTTCACTAAATCCTTCACACTGAACCTTTACATTACATATTCCATTACATATATCATTTAGATGATGCTTTTATCCAAAGCGACTTACAACAAGTGCATTCAAGAATTAGGGTACAAACCTAGAACAGCGAGAACCATGTAAATACATTAGCTTCAAAAAGCCAAATACATAAATGCAACTAAACATATTAATAATAATAATAATAGATTTAATAATAAAATTAAACCAGAGTTGATAGTGGATATTAGGCATCATCTCCTTAACCAAGGTGTAGTCGGAAGAGATGTGTCTTTAGCCTGGGGCGGAAGATGTGTAGACTTTCTGCTGTCCTGATGTCAATAGATGTGTGAAACACGTTACAGCATGTGCAGTATGTTCAGTATATGTGTCCTCTAAACCAGTGGTTCTCAAAGTGGGGGGCGTGCCCCGGAAACTCTCCAGGGGGGGGCGCGATGTCAGAGGTGAAAAAAAAAAAACACTGCCGAAACACTGATTTAGTAATATAATATAATATAATAATAATTGTATGTATGGGCCTAACAATAACAATAGCCTAACCTTGACATGTCAGGCCTATCAATAACAATATGCTATCTATCTATCTATCTATCTATCTATCTATACATGGTTGTGTAGTTGAGGGCTGCGGTGGCGGGCGGCGGGGGGGTGGGGGGGCACCAACTACCCCTTACCAGCTTTAGGGGGGCCCAGCTTGCAAAAGTTTGAGAACACCTGCTTTAAACTGATGAATATCATGGGTCCAGACATGGGACAAGAGGACAATGTGACTGTGGCTTCACGCTTTTTCATTCAGTTTTGTGTCGGTGTCTGTAGGTGGACCTTGGACACATCAAAAGATTTTCACCTTTGAGCATGTAGAAGAGTTGTTGTTAAAGGTTGATGATTGAATTTAAAGCCTTGTTTGTATTCAGTAATGTCAATGCACTCTGGAGTAAAACCTGCTGTTGGACAGAAAAGTAAAAGTAGTATTTTTACTTATAATCCAGCAGATGGCAATGAATGGCCCCTTAGAGCTCGACCAGAGGGTAGAGACAAATGTGTATTTGACCCCTCTCATATGTGGCTTTACCCCAGCATCGCCTGCAGCAAGGGACCTAGGGATTCACTTTTTATGCAACTTATTATGATTTTGTACTGATTGGTCTTAAACAATGATGCTCAAAATATCATGAAATACATTCATGTACTATTAGATATGTTAGTAAGTAATAACAGTTGTGAGAGGGGAAAGTCAGAATTTCTTCCATGGAGTTAAATTGTACTCTGACTGTTTCCTGACACTAAAGAATATCAACTTAGCAGCTCTTCCTTTATAATCTGTATATTTTGGTTTCACTTTGCCTCTGGTTTGTGTATGGCTTGTTGCATTTGAAATGTGCTTTACGTGTAACATACTTCTGATGTGACAATAGGAGCTGAGGGAGCGTGTGCTGCGGGGAAAGTACCGTGTGCCATTCTACATGTCCACAGACTGCGAGGGGATCCTTCGCAGATTCCTGGTGCTCAACCCTGCCAAACGCTGCACCCTTGATGTGAGGAGTGCCAAACCGCTCATGAATTCAAAATGTTACCTCAAATCTGAACGCAGCTGAAGCTTTTTTTTGTCTCTGTTTCTACAGCAAGTCATGAAGGACAAGTGGATAAATTCAGGTTATGATGGGGAGGATCTGAAGCCCCACATAGAGCCTGTTGAGGACTACAGTGATGCAGCTCGCATAGGTGAGACAGCTGCCGTGCCAACACAAACATATCATTGTTGTCAAGATATACTCAAGATGTTTCATTGTATCACCGTCTTATTCTTACCTTTGCTTGTGTTTCTCAGAGGTGATGGTGGGGATGGGCTTCACTCCAGAGGAAATCAAGGACGCTCTGCTCAATCAGAAATACAATGAGGTCACCGCCACCTACTTACTGCTGGGCCGCAAAGGCGACGTGAGTTACATAGATCTACCTAATGCAGGTTAATACAGTATTCATTCAGCAATAGGAGAATCCAGGCTCGCCAGAGTTCCCTTACTTCTGGATCCAAAATGATTATTGGCTACCAATCTCAAGGGTGTGTAGTTCTTTCTTTGAAATTGACTCAGTTTCTTGCACAATCTTTTCAAAGTCCTGCTCTGTAAAAAAGGCAAAAGTAGTAATTCACTCTTTTTTATACAAATTAGAATACAGATTCTACAAATTCCTCATTTTAACATGGGCAATAGACTGATCTTCTGAAATCTCCCCTGTCAAAAGACACATATTTTAACTTTATTGCCTTAAAATTCTGACTTTTTGAACTTTATCTCATAAAACTCTCAAAATCGTAGAATTGATTTTCATTCAAGTTATCCTTAGACTCTACTTTGAAAAGTATAGCCAAGTTTCAAGGTTTTTAGACAAAATCATCTATTGCACTTCAGTCCATCCTGGGATAAGAATCTCTCACATGTGGTTCTCTCTGAGGTTTCTACATAAGGTTATATTGGCTCAGACTTTCTGACGCTTCACTCTCCAATGTGACTGCAACATTACAGGAGGCCAGTGAGGCTCGCTCTGCCAGTAGCCTGTCCCTGGCAAGGGTACGACCCAGCCCCATCACCAACGGGACCAACAAGCACTCCTCAGCCACTGGTTCCTCTTCCTCCTCCACCTCCTCCTCACACAGCAAGACCCAGCGCAGTGCCTCCACTTACCACAGGCAGCGACGGCACAGTGACTTCTGTGAGTCTCTTCTCTAACCTCCTAATTCATGAGGTGTTACAGTTAGAAATATACGATAAGAGAATAACTCGATCAGAATTCATGGAGATTACATCTTGAATAGATAATGCGTTTTGCTGTTTGCAGACCCGCTGCAGAATACTCCTTATATGAGTCTCTGTGTGTCTGTGCTCTGCTGTCCTCCACAACAAAGGTGGGCCTTCCATGCCCGTCATGCACCCCAAACGGAG
The DNA here is from genome assembly GCF_947347685.1 of Pleuronectes platessa. NCBI lineage: Eukaryota > Metazoa > Chordata > Actinopteri > Pleuronectiformes > Pleuronectidae > Pleuronectes > Pleuronectes platessa. The sequence goes on along the minus strand of NC_070640.1, from coordinate 21,583,237 downwards.
CCCGACCAGCACAGGTGACCGGGAGCTACGGGAGGGGCGAATGCCTTCACGTAAGGCCAGCTGCAGCGTGATGGGGAGCCACAGCCTCCCTCCCTCCAGCCCAATGGTCAGCAGTGCCAACAACCCCAACAAGTCTGAGATCCCAGACCGCCGCAAAGACATGACTGCCACCACAGTAAGTTTCTTATGAATTTATGTCCTACTTGCATTAAACGAAAAGGGTCCAGGCTTTTGCCATAAGGGCTCAGAGCTTTGAGACTACTTTAAAAAGCTGGTGTCTGTGGACCTCACAGTACATTAATAGACAAGGCCAATCATTTCATTTGGACCACATAAAATGATTGGCTGCCATACCTGTCTGTCACTAACCGACCTACCTGCCTGCAACCATTCTACCCATGCTCTCACTGCAAATGACCAGAGATGCCAGTCAGGAGTTAGCAAGCATGTCGCGGAAAAGTCGACTTCTTCCACTGTTCCTTTGGGGGCATAGCTTTGACGTGAGGGCTGATGGGAGGGGATGGGATGTATCGGATGCATTCTTTGAAAGTGTAGCATGCTCTTGCTAGCATGATTACCAACCTGCTTTAATTTGGACCTTTTTGCTCATCAACCCTGACACACTTCTCCACACCGGACGGTGTGATACAAATTTGTCAGAATAAATACATAAAGCATACATACGAAGATGTAGATGACCCAGGAGAGTTTCTTTAGAGACTTCTCTCCTTGTCATTGAGGGGTGGGACAGAACCAAAGGAAGTTTTCTATTTTGTCACTGTTAAAATATCCAGTTCTATTTCCCATAATCATTTCCTTTTGGATGAATAACTGTCATTATTTGATATTTATAACATGAGATTGTTCTTTTGTATATTTGTGTGCATGTATTCGTATCAGAGACATAATTAGTAGGAGAAAGTGAATAAACAGAAAAAATTGAGCGATCTAGACAATTTATTTAAACCAAGACCACTACTTTTATAGACCCATATTCCTGAAATACACAGATATAGACACCGATGCAGCTTTGCTGTGTAAGAGTCCTCTTATCGTGAGTAGTCTAATCTGCATCATAATTTATTCCTCTCTGTGTAGAATAACATCCCTGGAAGCGCCATGACACGCCGGAATACATACGTGTGCACAGACCGCTCGGGCACTGACAGACACTCTCTCCTGCAGAACGGCAAAGACAACAGGTACCACTTTTTACTGAAGGTTTTAATGTTTTAACACACAGTGGTTGCTGTTTTCATACAGTAGCTTCCATGGGATACTTCGAGTGAGTGCACCAAGTATTTGATTGAAATTCATCGGTACAAGTCATTAACACACACTAAGACTAATATAATGTAAGATGGGTGTATGTTTATTATCATTTAGAGTAATGATATTTACTTAGCAGCCATCACCTTCAGTTGTTTCAAACCAAAATATACACACAGGCTAAATATTTTGCTGAATAGGGAGTGTAGCTGTTCTGTATGCTGGTGTGTGGCTGTTGGATGTCAAGTGTGTTGTGGGGACAGTTGGGGTTCAACTCTGAGCAAGAAAATTGAAGAATTCCATCACTGAATAAATTTGGAAAAGAGTTTGCTTGAATATGGGTTAATGTAGATTTAAATGTATCTATAATTACACACATTTTACTGTTGTGAATATTATAAAACAATATTAAGACAGTTCTGCTATTTAATGGTCTGTATTTATATTGAGCTTTTCTAGTCTTGTTTACCTTGTTACAGTACAGGTTATCGCCATTCACCCATTCACACACATATTCATACAGTGCATCTGTGGGCAGCAATTCGGGGTTCAGTATTTCTGCATACCGAAGGGTAAGATTGGGATCAAACCGCTGACCTGCTGGATAGAGGACAACCACTCTACCCCCTCAGCCACGGCTGCCTTTACTGCTTAAATTAAGCATCACACTCATGTATAATTTTCAGACTAACAATTGACAAAAAAGGGATCAAATTTGATGCCACAGAACCAGAAATATTATCATTTTTACAAAACATATTCCTCTTCTTTCCACAATGCAACCATTTATTTGTTTGCGGTTATCACACCCACAACCCCGGCAGGACAATTTTATTCATCAACATTAAACCTGGCATTCTATTGTTAGGGAATTTGACAGATTCGTTGCACTAACAAATTCAGAAGAAAAAATCTGAGAGTGAGGAGAACAGCTGAAGCGCAGGAAACAGTTTCAGCACAAGTAGAGCACATTTATGCACAAGCAGGGGCTGTTAGAATGTGAGCACAGGGTTTTGATTAAAAGCATTACAAAATCCTAAAAAAAATTATGCTCAAACTGAATGATCATGCTCTCCAATAAAGATAGGGGGGAAAAAATTGTTCTGAGTGTGCCATAGTAACAGCAAATATAAGTAGCAGGCTACTAAGGTGTTCGCTCCTTCCTCACTCTTCCCTCTCAGATATTTTCTACTTTTCAAACTGTAACTGTAATCTTCTGACCCAGCCAATGCAGAAGGTGTTTTCTTGAATGAATGATTGATAGTACTGATTTTCCTCAAGACATCATTTATTAAATAATTTCTGCTGTTCCTCTCTCTTTCTTGCAGCTCTTTGAGCCACCGCTTGCCTGCAGCGTCTCCCTCCACGCTCAGCATCTCTGGGGCAGGGGCAGCCTCCTCCTCTTCCTCTTCGGACCGATGCCGCCTGACCCGAGGCTCCACAATTCGCAGCACCTTTCACGGGGGACAGCTGAGGGACCGCGGGCCTCCGGTTTATTCTGCCCCACCCACCTCACCTACCCTGTCTCACCACGAGGCTAGCCCCCTGCCCCACGCCCGCACCAGGGCGACCTCCAACCTCTTCACCAAGCTGACCTCGAAACTCACTCGCAGGTACTTCTACAGGAGCATCAGAGCACCAAACTGTCCTAGGCCTCCAAACACAAGAGGCACACCAGTTTTTAATCTAATTAGGTGTAATAGACGTAATCAGACTCCCCAGTCCCTGTTAATATGTTAAATGTAGAATAATACATTTTATTTATAGATGATGATGAAAATGTAATATTTACTTTAAAAAGGTTAACATTGTAAAGTTAATTTTGAACTTGTGGGAATATGCCTATTGAGAAGATATAATTGTTCAATTCATATGAAGCAGGAGTTATGGAGGACATCCTGTCCTGCAGTCACTTCATAGAAACTAGAGGCATGGGGGAAAACTATGTAATCAAAAGTTGAAAATACACCGGACAAATACCTTTAAATCCTATCAGTTGCACGTCATACGTATTTGAATCCATAAAGTAACCAAGGTCTTTTTGCTGGACTATTATACAAGCATAGTTAGCAATAGTAAGTGTGAGATGTAATGTGTTTAAAAAGTGAGTTTTATGTTTAAGATGTTTGTTGGTGTATTTTGAAACATCAGCCCCAGGCTAACAAATGTTGCTAGTTTGAGCTAAGCTAGCAGTCACCTGTCACTGAACTTATTATTCATATTTGAATATGCTTTTTACTACGATTTCCCCCCCCCCACAGCGCAGCTATGTAGTTGGTCAGTGAGACAATATCTCCAATGGGAAGATCAATTCCACATTTATGTTTGTGCCGGACAAGCTGTTCCTCTCTGCTTAAAACCATTGAGCTAAACTAAGCTAAGCTAACATTCTCGTAGCCTCATATTTAAACTAGAGTCTGTTTGATCTGTTCCGAATCAGTCGAATTGCAGCGTTTTACACTTGGTTCTGTTTCTTTTCACAAAAGAAAATTCCCTACAAACTTATAAAATTGGTATGATGTGTCAGGGACAGGAGCATGTAAATACTAGAAGTACTGGAAGAAGGTCCAGTACTGTCAGTGTTAATACTCCTTTGAAAGGAACATTGCTCACAGAGTAAAGCTGGTCCAATCACATTCTCAACACAAACTAGCTGTTTTGGGACCAAACTGAGACCACCCCCTCTTGAGGGTTAAGGTGTGGTTAGTTTGGTCCACACCCAAATGTGATGACTGTCACACCTGCACAAATGAATAACCGCGAGGGGGGAAATAAATTGTGCGTTCATGTGATGTCCGAATAATTGGAATATTCAGTTTGGGAAAATTGACATGAACGCCATCTCAAGTCAGGACAACGCCTGATGTTTTTGGTTCCTGAGTTACCAGATGACAAATGTTGTCACTTATATACAAATTAACGTATTTTATAATCGTAATTGTGTTTACATTCTATGTTTATCCCCACTCCAACTGCAAAGCACTTTAACACACCAAAGTCGGAACAACAACTTCACAACTGGGAACCCTGTGAGGAGCATGCGAATGCTCAAGAAGTCGGATTGCGATTTAACTGCACCAAAAATTGCATGTGTGAAAACAGTCACTGATTTTCTTATCTAACTCTCAGTAAGACAATGAATGAGCACATTTTTAAAGATGTTTAAACTATTCCCTTAACTACACATATTTTGTAAAATGTTTTTAGTAAATCTGTAGGTACTTCAGTCAGATCAAGGTTATATATTAGCATTTTTTATTTCATATCAGAACATGTAGAGGGGATCAAGTACCGCTCTCGATTTTCTTTTATTTAGTCAAGATAAAGCTGTGGTTGCATTATCAGGTGCTACAAACCTCCCTTACTCTCTAGACTGGGATGGTTTTTAGTTTATATCTTGTCCCCACATGCTGTTGCGTGGTCATTAGTGGTTAAGGCTTGTTTAGAGTTATACTAGGATTCCGTTATTCCTATTTAATTAATTTAATATACAGTACGTGAAATTAAACCATGAAGCATTGTGGTCAGCTTCTGCCTTTCAGCATGGAGGCAGGCTGACTATGGATCCATGCTTATCAGAGCATTTTATTCACCAGGGCTTTTTGGCAAGCCCTTGTTTGGCCCTGGATTATCCTCCATTCCCCGCTCCCTCCCAGTCGTCATAATCACACATGTCTAATCTTATCAAACCTCAGCTTTATCAGCTGCTGCGCTGCGCTCTTTTTCACCACTTGCTCTCCTGTGATTCATTTATCTTCTCTCTTACCCTCCTACCCAACCCCCTGCTCTCACCCTGTACTCCCTCTTTCTCTCTTGTTCTGTTTTCCCCCTGTAATGGCATCAGGGTCAACCTTGACCCGTCCAAGCGCCAGGGCTCAAACAAATCAGTCTCGGGTTGTACTCTTCCACAAGGATCAAAAACAGTTAGTAAGTTCCCATGTGTCACGCTTCTTACTTGTCTACCTGTGCCGCCCCATCTGTCTGCCTCGTCATACGGAACGTTGCTCCGGTTCATGAATGCCTGCCTGACTTTTTTATACTTCTATCTATGAATTATTGCTTGTCTGCATGCACTTGTTCGTCATCTTCATGCTGTCAAGGTCTTACACATTTGTTTTCAAGCATGGTTGCAATAAAGTTTCAGGAAGACATTGGCTTTTACTCCATGATCATCCTAGATAAACCCTTAGAAAAGTTGTTTTATGTTTTCATTAAGTATTTGTGGTTGTTGGGATGAAACCCACTGAATGTTTATTCCATATGTTGTTGGGAACAGTGGATGGTAATGTGCAGTACCATACACAACAATGATTCTGCATGCTGTGAGTGAGAGAAGAGGACATCCCTGTGAGTGCAGGAGACGGAGAAACTGTTCTACACATCTCATGCTTCTTGTTGATGCTTGCTCGGTCTCACTGTATTATATCCACTGCTGAGTACCCTCTCATCTGAGAGTTAGGGCTGCTGGTACTGTACTGCAGTGGACCACATCTTACTGACCCTGTTTGTCTTTCAGGGTCACAAATGAATCTGAGGGAATCAGGAGATTTGCGGTCACAAGGTCAGTACATGTTCCTAATGCATTGACTGCAACTAGACAATAGTTCTTTTTTCTATTATGAGAATAATGCAGTATATTTTGTTTGTCTTTCCTGCCTTTAGTTGCCATTTACCTGGGTATCAAAAAGCGTCCGAGCCCCGGGCCGTCGGACGTGGCTGGGATCTGAGAGGCGGGGGGCGGCGGGACCCTGCGGAGGTGGTACTGGCTCTGCGGGAGGCAGCGCTCGGATGTGGCTGCCAGGTCCACCACGCCGGCCCCTTTCTGCTCTCCTGTACCCACGGCGTGGCAGGGGGCCGCGTGGCTTTCGAGGCCGAGGTGTGCCATCTTTCCACGGGCAACTCCGAGACTTCTAACGGGGTGCGCTACACGCGACTCTGGGGGGCGCCGCTAGCTTTTCGGGACATTGCCACCCAAATCTCTAAGGACCTTGAACTTTGAACAAAGGGTGTGTTTTTGCGTAGGCTTGTGCTTTTTTGTGTGAGTGTTGATGCGTGTGTGTGTGTGTGTGTGTGTGTGCTTGTGCAATTTCAAAGGGGTGGAAATAGTTGAAGAAAAAAAAAAGCAGAGAAGGGGTTAGGGGCTGGACCCGAGAGAAAAGACTTCTCCTTCTGTTTCTTTCATTACAACCCCCCTTGCACACACACACACACACACACACACACACACACACACACACAAACACACACACATATACACACACACGCTTGACCCGTAAAGTCACATAGACTGATGCACCCACACTTCACCCTATCACCCCACCCAGCTCAGCCAACTTCTTCTCTGAGCTGCTGCACCCACTGGACCTGGATCAGATGGAATCTAGTTGAATATTTTTTATTGCTACTCTAGCCATAATGACTCTTAATTTTGTTATTTATTGCTCTGATAATTGTTTTTACCCACTGTCACTATCACCACTACAGGAAAAACACCATTGTGTAGTGGACGTCATTGACAAGCCAGTCCTTTTTTTTTAAACTCTTCTTTTATATGTTTATGTACACTGTTAATTTGTTTCTCCTCACAATGATTACCTGCTGACGTTTCATCACCTGGGGACAATAACATGCACAAATGTGGAGGTGGTCATATTTGGTGAGAAGATGAGCAGCAGCAGAGGGTTGCATCGCATTGATTGGTGCACACACAGCAGTGATGACTGCACTGGATTAAGGTCAGTGGGAGCAGGGTTGACAGGCCTTTGGAACAGCCAATCAGAGGCTGACACTGACACTAATGAACCAGTGACATGTTGAGCTTGATTATCCAGTAGAGTTCTCATCATCTCAATCACAGAAAATAGAAATGTAGATCAACTTTACTGTGAAAAAGACCCTCATAAATTTGGAAAAGTCATGTTGAATTCTAGATTTTTGTTGCATTAATATCTAAATTTATTTAGTTAAATAACTTACATTTGTATCTATACTGGCGCTCAGAAAGACAATGTGCACCATACATGCTGCTCCCTGATTGGCTAGATTCATGCCTGTCAGTGCTGGTCAATGACAGTAACTCCCACCTCATTCTTTACCTTTCTTCAAAAGCATCGCTCTGAAGACAAAACAGCAGTGACACAAACCTGAGAAAAATGTTCCCTAGCCCTCGACTTTTAAAAACTGTGCGAGTTGCTTAAAGTCGGCGTGAGCTCCTAACGTCATGCAGACCTGTCCCTGTGAAAGCAGTCAGTCGTCTCAAAATATGACACACTGTAAGTCTGATGTATTTTCAGTGCAATGCAATTCTATGGTTTTGTGCCATGTGACCTCGCCTCAGTCATCATGTCAGTATGTCGATGGGAAACCCCAAAAGTGGATCAGCCAAGCAATGAAAACACACGCACACGTCCAAGTATCCACCCTCCTGTTTTTGTGGCACAGTGTATAAACTGGTGTGTGCATTGTTGATGGCTGTGGGTATCAGGGAGGGGGCCTCTTCTGAATTCAGAAATGATGGAGGCAGTGTGGACGGTACTTTCTTCTGTTCAGTCCGTTGCCTTTAAAGTGAACAACCCCTAGCGCCTTCATACAGTGCATATTTAATGTAAAAAAAAAAATCAAGAAACAAAAAAAAAAAGGCTTTCTATTCTCCCCGTTTTATTTTAGTGAAAAACATACTGTGATATTTCTGTAGGCTACGGATCATGTTGTTTGGCTACTAATTTACTGTTGATACTCTCTCTCAGTTGTGGCTTTGCTCACAGTGACCCAAGACAGACACCAGTCCCTTCCCCACTGAAGTTAAACTCTTTAAATTTAACAGGCTCAGCTGTCCACACGCATATGTACCACCTACTTCTTTCTGTCGGCACAATGAGCATATGGCTTACCTCTGCTCTTTGTTGGAGGTTTTTCTCACAGGGGAGCACTATCATCATCTACACTCTCACATTTTAAGACCCATGTATGGCATCTTCTCAGTCCTGTTTGGTGCGTGCTGTTTCCTGGAGCCCGACGAGTGGGGACGGTGGTGTTGACCCGTCCTCCTCCTCATGGTGAGATGCAGAAACCATATGGGCGCTAGGAGTCTGTTGTTGTCCTCTCCCTGGACGTTTCTCATTGTGGTGTATATTAGCATTAGGTAATATAGACCTCAATGCACTTTGCTTTGACTTGAATCTGCTCCTTCCAGTGTACCTGTATAGGTAATACCCAGAACTAGCCACTGGAGGGCGCCAATGTCTTAAATGTGAAACACTTCAATTTGTGGATATTTGCACAGGTACTTTATTTATTTTTTAGAATATCATTAAAAAAACAGGATTTATATCAGTCAGTTGATGGCTGTATAAAAAATATATGAATATAGTATATATCTTAGAGCTCAAGGTTTATTTATAGCTAGAGCAAGGGAAGTAATTCTAGTTTAAAGCAGTTTCTGTCAGTGACAATGGGGAACAAAATCAACCTGCAATCCTGCATGACTTCAGAGTTTGGGTTTTAGGGTAAAAAATGAAACATGATGCACACCTAGAATCAGAAGCTTTGTGAGATGCAGATACAGTCAGTTTTCAAGACATGAATTAATACAAAGAAAATGGTGCTAGACGTAGCACCAGGTCATTCCCCCCTTTCACAAAAACAAACCGGACGGTGTGGGTGAGGCACAATGACTTCACCGTGTTGGATAAAAGATAGGTTTAGTACATTCATGAGGGCTTCTGAGGTCTTAGAAGTATTTAGATATGCCATGAAATGTACCACAATATACAGTGTGTAATTCAAATAAATCGCAATAGGGACATAGGGAATACATTTTGCAATTTTTATTGCCAATTGCTACTTGACTTGAAATTACAGCGATCCCAGTTAAGTCCTTTACACGTTGACTGCCCTGGGTTGCATTCAAGCCATAGAAATGTCTCCTGATTGCAAATACTAATCAGGTTGTTTGCAAAGCAATTCAGTGGAAATTGTTGACATGAAACAGGCTAAAAAGCAAATGACTTTGTGTAAAACAACTCAGTCTTAGCATAAGACGGATGAACATTGTCTTAAGGTGAAATCTACTGTGAAAATTCTTAAAGAGTTGAGTTTTTTTTGTTGACCTGAGTGTTGAGTAAATGCTTGTGTACCTGCTAGAGACCATGTGTAACTGGTCTGGATCAGATGGTGGATGGTACAGTATTAAGACCCCTGGGGGCTCAGTATTTAACCTGCACTGTCATTTCAAAACTGATTATGGAAACTGTTGATGTTATATGCAAAAAAGACAGAATAACAGTTTTACCTGAATGAGTAATTTTACACTGCTCTACTGTTTAATTCCTCCCCTCAGAAAGAAACTGTAATGTGAGATTGCGTCATTCTGGTATTTAAGGAGAACATGGAGCTGAAGATTAATAAAATTCACTGATATTGGCATTTTTTCCTTCATTTTGGTGTCATGTTTTCAGTTGTGACACATGATCTTATCTTGTTGATATTTTCTGAGGATCATTGTTAGTATCAACATGTAAAGATTGTTCTTGTTCTCAAAATAATTTTTCCGAGTTTCTCAATGTTGCAACAAAAAAGACCAATGTTTCATTCAGTTGTTTCACGGGGCACCTTTTATTGAGTAATATGAACGCCTTCAATAACCATTACTCTCAACTATAAAAACTGGGTGATGCCACGTCTGCTAGGCGAGCCCAGCTCAGTGGAGGCTGATCCCAGGATGTTACCAACCAACACAGGAGAACTTGAAAAAAAAAATGATGACGGAGAAAGGAAAGAAAACGTTGTAAGGAGAAAAAAGGTGAGCGGAGTCAAGAGTCTCTATGTGAGCAGCTGTTTCCTCTGCAAAGCCATCAGCTGGCTCCGTTGAACATAAATGAATGGTCACGGGAAGATGAGATTGTTCCTCTCTACTTCTGGGCAGGGATCATGCTGTCGACTGCCTCTCCCTTCTCCAGCTTCTTCTCCATCTCAACCATCAGTTTGACACCATCAACCACCAGCTGGACCTGCTCCACCTCAGAGGAGCCCAGACGGTCAGCGTTGGAGATGTCGAACACACCTCCCACAGAGGCTGTGTCCACACCACCTAAAGAGGACCAAGGACAGGGGATCAGATACAGATTACACATTAGAGCTCAGGGTGCTGAGACCCCCAGCAGAGATCTTCATGAACCGGCCATGCTGATTCACAGGTGTACGTTTTTAAAAGTGTGCAAATGCATACCTGTTCCACGCTTCTGCAGACGCAGCCTGGTGAGAATCTCGTCGAACTTGGGGTGTGTGCTCAGCTTGGGCAGCTTGACATGGACACCACCACGCAGTCCAGTGCCCAGGTTGGAGGGGCAGGTCAGGATGTACCCGAGATGCTCGTTCCACATGAAGCCATGGTTGTGCTTCTTGAAGATCTCCTCAATCTGTTAAATAAGAAAGAGGATAAGTCAGAGGAACATCCAGCTGCAATCTGCACTGCTTTCTCCAAATCAAATCAGGCTATTTGGACATTTACCCTTTTCAGGCCAACGCAGAAACGCTTGAAGACCTCCCTCATGTTGCCACCCTGCTCCATGGAGATGACACGCAGGTGATCCTCCTCATTGACCCACACCAGGAAGGACTTGTTCTCATTGTGCCTGGATGAAAACAGAAAAGCATTAACATAAAGCCCACAGATACAAAATTAACGTGTAAATCCATACTTAAGTCCGGGTTGTACTCACCAGATGCCCCTGGCATCAGGCCAGTCACGGGCCATACCAGCACAGGTCAGCAGGGGGGAGACTGGCTTGTCGAACAGGAAGTGATCAGTGATCAGCTGCTCCTGCTCGGCATCAGTCATAGACTTCAGGGGGTAGTACTTTCCCTTGAACTCACCATCCAGGCTGGCCAGAGCTGCAGAGAGAGACGCACTGTTAGGCTTCTGCATGTAGGACCATTTAAAGTGATTTAATAGAAAATTAGCAGATTGAAATATTATTGCATGTCTTGTGAAAAGCCTATGGTACACTAATGTAGTCAATTTATTCATAGTTTACCCTCAACGGACAGTTTCTCAATAGCTCTGCGCTCGCCACGACTGTTGTGGGGGGGCAGGGTGAATCCCTTGATGCTACGTCCAGTACGGACACGGCTGGACAGAACATAGTTGGGGTCCAGGTCGTCACCACCCTAATAACAAAAATGATCATGTTTGATTACAAAGTTAAAGTCTTATACAGTGGATATGTTTTCTCTGCAGATTTCTAAGTTTCTAAGAGTCTTAACACAATGAGCCATAGTGCTGTCAGCTCTTGGCTAAAAGTACTGTACCTTCAGGTTCTCAAAGTTCAAGTCGGTCTTGTGCTTGTCAGTAGGCTTGTATCCATTATGACGGTCTGAGATGATGGGGTCCAGAAGCTCCTTGAAGACCTCATAGGACTCCTCATCACCAGCGACGCAGCCAACGGTCATGATGAAGGGGTGACCTAAACATCAGAAGAGAATAGGAAAGCAGGAATTAAAAGATGGAACGAAGATAATAGCTTCTGTACAGTGTGATTATTTAATAAGGGGTTTATTCACAGGCAAATTTAAGAAATGTTTATATAACTGCAGCTCTGTACATATTTGTAGACCTAAATAGGGCAGAATGATCTTATGCTTATTATAAAAATATATATTAGTCTTGAAGTGTGTCTCTGGGCCTCACCAGGGTTGTCGACACCAGTCTGGATGACATCATCCACAGTGTAGCCACTGGGTGTCTGCCTGTCCCTAATCTTGCCATACATTTCCTTGGTAAGAACCTTGGCCATATGGTTGTTGTGGAGGCTCAGGTCGGGGAACTCCTCCTCAACCTTGTAGTTGAGCTTGAAGTTGTTGTGGGTGTTTCCGAAAGGCATGATTGCTTTCTTACACTGCAGAGAGAAAGAAACATTGATGAGAAAAATTTAAGCTGAGACTCACAGCTATTAGAAACCAAGCCTCTAAATTTGAAAGTGTCTCTGAGGGTTGTCTGAATATGTACAACAAATCTTCAGCATTGGAAGATGTGAGATATTCTGCAGGACAGCTGCAAAGCTTGAGTGGGTCAGCATTGGAATCCTGGGAACAAGTGTCGCTCGATTCTCAAAAGCTCAAATGTCCGGTTGAAATAGAATCGGGGGAGGAGTACATGTTGCCTGGGTATTTTTAGCCCCAAAACATGTGACCCTTAACCCTGTCCTTAAAATATCCCCTGCGTTTAAACGTAACATTTATATTATTATGACACAAACAAACTGAGTTTCACAGTTCACATGTTAACAAGTTACACATACCAATCACCTTCATTCTATCAAACTTAGTCTACAGTAGTCTGCATATGTTATACAAATGAACAAGTGCTGCCACTGCTCTGCTAAAACAACATGCTCATCCCCGTTTTCACTTAGCTAACAATAATCTGACAAAGTTCTATTACATCTGATACACAGCAGGGCTCTTTTCTTTAGAGAAGGCATCAAATACATTCAGACAGCCTAGAATTGTTATGTAACAATCTTTGGATTTCATCGAGGACTGCAAGTCCAATATTTATGCAATTCTAAGTGTTTCAAAGGTTCTCCGAATCCACGCATCTGCTCCTCCCCCTTTAAATCAACAAACTAATCATCGCTGTGATAAGTCTTTACCTGCACACCAGACAAGAACAAAAGGTAACAGTCCTCGGGATCAGATCCTGTTCACCACAGCAGAAATAGGGGCACCCAAATCTGGGGGTCCCTGCTGCCAGTTTATATAGCTGGCAAACGCTCTGTCATTGGTCAGGCCATTTTAGTGCCTGCTGAGCCCTCATTGGCCAGAGCCTCTGCAACGATACTCTGAACAGTTTATGAAAGGGTCACATTTACGTCTCAGTCATCCAAGACGGGTACTGCAGCTGTATCCCCACCGCCCCTCTGGCCCCCCTTGGCCCAAACATAGCACCAGTTGGTCAGTGGGAGTGATCAAGTGGGTGGGGGGCATAAAGGTGGGTGAGGGGGGTGTTGGGGGGAGTTGAAGCAGCTGAAAAAAGCTGAGCTTCCCATTTGACAAACATGCTATGGAGATCAGGCCTCTTTGTGTCAGACATAAAGGTTGGACATGCTTTTAGTTCTCTCACGCATAGGAAATGTTGACCAAAGATGCAATTTACCCATCAGGTGATTGACAGAATTTTTTTCTGACAGCTTTCTGGATAAAGGAAATGCTTTAAACATTAGATTATGTCAAACATTTTGGAAATCTAGTATTTTACCCTTGTTTCTTGATAAGAGAAGTAATATGGGTTGTCATGTAACAAAAACCACAAAGACAACAAAGCTCACAGAAACAGTAAGAAAGAATTCATTTATCATCATTTATCAATAAATTGAACAGTATATTCAACTATGAATAAGTGTTTGCTAATCCATTTGAATCTATTACAAGTTAATTAATTGCTTGATATGTTAATGGCCAATAAAAATCAACGACGAAAATAACTTATAAAATATTGGTCTTTGAATTTGACATATTAAAAAGTGGTAAATTAGAAGATAATTTACGAAGAATAACTGGATTCACAAACTGAACTAATTGTAATTTATTTAAATCAGGTATTTAAAAGTGCAACTTCCTTTTGCATTAGCATTTCCATTTCCTTGCTTTTCCTGTAAGCGATTTGATTTACTTTGTCATTTAACTGCTCTTTGGGCCCTGTACTCTTAAAAATAATGCAAATGACGCAGTTAAATAGTCTATTCATTCAGAGATGGAGAAAAAAAGCTGCCTCAGAGCTGCTGCTGAACTTCACTTAAAAAGCACAATAATCTATTTTAAGTTGACACTTAACCACTGACACTACTTTTCCTTTCGAGGGCCACAATAAATTCACTGGAGACCTGTCTAGGTAATCTAGTGTTAAAATATATATTATATTAGATAGCTAAAACATTATTTGGACTGGGTTCAAATGGTTTAAATTAGCTAACTGGTTATTCACAACATTAAATTATGGAAACGGTTGATAATATAAAGAGCTCACCTCAGTAGCAGTTAGCTGTCAATGGACAAAGGAAGTAGCTCATAGAGGAACTTCTTCTGGGATCAACAGAAACTGCTACTGATATGAAGAGGCAGCTGCCTTTGTTCCCACACTGTTTAGCGGCAGCTGCCTATGATGCTACACTGTTTAGAGGCAGCTGCCTATGATGCTACACTGTTTAGAGGCAGCTGCCTGATGCTACACTGTTTAGAGGCAGCTGCCTGATGCTACACTGTTTAGAGGCAGCTGCCTAATGCTACACTGTTTAGAGGCAGCTGCCTCTGTTGCAACACGTGTTTGGGGGCAGTTATGACTGTCACCACACTGTCTGAGAGCAAATATAATGTACCACAACTATTTTAAGTTTACACTTAAAACCCTTTTTACCCTTTTAAAAGGGTTTTTAGTGGTTTTTCCTTACTCTTGTTGAGGGTTAAGAAAGCCCTATGAGACAAATTGTGATTTGTGAATATGGGCTATACAAATAAAATTTTATTGATTGACTACCTTTCCTCGCGATAAATTCCAGTCCAGGTAATCTAGTGGTAGGTTCAATTATACTACCGAGCTAAAAATGTCATTGTACTGAGTTTAAATAGGTTAAAAAGAGCTAACTGGTTATTTTAGCTTTGAATCGGACTAAATGTGGTTTTAGTTTCCTTATTATGAACAATATATCTAATGCGCAGAATGGCCCTCCATGTACCCATACACGCCGCCGGTCAGTGACTTTGTAGAAGAACAGTGAAACACAGAGTTTCTCTGGTCACAGCTGCTCAGTGATCAGCACCACTGCGTCATGATCAGAGCAGAAGCTGCAGCTAGTTTGTACCGAGCTGGAGTTTCTGTGTCCTCCTCCACTCTGCTCTCACTTGAACTTATAAACACTCATCATGGCGGCTGTGGCTGAGGGGTAGAGTGGTCATCCTCCAACCTGAAGGTCGGCAGTTCGATCCCCATTCTGACCCATCTGCATGCCTGTTACGGTTAGATGAAAGGAGATGGACCCAGGAGCAGAGGTATTTAACAAAAAGTGTATTTAATATAAAAAGAATCTTAACTAGACAAAAACACAAAACATAAACAATAAAAGAGTGGAAAAACTGGAAGAACAAGACAAGAACAAAAGGACAAAAACACAAGGAAGCTTACAAGAGGCTCAGGAGATCAGGCCAGGGCAGAAACGCAGGAAAGGACAGCACCATGGAACATCGACAAGAGCAACAAGAGGAACCAGAACAAGAACAGCAAGACAGCAAGAACGCAAGAACAATCCGACAAGGACAAAGGGAAGGACAGAGGCTTATATCTCACCATGTTAAAGCCCTATGAGACGAATTGTAATTTGTGAATATGGGCTATACAAATAAAATTTGATTGATTGATTGATTGATTATATACACAGAGGGAAGGCAGGGCCAATTAAACACAAGTGAAACACATGAGGACTGGGGAAGACAATCACCAACAGGAAGTGAAGATAGAAACAACACACAAGGAACAGAGACTACAAAATAAAGTAGGAAACAGAAACACAGAGTGCAAACATGGAAACAACTCAAACATAAACAACAGAGATCTAACAGATAAACATACACATGACCGTACGTTTGTCACCTAAATCATCCCAATAAAAAATTTACTATGAACCTGAACTAGTTCATTTTCATCTGCATGAACTGAACTTGGAACTCGTTCTTTTTAAGTGTGAACTGGCTCAACTCTGCTTCTACAGATGGTCTCAGATTCAGATTTCACATTCACTTTAATTGTATAAAGTTTGGTTGTTTGTTTGATATAAAAAAGAAAAGAAAAAGGTTTTATTCAACCATCCTATATTTGCTAAAAAAAAATGTTTATGATAAGGGTTATCTTTGAGTTTGATAAAAAAAAGGTTAGGGTTAAATTCTAAATAACATCATCCTCTGTTTGCTCAGATGCATAGCAAAGACAGCCAAATTTAATTTTGTGTGGTATGTTTTAGTTGATTACTTACTTAATAATCCTCACTTGGACTTTTCATCTATAAAAAGCAAACGGTGAAATGGATATATCAGCATTCTGTCATTTATCTTTCTGTTCCCACAACATAATATAATATGCTAAACTCAGAAGCAGTTAGCTGTCAATGGACAAAGGAAAAGCAGTAAGGGCAATCTCAAATTGTGGCAATGGTAGCTCGTAGAGAGAGGCACTTTCCACTGTCAACAGAAACTGCTACATATGTAGAGGCAGTTGCCTCTGATGCCAGACTGCTAAAGGCAGCTGCCTTTGTCGCCACTACTTTTAAGTAGCTGCTTCAGTTGCCACACTTTTTGGAGGCAGTTGCTGCCTCTGTTGCCACATTGTTTTTAGGCAGCTGCTGCCTCGTTCTCACACTGTTTTAGGCAGCTGCCTTTGTTGCCACACTATTTGGAGGAAGCTGTCACAGTTGCCACAAGTGTTTGCAGTTGTCACTCCAAAGAGAGACTCACAAAATGTTACTTTCCAAATGCATATAAAACCATCTACAGTTTTGTTTACTATCATAAGTTTGCTTTGGCCCAAATATTTAACATAGGACAGGATCTCATAGGCCTTCGGCAAGGACTCTTCGTTAAATACACTAACATCCATAAAAACATTTAAAATAGACTTCTTGTTACTCCTTCAACCTCAAAATATTTTTTACGAGTTTTGAACTTCCATGGTGTAAAAGCATCAGTACATACCGTGTCAGTGATGGTTACAGTGTGGCAACAGAGGCAGCAGATCCCTCAAAACAAAGGTTGGAGCTGCCGCGGCAGGTGCCCTAATGCAGCCTGGCAGCACCCCAAGCTTCCGTTCAATGAGATAAAACATAGGCAAAGCATTAACAGCATTTAAGGAGAATCAGTACATATAGGACAATAAACAATAAACAAGCATGTTTCTCAGTAGGGGAGAGCGGGGTAATGTGGGACATCGGGTAATGTGAGACACCCCCTGTATATAGGCAACGGAACACATTTGCGGTCATGTGACCATTATGTTTTCAAGCCCCTCCCATTCCCCCCTTGCCATGAAGGAGAAGTTGGTGCTGGTGCTGTGGAAATAAGTTTTTTCACCAAATTTTCTTGCTTTGAACTTAATCAACTGTTGTGTCAAAACAAATTGAATCAGGTAGAAAAACTTATATCATACATGTTGGTGAACTTCCAACATATAAAACCATGTGATTGATGCTAGCTGAAGATTAGCCTGAATTGCTATGAGATGTTGTTTTTCTAAAACAGTGACTGTGGGGTAAAGTGGGACAGTGTCTCACTTTACCCCACCATGAAGCACAAGTTAAGTTTAGTCTTAAACATATTTAAGTGTTATATTACATTATATATGTTTTATTTTTAATGTCATAAACATTGTAGAAAAGCCATCATGCCAAGAAACTATATACCAGGAAGACAACCTGGGGCCAAACACGCCTCGCAGAGATGGAGAGTGCAGCCGCTGAGGTCATGCAAGGAAAGAAGTCCTTAAGAAAAGCTGGAAGGGATAGAAATATTGATAAGACAACCCTCAAAAGATTCATAAAGAAAAAAGAGAAAGGGAAAGTAAAATCAGTAGCCTGGGGTGCAGTAGCTAAGGTAAAGAGAATATTCACAGATGAGATGGAGGAGGAGCTTGCCAAACACTTGAAACAACTAGCTGACCAGTTCCATGGCCTTGCTCCAGTTAAGTGCCGTGAACTGGCATTTGAATACGGAGAGAAAAACAATATCCCTGTCCCTGCCAATTGGACAGAGAAACAATGTGCAGTTAAGCTAGGGTAAGAAAGAGATCACATCTCACCTAGTTTGATTTGTTACAAATGTCAGATTTGTATTTCTAAAACATCACACTAAATTCAGGTTTCATATCAAAATTAATTATTTCCAGAAAAATATATTCTTATGGAAAGAACTGAACAGCACATGTCCTCAAAGTTCCTCAATTAAATGTTTAATTGGGTAAACCCTTAAAAATAAGTGACCCTTTTTTTCAGATTTTCCAGCCTCCTCCCACAGCTAAAGACATGACGATTGGGTATCGGCTAACTGGCAACTAATGGATGTGACTGCATGGTCATTTGCTTCTGTATGTTGGCCCTGTGGTATGATGGTGACCTGTTTAGGTTGTACTCAGCCTTTTGCCCAGGCATTATTAATTCATCAACTCATTTTATTTGTTTACATGAACAGGACCAAACTTCAGTTTATCATGATGACCCACCTAGAAAAGGCAGCATACCCCTTTATCTCACCCACAACACAACCTAAACTGTCCCAGGGCTTCATGGTCACTCTGTCCAAATGCAACCGAGTGTGCCAGTTCTCAAGAGCACACACTCAAACCTCAACAAAACGACCCATTACTGGTCCACCTCCAGCTCACCTTGGGTTCAGCAAAAACTTAACACCCACACTTTCATAAGAATAACTGTTTGCAGGGTTTTGGATAGGATACCATGAAGTTATGCAGATCTTAATGCTGTGTTGGGGCTGATGTTAACCCCATGCAACCTGCAGAGGAAGGAATGTCAAACCAGAAGATCAAACTCAGTTCTGTTCTGATTGATATGCCGCTTATAAGAAATTGAATCTTCGATGGAATACTGACAGTCAGATGGACCGTGAGGATGAAAGATGATGCCATGTTTGACATTAGTTTCATTTGCACACGTCTTTGACACGGTTATGTCTCAAATGTTTGACACGATATTACCAGTGCTTATAACATGCAGCTGCTCTGTACACTTTATGAATTAAGTTTTGCCTGGAAGAATTTAAATGGTTTCCTGCCGGCAAGAGCCTCATTATTTTAAATTCTCAATATATCATCCATTTAATGTAGTTACATGATATCCCCCTCCACTGAAACTCAAAACCCAAGTTTAGAACCAGCTATCCCTCTCAAATTGATTGACAGGTCTTTAACAGAGACCAAAAAAGAACAAAATGTACAGGGTATCTCTGTACATTTAATTTATTATACAGTGATGTTTGTTGATACAAATTCCCTGTAATTCCAATCATGCCAAATTGACAAAAGACCCAAAAATGTTATTGTCATCATTCTGACTACATTTGCTATTTTAGAACTGAATTAAATATATATTTGTGTTGTAAAAAAGACAAAATAAAATCTATGTTTCTGTCATCAAATAAAGTCAAAACAGCCCGCTCTCTCTGTCGGATGAGGTGAGAAGGCTGGTCTCCACACTGTGTTGGTGCACTGTTGCTGTGCAAGCTACATCACCCCACGCATTTTAAGTATGTTAAGACGAAAGAGTAAAGGTGCATCAACCGTTCAACAGGGACGTTATCACAGGCACTGTACCAATAGGGGTTGGGGCTGGTGGGGGCGTCCCCGTCTGTGGGATGTCCCATCCAACTTTGACTGGTTCACACCTGCTCCTTCCAGTCCTCTGTATCATTAACACCCACTGTCATCCAGCAAGTAGATCCACACTCGTATCCCTTTCACATACCTCTGTACACGCAAGACCTTCTGCTTTCTATGCATAAATGTTCTATAACTACTTGTGTTGTACTTTGCCATGTGTTCAATTTTTCTGCTTTGCCACTGAAAGCTAGTGTTCAGAGACATAGAGGTGAGGAGAGTCAGCTGGTCACTGTGCCCTTGCCTTGAATTGAAACCCCGTCTCATGTTACCCAGCTGTCTGCTGCCATGTCCTGAGAGGGGGAGTTTTAACAAAATTAGGTTCTGTGCATGTTTTCAGGTTTCTTTCTTTCTTTCATTTTTCTCCTTGACAAACTCTATTTACTGAAAAAATATTTACAAAAACGATGAGAGACAGAATTCAACAGTTAGCAGTAAAGGTTACTTTATACTTAGAATCACCAGGAGAAATGTTTTATTGTTGCAAGTTTCCAATTCTCCATAAATCAGTCTTGCCCTTTAACCAATGGAGCGTTTTATATCACGAGTAAAGTGAACTGATTACTGCGAATACCTTTAATTTACATGGGAAGAGACTATTTTTTTACAGTTTATTTCTGATATATAAGCTACTGTTTGTAATTAACAATAAATTTGGCTAACTTTAAGTCTCTATAAGGAAGTTCTATGACCTACAAATATGTCACCAGATATTGCGGCAATACCTTCTGACATTTCACCCAGGGCAATTAAATATTGCCAGTCTGGAACACTTATGCAACAGGGCAGTAATATGATGCATGCGCTTTACGCCAATGTCACCCACATAGTTCCTCAAGCATCGCACAACACGGAAACATTCAAGCCACAGAAATATTCACCTGGCACAGCTTGGACATTATCTGATTGAGGATAGTTCTAATGTATTTTTGTCATAAGATGGAGCTGGATTATTTTTTCCCTAACCCATCTATGTACATGTGTTGCATATATTGGGCTTTTTTGTATTTTATCTGCCTCATATCCGGCCCTGTTTAAAAATTACAAAAATTATGTTTATTATGAGGACTACAATTGCTGGTTGAGTTTTCCCATCTCGGAACACTCTCTTAAGACATATAAAACCTGACCCTTGGAAAGGAATTCATGCCAACTGCACTGACCTGTGTTAGAATAGCACAGTGTCAAGCTGCAGCTGTGTGCCATAGTACCCTGAGTACTTGGTCAGAGCAAATTATGGGTCAGTTAAGTGGAAATATGCAGTTGCACTACCTCTTCCTGGAGTAATGAGACCTATCAGCTGTTCCATCAATTAGAAACCATTTCAGTGATTGGAGAAGTAACACTATGTGCTTGGCAACCAATTACAATGATGTAGTAAGCCTCTATAAATAACACCTTTATGGCAGACTATTTCAATATTCTCTCCCACATTAAATTCAACACCTGTCCATAGAGAAGTTGCTGGGAGATGCAGAAAATGCACAAGATATAAAGTTGAAGGAACCATATCATTTCCAAAAGTTTGTTTTATCTACTGACACAAACCTTTCAAACCCTGAATGAAGGCTCAAACCGTTTTGAATGATGATTTTGTTAAATTGACAAAATTAGTTTTTTATTCTATAATATAAAGTAACAATGCAGGCCTGGGTTGGTGTTCTTGTTGCAGTGCTTGTTGCAGTACTGGTGTTGGTCTTTCTCCATTGAAAGATAAGCCACTAGTGTCAAATGTACTGTACATAGTGTGGTCACGAGGAGGCTATAATTATAGCAGGCTTGCTGGTCCATCTGCACCCTGTCAAACAGGAGCCTCCGCCCACCCTGACCCCTGATTCAATTTCATCGAGTCAGTTCTCCATCAATCTCAGACTTGACTACATATCTCCAAGCTTTAGTGAAACCTGCATCAATATGGGATCTGATTAACTTGACCTTGCATAATTACTGTATTAAACAGATGTAGCTGCCTTGGTGCTGTGCCAGTCAACATTAAGCTAGACTCCTTCAAATTTCGAGTAGCTTCAAATTTGAGGTGATCAATCAGTGGTCTAATTAAACAAATGATCACTAATCATCATGATATGCACTTCATGCATGCATTGCACAGCAATCAGACAAAAAATACATTTTATCATAAAACTGTGGGTTAAGTGAGGGGTGGGACGTGGCATTTGTCCTTCACTTCCTCCCTTCACCACAGTATTAAATCATGATTCATCCAGGTGCTGTTACTAAGCAAATAGGTATGGCCCTCTCAATAGGATTAACCGGACTGAAACACATGAACACTATGTGCTCTAGTTGGAAAATATTCATCTGAGCGTATCAAATATGAATCAGTGCATCTGAATGAATGAATGAATTAAGGGCAGAGGCCGGAGTACAGAACAGTATGTAATGGTCGTTGCACATGTGATGTGACTGTTGAACTTTGCAATGTAATGTGAATCTACACCTGGCTCACTGCCATGTATATGTATATATAGTGGTAATCTAGTTTAAAGTTCAAGTTTCACATTTAAAGGTTTGTCTTCAGTTTGTGTTACACATGGCCGGTCTCAAATGTATCTGTTCTTTTTATTGTCCTTGTGAGTGATTATGGCTTTTTTTACATATTTACTTTTACATTTCTATGAGGTCATATTTTATTTTAAACCAAACTAAAAGACAAAGCAGTAGATAAATTGACTTTGAGTTGCCCGTATGATACATCCTTCAAAAACCCTGAAACTAAACCTGAAACTTCGTGGCACCAACCCTCCTCTGTCATGTCAAATATGTGTGAAATAGGCGGTGCTCTGCTCTAACTCTGATTCCAGCTGCGCGCCAGCATCGTTATTGGAGGGGATTCTTCTTCATCTGCTAAGTGCAGAGCTAATGTGTGTATCACCCCTCCAGTGAGGCTAGAGCTGATTGTTCATCTGCTTTACCACTTGAATGGATTAACTCATGAATTATCAGGCAGACAGAGTTCACCTCTAACAGACGCAGGTCAGCAAACCCACAATGCACAGGGGCACAGGGGTAGTCGACAGGTGTCGTATGACTATTTGGACATCACCATGCGAGGAAGTTCTCTCAACCTAAGTGTCTGTATGTGCATTGTTTTTCAACACTTAATGCTGCTGATATGTTTTTAAAAAACTCACTCTCCATGCTGACTTGTTACATGACTTGGTTATTTGAAATTTGAATTCAAGCTTGGATTTCCTCTATCGAATTTATAGATATTAAATAGTTGACTGCTCCCACCACAGAGCCCAACTGTTATCTGATTGGGTTTAAAAACTCTTATGTTTTTTTTTATTGTCTATCCATACAGTAACACATAACTAGCAGCTTTGCTCATGTCACTAAATGTCTGTTACATAATCTCACTGTGTGTTGACCCACTTTTCCGCCACAGCCTGTGGCCTCACTCAAGGGACATACAGCCTGTGGCCTCACTCAAGGGACAAACAGCCTGTGGCCTCACTCAAGGGACACACACTTCAAGTTCTAAGCCCTGTCATTGCAGCTACCTACATAACATACAGCACTGCTTTGTTTTTAGGGATATTTGCACAGTATGGTCGGTGCAGCAGCCCGTCAGACACACTGTCTGCCTCCCCCTGTTGCTTCCCTGGCTCACTGCCATCCATGAACCCTGCTGCCTCTGGCTCCTTATTTCATTGACAGCTGAACTATAAATTAGCCCCTGTGGCATATGCTGCTTACGTCCAACCTGCACCTGCCTTCCACTGTTTAAAGAACACACAGTGTCCTGGATGATGGACACACAATCATACAGGCTTATATTCTTTATGATCCCTCAA
Organism: Pleuronectes platessa; assembly: GCF_947347685.1. Classification (NCBI taxonomy): domain Eukaryota; kingdom Metazoa; phylum Chordata; class Actinopteri; order Pleuronectiformes; family Pleuronectidae; genus Pleuronectes; species Pleuronectes platessa. The sequence continues at coordinate 21,559,726 of NC_070640.1, read as the reverse complement.
GTGAGGCATAGAAATTATATATTTTTGTATTCTCAATCTGAACAAGTGGAACAGCTTTTAGTGTCTATGGAGTCCAGGATATATACTATGTCTCAGCCTATAACCAGTGATAGAGATATTTGGAAATAAGGGTTTTTGTGCAAGTCAAACCATGGCTGCTGTGAGTCCATGCATGGTAATGGTCAATGTATTTGACTGAGCAAGAGCATCTACCCTTTGAAGTCTGTAGCCATAATTTCATACTTCAGACCTGTTTTCATTGCTGTCTGTCAGTTGGATCACAATTAAACTTCTGAACCCATTTTCTTGAAACCTGTGGAGGTGGGAGTGCAGGATATGAACCAAGAATTTAATGGGCAATCCATTGATTTATAGCAATAAGTTACTTAATTTGTACCTGTAGGTAGATTTGTTTTGCAGCAATAAAAAGAAAAGGCATCCATCCAAAACAGTACAAATACCTTGAGTTAAGTCGGAGTCTTTAAATATGTGACAAATACTGAGAGAATGGAGCTTGACAATTAGAGGATTTATGTAGAGCAGTCAAGCTGCATTATGGAAAATGTAGGATCCCGTGTGTATGGGGCTTCACATAAAATATCTCACCCTTAATTATTCTGATCTGGACCTTTTGTTTTCATATCTAAAGTCTGTCTTTCACAAGTCTCCCATCTTTATGGAGGTGCAATACAAAATTGCTAACAGAGATGAACTGTCAGGGTTTAAAAGTGTAGGCCTCTGTATGTTGCTGCTCGACTGAATCCAGTGAACTGTTCAGGAGCATTGTTCTTGCATTTGCTTCCTGGTTGCAGCTGCAGCAAAGGCTTTTATGCTGAGAATACAGAAATCATGGGTTCTGGAAAACATACTGTATTTGCTATATGGTTCAGACTTTAAATCTGCCAATATACACTATTCCAGTATGCATGCTAGTGTATGTGAAGTTGAGTTTCCTTCTGAGTGCATTTTCCATCCACAAGATGGAGACATTTGAAAAGTATTTGCTGTGCATGCTACTGCCCTTCATCCCATGTTCTGCTCGACAATCAAATCAGTGTAGATCACATTCACATAAATGCCACTCACAAACAAGCTATTTACACTGTCACAGTCAATCAGGGCAGTAAAATAATCTGCAACAACACCACTGATACATCTACATACATCTACATGTTTCCAATTCTTAAAGGAACACATTACTAACGAAAATCTGACTTTCCACAACCGCAAGACATAATAAATAGATATGTGTGTCAAAAGAAAGAGGGTGACATTGTCAACACTAAAAGCAAAATAATTATTTAACATGAAGCCATTGTATCAAATACTTTTTTACATACAGAAGTTTAAATATATTACTACTGTACTTTCATTTTTGTAACCAATGAACAAAACTAGCAATTATTTTATGAAGATTAACAGGTTCATTAGTAATAAACTTTTCTTTTGTGAATTTTTTGTAAATTGCATGTTTCCTCATTCCTCAGGGTGATGCATTTTTACAGTTGTTGATAACTCACTTAATTACAAAACTTTATTAATGTGCAAAACATAAAAATCCTTAGCAACTCGAGATCAGCAGCTTAGTTTGACCTTTGACCCTTCGGAATGATAGGAAAGAGAATAGTTTAAGAGTCAATGCCACCAGGAATCAGTAAAAGGTGAAGCCTTTCTGCTGGGACATAATACTTGCAACTGTGCTTAGTAAACGTCCAGACATTTATATACATTTTAAGGTCTAGACATGTTATCTAATGTAAACATGTAAAATCTTGACTCTTTATATCTGGAGCTGAAGTTCAAAGTTTATTTCAATAAATTAAGTTATTTTCAGGTTTTCTTCTAAATGCACCAAAGTACTAGATCCGAAGTATGTTTAGATATAAATAAACCGTTTGATGTCTGACTGGTTTTGGACCTTATTCAGCCTGGTTGTTGTATTTAGTCATGTTCAGAGATGTTGATACTTTAACCACAATGAAATGCTTTTAGCTTGTTAGTATGACTTTTGACATTTGTTTTGTGATTTTTAGAGATGAAAAAAGCAATTTGTTGAATTCAGTTATACCCATGGTACACTGTGCATCTGCACATTACAAACCACTGACAGTTTTGTCCAAATAAAGACAAATGTTTTTACTATTCAATAACTGCTGCTCGGTCGGTTAATGACCAACAGACTGATAACAGTTTTCCTGTCTGGAAGTTGGATTTCCCACTCTCACTTAGCTCCCATCCCATGTTTTTATTCAACCAGTTGTCCAATTGATCTGAATCTTGAATTTTGATCAAATTCAGGCTTCAGGAGTGGCCCTGTGGGCTGAGACTAGATTACAGATTAAAAAAAGTGAGAGTTAACAAGGTAATCTTCTTCTCTTCTCCTCCAATCTCGTTACCAGATATAATAATAATAATAATAATAATAATAATAATAATAATAATAATAATAATAATATATGTTCATTGATGGCACCTTTCCTGAAACTCAAGTTCACCTAAAATCAGATAATACCAACAGCAATAAATCATTTAATCATTATCAAACATAAAAACCAACAGCAAAAGTAATAAAATATCTATAGAAATATAGATAACGGGCAATAAAAAGGATTTAGAGTTAGTACGTTAGCTGAAACCGATCGGTTTGGGGAGCAGTTTTAACTTTTGTAATGGAGTCCAGTATGCGGATGCAGTGGGGAACGGAGTTTCAGAGATTGGCTGCAGCATGAGAGAAGGCCTTGGCACCTATTGTGCTGAGGTTAACAGTTTGTACCCTCAGTAGATTTGCTGATGAGGACCATAAAGAAGGGGAGTGTACATGTGTGGGAGGTCTGTGAGGTAAACAGGTGATAAAGTATGAATGGCTTTAAAGGTTAACAGAAGGATTTTGAAGTTGATGCGTTGTTATACAGGGAGCAAGAGTTATTGAATAAACAGAGGAGATTTTCAGTGGGTTTTGCACATGTAATGATCCGTGCTGCAGTTTTGGATGAGTTGGAGTTGGTGAATGAGTTTGTTGGGGATTCCAGTGAGGATTGTGTTGCAGTAATCAATGTGTGATGTTGGCTACTTTTGCATTGTTGCACTCATAACATGTTCATAATTAGTATTACTTTATAGATTCTTGAGAGGGGACACAGATATTTCACCTCATATTGGTTCATGGTGACCAACTCTGTTTGCATGTCAATTTTCAGTTGATTTCAGCTCAGAATTTCTGAAAAATTAAAGGTCAAATTAATTTATTTTTCGTAATGGCCCTCATAACTTGCTCATATTAAATATTATTCCCAAAACATCTATGAGAAGTGACACAGATATTTCACCTTACTCTTGTTCATGCCCACCTACACTATCTGTATGTCCCCTTTCAGAAGATTTTACTAAAGACCTTTATGGAAAAGCAAAGGCAAAGTTGGCTACTTTTTAATTATATCAAATATTTCTCATATTAATTATTATTTAAAAATATCCTTGAGAGGTGACACAGATATTTCTACTCAGTCTTGTGACCCCCACTGTCGGTAAGTCAAATTTCAGAAGATTTTACTGTAGATGTTTTGAGAAAATGAAAGGCAAAGTTGGCTGCTTTTTCATTAACTCCCTCATACAAGATACAAGTTACATTTATTGTCCCACACACATGCACACATGCACACACACACGACATGCAAGGGGGGAAATTTGTTTTCTGCTATGACCCATCTGGTGTACACAGGAGGACACATAGAGCAGTGGGCAGCCATGCACGGCGCCGGTGTTAGGGGAGTAAGGTGCCTTGCTCAGGGGCACTTAGACAGTGGGGTGGGGTAGGCACTTTGACAGTGTGGAACAGATCCAGGTGTTGTCCGTCCAGGTGTTGTCCGTCCAGGTATGTTGTTTTTTGGTTGTCAGTCCGTGCTTGCTTGTATGAAATATTATATATTTCTTGAGTGACGACACAGATATTTCACCTCACTCTTGTTCTTGGTGACCCCAACGGTGAATATGTCAAGTTTCAGAAGATTTTACCGTAATATATAGAGAAAATTAAAGGCAGATTTAGCAACTTAGTCATTATGGTACTCATTATCTGAGAGTTTGAGATGTGAATCAAAAAGTTTCAGTAAACTTTTCTGCAGAGATTTCGACAAAATTAAATAGAAAGTTGGCAACTTTATTTTATATGAAATATAATTTTTGTATAATTCCTTGAGAGGTGGCACAGATAATTCACCACTGTCTGTATGTCAAGTGTCAGAATACCACTTTATGGTGGAATGTTTGAGAAAACAATAGGCAAAGTTTTCTAGACTTTCATTATGGCACTCATAACTTGCTCATATTAACACTATTACCTTTTCATTTTAGGATTTTAGGAAATATAATCTGTGACACAAAAGTGAATCTATCTTGCCCTGTATACATTATACTCTGCTCCCAAAAATTAAGGGAACTGTGGAGGAGGGATTGGCACAGTAGAGAGAGAGAGAGAGAGAGAGAGAGAGAGAGAGAGAGAGAGAGAGAGAGAGAGAGAGAGAGAGAGAGAGAGAGAGACGAGACGGGACAGAGAGACGAGACGGGACACACCTGCAGAACGTGCTGGTGTATTTAAGTTTAGGTCTGAGTTTATGTTTTCTCACTTGTGTTGAAAGCTGAACAGCTAGTGGTTTGTGTCCGGCTGTGTGTGGGAGACCCCGGTGGCGTCGTCACATTCAACAGGAAACTTTAATCGTCACAGTATAACAGATAATAAACAAGTCAGTTAAACTTCATGGATATAAATCTGTCCATTTAGGAAGCACAAGTGATTGTGAATCAATTTCAACTGCTTTGATGCAAATGAAGTGACAGCAGGTGCAATGGAGAGTCAAAAGCAAGACAACTCCCCCAAAGAGGGAATGGTTTTTCATTTGTTGGCCACAGAGGTACAGTACTGGGGCACAGACGGTACCTCTCTCCTTATCCTCCCTGATGGATTCTTCTCTAGTTTTTTGTCCTGCTAGTTTTCTTGTCACTACTTGTAGCATGAGGCGGTCACCTGCAAATCCAACAAGGATAGACAAGATAGACAGGGATAGTAGTTTATAGTACTCCCTTTCAGGTGCTGCACACACTGGAAATGAATGAATTGTGCTTTAAAAAAGTTAGAAAGAGAGAACTAAATTAACCAAAAATGATATCTGGTTTGTTGTGGCGGATTTAGATCTGGTCAGTCCATCGAACTCATATTTTGTTAAGTTCAAATTACTTCAAATCTTAACATATACTGTATAATATAGCGACAAACTTCCTCCTGAACATAGACGGACAGGGAGACAGTCTGTTACCTGTATTGGGCACAGTATTAAACGCTGTGGCTTTAAGAGAGCAGGCGGCCGCTGCTTCCATTACAACACACAGGGGTGTGGCGCACAACACACAGGATAATACAAGTCCTTGTACAATTCCTGGCTGCATTAGTGTGATATTATACAACATCTGGGTCAACATGTCTACAGACGAGTGGAAGAAGAAGTTTGAGGCGGAGTGGAGCCTGCAGGGAGCTCCCCTGCCCAACAGCTTGGACTGGAAGTCCATCTACGAGGCGAAGCCGCTGGGGAGAAACTTACTGAAGAACCCTGCTCCACTCGGTACGACGACTCTTCTTCTGCTTCTGCTACTGGTTTCCTCTAATTATTAGCGTTTCCCCTCAGTTCATTGGTTCTACAGCTTTGGGAGTCTCTTTCTCAAGGTTTTGTTCTGATTCAGTTCAGCTATAAAGAAATCCAGAGGTGGTTCCAGGGCGGGTGCTGAGTTCACTGTCAGTGCTGCTGCTCCTCTTCAGTGACACGTGACGTGGCCATATTAAGCCAATAAGCGCACACGTCCTCTGAACGTGAACATCTGTCAAACTGCTGTGTCTAATCAAAAAGTACACTGTGTCAATCCTGCTCACTGCTCCTCTTGGTTTGGTTTTTATTATTATTCTACTTATCACTGCAGCATCTGCACTGATGATTGGTTCAATGCAGCCTCATCTGTTCCAGTAATACGTACACCAAAGGGGGGCACTTGTCAATGACTGTTTGTTGTTTAATCAACATAACAGAAAATTCATTTGTGTAAAGATTTCGAAAAAAGTGGAAACCACAGAAACAAACAGCTTCACAGAGGCACAGAAAAACACGAATTAGTCCTTATTATACGGCATATCACGTGTCATATATGCACTCTATCAATAAGGTCACTCGTTTTTCACAATAGATAGTTGGTTTACTTCTCACAACTGATGATTTTTTTTTTTTACCAAAGTGTTTGTGATCTCTTCTACTGAGATCAAAAAAAAAAACTGCATCTCTCTGGTCTACAAGTTTTTTTTCTTCTTTTTTTCAGAAAGCTATGTTCATTGAACAATAAACTATTGTTTCTTGCATGGGAAGGAATCGGTGAACGAGGTCAATGCACTGTAAAGCTGTGATGTTTAAACTAAAATGATCAGTGTGTTTGAATATATAATCTCTTAAATCTCAAAGGGCATACAGTATGTGAGATTTATGAGCTGCTGACTAATTCTTAAAGTGTGTGTTTTTGAAACCAGGGCACACCCACTGACCCTGTCTGAAAGATATATTCTTTGGCTTTGTGATATGAATGGTGTGATTACTGCGGCTCTAGTAGGTGTGGCCCCTTTTGACAACTGTCCGTTTGTCTTAATCCTGACACAGGAATGAGTAAAGACACTCCTCCACCTGAGCCTGAGTATCATGATATGCCAATGCGCGGACCTCCACGTTTTCAACTTGACGGTGAGAGAAACAGCTGATCAGCACGTTACGCAGCAAATGAGAGTAAAGAGAATGAATGAAGTTTTGCTGAGTTCATCTCTTAAATCTTAGGTGACTTCACCGGCTGGACCACGTCTGTCGAGATCCTCCCCTATGATACCAGTGGCATCCCACAAGGTGCCATGATCTGTGAGTTGCCTCGACTCAGGTGGGTCGGATGTTAACCATACTATTGGTTATAACGGTGATTACCAGTGAGAATTTTTTTTTTAAAACTGCCATGTCTATATTAATTCCACAAATGTCTGTCTGTATCTACTACACGTATTGCAATCAATGTTTATCCTATTGGCCTCACACTTTGCATGTGTATTCTAAGTGGCCCAGGGAAGTACAGTGTCACATTTGGTGTAATTTGGACAGTCAATATCTTCAATATTAATTCAACTTATAAACATAGTCGACCGGCGCTCTGTAGCAGGCAGTCGGAACGTAGATGAACATGTCTTCTGCTATGTCCTCAGATAAACTACAGCAGTGGTCAGTGGCTGGCAGCCTGCGGCCATAATATCTGTCCCACCAGATCATTTCAACGATATTTCACAATAACGGACTGACCGACAATCTTAGAGAGCTGACCTCTGTCGTTGCAGCAAAATTCATAGACTCAATTCCTCTTTAGCAATTGGCATTCAAAGTCAAAGCAGAATGTTCTTTTTGTTCCCGCAATTCTTTATATTTAGATGAATTACAGGGCTTTTATTTTGAAAGGCTTTGAACTTGGGTCTGAAGATTGTGTCACTTCCTTAGCAGATCTCTGAAATAGCTGACATGCAATTTATGAAAAAACACGACCAGTTCAATCAGTCATTTAAAATTACTTAACTAAAACTATTGACTATAAAATCTACATTGGACATAAGCCAGGTAGGATGAACTCAACTTTTTCAAACTTCCCTCTGCTCCATTGACCGTTTATAAAAACATCTGTCCCACACACAAATAATGAAAAGTGACACTATATTGAAGAACTGTTTTAGGAGGACTCACTAACATCAAGGAACAATTCTAAAATAGCTCCAGAGCATAAATATAGGACAAGAAATCGGCCTATTGGGTACTGTATTAGTATTTTGGACTCATGTCTGCTCTGTTGTCCTCAGCTGGTTCTCCATGGAGCAGGTTGTGGACTTGAAGGCAGAGGGACTGTGGGAAGAGCTGCTGGATACATTTCAGCCTGAAATAGTCATCCAAGACTTGTGAGTTGATGAGCACCACCACCCTGTTTTCATAATAGACAGTGTATGATTCGTTATTACTGTCAGCATGATTGGTACACACTTAGGTGACACCATACTCTGCAAAGGCCTGTGCATTTGACATTTGGAATTTCTTGGAGAAAAATAACTTGCCCTGGATTATTTACACTTTAGTTTAGCATTGAAGCACAAATCCCCGTAAACAGAATCAATGTGTTTGTGATCAGTAAAGTTGTATATAATCTAATGGGACTAAAACATATCGTTTGTAGTTGTAAGGGGAATCCAAACATGAGCAGATATATTAATAACTTCACGTAACTGTTCTCTGTGGGAGCAAACTAGACATGGCTGAACACACACACACTCACAACATAAATGTATTTGAATGTTCAGCATATCTGTTGTTCTCTGACCAAAAGACCACTCTAACGAATAAGAGTTAATATCAGTTGATATCAAACCACAGAGGTCCTTCAAGAAGCCTCTCTGAAGTTAGTACGGCTGAGACAAGGTAGCCAAATAGTCAATTTAAATTAGAATAAATAGTAATGATTAACTAATGATTTCAATAATTTTTCAATGACAAATTGATATTTGGGGGAATTTCATACACTAAAAAAACAATTGCTTGATTGAAAAATAGCAGGTTTATCAATATAATTATCAATTAGTTTCAGCTCAAGACTCTTCCATGGAGTAAACTGGAAATTACCAATTTGTAAGCATTTGCTGTGTTGCCATCTGTCTTGAAAGAGCCTGCCAATGAAATGAAATGATGTGTCACTTTCAGCTATGAAGAGAGTCAGGTGCATCAGTCCATCTACCAGCTGCATGTGAAGCTACTGGGTGCAGACAAAAGCACAGTGATCTCAGAGCACTCGGTCAACCCAACTGAAGACCTCAGCACTTACTCCCACACCTGGAAAGAGGTGAGTGGCACAGCCCTCTGCAGGACATCCGCTCGCATTCAGGTCAATCATTGCATTTTTCTGTGTTGGCCTGCAGGTGTCGCATGTGTTCTGCAACTATGGACCTGGGGCGAGATACGTCCACTTCGTGCACCGACTGAAGAATAGTTTCATGATGGAGCTCTACCCTACAAAGTTCACTGGCAGCTCAGTGATTGTCAGACCAGTCACAACCAGCTCCTAGGCTGAGTCCTGCTGAAACACTGCAAAGCACTTATAGCAGCCAACACGCTCAATCTAATCAACTTGATCAACCCATATTTGCTTTGGATTATCAATATGGGTTGGTTTGAATGCACTTTTAAATTATCAATCTTTGGCTTTACTTTTTATGCTGATTGTTTCGATTGACCAAATTGTTTATAATTTAGCATTTGCTTTTTTTTTGCAAACTGGGGATGCAGGATAGTTGCTCTGGAAGGAATTTTATACTTGTGTTTAATAAAACATTAATTTTGATTTTATTTTTAACTGTGAAATCATGTTTCTGAAACTTTCTAAAGGGCGACACTTGAATACAAATACAGACACACTACATCAATCAACAGACAAAAGGACTCGAATGAAAAAGTTTGGAGGTGGTAGTTTAAGTTAAACCCTCCTTTATAAAGCTAAATTAATCAATCTTATTTAAACTTAAAACTCGTGAAAGTTATGCAACCAGTTCTTCCATGGATTATTTTGGTAAACATAAACATTTTAATTGCATTCTGACATTATGCTGAAACAAATAATATCTTGTAATAAAACACCATTCTCTTCTTAAATCACTTAATAATTTTCTATAAATTATAAGCAATCAAAAAGAAACTCTGACTGGTGTCTGAAAAGGGACTGTATCTGACCCAGTCTATTTAAAATCTTACAGCAGCAGGCTTGATGATTAAATCCATTAATACTGACTTATCAGTTATAAATTCAGATTTAGTGGGCTAGAAAGTGTGATACCAAAAAGCATTTATTTATTACTATACCATCCCCAACTTTCAGATGTGCAAAATACCTAAATAGAATGATAAACACCAGCCAGAGGGATTTTTCACAGCCTGCCAAGACAAAAATATGCTCTCACTATAGCATAAAATACAAAGTATAATTTGTGTCTTCTTTCCAGTGTAAATTGTGGTTTGATTGCTTCCACATGCACTTTACTGACAGTCAAAATACAACCAAGAGAATATCAATTCAACAACATGAACAAACACAGAGAGAAGCTAATGTGTTTCCGCTTAAGCACTTAACAACAGTGGAGAGAAGACTAAAAACAAAACAGGAAGAAACCTCAGACAGAACCAGACTCATTGTGGGTGGAATAAGCTGAGTCACCAAGGGAAGTTCTGGAGTCAGAAACAACTGCAGAGAGAACTGATTGAATTTTGTGGATATCACATGCAGAGAATTAAGCTAACGTGGGTCCTTAATCCAACAAGAATACACTACAATGCAAACATGCCAACACATACAGCACTGTATCACAGGTTTAGCCACTTAAGATGTTGTGATTCTTATTCATCGCAACCGGATTCGTCCCAAATTTGTTCTGCAGGAGGACAAAACTGTCTTAAGGCATAATAAGGAGAGTTAGTCCTGCTGCAGGTAGTTGGGCCACTGCACAGGCCTGATCTCATCACCATGGAGTCTAGATTAAAGCCAAAGAACTTCTGTGCCAACTTTTCTGGGATGATTGGAACAATCTAAAGACAGACTCTGGATGTGTACTGCAGAGAACTGGTGCTATTTTAAAGGATAGGGGAGGATCAGAGCAAATATTGACTGAACCATTCACTGCTGTGGTGCCATGTCCTCGACCTCTTGTGACCCCAGCTGATGAAGCTCTTGCTATCGCTGTCGTCCAGGAGGTTTTGACCAAAAGCAAGACTGCACCAGCACAGCAGCCAACATCCAGCCTTAAAAAATACTTTATTTTCTGCGTTCTCCTCTTATTCCTCCTGATGAGTCTCCTGTTAAATGGCTCTGCTGATCCAGCGAAGCAGCCAACTCTGCAGTGTGATGGACATTTTCTGGAGGCAGGTGAAAGGAGAACTCCGGCAGCAGCTGATGTCTTATGCATGCATATACAAATGCTAACAGAGTAACATGAGCAATTGTGGACCCCAAGACTGAAGATGTCTCCCACAGAATCCAAATGTATGTCCCTCATCTTGCGTCACCCATTCTAGAAGCACATTCATGAAAGCATGCATACCTAACCTTTACGTCTAGCCACTGATGTAATACGCAAATGAGTTGGATCTGGTGCCTCTCTGTCTGGGCATCTGAATTTGGTATGAAAGACCATGAGCGTAGATGATACATGGTACTGTTGGTTGGCCCTGTATCTATAACCCAACCTTGGGTACTGCTTAGCCTTAGAGAGAAAAGGGAGTATCTGTGGAATGAGTCTGGCTGTGGTCTCTTCATGGTGAACAGATTTGCTGTATCAGGATGATCAAAAATTCTCTCACATGCAGCAGTATCAGCTCCAACATCTCCTCTGACACTACTTGTCTCCAGTCACTGCTGAGTCCAGCATTCCTTATTTCCAAGGAATTTGGTCAAAAGGTTAAAAAATGCTCTTGTAATAATCAATAAAAAACACACACACACACACACACACACACACACTCACACACACACACACACACACCACACACAAACACACACACAAAAGGAAGCATAACCAAAATCCTGCTTCCATCTATGCATTCAGGGTAATGGAACTGCCATGCAAGGTAGGAGACAACAAGGGCCAATAAGCAGCTGGATAGTAAGAGGACCATGTTAACAGAGGTTTTGCTATAAATTTCAACCTGAAACTGTACAAATTGAATTTCCAGCAGAAAGTAGGGTACGCTTTTGGAGTAATTACTTTGCAGCTCCACTAATGACGACTGTACAGTCCGCATACATACAGTGTCCTATTTTTCCATTGCTAACATGCATTGATCAAAGCTGAAGTCACACTGTCTTCACACAGTCAATGAAACAAAAGGTTATGTGGGCCATTTTTCATTTCTTTAGCACAAAATGCATTCAATGACCAAACTTTCCAAAAACCATGAACTCAAGGATGAGTCAAATACTCTGAATGACACCGTTTTCGAACTTGAATGTCAGGGCTCATGGACACTTGGATGACACCACAGGAGCAGTATGGAAGCATTTACATTTTACAAGGAGTCATCGTTACTTTATTTATATGAATTTCGCTGCAAGGATGTTTAGCCCTGAAAGTCCGTAAGTGTTTTGTGGATTCAAACACTCCACCCACTTCTCCATTGGCATTGTGGGGAGTAGATAACAAGTGACTTTACTTTTTTTTTTTTTACTATATCTTTAATTGTTTGGCCAATATGCTTGTTGCTAGTTGATGAAGAAAGATATTCTGCGCCGATATCTGATTATATGGCTGAATTTGTGTTAGGCAGGTGACAGATAGCAGTCTACATCACTACAAATTACAATACACTACAAGTTAGTGGTTCATTGTGTAAGATGTAGGTGGAACGATCTAGTGGCAGAAATTGAATATGAAATAATCCTAGTGAAGTTTTGTTTACTTGTTGTGATCATCTAAATTGTACAAATTGTTGTTTTATTTACCGTTAGAATGGGCCCTTTATATTTAGATACTTAATATTAACATCAGAGGTGGATCCTCTCTACGGAGGCCGCCATGTTTTTGACAGTAGCCCAAATTGTACAAACTAGACACCTTTTGAGTTTTTATGACAACTGAAGGCTACCACAGGTTCTCTCTCATGTATGGAACGGGAGGGTGAGGTGAGGTGAAGGGTATTCAGTTGCAACCTGAAACTTCACCACAAGATGTCACTAAATTCTACACGCTGAACCTTTAATGTCCATTACCGTCATAAGATACAGACTGTGGTTGTTAAGCAAACACCAGAGACGTGATGGTCACTCCAAACACAAAACATAAATATGAAATATAATACAATATTCACATTCTACATAAAACTAATCTAAAGTCTGCTCAGGTCGACCTTCTGTTAATTTAGGTTAGACACATATTTTGTCATACTTAATATTATAGATATCAAAATGTGTATAAGTAACATTCCCTGACAATACTGCTAGAAGAGTTTTGAAAAAGTGGCTTCACTATTGTTTGATAGTAATTGGAAGAAAAAAACTCTGTGTGCTTAATACTGCGTGAGCTGCTTTCACGTGCTCTCAGTAACAATTAGGACGAGGTGGCCATGTATTATGTATAAGTTTATAAACAAACCACCTCTACCTGCATCTTGTAACTGTAACAACAACAAAAAAATACTGCAAAGTTAATGGCAACTATAGCAGCAGGAAGTTTTGGAAGGAGACCGTGAAGGCAGCACGTCAGCATATCATAGCCCTCCCCTCCTCCTCTCCACTCCTCCCCTCCCCCCATGTTAGCTCTCTCTCTCTCTCTCTCTCTCTCTCTCTCTCTCTCTCTCTCTCTCTCTCTCTCTCTCTCTCTCTCTCTCTCTCTCTCTCTCTCTCTCTCTCTCTCTCTCTGGCCGCAGCAGCATCACCGTGCTGAGTATACAGGGATGTGAGTAGACAGGAAAGTTCAACTGCATGAGTTCAGCTGCGGGCACAGTTTTACCGGGAGACTTCTCTGAGAAGCGATGGCATCCTGTGGTGGAGCTGGACCCTAAAGCAGAAGGTAAGAGGGTGAAGGAGGCACAGAGCAGGTTTATTCAGCGGGAGACATGCTGAAGGCTACGCCCTCGACTGTGACCCATCTGTGGTCCTGATTGATAATGTGAGCCCGATGACCGACAGCATTAGTCACATAAAGTATTTTATCTACCGTCTATGGTTATTACAAGTGTTTTATCGACAGTCTAGTGTTACTACAACTTTTTTTATATACAGTCTATGGTTACTACGGGTGTTTTATATACAATATATGGTTACTAAAAGTTTTTTATATACAGTCTCTGGTTATTAAGTTGGTTAAATTATGGTGTTTTTACATGTAGCCTGTGGTTATGACAAGTGTTTTTATTTAAAGCTTAGTTATACAGTTCTTATAGTATACATTTGTAAATAGGATGAATGAGGTCAGTAACACAAAAACAAGTCAGATCTTTAATCATATGATTTTAGTATAACCTTTTGATCGTTTTGAAGCCCGTTTAGCATATTCCAGTGTGAACTGGTGCCACAGGACATGCAGTCCTAACCATATACTTTATATTTCAACAAGTCAGCACTGAAAGAAAATTGAATGTCCCATATGAATGAGGAGAGGAATCTACAAGCTGCAACACATGTATGTTAATGATAAATAACAGAAATATCAAATAATTTTCTGCCAGCTTCTTCTTAATGAATGAGGAAATAACAACTGCTCTGCCACTTTAGTCTTAAAGTGAAGTCTGTCCCCAAGGGAAACTTTGAGGTTCCAATTGATTTGTTTTATTCAGAAACATCCCCCATGCATCAGGGCTGAACTTCAGAGCTGACATTTAACTGACAGCATTCATTTAGCAGGTGGGCAGAGCCGTGTACCACATCCTTACTCGCCCATCTCCTGTGTCCATGGCAGTGCTGGCTGCCCACAAGCTGTGTTAAGAGTTGGTGATGTGTGAGACAGGAGAGGTTGAGGGAAGATACACCTCCAGTGCCAGGCAATTCTAATTGAATACATAGGCTACATACCTCTTATATCACTTTGCACATGGCATATAGTTTCTCATATCTTATAAATATGGCATTTAAATTGAATCAAGGTGTTTAAGAATGATATCAGGAAAGTCTGGATCATTGGCCAATAACACATTAAAACAGACATATATTATAATTGAACAGAATAATGGCAAACCTATTCAACAAATGACGAGAGTCTTTGTTATATTATTAGAATAGAATGTATTTTGTTGGTTTTAGTGGGTGCACATTTGGAGCTGAAATTGTTATTAACAAGATTGATTTGTTCCATGATAATCAGAAAATATTCCGATAAATGTTTATAATTTTTTAAACACTTAAGTAGAAATGTCAAACATTTGCTGATACCAGCTATTTGAATGAGTATTTTGTCTTGTTTTGTTTTGGACCGGTGACGTTGATGTTTGTGTCCTTAAGCTTTTAATAATTGCGGCAGGAAATTCTTTTTTTGATATTTTATGGTGAAAACAATGAATCAAGAGCATAAATAGAAGGTTTATCCCTGTATACACGCTGGCTGTCGATATGTGTTGGGCGATAATAAGCTAAATCCAAACAATCCACCTCTGATGCTCTGTGACATCCTGTAATGCAACCTCCTCCCCACGTATGTGACAGCACACGTAAACCAATGCTGGGGCTTTGTGTGCAGGCACCGATATGCTCGGCAGTTGCAGGTGCCACCGGACAAAGGGCTATACTACACCTAACTTTTCTCTCACGTTTCCCCCCACAAACTGCCTGTCAAACTGTACAATTGATCAGACTCCCCCCTCAAAACCTTTCATCCCCTTCATTTAGGGAATTAAATACCTATGGATTGGTCTCCTTTACCTCGGGTGAGTTAGATTACTGTACTTCATTTTGTAACGTATATGTAATGTACTTATTTAGTTCAGAATCCCCTGTCATGGACAGTTGGAGCAGAGAAGTGATGTAGATTTTTATAGTTAAATAATAATGATCATGTCTACCTTTATCTTTATGTCTAACAGTTTAATGCTGTAATGGACAGTATTTACCAGTCTCTCTCTCTCAGTTTATGTGTGTGTGTGTGTGTGTGTGTGTGAGTGTGTATGTGTGTGTGTGTGTGTGTGTGTGTGTGTGTGTGTGTGTGTGTGTGTGTGTGGAGAGGAGAGTCAGTGCCTGTGGGGGTCTGTTTTGTTTTCATTGACTCCCTGCTCTATTGTGTGTTCAGGCCTGCCGGCTGCCTCTGCACATTTTGTTAGCATTTTGTTGGTCTAAACTCGACTGATGCCCTGAATTCGAGCGCTCACTCATGGTGACAACTTAAAGGCGCCACTACATCTGCATCTGCCGTGTTAAAAAGGGTTTGAAAGGGAAATGTTTGTAAGTGCTTTTTTGCATTTCCCTCTTGTGTTATTCTTTAGGTTGTGTTTTCTCACCCAGTGAACGATCAGCATGAGCAACATGTTCACTCAGACTGGGTAATAAGTAGAGGTGTTCTTCTTAATGTGTCACATCATGGAAATTTCAGAGATTAGAGATTGCTCACAGAGCTTAAATAGTTAGAGCCCAGCTCTAGTGCAGTTTCTGTAAAGTGCATGCAGTGCCTGTGCATATGATCAGTGGTGGAAAGTAAGTCCTTTAACTAAAGTACCGTAGTACAATATTAAAAAAAACGCAGTACCAGTGTAGCAATTAAAAAATACTTGCAAGTCCTGCAATCAAAATCTTACTGAAATAAATGTACAGATGTACCTCTACTTTTGATATTTATATCAGTAATAGTACATTTTGATGATAATACTTCTGTACATTTACTTGTGCACAATTCTTGAAGCAATTTGAGCTGTATTTGAGTGTTATTAAACTGTTGTACTTTACTTAAGTATGGGGTTTGAATACTTCTTCTACCACTGATATTGACACGTCACTCGTTGACAGCCAGCAACAGCCCTGTGTTTGTATATTCTAAGTCAGCTGTTGATGTTTCTGACAGTATCCTGAATATTGCATAACAGGTGTCCCTGTCTGGGTTCATTCTGAAGTTGAGAATGCTGTTCCTTCTAAGGTGACAGGGCCGCCAGTGGCTGGCCAGGGTGTCTCAGGTAATGGAAACCTCAGGAGCTGCTGTCTGCTGGCTGACAGTCGTAAGTCTGACCGCCCCATGCAGCCTCGCTCCATCCCCGGGCCTCCTCCTTCACAGGGAACCTGTACTGGAGATTGCCTAGGAAAAGGAGGTGTGTGACGATTTCAGTAGAGGCACAATGACACGAGGGGGAGAAACGAGAGACTGGCTTAAAGATGTCAAATGGATTGTTTCCCTTGGAGTCAAACTGAGATGCTAAACTTTCTAATCACCAAGAGGCCCTCGTGTGAAACATTACAGGATTGAATTCATGCTTAGACCTGAAGTCACCCTTAGACGTATCGAGTAGGGATGGGTGAAATGACAACACAAACGGATGTTTTAGACACAGAGTAAGAGTGAGCATACTATCAAATAAGTGAATGAGTAGTTCTTCTTAGTCATTTAAGTTCCTGCATCTTTAAAAACTGTTTGGCTCGTCTTGGCAGTTTGTTCCAAGTAACTCAGAGAATTTGTTCTGTGGATTTAGTCTCAGTATCTTCTTTCTCATGTGATCCCACACTGATTACAAGATGTTGAGGTCGGATGACTCTATGATGGGATTGATGATGTTTAAGAACACAAATATCTGAAGTGGCTGAAACCTTTGCAATGTATAGATATTTTTTTAATGAACCATTTTCCAGATGTGAAATAGAAGCAGTCATTTAAGAAGGACATTTCTGTTCATTTACATTTCTGTTGATCAACCATCAATCAACTTATTACATGTCAATTTTAGCTGACGCTTTTGTCCAAAGCGACTTACATTTTTAGTTCACTCAACATTTATGAGGGGCCATTTATAATTATAATTTCAGCTCTTACAAAGATACCATTATCAACTCCACATCTTGCCTTCTAACGAAGCAACATTTCTTGTCTTCAAGAGTTACTTGGCTGAGGAGGTAGAAGAGGTTGTCTTCTGACAAGAAGGTTGGCAGTTTGATCCCAGTCTCCACCATTCCACGTGCCTATGTGTCCTTGGGCAAGATAATTAACCCCAAATTGCCCCCTCACGGCTGTGCCATTGTGTGTGATTGATGTGTGATAGATGCACTATATACATATGTGTGTGAGTGGGTGAATGGCAAAACTTTACTGCAAAGCGCTTGATTGATCATCAAGACTAGAAAAGCACTGATGGACTTCTAATCACTTTCTTCTGTGTGAGCTTTCCATGATGGCAGTGCTAACAGTCCATCAGAAGGATGTGTTCATTCATGCACAGAAAATCCTCAATGTGTCTGTTTTTCACATCAGAGGACAGAGTGAACTCCTCATGTTTCTATCTTTTGCAGAGTGTAGTTGCTTCTGTGAAACAAAATAGACCAAAAAAAAAAAATTACTTGGAATTTTTTTGGGGATATTAAGGAACCAAAAAGACTAACTGTTGTTTACTTTTAGCCACTTTATTATAGGAACTCAAGTTGTTACACCTTCATCAGGCATAATTGTTGTTACATGTTAAGATCATTGTTGTTGAATTTACCATTGGACAGAAACCGATTAGAGGAGTGGGGCTGAACTGAGGCGACTGAGAGTAGATCAGCGAGCAGTGTGGCAGCGCTTCCGCTCCGCTGTAAACTAAACCTTGTGCTCAGTCAAGCTTTCACTGAAGCTGTCCAGATTGATGGTGATTTTAACCCAGTGGACACAGTGGGAACAGAGACTGTGCTCGACTTGGCCTATCTCTCCGCCGCCACGTGAACCGTTCACCTAACCGTCAAAAACAAATTCATTCCTCTGAGGGACTGATTGAGTCAGTGTAGTTAGTTTATACTGCACTGATAGACTTTACACATAGCAAACATTTGCCTAAAGCACTTTGAGTGACAGCTGCTGATGAAGTTTGTTTTTATGACATGTACTTGATAACTAAATGCTAAGCAGACGCATAGTGGGTATGCACACAACTGCAGCTGAAACTAAGAGGATCAGTCTGCATGGAGGTTAACAACTTTATGGACGACAGCTCGAGCAAGCGTGCCTCAAATGGTGCTGCACACTGTCATGCAATACAACAGTGGAGCAAAACGCTATGTTAGGGATCTCTAATGTTATCATGAGTGTAAAATAAATGTTATGCAAAGTGTAAAACAAATGTTGGCTCATTATGAAAGTGTCATTGGTGACCCATCATATTTTAATTTGTCCAGTGACAAATGAATTATCGTTATTAATTATCATTACGTTATCATGCAATTAAGACGTGTATTTGTCTAAATAACGTTGTAATAATTCAAATTAGGATTGTCATAATACCAAAGTTTTAGCCTTCAATACTATACAAAAAAAATTGATACCAGTTTGAGCAATATTGTTCATGGAAAACTTTTTTCTAAGCAATACATATTTATTTAATTAATCAATTGAGACAATGAATGGGTGGCCGGACCAGTCTGTAGAAAGCCACAGATTGAGGATCAGTTGATTTACCTCTGTGTTGTTGCAGCCTAGGGTGATATCTGATTGTAGATCTGTTTTGGTAATTTCAAAACAATTGTAATTTAAGGTTACGAAGATTTTATAATTTTTATTGAAAATAATTTCTTTTGAAAATCCTTCAATGATTGTTTATTTTGAGTATGACCTTATTGAGGTCAGAATATGCTCAGTGCAGTGTCAGGCTATTGTCTTAATGAGGCTAATAATGGAATATTGATGTCCATGTAAACATTTCTAGTGTTGGGTATAAGAAATAATTTTAGAAAAACCACAGACTTATCGTAATCATTTTTGCAACCAACACATAGGTTATTGTACCTGAAGTCACAGAAAAGGCAAGAGTTGGTCTTTTCAGTGGCGGATCTTTATAAAAAATCCAAACTCCAATTTTTACGTTTTTTTTTTTTGTAGCAAGTCATGGAAATTGAAACCATGGCTCTGAGGTCTTGTGTGGATCCATGTGTTCAGGGTGTAATCTGATGTGCAAACCTCCCGCACAGACTCTATTTCATCAGTCTGTCAAAGCGTTAGGTGCATTCTTACATCCGGCCCTGTACTGAGCAACTAACATGACTAAACCTGTTTGTGTGAGAGATGTGGTAAAATAGTTTAAACATTTGCAGAGACTGTGCTCTGGAAAGTTTGAGTTGTAATGGAAACAACTTAACCAGATAACTCTTTAACTCTTTAACAGACCCCGGTTTCCTCTGCCTCTTCCTCTCTCTACAGGACCTAGCGTCTTGGTGTGTATTTAAAAAGTATTGTTACTTGTTTTTTTTGTGGAAAAGACTGATATGATTTAAATTCAGATAAATTAGACAATAGACAATAAATCCACACACATAAAAAAACAAGTGCGAATACTGACATCTATAAATACAGACCATCTTAGGAAAAACTAAACTTATTATTAATTACCTTAAGCGTGCGGTTTAGATAAATAATAAGTCTTCTTAAATATTTTTAGAATATCTTAACATTTTGGGGAAATTGGTTGTTTCCTTTTCTTAAATTGTTTTTATTTTAAAATGACAAGCATCAAGTCATGATGTGAACAAGTGCCTCACTGATTCCCTCTTTAAATGTGTACACACCCAGGTAAATGTTAAAAAGGAAAACGTTTTTTCAGTAAAAGTTAAATGGTGAAAAGTAAGAAATGTTAATTATAAAATAGATGACATTGGTTTATCATGAAACCTCTAAACAAGATATTCTCAGAGCCACATTTGTGGTTTGGTCCAGTGCTCATGTCTGTCTGTATGTCTCTCTGCCTGTCTCTCTGTGCGACCTAGTGGATTATTTTACACTCTGATTCATCTGCTTCATTATAAAACCCACAGCAGCAAGCCAAACCCCTGTGTTACTTATTAAAGGGACGTATCCCTTTCCTTTCTTTAACTGCAAACAGAGATAGTTGATTTGTGTGTAACTTGAACAGATGTTATTGTGCTTTAATGGATGTGCTTTAGACTGTTCTGTTCAAATCCAATGAATCATCTGTGGGGGGAATAGTTTGAAGGTGTAATAATCCATGACACCTCCACAGGAAGACAAATTCAGATTGCCACGCATTCATTTCCTTAAATAGTGTAAGAAGCGTCACAACTTTTATTCTGAAAGTGACTCTTCCACCTTATCCAATAGTATTTTACTCTGATTATCCACGGACACTGAACACAAAAGATCATCCAGAGAAAAAGATAACAACACCAAACTTTATCAACACATCATCCAAGGACAAGCTGACAACACTGAGAGGAAAAAAAGTTTTGAGGAAACACAAGAAACATGAACATGCATTTGAAACAAAAAAATAGACATCACGATGCAACAATTCCATACACTCTCAGCTCATTAAACCAGTACTGATGTGCAGTAGTAGATGCTATCAAAATTGCTGTAAAGACTTCTGTTCTAAAGGTTATCAGGATTATTCCAGTGCTGTAAAACTTAAGAGTGTTGTCGAAAAGAGGTGAAAAACACGTAAAGCGTATTTGATATCAAGACTATTATTACTGGCTAGTAAAAAGTCATGAAGACTCAGGTCCTCTTTTCCTGTAAATCCTACACAATTATCAAATCTTGTTTATACAGACAGTAATGTAAATGAAAATACAACATGTAAATTCATATTTGTATGAAGGGCTAAAATGTTCTGCTTGAAAATATTCACATATACTTTTCGTTAAGAGTATATTCTTTTTAAAGTCCTAGGGGCGTTTGCAGCTCATTTCGACACAATCTGGGGATTTAAAATCAGGCTAATATTAAAGCCTGGTTATGTTTCTCCATCTGTGGAACAGAAGCCACCAAATGAATTATTTAAAGCTGCTTTGGTCAATGTCTTTAAATTTATAACTTATTAAATGATGAATCCAGAATGACCTAGGAACTGACAATGGTGTGTGTCGTAATGTCTTTTAGCTCATTGTTTAGTTTGGTTTGTTTTTGAAAGAAACACTGTAACCTACCTGCTCAGCATCAATTAGTTAACAGATGAAGCTAGCGACTTTAGCAGGTGAATATAGTGGATTATTTTGCCGCTAAAAAGCCAGACATTTCCCTCAGGAGTTCATGGACAGAGTGAATGTTAGACTTACATTCACAAGATAAATAAAAACTCAAATGAGTTTGGATGTATGTTCAGTAAATGCTAAAATGTTTACTCACGTGTTCTCCTGATCAAAGGAGTTGCAACCATATAGCTACTGTATATAAAGATGGATGATGTATCTGCACTTTCTCCCACTATTCAGAAATGAAGCCAAGACATCCAGGATACGAACACTGCCATTTTGAACTGATGAATTCATATGGAGCCAGAGTCTACGCAGTAGTATAGTTTGGTCCATGTCCCATCCACTAACTTGAAGGAGGCAGGTTTTATAAATCAATCAATCAAATTTTATTTGTATAGCCCATATTCACAAATCACAATTCGTCTCATAGGGCTTTAACAAGGTGTGACATCATCTGTCCTTAACCCTCAGCCAAAGTAAGGAAAAACTACTAAAAACCCTTTTAACAGGGTAAAAATACGTAGAAACCTCAGACAGAGCCACATGTGAGGGATCCCTCTCCCAGTAGACAGAAGTGCAATAGATTTTATGACCTATACTGCAGCCACCAGGAGGTGATCAGGACTCTTTAGCTTTACTTTTGGGGAGATGTCATGTCGTCCTTCCTTATATATTCTATGATCAGAAAAATTAAGTTGTAACTGCACAGAGAAACTCATTTAAAAATGTATTCACTTATGTTGTGGCTGATGTTTTGTTTTTTGGCATTTGGAGCTTTCTCTCTTTCAAATGACAAAGCTAACACCGTGATTCATAAGGATAAACTTGGATACACAATTCCCTCTTGTGGTGGCACCAGAGCAGCTCTTGAACAAAGCTTGTGAATAGCAGTGGAGTCACTCATGTATAAATTAACTTATTTGTTTATGGAAAGTTGCAGTAATGTTAGACTCACATGAGTGTGACCTGTGTTATCTGGATTTTTGCATGGGGCTTCACTGGGTGACTGACTGTTTAAGATTAAGTACAAGTCTGTTAAACTGATACATGGTTTACCTGGGCACAGAGTTGACTTCCTGAAAAGGTGATCATTGTGAATCTACACACAGGTTAATGTTCAAACTGCATGGCCAATGCATCATCACCTTTTGGTGGTCGATTGATGAGGATTTAGGGTGTGTGTGTGCATTCATGCATGTTTTAGGTTAAGTTTTGGGTAACATTGCGGTTAGGCAATAGTCACTCTGGTTATGTGACATGACGTGGTGTGTGTATCTGCATATGTGTCTTTTTTCTTGTTACTTTAAGGAAATTTACCAATTTGACTGAAGCTGAAACCATGTGAGTAAAAGGATAATTTGAGCTGTAGAGTACACTTCTTGTACAGATGTTCACTGAATAGTGCCCGTTAGCTGCCTGACAATAATCAAACCCAACTTGTTAAGGCAACGAAAGCTCTTCTGCTCTGCATGTCCGAAGGAGCATCCCTCATCCGACTGTACACCACCGACAGGGTACAAGCAGGAAATATTGAACGGTCACCGGTGCTAACTCTCTTTTTTGGGGCCGCTCACTCTATCAGTGTAAGATAACCCCCGGGCAATCACTTATCGTTAGTGCTGACTGATAGTGGCCGTGTCAGAGGCATTAGGGGAGGTGAGCTGTCGCCCAGGTCACAGCTCCTGTGTAAGAAGTGAACAAGGAGACCACATTTATGTCAACACCTTACGACCCCCCCCTTCCCGCCAGTCATAAGAGAGGCTTGTAAGAAGAGAGAGATTCTTTTCTTTTACATGATCATCTACTATAGAGCTTTTCCCCGAAGCAGCAGCAGCTTGATATCAAAGATGCCAGTGAAAGTGACTTTTGGAAGACAATCTGAATAGAGTTGCTTTGAATCAGAGTTACTGCAGAGGAAAGTTCTGTACTACCTCAGTGGTCTGCTGATATACAGTGCCTTGCATAAGTATTCACCCCCTTTGGACTTTTCTACATTTTGTCATGGTATAACCACAGATTAAAATTTATTTCATCGTGAGTTTATGTAATGGACCAACACAAAATAGTTCATCATTTGGAAGTGGGGGGAAATATTACATGGATTTCACAATTATTTACAAATAAAAATCTGAAAAGTGTTGAGTGCATATGTATTCACCCCCTTTACTGTGAAACCCCTAACAAAGATCTGGTGCAACCAATTGCATTCACAAGTCACATTTGCAAGTCACATAATTAGTAAATAGGGTCCACCTGTCTGCAATTTAATCTCAGTATAAATACACCTGTTCTGTGACGGACTCAGAGTTTGTTGGAGATCATTACTGAACAAACAGCATCATGAAGACCAAGGAGCTCACCAAACAGGTCAGGGATACAGTTGTGGAGAAATATGAAGCAGTGTTAGGTTATAAAAAAATATCCAGAGCTTTGAACATCTCTCTGAGCACCATAAAATCCATCATAAGAAAATGGAAAGAATATGGCCCAACCGCAAACCTACCAAGAGGAGGCCGTCCACCCAAACTGAAGAGTCGGACAAGGAGAAAATTAATCAGAGAAGCAACCAGGAGGCCCATGGTTACTCTGGAGGAGTTGCAGAGATCCACAGCTGAGGTGGGAGAATCTGTCCACAGGACAACTATTAGTCGTCTACTCCACAAATCTGGCCTTTATGGAAGAGTGGCAAGAAGAAAGCCATTGTTGAAAGGGATCCATAAAAAATCCCGTTTGGAGTTTGCCAGAAGCCATGTGGGAGACACAGCAAACATGTGGAAGAAGGTGCTCTGGTCAGATGAGACCAAAATTGAACTTTTTGGCCTCAATGCAAAACGCTATGTGTGGCGAAAACCCAACACTGCCCATCACCCTGAGCACACCATCCCAACAGTGAAACATGGTGGTGGTAGCATCATGCTGTGGGGATGCTTCTCTTCAGCAGGTACAGGGAAACTGGTCAGAATAGAGGGAAAGATGGATGGAGCCAAATACAGGGAAATCCTTGAAGAAAATCTGATGCAGTCTGCAAAAGACTTGAGACTGGGGCGGAGGTTCATCTTTCAGCAGGACAATGACCCTAAACATACAGCCAGAGCTACAAAGGAATGGTTTGGATTAAAGAATGTTAATGTCTTAAAATGGCCCAGTCAAAGCCCAGACCTCAATCCAATAGAGAATCTATGGCAAGACTTGAAGATTGCGGTTCACAGACGGTCTCCATCCAATCTGACTGAGCTTCATCTTTTTTGCCAAGAAGAATGGACAAACCTTTCCATCTCTAGATGTGCAAAGCTGGTAGAGACATACCCCAAAAGACTTGCAGCTGTAATTGCAGCGAAAGGGGGTTCTACCAAGTATTGACACAGGGGGGTGAATACTTATGCACCCAACAGATGTAAACTTTTTTGTTCTCATTATTGTTTGTGTCACAATAAAATTTATTTTGCACCTCCAAAGTACCATGCATGTTTTGTTGATCAAACGGGAAAAAGTTTATTTAAGTCTATTTGAATTCCAGTTAGTAACAGTACATAATGGGAAAAAGTCCAAGGGGGGTGAATACTTATGCAAGGCACTGTATCGTCCTGTATCCTTGCTGCAAAGACTAAGAGGTAGTCCCTTTCAAATCTACCAGCACTCCATCTCAAAGATTACACAGCTATTTGTGGCTGACATTAAAGGAAACGACACACTGCTATATTTAGGTGAATGCATTTATCAATAATTCATCCAGCTCATCCAGTTTATTGGTTAGCCAGCACCCATAAACTGTATTGCCTTGGAATTGGTGCATTATACAGATTCACCACTTACCAGATAGAACAAATCTGTATTTGGATCTTAAGTGTATCATACAGCATTGGACTCTTGCTAAGTTAAAATACCTTATTATAGAAAAAGCCAGTTGGTAAAAGTTTAAAAGTTTTGATTAATGTTGATTTACACTAATCCTAATTGTTAAGGGAGTGTGTAGTGTGTGTTTGTATCTCTGTGTTGCATATTGCAGGTTTATTAGTAAAGTGTTGGCTGTTATGATAGAAACAAGGCAGATACTTTCATTAAAGCTTAGCAATATTAATGAGAGCATCATACAATAATTGATTAGACATTACGGATGTATTTAGCTGTTTTCATTATGAACTGCTGTGTTGTGACACGTGACCATTCTGTGCACCATTGTTCTCCAAATATGAATGTAGAGGGAGTTATTTTTGGTGAGCCAACCCCCCATCAGCAACCTCTGGTGTAAGGTGGCCCTCTGTCTGAGGTCGTGGTAACCATAGCAGGCCTTGGAAAGTGAAATGTGATGCGGCTGGCCCTTTGGGCTGTGCTTCTGAATCACAACTCCATAATGAGCTGGCCGAGCTCAGGCTGCATCAAAGATGCAGCGCCCAAGTATCTGTTTCAACTCACAGCGCACAATGGTGCAGTGTCACCTGTGCAGGTGGAGTGGAGGTGGGGAGTGAAGGCTCTCTGCCATCATGGTGTATGTCATCCATACATCCTCAGATTAGCTCACTGTAAAATATCTGTTACTAACGAACCATTAGAGTTCGACACATCTGCACCATCACATTTAAATAGCATGATACTTACGAAGCATAGTAATAACATTGCCCCCCGTGGCTGCTACCTTGCCGTGGTGGGGAGGCTTGCGTGCCTCCGTGACTCTAAAGGCTATACCGGCGGGTATTCATACCCCCCGTAGGTGCAACCATGCCGGGCAGGTTTTAGAGTAGAGGCCGGACGAAAAGCAGCACCTGGTCCTCCAGGTTGGGGGTTGGGCGTGGGGCCAACAACCCCACCCTGTAAAACACTTGCAGTTACAGAAACGTCGACAAGAGAACTACGAGAGGACACGGCCCTGGGAGAGAGTAGCTCTTCAGCTAGAAGACAAATGACGTTGTGTGGTGAAAGCCAGGAGCCCCTGGAAGCCACAGGACCGACCATCCTTCTCTCAACCAGGAAAAACATTACCATTGGAACATGGAATGTAAGAACAATGTACCAAACAGGGAAAACCTTTCAAATAGCACAAGAGATGAAAAACTATAATCTTGTACTAATGGGCATCAGTGAGGCAAGATGGACACAATCAGGCCAGAAAAGATTAATGAGTGGAGAGCTGCTGATTTACTCGGGCCATGAAGATGACCATGCCCCACACACAGAAGGGGTAGCCCTCATGCTATCAAGAGCCGCACAGAGAGCACTGATAGAATGGGAGGCCCATGGACCAAGGATCATCACAGCATCGTTCAGAACAACAAAGGAGAAGATAAAGATGAATGTCATCCAATGCTACGCACCAACGAACCCCAGTGAAGAAGAAGAAAAAGAGGAGTTCTACGACAGGCTTCAGAACATCCTGGACAAATATCCAGAGAAAGATACCACCGTCCTCATGGGTGACTTTAATGCAAAGGTAGGAAAAGTAAACATCGGATATGAGGAGGTGATGGGAACACATGGACTTGGAGAAGCAAGCGAAAACGGAGAGAAGTTCATGGATATCTGCGCACTGAACAAGCTTGTTATCGGAGGCAGCATCTTCCCACATAAGAGGATACACAAAGCAACATGGGTATCACCAGACCACACAACAGAGAACCAAATAGATCACATCTGCATAAGCAAGAAGTTCAGAAGATCACTACAGGATGTGAGAGTTAAAAGGGGGGCAGATGTAGCATCTGACCATCATTTGTTAACTGCTAGACTGAAACTCAAGCTCAAGAAGAACAAGACGGAGACAACAGCTAACAGACAGAAATACAACGTGAGCCTATTGAGGGACGCAGAAAAACAAGGGGAATTCAGACTGAAACTATCAAACAAATTTGACGTTCTCCAGGACCTACTTGAAGACGAAAACAGCATCGACAGTCAGTGGCAACATATTAAAGACGCACTAATATCCACATGCCAAGAAGTGGTTGGCTACAGGAAATTCCAGCAAAAGGAGTGGATATCTACAGAAACCCAAAAAAGAATCCAAACAAGAAAAGAGAAGAAAGCACTAGTGACAAACAGTCGTACAAGAGCATCCAAGGCAAAGGCACAAGAAGAGTATACTAATATCAATAGAATGGTTAAGAGGAGCATTAAGGCGGACAAGCGGAAATACATCGACAACCTAGCCGAAGAAGCAGAGGAAGCAGCAAGAAATGGAAACATGAAACAGTTGTATGACACCACCAGAAAGCTGTCGGGCAAATACAGCAGGCCACAAAGACCGGTCAGGGATAAAGAGGGAAACAGCATTAAAACAAAGGACGGACAACTACACAGATGGGCAGAACACTTTGAGGAACTGCTAAATAGACCCCCAGCAGTAAACCCACCAGATATCCCACCAGCACAGACCGACCTCCCCATCAGCTGTGACATACCCAGCAGAGAGGAGATCAGGAAAGCGATACAGCAGCTGAAGAGTGGGAAAGCAACTGGGCCAGATAACATCCCGGCAGAAGCCCTAAAGGCAGACGTTGGTATCACGGTGAGCCTGCTGCATCCACTCTTCAAAAGGATCTGGGAAGAAGAAGAGATACCATCTGACTGGAAAGAGGGCCTTATTAACAAGCTCCCAAAGAAAGGAGACCTGGGAAACTGCAACAACTATAGAGGGATCACCCTACTCTCTGTGCCAGGCAAAGTGCTAAATAGAGTCATCCTGGACAGAATGAAGGATGCAGTTGACCACCAACTGAGAGACGAGCAAGCAGGATTTAGAAAGAATAGGTCCTGTGTCGACCAGATTGCCACTCTTCGCATTATCATAGAGCAGTCACTAGAGTGGAACTCCCCACTCTATGTCAACTTTGTCGACTACGAGAAGGCATTCGACAGTGTACATAGAGAGACCGCATGGAAGTTATTGAGACACCATGGAGTGCCCACTAAGCTAGTGAACATCATTGAAAACAGCTATTCTGGAATGACCTGTAGAGTGATACATGATGGACAGCTCACGGAACAGTTCCAGATCAAGACTGGGGTCAGACAGGGTTGTCTTCTATCCCCATTCCTGTTTTTACTAGCCATTGACTGGATCATGAGAACAACAACAGAACAAAGGAAGAACGGAATCCGATGGACATTATGGACCCAACTGGATGACTTAGATTTCGCAGATGACCTGGCACTACTGTCACATAGCTACCACCAGATGCAAGACAAGATCAATACACTCGTAGAGACTTCCTCACAAGTAGGACTTAACATCCATGAGGGAAAAACTAAAAACATAAGGATAAATACAACTAGTACGAAACCGATCACCCTTGGTGACACCATGTTAGAAGAGGTAGAGTCCTTCACCTACTTGGGGAGTATCATCAGCAGTCAGGGTGGTACAGATGCAGATGTAAAAGCTAGGATAGGTAAGGCAAGGACATCATTTCTACTTCTCAAGAACATCTGGAACTCTAGAGAGATACGGGAAACGACTAAAATCAGAATCTTTAACTCCAACGTAAAATCCGTCCTGCTCTATGGGGCAGAGACATGGAGAATCAATAAGATCACAATAAATAAAGTGCAAACCTTCATAAACAAATGTCTCAGAAGAATCCTGAAAATCTACTGGCCAAACAAGGTCAGCAACAACGATCTGTGGACAAGAACAAAACAACCCCCAGCAGCAGACGAAATTGGACGAAGAAGATGGAGATGGATCGGGCACACATTACGCAAACCAGAGTCAAACACCACCAGACAGGCTCTGACCTGGAACCCTCAAGGAAAGAGAAGCAGAGGACGTCCTAAAAACACCTGGCGCCGGGACCTTCAGGCAGACACAAAGAGACTGGGAGGCACCTGGTCGCAGATAGAAAAGAACGCCAGCGACCGTGAACTCTGGAGGTCCCTTGTCGACGGCCTATACCCCAGCAGGGGTGCTACAGGCACTAACTAACTAACTAACTTACGAAGCATGCATTTCTCATCAACATAATGAGTTCCAATATTTTGTGCACACACAGATCACCTGCCACACACACATGGACAGCCAGGGCCCGGTGTTAAAGGTTAAAGTGTATCGGAACAATCCCGATTCCCAATCCGACACCATCGACTAATAACTAAATAAATGTGAAAAGCGATAGAGACAAACACACGCATACACACTTTCCTTTAAAAAAATGTGACAACTCTCTATAAAGTTCAGCATCAACACATTTAATGTACAGGTGATATTAACACTGTGCCTTGGCTTTAGTTCATCACTATGTTTTTTTTGTCAATTAAAGTAATTTATAACAAAATTAAATTATTCTTATTACTACGGTGGCAGAGAGCTACAATTAAGAATTTGTATTTTTGACACCTGGAAATTAGGAAAACAACTTCATCAATTTGATGACACTTGTGCTGCAAAAAGTCATAACACATGCAATTACAGAGGTTATTGAAGTCCGCTACTTGTCAGTGGTGATGGTACTGTATTAAGCATTGAACTACAGCCAGGTTCATCCCATTTTTGGAAAACGCGGTGCATTTCTCTTTTTGCATGTGTTGTGACTTTTTGCAGCACTTGTGGTGATCAAATGGTTTTTTCATTTGCAAGTGTTTTTTTTTATATGCAGTGCGTTGAGCTCTCTCGGCCACAGTATATTACAGTATATTTTTTCTATAAGTGGAAATGTGAGTTTCAAATCAGCAGAATGTGTGGTAGCGTCATGAACAAATGATTAGTTATAAGACCCCTGATGGCCAATTAATAAGGCATGTTAACACACATAAGGGTAACTCGTGCAGCTTGCCAGTAATTGTTGTCAATATTACAATATTTACCAACTTATTTCAAATCTGCAGATATGTCAGATAAACTTCTGTCTGTTCTTTCATTCTTTTCATGTAATTGCAGAGGTTTATTTAAAATTGAAATATACGTTACTTCAGGAAGTGTTCACAGAGATATTGGCATGGAGCTGCTGACCGAAACATGTGAATTACTGCTTAGTCATTCTTACCACCAGGGTTCAGTGATTAGTGGCAGATAATGTTAACCACAGGAGCTGCATGACTTAACAACCAGGCTTTAGTTTCAGAGGTCATTTTGATATGCAGTTAAGATGACTCAGTGGGGTCAGTTTACTTTTAAATTCTAATAACAAGCCTTTGTGCTTGTGTCAATGACTACAGAAACAAAACATCTTGTACCCAGGATGAGTGTGCTGGTCTGGACAAAAGACATCCCTGTAACTGTTTCAATGGGTTTGTGCTTGAGTCACCTGCTGGGTAAAGCATTAGGGTAAAACAGAGGCTTACCATGGGAACAAGGGCTTTGACCAGGTTTTGACAAATGCAAGTGATTTACATTTAATACTCCAACTTGTTCTGTTTGTGTGCACTGTGTGCAGAGATATATTTTACAACCTGCGTCGTAATGCGTTTTTGTGTATTTTTACACAAAAACCCAGTGCTGGAGGAAGTTTATAATTAAATTGTATTTGTTAGTTTGTTTGTATAATAATATACTTTTACTCAAGGCACTTTACACAGTAAGGTCGAGGCCTAAAAGCACACTTTACTTAAAGTACAAAAATGTACTCAAGTAAAAGTCAAAGTATTTCCAGAGTGTAGTCTATTCCCTAATGCAACTACATCATTAACTGTGTCATATTAATAAATGGCAGTAGCCCCGTATCTTGCTCGATTTGACTGAGGTCTGCGGGGTGAGCGGAACAAGGACCAAATTTTATTTCATTCAAAACCACAAATGGGTTCATCCTCTGATGATCATGAATATCTGGACACAAATTCATTGCAGTCCTTTCAAGAGCTATTGAGACATTTCTGTCTGGACCAAAGTTGAATGACAGACGGACGGACAGACAGACATCACATCCACACAAAACAATGCAAGAATACCGTACCGTGAATATCACAAATTCGATTTAAATCCACCAACTGATAACAATCTTCCTTATTAGTAGTATTGATAGTGGGTGACTTCTCATGTCTTGTTAATATTTGTATTACTCTTTTAGAATCATTATTCTTATATAACAGATACAATCTTAACTAAGATGTGCTGCAAATCTGTTACACCCCTTTGTATCTCTTCATTGAGAATAACATGCTTCTGTCTGTGTCTACAGGAGAGTCTTTTGACCCATCCGCTCCCCCAGTGACCACCGTGCTCCTCCTGACTCAGGGTTATCATGGGACGCCTTCCAGTTCACCTCTCCCCATCCATCCTCCTCCTCCTCCTGCTCCTCCTTGCCCACCCCAGCACTCCCTTCAGGCCACAGGTTGTGGAGCGGGCATCTAGCCCTGATGATGAGCCTCAGCCCGCAGGCAACTCTACGCTACCTTGGAAGATCAAGTGTGCAGGCGTCGTAGTGTGTAGACCTGGTGTCCTGCTGCCAGTATGGCTGCCGCTCAACCCTCCACTGGGGGAGCAAGCGGGGAGGGCTATCATCTACTTCCTATGTCTCATGTACATGTTTCTGGGTGTGTCCATCTTGGCAGACCGCTTCATGGCATCCATAGAGGTCATCACTTCTCAGGTATTATAACGCTTTGTGCTTTGGGTTATAGCGCTATGTTATTATGATGTCACACTGAAGTTGACCTTTGACCTTTTTCAATATAAAATCATCATCATTCTATCCTATAAGTAATTTGTGTATACTTGGTCTCATGATTAGCATATGTTTTCTTGAGTTGTGGCCCAAAACGGGTTTTTGATGTGACCTTGACCTTTGACCTTCGATCCCCAGTATTAGTTCATCCTTTATTTCAGTGAGCTTGTGTGGAAAATTATGAAATTTCTTTCAAAACCGTACTGAGACATTACATTAACAAGAAGGGATGGATAGATGTATGGACAACCTAATATTATAATAACTCGGCTGTTCCCAGCATGGAGGCAAACAATAGTGAACCACAGATGGTGGTGATCAGTCTGTTCTGCAAGTTTAGTTTTGAATCACAGTAATCTCAGATAGATATTACAGTGAAGTCACAAACTGTAACATACTATTACAATAATATTGAAATAAGCGCACTACAGTTAACATGTGGGAGATCAGACTGTTGAGCTGCTCAAGATTTTGGACCTCCCAGAAATCCAACTGAACCTCAAAATCCAGCTTATTGTCCAGCAAATTCTTCTATTACCATGACACCCCTCAGACTGTAAGGATTTTGAATCTCATTTGACATTAATGACATTAATAGAAACACATGTGCATCATAAGCATAATTGACAATTTCTCAAATATCCATCCCTGCAGGAGAAGGAGGTGACCATCACCAAACCTAATGGTGAAACGACAGTGACAACTGTGAGGATCTGGAATGAGACTGTGTCCAACCTCACACTCATGGCCCTGGGCTCCTCTGCACCTGAGATCCTGCTCTCGGTCATTGAGGTACACAGATACAGCATACCAACACACAAGAGATAGTTGTCTTTCATTGAGAATGTAGTATTCATGCATCTTTAAAAAGGGTCTGACTTTTTCTCATATTGTTAATTATTTACATATGCTATCTATAATTTTTTTTTAAAAGAACTACCACCATAAAATAAGCGGAAATTGGTGTCAACTGTAAGTCTTACAAACAAATACATTACAATTACAATTTGCAGGTTTATGTCAGCT
This sequence comes from Pleuronectes platessa, assembly GCF_947347685.1. Lineage (NCBI taxonomy): Eukaryota > Metazoa > Chordata > Actinopteri > Pleuronectiformes > Pleuronectidae > Pleuronectes > Pleuronectes platessa. The sequence goes on along the minus strand of NC_070640.1, from coordinate 21,526,397 downwards.
TGGAAATAGATTATTCTCTTTGTCTGTCATGTATAGTTATTCATTTAAAACATGTTCTATTTCAATATTCCCACGATTCTTGATAGACTGAAGTCCAGTTCCAATACACCTTTCATTAAAAATCTCTTTGATTTGCGTATTTTTGATGTTTGACTTGTTTCACCGTGACAGGTGTGTGGGCACAACTTTGATGCAGGCGAGCTCGGCCCGGGCACCATAGTGGGCAGCGCTGCCTTCAACATGTTTGTGATAATTGGTATTTGTGTGTGGGTGATCCCTGACGGAGAGTCTCGCAAGATCAAACACCTGCGTGTGTTTTTTATTACTTCTTTCTGGAGTATTTTCGCCTACGTTTGGCTCTACCTCATACTGGCTGTCATCTCACCAGGGATTGTAGAGGTGTGTTTCTGTATATTTGACTTTGGTAAACTATACAATAGAGTACATCATGTGTGTAAATCATGTAAAGCTCATATTGCCTGTATTACCAGGTGTGGGAGGCCGCAGTGACGCTGCTTTACTTTCCGGTGTGTGTGATCTTGGCTTGGATTGCTGACCGTCGCCTACTATTCTACAAATACATGCATAAGCGTTACCGCGCTGACAAGCGGCATGGCATTGTTGTGGAAATGGAGGGTGACCTCGAGCCAAAAGGCATTGACATGATCATGGATGGAAAGTTGTCGGACAGAAGCGCGTGCCCTGGAAACTCCTCCAGTGTGACGGTCTCTGTGCAGACAGGCAATGAACTAGACCCGAGCCAAGATGAGGTAAGACATGTGGCTTATGAAATACTTGACCACATTGTAGACGCAGCTTTTTTCTTTTTGTTTGACATCTTTGTTGAGTTCAGTAATTAAAGCTCTTTGTCACTCTAGTGACTGTTTTAAAAAGAAAGACTACTTCTGTTGTAAGAAAGCAGGGATTCAAGACTATTACTCTACCCTATCAGGACCACCGCTCTAGTGTTTTTAGAACTTAGGTATTTTGTGTTAGCTGAAGCTAGTCTGAATGGCAGCAATGCAGCAATGGTAGCATTATCTTGATAAAGATCCTCATATTAGTCTTCAAACCTTATAAAATCAGTTATTTGCATTCATCCTGCTGTGGACTCCCACCCGATCCTCTGCAGGACCCGGCATCACACACAGCTTGTTAGTCTTAACTTCAAACCTCTGTTGGAAAGGAAAACAACTTATAACAAGTTTCCTCTCTTGGATAGGTGGTTCGCATCCTTAAAGACCTGAAGGAGAAACATCCAGACAAAGACTTGGACCAGCTGATTGAGATGGCCAACTACTCCGCCCTGGTCAAGCAGAAGAAGAGCCGCGCCTTCTACCGTGTCCAGGTGACACGCATGATGATCGGTGCCGGTAATATATTAAGGAAACATGCTGCTGAGCATGCACGCCGCACGGCTGACCAGGAGTCCGACAAGGCCACATGCTCGCACATCTGCTTCGAAAGTGCCCAGTACCAGTGCACTGAGAACTGTGGCTCTCTGAGCCTGGGGGTGATCCTGGAGGGGGGCACAGGTCAGAACACTTTCTATGTGGACTACTGTACAGAAAATGGCTCCGCCAACGCTGGGGCGGACTACGAATTCACTGAGGGTACTCTGGTGTTTAAGCCAGGGGAGACACGCAAAGAGATCAAGGTGAGTAATTAAAGTGATAGCTATTTTGTTAGTCTCCATTTCAAAATGTTATCATCTGATGTCATTATCCTACCATAAGATCATAAAAAAAGATTCTGTCAATATTAGCTTTAGGTTGTGTCTATAGTCTCGTAGGATACAGACATACCTTGACATCATAAAGTGCATACATGTGCAGCACTTTCTCTTTCACACATCATTATCATTTTCTCAATCACAAATCATTCCCTAGCATATGATGAGGGAGGATTTTTATATCTTGGAAAATGTATTTATAGATTTATGGACCATTTTTTGTCTTGACCTATGACATGACATCTCGGGGAAAAAAATACACACACTTGTGTATATGCTTGAGTAAGATTGCAAAGTTAGTTTACATTAGACATCAGTCAGTGTAGAGAAGACTATTATTTCAGGGTAAGACATTGATGGAAACTCAGTCAAATTATTAAGTTGTGTTGAAGTGACTTTTGAGTATCTATATCCATGAGGAGAATGAACACTTTTCATCCCCAGGTCGGCATCTTGGACGATGACATCTTTGAGGAGGATGAGCATTTCTCTGTGCGTCTTCAGAAAATTAGGTTAGAAGAAAGTGCAAATGAAGGGACAGGAACTCCACCCAAAGGTAGACTAGTGGAGCCGCTGATTGCCACTATCACCATCTTGGACGATGACCACGCCGGCATCTTCACCTTTGGTCAGCGGATGCTGCGGGTGAGTGAGAGCATGGGCATGCTGACGGTGACGGTGGTGAGGAACTCAGGCTCCAGGGGCACTGTAGCTGTGCCATACCATACAGAGGATGGCAGTGCCAAGGCGGGGGTGGACTATGATGAGACTAGAGGGGAGCTGGAATTCACCAATGAACAAACCAGGTGAGGCAGTGACTGGCAGGTATGAATGTAGGAGTCGGAGTCAATCTGTTCTTTTGAGACTGCGACTGACTTTGTGTCTGTTATGGTTACATAATTTGGCTCCTTAACATACGATAAAATAAAACAAAGCTCCCCAATGATTAAGAAGCCTCAAGCAAATGTGTTTTAAGGTCAAAGCTTAAAATATTCTATATTTGTCATTTTTAATTAACTCCATAAAAAGACATTACATTTCTTTTAGCTGAAGCTTTTATCCAAAACGACTTTAGAAAGGGGCCACTGACACATAGTTTCTTTTTTTTAAGGGATTATGATTTACCATTTTTATAAAATGTTCCTTAACGATAAGTAGGCTACATATTTGGAGTATTTATGGCAGCTTTGAAGTGGTGTAATTAACTAAAAATAATGTACAGCATCAGGCTGATAAAGGAACACTAAACATACACTTTGACTCATTTGTGGGTTTTGGAAAACTTTTTGTATACAACAAAACATTTTTTTTGTAGGATCAGTTCATTGTTCATTTTGGTCTATATATCTATGAGTATATATAGCGTACCAAAATAACTTATCCTTAAGTTTTTGAAGGGAGCAGAAATTTTGAAGGAAAGTGCAACTGCAGTATATATAAGTCTTCAGAACAGACATCTTCATTTTCTCATTCAGCCATCTTCAGCAAAATAACTGACAAAGCTGAATTATGGTATCATAGTCTCTACATTTTTGGTATAATCACCACAAACACATAGTCCAAAAACCACTGACAGGTTTTCCAAAGCACTAATTCTGAACCACATACAGCATCCTCAATGCTTCTAGATACATTTGCTTATTAGTGCTGTCAGTAAACAGGCACCTGAACCTCACTTAGAGATTACTATAGCTTGTCAGTCACCCGCACTAAGTAGAGGAGGTCCTTTTAGACAGAATTACCCTGACGACTTGACACCCAAAGATAATACCATCCCCGATCAGGTGCGGAAACCTCCAATCACCCCATGTAAGGTGACAGATTGTTTTCTCATTAAATTGTCAGGTTATATAAGCTGTGTTTGCACATGCACTAATTGTACACTTAGTGAAAGACTCTGTTATGTAACAGCGCCCATCAATGGATGCTACACAGTCACAACAATAACAATTTGTGGATTAGAGTTAATGGGAAAGTGTTCAAGTGGTTAGCTTCATTATTTTATTTCTTTTTTTTCAGCTGTGAACTTTACATGGTATTAGGTATTCAGACAGTGAGAAACCAGAGTTTACAAGTTGTTTTGCACTTCATTCAGTTTATCTATTTCCTTGGAAAGCTGTGTATACAATGTTCATCCCTGAATTATTTAAACACCCATTGTGATTAATTATTTAGGTCACTTCAATTTGTGATGTGATTTAGATGGTAGAGGAAATGGTTTGGGTTTTTTATGTCCCTCATTGTTCATAAAAGTTAATAGCATGACATTAATTTGTTACAGAAATGAAAAACGTGTTTGTTTGTGTGTGTGTGTGTGTGTGTGTGTGTGTGTGTGTGTGTGTGTGTGTGTGTGTACTCTTTGCATATCTCCAGTAAGACGCTACAAGTGCGCATCATAAACGTGGAAGAATATGAAAAGCAGGAAACCTTCTTTGTTGTGCTTGAGGATCCCAAATGGCTGAAGCGAGGACTCTCTGGTGAGCTTTTGCATTTTATCATTGATGTCTAAATGACTTGTGTGATTATGATCAATAATTATGCGGCAATCAACAAAAACCAAAGAAATATATTTTACTTTCTCACTTAAATTAACATTAGCAATATCCAAGATTCAGGTATCAAAACAATAACAAGAGCAGCGTGGGCGACTGCGTGCCGGGCACCTGCGTCAGAGCCAGTAACCGAAGATAACACGCTGTCATTCACTGGAGTCTCTGTTTCACTGTAGCACTGCAGCCACTGCAGCCAATTATGAATGAAGGATCCTTTAGTTCCCTGTTCCCTATAACCTCAATGTGACTACAGGATGGTGCAGGAACTGGGTATGTCCATGTTAGTGGAGGTCAACAGAATCAATGACATCAGTATAAATGAATAGTAATTTATTTAATGAGGTAAAGTGGAAATGGAAGCTAACGATTAGGGCGTGCTGTGCATGCCAAATGAAGACAAAGGAGAGTGTCTTTTTCCTTTTGCAGTTTTAGATTCTGTGAGGCTACTCCGATGTGTTAGAGAGAGTTATTGAATCTTTGTCTTTCTTCCCTCACATGCAGCGTTGTTGTTAAACCAAGGTAAGGTTTGGCTGTTAAAGTTGCACTGTACAGCATTTTCAAATATCCATACATAACTGTGAATTTGCCCATTCATCCATAAAAACATTGTTGCTTCTTTGAGATCAGTGAATATCTTGCCCAATGCTTCCTGGTGTGAATTTTGTTTTTCTTCTTATGTTATTCTCCCTGGATTAGTGCTTCTGCTTGTTTTACAGAGGTGCATAAATAAGGTTTAGTCTTTTGTTACATCCTTTTCTTGTCATAAGCATCTCTGAAAGCTTGCTTTGGAGGCTAATGCCACCAGTGGTTGTAGTGCTGAGACCAATTCTGAGGTTGGCACAATTCTTACTAAATACGAGGAAGGTGGGACACGGGCTGGATAACACCACTCCAGACCATTGCTGGATGGTGTTTCACCACCGGTGACAGAAACAAGAGCGATTCTGAGGCAGGGGCCTATAGGTGCTGCAAGGACTAGTCCTCCTGTTGTTAGTGATGGGAGTGTCAAATCCTCTAGAGGAGTACAGGGGTAACTGGTGTAGGTTCAGTAGTTCGCTTAAGAGATCATCTCTTTCATAATAATAATAAGAACTTGAATTTATAAAGCACCTTTAAAGAGACCCAAGGACGCTAGTTCATGCAGGACACGGAGTCATGTGCTCAGCTGTCATAAGCTGTCTGCTACTGATAAGTTTATGGGTGCTCGTCAGTCACTCACCAGTCACAGCCCTTTCTCTCAACAATGCGGTCCCTTTAAATCGACCTCCTCCTCACTGTCCCTGCTCAGCTGCACTGCCACCCACACCCGGCTGCTGGCAACTTGCCTCCACCACCGCAGTCTCCGCCTTTTAGTACTGAGTCCAAACATGATTGTGGTAAATGGTATTCATCTTGGACAAACGATCTTGCCTGCTACACTCACTGGGGGGTTTTGCACGTGTTCCATATATTCCAGACAGTTTCTTGAGTTCACATATAAAAATGGCCTCAGGGCAAAAATACCTTGTCATCATTGTCACCCCAATAACCTGTTTTCATCAGGGAGTAAATGGATGCTGCTTAAAGTACTTTTAAAACTTTATTCTGTAGGTTTTGGGCCTGTACCCTTGCCTGAGGTCTAGAATGTGTGGGTTTTGTATGTGGGTATATTACAGACATGATCATTAAATAACTGCCCTCTCCTGACAGGAAACCCTAGCCCTGAGGAGGAGGAAGCCAGGAAGATCTCTGAGATGGGTAAACCCATTTTAGGAGAGCACAGCAGGCTGGAGGTGATCATAGAGGAGTCCTGCGAGTTCAAGGTATGTTAGTGTCTGACAGACAACAACCTCTGTACTCAAATAAATAATTTATTACAAGGAAAAGACATGTTTGAAAAATATGAGCTTTTTATTATCTTCATTGGTTCATGAAAACAGTGGAGTGACAGAAAAGTTGACATTTTAATTATTAATCTGAGTGATAATAAAAAGTCTCTGCAATGTGGAAAACTTATATATATGTGTTTTTAACCACCTGGTGCCCTCTCACACACCAGACTCCCAATGGAGTATTTGATCAGGTACAGTTACTGCCTGCATGCTGTGTGTTGTTGAGACTGATTAGAATTTTCTCATTCCATTCCCTGCTTCATCTCGCATCATACACTTGCAAAATACTACTTCCGCCAGTCCTCAAATTTTCTTGTTTCATGCATTTTGTGTGAAAATGCAAGTGAGGCAACATGTGGGTGTCAGTATGCGCCGTGTGAGCAATGTTAGAGTCGGTTTATTCTGAATTAAATTCAAATTTTGTAGCAGAACTGGGAAGCTAGTGGTTTTGTGGATACACTCTATGTGCCATATCCAACACTGTCATATTTGTTCTGAATATTACGCTGCACCTTGTCTGCATCAAAGCTCAAAATAAACAATTTGAGACTCTGAAGATCAAATTCCAAAGAGGCTGAAGAGAGAAATGTGGACCCATATAATCTATGTGCAACCATGTGATCCGCCTTCTCACTGACCTTTTCAATGTGCTATAACAGAACACTGTGGACAAACTCCTGAAGGACACTAACCTGGCTGTAGTGATTGGCAGTCATTCATGGAGAGAGCAGTTCATTGAAGCAGTCACAGTCAGTGCAGGTCAGTGGCTGTTAATGCATTTGTTTTTTTGTGTGTGTGTGTGTAATCTGTTAATGGACAGTATTTACTTAGGTTTATAGGAGTGAGTGTAGTGCAAAAACTCAACATTAGTCACATTCACACAGTGCTGCTGTACTATGTATATATAGTGCTTCCCTATCAGAGATAATTTGGAGTACAGCTGCATGTCTATTATACATATATGTAATATATGTACAACATATATAACCAGGTAATTATGTGGTAAAAATACACATTTACATTTTCTAATGTTAAAGACTTTTTATTATAAATTATAAAATGTGAATGAATCTGTTCCAGAATGGTTAAATAAACTTTTATAATTTAATGTAGGATTTGAAGCCGCAGTCAGACTGCGTAATGAAACAGAGTCAGTGCTTTAGTTAACAATGTGAAAATGTGCTACTAAATAGTGTGATTCAAGAAAGCTAACTGATAACACAATTAAGGGAAAATCTACACCAAGGACCAATATTCTCCATATGATACCACATTTATATTCACTGCACCAAATTATGCACACTCATAAATATCAGAATATATATTCTCGTCAATTTTTTCATTAAGATCCATGAATTATTCTCTGAGAAATCAAGGAGAATTTCAAAAAATGCTGTATCTCTCAATGTTTTAGAGAGTGAAAGTTCCTGTACCCCTGATCTGGATTTACACCACAGTTTAGTGGTTCTTGCAAACTTTTGCTAACTAACAGTAAGACAACAAATGCAGAGAAAAACTTGGCTGAGGTAACAATCAAACCAGGTGGTGTGGGGTCAGATCAGAGGGGTTTCCAGTGGGAGAGCAGGGGAAGTGTGACAGTTGTAGAGGCTCCTGGGCAGAGATATAACAGAGGTTAGGGATCAGGCAGGCATACAAAATGTTAGATTTATCAGGCTCATGTAAATACCATGAGATAAGACAACTTCTTGGCAGAGAGGCAGTGTTCACACAAATACCAGAGGCCGGCGAGTTGCTGAGCCAGGATGGAACCACAAAGGAAGACTAAATGTCCAGATTCACACCAACAACTAAAAAGTTATTGTAGCACTTACATGCAGTTTTCTTGTTTACAGATTAATTATGACACTATAAGATGATGGACTCAAAATGTGATTGCATAATTTGTGGCCGATGCATTTCATTGCTTAGTTTGATTTTTTTTCTTCACTGTGTCTTCTTTAATCAGGTGATGAAGATGAGGGACAAGAGCAGCGAATGCCCAACTGCCTCGACTACTTTGTGCACATAGTGTGCTTATTTTGGAAGGTTCTGTTTGCCTGTATCCCGCCCACCGATATCTGGAATGGCTGGGCGTGCTTCTTAGTATCAATCTCTGTCATTGGTTTCTTGACCGCCTTTATCGGAGACCTTGCCTCCCACTTTGGCTGCACCGTGGGCCTGCGAGACGCTGTCACTGCAGTGGTCTTTGTGGCACTTGGGACTTCACTTCCTGGTGAGTGAATTGTACCTCAGTTTTTTTTCATTGAAGGAAATCCAATTGAGATTAGCAGTGTGGTTGAGGAAGTTAAAAATCCTATTCATTTTCTAAATATTGAGATTTTACATATCAGCCCTAACATTTTAACCATCCCAGGTAGACTTACCACAAGCTATAAGACTGTGAAACGATGTTATATGCTGCTGTCAAAGCCACAAGTCTGTATGCTATCATCTCTGTTTTAAGAAAAAACTAATTACGTGTTACACATTCAAATCATGACGGCTTTGATGGGATGGTTCAGCGATGCATTACGTTACAACAGAGAAACCATTCTAACATGCTGTGGTTTTTTAGAGATGAGGAAAAGAGTACATAGAGGGGAAACTCAGCTCAAATCTGGTCATGCACTGAAGAGTAGGGATTGAGAGGGCCAGCTTGTGGGTTTGCAATGGTTTATGAGATGTGTATCTTCACTCTTAAAACGATTATGTATACAACATTGAACCTTTGCCTATTTCTGAAAATTCAAAGAATTTTCAGAAAATACAATGTAGAAAATTTAATTGACCTCTGGAGCCAGAGCTGATTTGAACGTGGGCAGTCACTGTTAAGCTCTATATGCTGTATGTCCCTAGGTATGTAGGAGAGTACACACTGCAACTAACCTCTTTTCTTCTCCAGATACGTTTGCCAGTAAAGTGGCTGCCACTCAGGACCAGTATGCAGATGCATCAGTGGGAAATGTGACTGGAAGCAATGCAGTTAATGTGTTTTTGGGTATTGGGGTGGCCTGGTCTGTGGCTGCTGTGTATTGGGAGGTCAAAGGTAAGGTCTTCCGTGTGGACCCTGGCTCGTTGGCCTTCTCCGTCACACTCTTCACCATTTTTGCTTTCTTAACTATGGGAGTGTTGATGATACGCCGGAGGCCGTCCATTGGCGGCGAACTGGGAGGCGCACGGATCCCTAAAATCATCACCACACTGTTTTTGTTTGGACTCTGGTTCCTCTACATCCTCTTCTCCAGCTTGGAGGCCTATTGCCATATACAAGGCTTCTGAGAGGGCGTGGTGTGGCGAGTAATGACTGCAAACACACACATCAACAAGACATTGACCTGGTCAGTGCTGTTACAGTAACTACCGCTGAAAGGCCTGTCACCGCTTGACAACTGCTGCCGGGGTTCAAGAAGAAATTAACAAAATTCTACAGACCTGCGCATGCAAATTTGTGCGTTACATCCACTCCAGGACAGTTCCAGTCAGTAAAATAGACAGACTGGTTATTTTCCGTTAAGTGGATTAAATAACCTGCAGTGACCATTTTTGATAAAGGAGTTCCAATGGTCTGCACCTCTGTGAAGTCACTGGATTTTGCATCATACTGGCTATAACCTGGACTTCAAGTTTGGTCTTGTTTCTTGTACATACTGGATCCGTATATTAGACTCTGTAACCCAGAAAATGTATAAGAAAAGCAACGTCAGGTTGCGTGATTACGTGATATTACACAACAAGCTGCTCTAAAAATCAGGGTTGAACACCACTCTTCTTTGTGTTACAGCAGTGGAGCCTGCCGTTATTTCATATCATTACACCTCTGAGTGTATCATTATGTTTATGCCATGGCCACTGCTCACAAGCAAAAAGAGGCTGTCATCAAACTGTCTTATTTAATGTCAGTGAACTTAGACCTGAGCATTATTCATGCTCTACAAGTCAATTTGACCCATTACAGTTAATGCACAACATAACTCTGCAAATGTCCTGTTGCTTTGGCTACCTCCGTTTTTTTGTGAACAAATTTAAAACAATAGTTAAACTGATGAAAACTGTGTGACTTGTCCTGGTGTTGATTTTTGATTAAACCCTGCCAGCCAATCAGAAACAAAAAGCTTCTGTGGCCATGGTATAAAAACTTAGAACAGTTTGGGAGATGAGACCTTGTGAAATATCTCACGCTAAATTTTGTTTCTCCAAGATATGTGACATGTATAGTGGAATGTTCTGCACCCACTGAAGTTAATTTCACAATAAATATTGATCACAATAATGTTGAAAAATGCACTAAATGGATCAAATATTGAAATGTAAATTGAAAATGAGAAACACAGACAATGAATTTCTAATAAGCTGTGGAATGAAGAAATTTGACCTAGTATCTGCCATTTAGTGTGACTGTTTGAAAGTGATGATTCATACACCCTGATAAGTCTTACATGTTTATCAATGCTGTATTTTAATGTCTTTATAATTTATTGTATTTGACCTGGTATGAAACAAAAGTATATTATTGTAATTTATTGTAAGTTGTCAATTACATTGAAATTTTAACTGAGTTTCTGCATCGGATCCATCATCCACATTGGCCCGGAACTGCATTACTTCCTCATTAGTGCAGAAGAGGACATGGCTTTTCTGAGGGAATTTGAAATTTAGAGCACACTGATATAAAAATGCAAGCTTTTAAAATCTGAAGATATGATCCAGGTTTTCAAATCTAAGACACATTCCTGATTCCTAAAAGGGCAGTAATATTGGGTATTTAGGAAGATTTTATGATGTAAAGGCCATGAACCCCAAATAGGCATATGAGATACAATCCAAGTAATAAATGCTGTGGTTCAAATACAGGGACAAGATTTATTTTTTGGGGAACATTTTTGAATTGAGTTTCTGATAAATGTCTCATTTACAAAGTAAGTTAAGGGGAAAAGACATTTCAGGATTCTGGTGATCAACCTACCAGCCTGTGTAAACTGTCATGGAAAAGCATTGAGTACAAAGAACAAGATTGATAACATGTCTTCACTTCCTCCCGTTGTACAAAAATACTGCTTACATATCTTGGACTCTGGTCCTGCCATCTTGTATATTTTACATAAAGGGTCAAGCCGATTATTCAATTCAATTTTATTTGTATGGTGTCAAATCCCAACATCTCAAGGCACTTTAATGTTGAGTCCCTACAATATTAAAGAGAAACCTCAAAGTCCCCACAATGACTGGCAGCCATGGAGAGAGAGAAAAACTCTGTTTAACGGGAAGAAACCTCAAAGAGAGAGAGAGAGGGAGAGAATGTAACATCTGTTTAAGCTTTGTCAGGTTGTTATAATGAAAATAATAGGATATATGAATAGATGTAATGCATGTGCTAGACATATAATTCTAAATTCTCAATCATGACAAATAAATAATTCAAACCAAATATATATGAAACACGCTGACATACATCAGTGTTACAAGAACTAGATACATTGACCGAACCCATCTTTGAGAAAAATGTATTTAGAATCTACTTTGACTGTTTCATTGGGTCCATGTCTTATCAACTAACATGAAAGCATTGGTACTTATGACCAGTACTGCAGTTAAACACCAGCAGGCGACCAAGATGATTATCTACACTTTTGAAAGCTGTCAATCTTATGCACAGTCCATTACTGAGTCAAGTGACAGTGAGGCTGGTTAGGTTTCGTTCCATTTTTTTTGTTAAGTTCTCTTATTTTGCTTGTTATCCAAAATCTTTTCAACCCTGGAAGATGTGATACATACGTCAGGGCGAAGGCCACCCTCTGAAAATAAATCAATGGTTGTTCTAAATAATGTTGGTCTAAATACAACAACTACTACTGCATTAGTACATTGACATTTAAAATCAAATTCAGCAAATTATATGATCTAATTTATAAAACCAAAGACATCAAATTATAATTTAATTAATATAATTAATGCAAAGTCTTAAATCAATGATAGTAAATAAAGAAAATGCAACATCACAAAGAAAATGATCAAATAAACTCAAGTTGCAACAGACCAAAAATAAGTGCCAATGTTAACTGTCCATAAAATGCCGTGATGCGATCGCAATGTTTGATCACCAATGAGTATTCGTGCGTCGAATATTTATAATTATTTGAGTCTTTGGACAATTTGGTAAATAAAATTGGAGTTTGGGGAAACCGGGTGTCTCGAGAAAGGTGTCAAATAGAAAATCGTTTTTCCCACTGCCCGTGAAGGCAGCAGCGCTCCGGCAGACAGGACAACATGGCTGCTGCTGCGGGCCGATACTACGGAGAAGGTGGCAGAGCGACGAAAAGACAGAAAACTGAGGACGGAGGGATGGCGACGGTGAGGCCCTCCGGTTTGTCTGTCCTGGTCGTGAGATGCTGTGTTAAAATATGCCAGGTTTGGCTTTTCTGAGAGATGAATTAAGCTTGAAAAAGGGATGCTGGTCTCGCCGCTAGCTAAACTGAAGAAGCTAACTAGCTGGATATGTTAAACCAGTTCTCCTAGATACTGGCCAGGCCATGAAGAGGGACAGGCCCAAGTAGAAACACATTAGAGTGGTTACGCGGTTTATCTAGCTGTCTAATTAAAAAGTGACTGAATTATATGTTTATGCTTTTGCTTACGGATAGAGAACATGTTAACGGTCTTCATGTCATTAGTATGACGATTGTGTCGGGTCCCCCCCCATCGTTCATGGCGTTGGTTGCTAACGCTGATCTTCTATAACCTGATACATTTTATGAAACCAAATGATTTGGGTCACAGTTTTCACATCACCAGCCGCTGCTCTGAGCCTTTCTGTGGGCGGTGGACGTATTTTAAGACCCCACAAGCATCATCATGTTTCGTTTTCAGGAGAGCTACGAGGACCCTCACAAACCGCTGCCCTCCCCGGTGGTGCACATCAGGGGCCTGGTGGACGCGATCATGGAGGCCGACCTGGTGGAGGCCCTGCAGGAGTTTGGTGCCATCAGGTACTGTCAGGCCACTGAAGACCCTGTGTGTCAATGCATTCTTCAGTGGTGTAATTATTACACTTTACAGTGTCATAGTAGCCACGAACAGACTCTCACAGAAAGCCCCACTCTCTGCTAATCAAGCTTTTCACTATGATGGTTGTGTGAAAAAACACAGTCAGCCATGAAAGACTATTATTATTATTATTATTATTATTTGCAGTCAGACACTAGACACTTTGTAACTCGTCTGTGCTGTGGAATGCTGGGAATGCAGCACATGTAGTTGTCTGGGAGCATAGATTGTAGTCTGATACACACACTCTCTCTCTCTGTCTGTCTGCTTCTCTCTCTCTCTCCCGCTCTCAAAATTGCAAAATACATTTACAATGGTCAAATCAGTTCACTCAGAGTGGATTAAAGCAACATCATTTGGTCCTGAACACAGTAGTCACACAGGAGTCCTTACAATACTAGGTGTGAACAGTTTTTTGATATAAATCATTCCACTAGTGATCAGATCATTTGGGACATTTGTTCGTGACATATATTGCACTTATCATCCTGGGTTTTTACATTTTCTTTTTTGGTAGTTTTTCCCCACTCTTGCTGGCAGATGAAGTTATACCTTATTAAGCCCTACGAGACCAACTTTGATATAAAATGTCAGGTCAAGGCAATATCCGTTCCATCGAGTTGCTCATTTTTTTCAACATTTATATGAATGAAGCTTTATTATAGATGATGCATGGTTAATTGACTCGGTCAATTGTAATTTTTGTCTTGAAATATTTATTTACAGTTATGTGGTTATGATGCCCAAGAAGCGCCAGGCCCTAGTGGAGTATGAAGATATGAATGGCTCCTGCAATGCTGTTAACTATGCCGCAGAGAATCAGGTTTACATAGCAGGCCACCCTGCCTTCATCAACTACTCCACCAGTCAAAAGATCTCCCGGCCAGGAGACGCAGATGACACGCGGAGCGTCAACAATGTGCTGCTGCTCACCATCATCAACCCCATCTATCCTATCACCACGGTAATGTGATTATGAAAGCAATAATTTTGTACCACAATAGCTTCACATCATAATTTATATAGTATTGTACCAATGTGTATACAATATTGTATGATTACGAATTCAAACTGAATCATTAATCAGGCTTCCTTACTTTAAGCTTTGTTTGAGGTGTTTGATTTGAGCAGTGATTGAAACTGACTTTATGAATAAGAAAGGGACTAGGTAAATTTAATTAACTGCTATTTGGCTCGAAGTACTAGTGCCAATATAGCCATCAAACGGTACTATAAAGGGGGATTGGTGGCTTTTGTGGTATTTCAGTGTTTTGAAATGCAGATATTTTTTTTTCCAGACAATATTCTAAACACAGGTACACTGGATTTCATTTCCACCTTTATGTTGATAAATTATTTTTTTATTGCAAAATAGAGTAACTTGGTTTCCGATAGCAATCACCAGCGCAGGATGATTTAGTCTTTGGTTTTGTTTTAAAATTGAACTGTCATATGTGATTATTGAAATCTAAAGTGTAAATGTATACGTGTGCTCCTGCAGGATGTGCTCTACACCATTTGTAACAACTGCGGTCCTGTACAGAGGATTGTCATCTTCAGGAAGAATGGTGTTCAAGCCATGGTTGAATATCCTTTTTAAGAACTACTGTATTTTTTTACTGGCCACGTTTCTCTATATTTTGATCCACTATGATTCTATAACAAGCTGACATTTAAGGATACTTGATTGATGATGTATTTGAATTTAGACTTCAGAGATCTCCTTAACTTGCTGTTGCCACATTTGATTCGGTCCAAAGTGCCCAGAGGGCTAAAGCCTCTCTGAATGGGGCAGACATCTATTCTGGCTGTTGCACTCTGAAGATTGAATATGCCAAGGTGAGTCTATGACAATATCTAATCCATCTTTTTACCAAGAGATTTAACATTAGGTCTTAACGAGAGGGGAAATGTTTTTGCAATTCACAGCCAGCACGCCTTAATGTCTTCAAAAACGACCAAGACACGTGGGACTACACTAACCCCACCCTGAGTGGCCAAGGTAACATGCAGCCCCCAAGCTTTCCTGCTCCCATTTTTCTTCTTCTTTTCCTCTCATGCCACTGTATGGGATGGTTAGGGTTGTCTGCCTCCGGGGGCACTGCCTCAGATCACAGATGTTCCACATGCCTATTGACTATGTGTTCATAGGCAGTATTCCTGTGATGCCTTCACAGTCTTAATGCATTTTCTCGTCACACTGCAGGCACAAAGTAAGGGCATGAGGAGCAACCTCAAGGGCAGCCAACTTCCGTTACAGTGTCATGCATGTGTACCGCTCATAGCAACCGTCACAGTAGCATATGCAGGCACACCATTCTTCACAAAGTTTCACATTCCCTATAGAGCATGCCACAGCTGCACAGCTTCACATCCCTGCCTACTCTCATCCAGTAAACACTAAAGACTATCACACCTTTTAGCATTCTTTCAAACGTAGTGGAGATTTTATAGCTGAGGTTAGACATTGCACTAGCCAGCTGAGTTGACTTTAGAGACAGCTAGACATGCCTCTGTTTAAAGGTCCCATGAAATGACCCTTGAGATGTGAATTGTTTCCCAGGCATTGATGTGCTCTACATGTATTTCAACATGCAGGTTGACCTGGGATTGAGGGCAGGTGGTGCATTAAGCTGTAATCAGGTGTCAACAACTACTTATTATTGAGCAAATTAATATTCTGCATTTCATGGGACCTTTGGTGTAAAATATATATTACAAACACACTTCATGGCATCTAGATGTTTCAGCTTTCAAATCTATATTTAAAATGTGTATTGTTTTTGGAATAATTAATGAACTTTTAAGAAGATAAAGTCATAGCGTGTATACATTTAATTTTAGTTATTGGGTGCTTTCTTGATAACAAAGTGAAAACAAACCATTAATAAATCAATGTTTTGATCATCAGCCACTTGGCACATTATGGCCACACTCGTATGACCTAAATACTGGTTAAAATACAGGATACTCACTGAAGTATTTTGTGCTCAGAGCCTTGTTCCTGCTCAAACCTCATTCAAGTAGTAAACATTTTCTTGTGGACAGCAGTAGAAATTTGCTCGTGTTAAATGTATTTAATTTTTCTTTTCTTTTTTCGCCGGATACTCTAAAAGATGTAATTGTTTCTCTTGTACACAGGCGGTACATGTACATTGCAGGTTTCATACAGGTTTTTGACAGCTCGTCCTCTCCAGACATTTCTTGGTTTTCTAGTTTGTGCTGCCTTATGAACCAGAGGTACTCCTTGTGTCCTCACTGTGCAAACTCATACAGGCTTACCTCAACTTCTACAGCGACAGTATAACAGCAGCACCCACAGCTAAAGTAAATCAGCTCTCTGGCTCACATCGGACACAGTGGGGCAACAAACACCGGAACACAACTTCAACTTGATACTTCCTTATTCCAAGTCCATCATCACTCCTATCTTCACCACCTGACATGGGAAACCGCTTTATTTTTGGTGTTGGACAGTAGACACCATTTCAAATTGAGGGACAGAAATATTCCAAGACCACGCAAACAGACACCTTGTATATCCACCACAGACTGACGATAGTTTGATAAGCATCTACCACCACCTCTCATCCAGTACAGCACATCTGCAGAGCCCTGAGGAGTCGCCACTTTTGACACAAAATGAGGGCTGGAGTCATGCGTGTGGTCGTTTCTGCCACGCCTCTTTGCCCTCGGGATGTGCCTGCCATAACACAACCACAGGGAGCAACAGAGGAGTTTTCAGACACACTCAGCCTGACCAGGGAACAGATGACATCACATACTTGGGGCAATAAACAAAAAAGATGCCATTCTCTTGCTCAGATGCTAATACCGCTCGTCTCTGCCATCCTGTGCCGAACACAACATGACAACACAACGAGCTGAATATCCGCGACAACACACAGAGCTGAACCACCACGACAGCACATCGTCACTAGATGCCTTTTCAAATAAGCAAGCATCATGTGAACGCCCATTTTTACACAAGAAGAAATATCCACAGGGGGGCTGATGAAGACACAAGCATCAAACACCTATCAAGCATATAAGCACAGAGGCAAACAGATTACAATCCTTTTGCAACGCTTCCTACATTTATGGACTGGTGTTCTGTTTTTCCTTGTGCCTTCCTCCCCATTTCCCTCCTCTCTGTGCTGTTCTTGTGTTGTTCTGCGTTATTTCATTTACCCTTTTTTTAAATATTTTTTTGAACTGGCCCATAGTGATACCTTTAACGCCTCCCGTGTGATGCAGGTTTGGCTCAGTGTATCTTTGGACTGACAGCCCACTCTGAAATGGTGCAAATGTCCCGCTTTGTGATCAGAGCACGGTAAGCTGGAAATGAGCCTCGATTAGCAACTTTCAAAACAAACTGGCAGCAAGTCAAAACCAAGCTTGGACCATGGGTGTCATTTTCTTCCTGGTGGTGGGGATGCAAGGAAGGACAGAAGAAGGAAAGGACTGAGGAGGGAGAATGAGTTGAGGCTGGAATCAGAGGTATGCGGGTAGCATCCTTGCTGAAGACTGCCCCCTACCTGCCCACTGTGTCCCATGCTCCATGTGTGGTGCTGTAAGTACTTGAACGAAATGAATGAATAATCTGACCGAACTTGTTCCAATCATGTTCTCTTGTGACCTGAGTAACACCAGCAAATAATAGATGAACGTCAATTATTTACCAGCTTTTTGCAACTACCCATTCGAAATTATAGTTGCGATATTCAAAGAATATGTTAAATTAATGGCACTGTGATTACAACGCATTGTGTCCGTTAACCAAGCACCTTAGTATTTCAGGGAATGAGCTTGTGAGTGGTTGAGTAATTGTAAGTTTGATTTATAGATCAAATTAAGTGCATTTGGAAAGATGTACATTGATTGTACCATGTTGGTGCCATAGCGGCACTTCAGATGGATTTTCAATATAAGCTTTTATTTAACTAATTTAGATATAGGTTTTAGTAACACACATTGTTATTGTGGTGGCACATAATAGTGACATGATCTGTCACCACAGGAGGTTTTGTTTGCTGTGGATGGGTGTGTGGGCTTGTTTTTATGTGTGTGTGGGACTTCAATCTCAACACAACGGATAACATACCATGATAAAAACACTGATTCACCTAACATTTATGAATTAAATACGGGTTTTAATGAGAAAACATGTTTGCTGATAGGCCACTATATTTCTGGTTTATAAACCTGCTGAGTGCAACACTACAGTTGGGCATATCTGCCCAACCTATATCAATAATGATTTTATCTTAGTTATTGTTGGGCAGCATCTTCTGGTGATAGATTAGGCAGGGATGTTGCATCAAATAAATTGTGAACACTTTAAAGGGCGCAGCCCAGTTTTTTTTTCCAGGCGACTAGCACCGTACACTAATGCGGATATTTTGCAAAAAACAAACATTTCCGTCTGAATTTGGGCCGCATGCATATGGCCTTTTGAATCACCAAAATGTTTTTACAAATGCATTTCAAATTGTAGACTTTCAAAAACTCTGGTTTCTATGTGTCTGTGTGAAGAAAAAGTAAAATAGTCTGGGAAACGATGCTGTCACAGTTTACATAGCGCTTTCCCATTATTGCTTTGTAATGAGCATTTTCCAGAACTGACAACAATGGCAGCTATATACCAGTTGACATGAGTATAAGCTAACAGCATGCTCACAATGTTCTTCTTTGGTATTTACTTGCTTGAGCATTTGTAGTCATTTTTGTATTCTTGTCTGTATGGGACATTTTGTTACACGATTGTCACATAGACATAGCTTATTTTTTTAAGTAGAGGAAAATTTCTGTTCAAAAAATATCTGCAGTAGTGTAGACAAGGTGGATGTGCTTTAAACAAATCAGTGCAGATGAATAGACCTGAATAAACATTAATTGTGAAGACTTGTGAGGCAGTAAAGTGTGAATACCCACAGGTCAGACTAAAAACTATTTCCCTATTTTAACATTTACTGCTCACTATAGTCAGCTAGGAGTAGATTGTTGATTTGCTAAACTTCAGAAAGGGCCTCTAAAAGAACATGGATGCTGATGCACAGAATTCAATCTTGGTTTTACCAAATGGAGCTTGTGGGATTTTTCTTTTAAACATATACAATTTACTTAATTGAATATTTTAATTTTCCTGATGAATTTAAGCCAGTTTACAATTGTTTTAATTTGTTTCCCCTTTAACACTGTGTTCTAGTTTAAATGCTTGATGTCTTGTCACTTCTGATGTGAAACCTGTGTCTTATCCTGATTTGTTGTCATAGTTTCCAATAAAACATGCTTAGACTGCAGGTGTTGCTCATAACATTGATGCCTATTTAATCTCTGATCCTCTATATGAATGTTTGTTCTAAATATTAAGAAATGTGTTGATACATTTTGCCAAATTTATAACATTTCAATGTTAATTTTGGATTTGACATGTGTATGTGTGTACCTGCACAGATGCTGATGGTGAAGGCAATTGGAACAATTCACAAGGTGTGTGTTTGTATTAGGATGGCAGATGTAGGAAGGTCTCGAAAGCTATCTTTCAAACTCATCGTTAAAAATCTCCATTATGTCACATTAATTTAGCAAAATAGAGCTTGCAGGTTTTTCTTTTAACTCATTGGATGTTAGTTCCTTTTGTTGCATGCTAATCACTGTTTTGCACCTTATCACAATGTAGCTCATGTCATTTAATGGTTTGATAGGCAACTTTTGTTCTCCATATTTTAGATCCCAATGGCAATCCAAACAAACGGCAGAGGCAGCCTGCCCTTCTAGGAGACCACCCACCTGATTATGGTAAGTATTCAATAAATACAGGGGTCTTGCATTAGAAATGGTGGATAACACCCTAATACTGTATCTTGACCTTTTCTTCAATTAAGGTGGTCCTCAAGGAGGTTATCATGGCTACAATGATGACAGCTACGGCCCCCCTCCTTCCCACCGCATGGGGCAAGGGATGGGTGGGCGTGGTCGGGGTAGCCAGCGATATGGCCCTGGATATGGACCACCGCCCCCTGAGTACGGTCCTCATTCTGACTCCCCGGTTCTTATGGTGTATGGCCTTGAGCCCTCCAAGATCAATGCTGACAAGGTCTTCAACATCTTCTGTCTCTATGGCAACATAGAGAGGGTAAGTAAAATGGAGCCTAACAACCCCTGAAGATCGACTCTAAAGATACCAAATATTGATCACTGTAGTTGGAATAGTAACAAAATACACGGTTCATTGTATGACTGTAAAAGATGAAAGGTTATGCTACCAACAGTTCTCCATCAACAATTTTATGAGGAAGTGGTTTATGTGTAGTGAAGCTGGATGCTTCTCCTATTTAGGTTAAGTTCATGAAGAGTAAGCCCGGAGCAGCAATGGTGGAGATGGGAGACTGCTACTCTGTGGACAGAGCAATCACTCACCTCAACAATAACTTCCTTTTCGGACAGAAACTCAGTGTTTGGTAAGAGCTTCTCAAAATATTACAGGATAATAGCATTGACTATTAAAAAAATAAAGACGATTCGGTGTGTAGAGCTAGACACACAGACATATGACTTCTGGCTTTCTTTCCTTGGCAGTGTGTCCAAGCAGCAGGCTATCGTGCCAGGTCAGTGTTACCAGCTAGAAGATAATACCAGCAGCTTCAAAGATTTCCATGGCTCCCGCAACAACCGCTTCACCTCCCCAGAGCAGGCAGCCAAAAACCGAATCCAGCACCCCAGCAATGTCCTGCACTTCTTTAACGCACAACCTGACATATCTGAAGAGATCTTCAACCAGGTACGGAAATCCTTCAGGGTCATCCCTGTGAATGAAAGATTTTCTACAAACCACCGTCTCACATTTTCACTGGTTTGTCTTTCCAGGTGTGTGATGAACTGGGTATTAAGGAGCCCACAAGTGTGAAGCTTTTCTCTGGAAAAGGTGAGTAATTTGTTTTATGTCATGATTGCTATTTATGATTCCGCCCCAGATGTCTGTGCTGTCATTGTGTTAATGATGTGTGATAGAAAAAGTATGTGCGATGGATTGTGATTTGCACTTTGAGGTAGGACTGTAAAAACACTACATAAAATATGTCCATTTAAAATCCATATAGCGTTTCTATATGTAAAGAGCAGGGATGGGGATAATTGCTAAGCTAGCTTTACACTCACAGTCTGTATGTTGGCCTAACAGCTCTTATGGTATATGCAACACACTGTCACTTGTATTTAGCTTCAACTGATCCGCATGATTAAAAGATCACATCAAACCCCCACGCTATCATCTGAATCTGGCATACTAATCAAATTCTCTTGTAAACAACTGTAATTTGGGAGGGTTATATCATTAGAATTAATATTCTTCACTGTTCAATCCATCATCAATCAGAATTTATTTGTATAGCATGTTTCATAAATGAAAAAATTTAGCTCAAAGTGCTTGACACAACTCCCCCCACACCCCTTGTCGCTGTGCCACATCACCATCTACCCACCCACACCCAAAACACTTCAATAAAATTAAGAAACTAAAAAATAACATAGCAGGAACCGTACAGAGGAAACTATCAGAATTGAAGAAACACCAGGGACAGGATAAGAATTTAGAAGTAAGATGATAGGATAAATAAATAAGCATACATAAAAAATAATCCAGAAAAGATAAAGTCAATAATTATAATGATAAATAAATCTAACAAAACCAATTTAGAATAAATAAATAGTTTAATACAGACAGACAGACATACATACATATGTAAGCAATAGGTCGTTAAGAAAAGTTTACGTAAAAACTTGACTGAAAAGGAACGTCTTTAGTTTGCCTTTAAAAATATCAACACTATCTGCGGCCCTCAGGTCCTCAGGCAGGCTGTTCCACAGACGAGGACCATAATACTGAAAGGATGCCTCAGCGTGAGTTTTTGTTCTTACCTTGGGAATAATTAAAAGGCCATTGCAAGAGGACCTGAGGGGCGAGATGATTTCTAGGATAAAAGCAAATCTGATAGATAGCTAGGACTAAGACCATTAAGAGCTTTATAAACAAGTAAAGGAATTCTAAAATCAATTCTGAAGCTCACATGTAGCCAATGCAGACACTTCAAAATTGCTGTAATGTGTGCTCTCTTTCCGTACTTCGTCGGCATGCGTGCAACTGAGTTTAGTATTAATTGCAGTTGCGCAATATTTGACTTGGTAAGAACAGCATTACAGTAGTCAATTCTGAAATTTATAAAAGCATGTGTAGGTGTGTCTGTGTTGGCTCAAGAGAAACTGTTATACCAGATGAACGTCAAATCAGGGTCAGAAAAAAATATGTTTTTAATTTTATATGTATTTTAGTTTATGCTGAGGCTTTTTCAGATCTGTTTAGTTGAGTGTATTAACAAACAGTTGAGTATTATCCATTGTGGTAATTTAATCAGTCATCTTGTTTGGCACATTAGGTGAGCGAAGTTCATCCGGCCTGCTGGAGTGGGAATCCATCAATGACGCTATGGAAGGCCTTTCTCTGATGAACCATTACCAGATGAAAAACCCTAGTAAGCACTCATCATTACATTAACATACCAACACAGTCATGTAGATTTGACTACATACTGTTCATTTAACAGTCTTTATAATGTTTTTTAAAATGTTTAATGTTTTGTCTCTGTTACAGGTGGGCCTTACCCTTACACACTGAAGCTGTGTTTCTCAACTACACACCATGCCAACTGAATACTCTCCCTTCAAGCTATTTGTAATGTTTTGTGTCTTTGCATAGTTTACTGCAAATCAGTTGTCACATATTAAACATTCAACCAGTGATGACCAAACCTAGGATTGATGTGCTTGACCTGGTTTTGTATAATTTTATTAGTTTTATCATGTTTTTGAATCCCTTGTTTATTTTGTATGTTAACACGATATTGGATTTGAATCATTGCACACTAACCTAAGATAATGTTTAATTATGGGCCTGTTATTGGCTTATAAATAAAGTTCATAGTCACCAATATGTAGTCATTGTCTTTCAGTAAACCGTACCATGAGTATTACTTTGGTTGTGTTTACTTAATTATCTAAAGCTTTTTTTAAATATATATATATATATATATCAGGAGAAGACCTAAGCCTGCATCAGACAGAGGCCTCTGTTGTTGAATCTGCCTGGTTGTGAATTAGCCCTATGCTGCGTTGCTTTTAGAAGGGCTGGGTTGATAAATTAACTTACCATATATTTATTCTTTGAGTAATTGGCAGAAACACCCAAAATGCATCACTATAAATAAGCACTTAGTTTTACGTGCAGATCACATGACATGCCATTAGTGTTTTAATTATTTGTTGGCTGCATGCACACGTCTGGTGGCCTTTAACATGAATTCATTTTAAATACAGTCTTTACACATAAACCATGAGATAATGCTGCCATTATCAAAAAGTTGTATACTCTCTTTTTTTTATAAATATGATAAATGTATGTTCAACAGCTCTACTGATCACTTTGATGTCGGTAGTGTGACAGAAACAAACCTCAATAATTATTGATCATAGTCAATCAACAAGACCCTGAATTTATTATGCATCTATTCATCCTCCTGTGAACCTAAGATGTTCGCATGGTTTCTAGAGCTAGACACATTTTCTCCACATGAACATTTATCAATGAACGTGTAATGATACATCTCCTAAGTTGAGGCCTTGTTTAAAACAAATATCCAGATATCTCGCAACAGAAACCTTATTCTGTTGTTTCTCCGATTTTACAAATGGAATGGTATTTTTAATTGTGCTACATTTGATCATGAGCATTTTAAGTTGTGCCTATTCCAGGATCATTGATAAAGTGATAGTTCTGTCTAGTTTTACTATGTGTATGACTACTTCCGGGTTTTTATGAAATGAGTAATATTCACAATACTAGGCTGGCTGGCTTTACTGGGAACGTTGACGAAAGGGATTCAAAATAATCTTGGATCCGCCCATTGAACCGGTTCCACAGCACAATGTAAATCTGATCTTCCCATGTCCACGTCACAACCGTCCACAGAGTCTGGTGCAACTTTATTCTACGTCTCTCGGATCGGAGAGACACGTGTAAACACTTACGTTCAGGAAAATATAAAGAAAACGGCGAAGCAGTTAAAAACTACAACTCCCACTCCGCCTCGCGTCATAGTCGCGTAGGTGTTTCCGGTGTCTTATAACATTTTACTTCCTTCCACACAGACCGACGCGAACAAACCGAGAGAGGAAACGTTGCTAACTTTTAAATGTCGTCACCAGCGGTCGCGTTTCTCTAGCTCAGATTTCCTTTGACTTTCCGTAGTGAAATCCGCGGCATGTGGCGGCTCGCGTCTGAGAACTGAAGAACAGCCGAAAAGCGCAGCGCGTTACGTGAAGGCCTCCGAAGAAAGTTTGGTCGAGGGCCTGTAAACAACATGTCCTCCGCCTCGCAGTCCTCCTCCAGACGGCAATGGTGCTACCTCTGCGATCTGCCCAAGATGCCCTGGGCCATGCTGTGGGAGTTCAGCGAGGCCGTGTGCCGGGGATGCGTCAACTACGACGGCGCGGACCGAATAGAGCTCCTCATCGAAACCGCCAGGCAGCTGAAGAGCACGCACGGGGTTTTAGACGGTAGGTCCCCGGGTCCTCAGCAGAGCAAACCCAGCTCGTCGGGGCCCGTGGAGGCAGGGCGGCAGCATGGAGAGCGCCTGGACAGGGGGAGGGGTGAGTATGGGGTGTCCTCTCGCCTCCCGAACGGGCTGCACAGAGCTGAAGATGTGGCCTTGTCCGAGGGCAGCCGGCAGAGTCCGAACACTCGTCGGGCCATAGCCGGGCCAGTCCCTGGTCTCCATGGCACCATATCCCACGCATTGCTAGCTCAGGGGTTAGTCGCGACCCCTCATGGGCTGTTAGCCCCTCTATCGAGCTCCAGGGGTGGGACCGCACCTCTTGCAGTTTCAGCACCTATCATGGGTGATGCTGGAAGACGACAGGCTGTGGCACTGAGCGTGGGGGCTAGCACCTCTGCTCTGGTGGGTATAGATCCTGCATTGTGGAGGAACAATGAAGTGATGAGTGAACTGAATGAGATTTCTCGTAGCAGGGTTGAAGGCTGGCCAAACCGCCCCAAAGCAGTCAGGGACGTGCTCGTAGCTCTCAGCAGCTGTGTCCCCTTCAATGTGCGCTTCAGGAAAGACCACAACCTGATGGGCCGTGTTCTGGCCTTCGATGCCAGCGCCAACCCGGAGTTTGACCTGAAGGTATTTGTGGAGTATCCTTCCGGGTCAGGAATGATCTTCTCAGGAGTCCCAGACCTGGTCAGGCAGATGTTCCGCGACTCGGCCAAAGATGCAGGTAAAGCGGTGAACTCTGGGCTGCGCTACGTGGAGTATGAGAAGCGGCAGGGCACAGGAGACTGGCGCGGGTTGGCCGAGCTGCTGAATGATGGCGTGCGGATGTTTAAAGAGCCCCCAATCCCAGAGGTTCTGCCACAGCCCGATGTAGTGTTGCCCATGGCACCTGCTGGTCGCCCTGTACAGGCAAAGAGCACAGCTCGCCGCCGCAAGGCTTCTCCAGGCTCAGAGAATGGAGAGAGCGAAGGGAGGCCTGAACATAGCGCAAGAGAGCCCTGGCCCAGAGGTGCTTACTCAGGCATGGAACCGCTTCCTGGCATGGCTGCCCCTCAAGAAGGCCCGCCCCGTTTACACAGCCAGCCCTCACCCATCTCGGCACTCATGGGAGTTGCAGACAGTCTGAGCTCCAGTCAGATGGCCAGAGAAAGCCCCAGCATGTCAACAGCCCACTCCTCCTCAGCTGGGCGTCCCACCAGCAGCAGTCCCTCCACTGCCTCCACCTCAGTCTCCCAGGCATCCATGGGGCAGGGCTTAAATTCGGTGGGGCCCAGCAGCAACCCCACCGCCGGTGAGTCATCAAGCAGCGCTCAGGGCACCTTGCTCTGCTGCACCCTCTGCAGAGAGCGCTTGGAGGACACTCATTTTGTCCAGTGTCCCTCTGTCCCGCACCACAAGTTCTGCTTCCCCTGTACCCGGGGATTCATCCGCAGCCAAGGTCAAGGAGGTGAGGTGTACTGCCCCAGTGGGGAGCGCTGTCCCCTGGCTGGATCCACCGTGCCTTGGGCCTTCATGCAGGGAGAGATCGCGACCATCCTGGCCGGAGACGGAGATGTGACAGTAAAGAAGGAGAGCGACCCTTGACGTCTCCATCCTGTTGTGGTGAATGGTAAGATGGTGAGAAAACTTGCATTTAATTGTTCTACTTATTGTCCAACATCTTTCCTTTACAAGTGAATTCAAGGGTTACATCTATCCTGAGAGGCTTGGTAAGGATTCGTCACCATTGTTCAATTAGATTAAACATTTGAGTTTGCAGAAAATTAAAAAAATTAAGACTTGGGATGGCACACAACAGTAGAATCAGTGTGAATCAAGAGCTGATATGTTGTTCTGATGTTTTTTCCCCCCCTCTTTCAGAGTTGACTCTTCTTTACTTTAAATTGCAGTTGAAAGTTAATGTTCCAATTTATTTAATTTATCCAATAGAATAAACACAAAGGTGAAGACAACCTTAAACTAGTGGCAGGAATGATGAGTTGATGATGCCTCTGTCACAATAGCTATATATGTAGTCATTGAGTCAGTGTAGTGAGATTATTAAACAATCATCTAATCAACTAGCACTAATCATCATGGTATTTAATATTACAAACTGCACAGGCTCCTGTAGGTAGAATGTGCATGTTGAATAAAGGAAGCCGTGGCTGCAGTGCAAAGTCACAGGTGAATAAGTGTAACTAAACATTTAAACAAATGTTTTAAACCTTGGATGTAATGAAAAATGACTTCTACTAATTTTAGTTCATGAGCTGGCTCACACTGGAAATATTTCCCCCACCAGAACTTTGGTTTTCAATGATGAGATTAGTGCGACAGATGATTAATCAACAGATTATTCTTTGAAGCATTTTCCTTTGAAGCCTAATATCAGGAGGAAGATTTGCAGCATTTCTTCTCTCATAATGAATGTGACCTTTTGACCTGACAAACCATTTTTCCCCCCAGAGGTTTCACCTTTGAATAAAAATCATTTCACAATTTTCTAAACTTTATAGGTCCGATTCTTTCTAAATGAGAGGTGAATCAATAATGAAAATAATCCTGAAGGCCTTATTGGAATAGAAGCCACATGATCAACATAAACTGAGTCGTTATAGTGTGTAGTCCTTCATCATGACACCTCAGTGGTTTTGTTGGATGCTGAGTTGTAGAATGGGACACAAAAATCTGTTTCAATCATAATGAAAATATTTACAAAATAATAAAAATAGAAGCCTCGAGGCTTAATTGTCATTAACTTGAAGTTCAGTCCAAGTGTTAATCTGGTGTTAAAGCCCTGTTATTAACTAACCACTGTACTCAATGTGCTGTAGAGCATCGGGTATTTGCTGGTTTCCTCAGACTCTTTAGCCTTTGAACTGTTGCTTGGACCAAACAAAAATATTTTTGAAAATGTCGACATGGGCATGTTTTGAGATATAATGGACTTGAAACCATGTCATATTTACAAGAACAATATGACAGCTTGTTCTGGTGATTTACTACAAGCAAGAAACGCTTGCTAACCCTGATAATATCACTGCTCGGTTGATAGACAAAATAAAAAAAGTTGTCATTTGTTTGTACCGTTTGTTCAAAATGTTCCCAAAGTCTCACACCGACTTCTCCTCTTTCTCCCCAGTGGATCAAACACTTTGAAAGCACTTCCCTATTATCTCAAGCAGAAGTCCTCTGGCTGCAGTTCATCATTTGTGCCTCTGAGAACACAATAACTCTGAACCCCTGCAGGACAGCGACACACACACAAACACACACAGTCAACTCAAGCTCACTCGTGAGTGGCGGGACATGTCCGTCCTGTCAGGGCTCGGCACACCTGTGAGGGACGACAGAACGTTGAGTCCCGACCACGTTTCTCCCTCTCTCGCGTGTCCAGCGCAGCAGACTCCTCATCAGGCCTTGTTTCAAAGCCCAGGATTCAAAGCACATGCTTGATCTTTTTTTTTTTTTAAAGAATGACAATCTCTTCTGTCTTTCGTTTGTGTGTTTGTCATATATGTTTCATATTGTCCTACACAGATGGGTGACAGCGATAGTAATGGATGGTTTCACAGAATCCCTCAATTCTAAACAAATGAATGTTAAAAATGTGGCAAAAACCATTGGGTCCTTAAAGCCAAGGATTAAAAAATGTAATCCCATACTATGTCTCTTAGGTATTCTCCCTATATTGTATGTCAAAAATGTGAATTTACTTTCAATATGGCTATGTAATTTCTATTTTTGATACAATACAAATTTATATGCATTTGTTTATAGTGATAAGAAGACCAAAGATGGCTTCATGCGCAATGTAATTTTATTGTATTGTAGCTGTGTATGCTGTATTCACTGATAACCTTGGCATCAGTCACTAATTTGTTCATCTATCACAGACGTAAGCTTGTTTTGTCTATTTACTTTTTGACTTGTATGTATGATGAAATAATTAGCACCACAATCTTCAATGGTTAACCCACATACTCATGTGATCTTAACAGGTCAATTCTACAATAAATTACAAAATAGTTATAAGTCATAGCTGCTTTTTTCTGCTGCCGGTTTGTTTTCTAATAACCACAAATGTTAATTCACCATTTAAAAATAAATCTTTATTATATAAATATCTTAAAACAAAAACATGAAAACCCCTCTATTATAAAAGCCCATGAAAACGTGTTATGGCAACATGAACAGATTAAGCCTTCGCCTTGAAACGCAGATCACCAGTTTCGTAAACACGCTGCTTAAATGTGTTAAGTGCATGGGTCAATTTGAAAGTCATCAGCCACTCTGAATATAACATGCATGACTTGATTAAGATAATTACTGGAACACTGTAAACACCACACCCAAATTCAGTAAATCAATTAATAGATCTGCTCCTATGTAAACATCATCCATACAAAAGACAGTGGTATAAATCCTTAGCTTCTTTACATGTGGTTACATTTAGATTCGTGTTCACGCGGGCTTATGTGATTATTAGACACCAGAATGAGTGATCGTCTATCAGATTCCTTCTGGAACATCATGGTGGTTCAGAAGGGGCAGCCGGTGTCTCCCAGGGCCTCTTTGGCTGCCTTCAGTGTCTCCTTCTTCACACACTTCCAGTAGCCAGAGAAGCCGTCAGGCTGTACCTGAGAACAGGGCCGAATTAAACTAGGCCAACAATACTGTGACGTTCAGAGACGACACACTGGGGCATAAAAGACCATTTGATAAATGAACAGGTGCATCTTAAAAGTGTCTCAAAATGTTAGTAGCAGTCAGATTCGCTATCTGCATAATATGAAACAACTGAATGTAAACATTTATGTAGACATAATTGCAACTTACAATTTTTTTTCTAGAAACACCCTATCCCACAATGTTAAAGTAAATTATAACAAATTCCTGGATTCAGATCAGAAGCAGAACTGAATGTGATCTTGCCTGACCCATACCACATCCTTCCACTAAGTGTATTGGGGATCCACCCAATATTTGTGCCAATTCTTGCTCACAAAGAAAGAAACAAACAAACCAACAGGGCTGAAAACATAAACTCCTTGGCAGAGGTAAGACGTTTCAGATGGATGACCTCACCTTCAGCCCTCGCAGTACTCTGTCCTTCATCACACCAATGAATTCCTTATGGCTCAGACAGTTGTCTCCGTCCATATCAAAGAGTTTAAACACGGTGTCCAGCACATTTACAGACAGATCATGTCCCGTGGCGATCCTCACAGCTCGCTTAAACTGGGCTGCAATCACAAGCAGAAAACATGTCATCCACTGTCAATAGTGTGAGGAGGATACTGTCCTGACAAGACGAGCTCTTACCCATTCCAACAGGACGGTTGGTTCCAGAGACCATTTTCATTGAAAAGGAAAAGTCCTCCAGATTGTTGGTGAACAGGCAGAAGGCTCTGAACTCATCAAATGTGATGCTCTGCAACACAAAATGGGTCAGTTCACTGTCAAGTGACATTAAAAGTCATTTTCACAGCATTTCTGTTACATGTGAGAGTGGCAGAGGAGACTCATTACCTGTCCTGCTGGGATCCTCTTCCTCATGTTTTCCCAATAGATGTCATTGTGTTCTACGTTGGTGTAGTGAAGCAGCCACTCTGCAAAGTCTTCTCTTCGCATTGTGTCCATACCTCTGGAGAACTGCAGGAACTCCATCTCCTGGACCTCCGCCTGCAGGTCCTCCATGAACCTGAAGGACACATGGTTTACTGGAAATGTGACAATATTGGCTAATCACTTTATTACTATTTCTAACACTAAAACCATTCTTTACAATGAAGTCTCAATTCTGTGGAAAAAGTCCTGTTTTTTAAACACTGATTCACCTACTGTATAAATAAAGATGATATAGTTAGTGTGACTTTATTCTACTGTAAACTCTGTATTTATACAAGACAAAATTATGATAGGGATTAAACATCAGCTTACAGTTTTCTTTCTATGTCAACCTCAATGTTTGTTTGTATTTCAAAGGCCAGCCTAACAGTTTTCATTCACCTGTGTAAATACACTACCATAACAGGCTTGATGCACTGCAACTTTGTGACTAATAAAAAAAGGACCTAAATCATGTCTGCAGTGATTGCGCCCTGCAAAATAGTGTTTTGGTGAAACGTATGCCGGGTGGCGAGCACCGTCATTACAATGGCTAATTCACTGCATAGAAAACACCCCGCAAATCAGCAATACGTTAGGTTGCCTGTGTGATCGCAAGATCCAAATCTTTGTCAAAACATGTGATTTTCAGCGTGTTGATTCTAGTTGCTGTTTCCTGTAGAGAAGAGGGTTTTGAAAACAATAACATGCAGATGGCAGGCAGGTAGGAGGAGGCTGCATGTGACTCGCAGCCAATTGCAAACATATCTACAGTGAGTCAGACTATTGCTGCTGTAGTGCATTACAAAAACATATTTTCCTTTGCGGAAAACATCATGAGGTCGAGGAATCGGGGATAGAGTTACTGACGGCTTACGAATATAAAACAGCCGTGCTAGAATTTTATTGCACTTACTCCTGGCTACATACATGTACCGATTTCATTGGTGTGGAATAGTGCAGAACTTTGAATTTTGCTATTTCAAGGAATTGTGGGATGGCCTCATTTTCTTTCCCTTTGCAAAGTGTTTCTGTAGAGGCCATTCTCTTACTTGAGGAAGTCCTTGTACTGCAACTTGTTTTCTCCTTCCTTCCCAAAGAAGTAGGCCTGTAGTGTCGTCTTCACACCTTCACCTTCCTCTGCTGGTTTCTGTAAACAACATGTAACGTGTATAGTTAACATTTAATCTGAATGATAACATGTTACACTTAATAAATTATTCCGAAAAAGGAGAGTTATGTATTATTTTAAGAGAATGTGAATACTCACCTCAGTGTCCTTAGGAACTCTCAATTTACTTTTCCCAATAATTTTCTTGAGCTTCAGTAAATAAAAAAGAAAATATTATTTTTTCTATTTAACCAGAGAAAATGTATGAACTAGATTTTTATGAGTGCATACATCCTTCTTCTCTGAACTACCAAACAAAAAAGAACAAAAAAGTATAATTTCACAGATCAAACCAGAGATGCAACCTTCATCTAAATCACACACACACAGGAGACTGGAGCAGATCTCATGCACTTGGCTCGTATTACTGAACGCTTTGGGCCTTTGCACCAAGTCACAACACGAAACAATACAACACAAGGTTCATGACGTGCCAACATGCAGTCTACTAGTCTAGGCCTTAGCTAGACTCAGCAAGCAGAGGTCTGCTTGTCATCAAAGAGCACAAGCCTGATTGGACGAGACAAAAACTGTGAGTAATATAATAAATATATAATAACTGGCGTAAATTGAGGAGCAGACTCAGGCTCTAAACACAGAACAGATGACACGAGCACTGCAGCTGTTCCTCACCTTCACACAGTTCCACGTCTCCTTACTTACACTGTTGTGGCATCAGCGGCAGCATTAAAAGTGGTTATATTTAGACATTTAGGTGCACACAGACATGTGAACAAACAGAATCATAATCCTGTCTGTAACACAAATTATCCCTTGTGACTATATCACGTTAACTATTCCTTTGATTCTTTCTCTGCTAAATAAGCTGGATATGTCAGAGGTCCTACCTTGAGAAATTCCTTTTTGTCCACTTGTTCATTGCCGTCCACATCAAGCATTTTGAAGGCTATGTGAAATCCTGTGCGCGGCTCTGCAACAGCAAAGCATCGACAGTTATCAGGACTCTGTCTAGTTTTCTTAATACAGATGACTTCAAACAAATCAATTTATTTGGTAAGTGGACATCTTAGGAACAAATATCAGCAGCTGCTGAGAAACTGTCGCTCTCCACTCTAAATGTGCAAGTGTGCAAAGGTTGAACAGAATTGTGGAAAAAAGCAGTATCATCACTGAATGCAAACAAAAGATCCCATGCAAATCCTTTATTGAGATTACTACTTAGTATTAATAACTTGAGTCAGGGAAGTACAAGGCCCTGCAGCTCGTGTAAGGTTCGGAGATGTATGAGTGACTTACTGGTGAGTATGGTGAGCAGGAACAGGTACTCTGTGTAAGATATCAGGCCTGCAATACATAAAGACATGGACGATACATTTTCCTTTGGACAGAAGATAACCAAGAAATATAACAATTGATATTGAAAAGAAATAACGTGCAAACATACAGACGTATTTTCCAATACACAGATAAACACAAGTTAAGTGTGACCTGAATCCAGTCTCAGAGAATCCAGGGTATTAGGCCCGGAGCTCCTGTGTATTAACTCCCCTCTGACGACAGATTAACAACTCACCATTGTCTCCCAAGGTTCTGAACAGATCGTTACCAGCACACGCTTTAGACGCAGCGACCAACATCTTATTAACTTCCTGGAGAGACACCAACAGGAAACAGACGACAGCACCTTTAGTCCCAAAGTATGACTGGGCTCCTCATGTGCAGAGAAGGGGAGATGTGACATACCTGTGTTGTAAGATTCTTCTTCTGGAGCTTCCCTACATGAAAACAGACAGAAAAGATTAACAGCAGGAGGTCAGCATTACATGTAAATTCATTCCATGCATCTTGGTTTTATATGTCTGAGGGTCGGCCAGGTTTTAGTGTTCAACATAGATGCATTAATTTAAGGCCTTTTGAAACCATCAACAATGAACAACCACATGACACAAGAATGAAACATGTGTATTTGTAGGATTATTAGGTGGACATTTTGAAGTAATTTTCAATGGTTTCAATAGTTCACTTATAGCCTTAATCTAACTGTAACTACTGCTATCACAAGTGAACTGCTGATTAAAACGGCTGCCTGAATAGAAAAAAAAGTGTCATTAACACACGTTTTACTCTCATAGTTAGTTTTTTAAGTAAAGTATTTTTGTAGGCAGCCTAGTTACATTTATAAGTTATGTGTCATTCGTCAAATGAACATAAATTACAATTCCCATCACAATCAAACTCACACATGATATTATATACGTATACTCATCAATGATGTTATTCAGTTTTGTCAGTCGAATGATGATTAAAGGAGCGATGATGCTTTAAAGTGCAACAATTTTATATTTCCACTCTTTATGAACATTCAACTGTTCTTCGCAGTGAGGGAGCAGCAAGCCGATTGGCCAGTGCTTAGTGTGTATGTTTCTTATCAATTTATACAGATAATTATCACAATAACTTTACACACAGATTTTCGCTCCTGAGTGAAGGTTGTGGTTTCAAACATTTTACTACTCTGAGGTAGATCGGTCAAGTGTTACACCTCCTCACTGTGGGACCTTCTTGTTTAATAACAACTAAAGCACGACTGATCATATTAAGATGAATTTTCATGTTTATTTATGAATCTTTTCTCATTTTAACTAAAGCTTTATTCTCATTATGACTTTTTCTCTTTAAATGATCCCTTTATTGTCCTGATAATCACTCTTTGTCCTGTTGAATTATGACTTAGCTCTCAATTACGATTTTATTATCTTAATATTACAACTTTATTGTCATAGTGACTTTTTCTTGTTAAATTATGCCTTAACTCTACCAACATGTAATGTAAAAATCTCAAATTATTTTCTTCAATAATACTACTACTTCATCGTATCAGTTTGGTTGCAGAATGGCTAAGCATTGAATCAATATATGCTGGACTACGTTGCTTTTCATGAAAGCTATATTGTGATAATTATAGATATGGTTTTATTGCCCAGTCCTATGTCAGACTCCATTCGGGCTCCACAGTGTCATGGGCAGGACAAAGAGCAGCTTACGGTCGACCTTCTCCAGCATGACAGAGAACAGGAAGTCTCTGGGGGTCATGTAGGGCTCCTGCTCGCAGACCACTGAGGCAAACTTGTTGAAGCGGACCTTCCTGGCGGAGAGAGGAGGAGCAGCAGCTTCCTAAAGCAGCACAGACAAACACCATGATCATCACAGGCAGGAGAAGAACGAGCTTTAGTCAGGATACACAGTCTGTGTGCTGTGTCAGTGAGTGGCCGCTAGAGGGCGTCATTGTTGATACTAAGTGTTCACGCCCTGTCTGTAGCGCTGACGCACATTTAGCTGCTATGCGTTTAAATAACTCACATATGAAACGTACCAGGCCCAGTGTCTGAGTGTGTGTGTGGGTGTCCGCTCTCACCTTCTCTTCATCAGCGTGAACAGTGAAGGGCAGAGTCCGGATATTAGCTCTGTTGTTAGCATGGTGCTGATAATAACAGAGGAGGCCTCCCGCTACAACCGAGCCCACAACAACAGGAGCCACTGCCCGGCAGACAGCGGAGCTCCCCAGAGTACGGGGGCCCCTCAATACGTTCCTCAGCACCGCAGAGACCCTCCCCCAGCTGGCCATTTTCAGGATGCTAACTCGTTAGCTGGCTACAATCAAAGGCTTCCGTAGCAGCGCCCCACCCACATGACCGTGCAGAGCCACAGGTCACGTGACAGCGCCACGCCCAGGCCTGCAGTCTCAGATCAGATTTCGCCGTGACGTCTGCACCGCATGCCTCTGCTCATCCCACATTCTGCGGCCTGACGCTGTCATCTGAAGTGACGTCCCTTTCTGATGACGACAGCACCCGGTCAGCTGTCAGAGAGGTGCAGTGTTATGTATTGACTTCAGATTGACTGATGCCTGTATTCCCGTTAAATGTACACACTGTCCAAACACTTACCAGTAGGCTTTTAGAAACGGTTTGACCAACATCTGTCACTCTTTTCTAAATTCATTTATTATGTATGGATCAACCAATCAAATGTTATTTGTGTAGCCCATATTCACAAATCACATATTCTGTCCTTTACCCTCAACAAGAGTGAGGAAAAACTACCAAAACAACCTATTCACTATGGGTAAAAACAAAAAGACGTAGAAAACTAGATGTTACATGTGAGGGATCCCTCTCCCAGGACGGAGTTCACCATGTGTTGATATTCTGTTTGTTAATAATTATTTATCTTTTATATATGTGTCTAATCATGATATCTTAGTCCAGATGCTTCAGAGGAAAGTGGTAATATATACTATATATACAAAATAAATGTCCCTTTTCCACCATGTGGCCTGAGAGACTGAGGGTTCTGGAGTATCTGAGCTGTTCTCTGGACTGAGCTCTCCTGGATCTGGAGATCTCAAATGTTGTACCTGGAATCTGCTGAATCCTCTTGTGTTCCTTCTTCAAATTGCATAACTCCCATCTCAATGGGCTTGGTTGTATTAGTACCATTCCAGCAATTATAAGTTTTCCGCCCTGGACCATGAATGTCTTGTTCCAGGTAGGCTGGTAGCATTGAGGTTAGTATTGATGAATTCTGGTGAATGCTCATGGCTCCTCAGAGCAGAGATCAGAAGCTCCCAGATAAAGGATGATTTCTAGGTTGAGTGAGCATTAGGAAGGATCAAATGAGAGAACTGATATGTTCACATACTGTTCTCCTCAGTACATCCACAACACACGACCACAGTGATGTAGCACAGAAATCGGGGCCCTGTTTATGTGCCTCACATCCTGCCCTTTTTATACAACGGCAACAACATCACAAAGACATATGCATCTATACTTGACATTATACAATTAATGAAGAAGTCATTACCACACATAATAAATTCGTTTCCTCTGTTACTGTATTTACTTTTTGATATTTTCTACTTTTGCAAGTTAGTCTGTCGTAGCTTTCATTTCACTTTGAGCACGAGACAGCATAAGCTCATAATTGTGTGCATGTATGTGCAGGTCCACAGAATCAATAACTAAACATGGAAAAATGAGCCACAAAGCAGCAACAACATCTATGAGATTGGAAGTTAACTAAATAGATCAACCTCACAAAAAAAAACAAATCAGTGCGCATGGATGTTATCTTCTAATTCCGTATAACACACTATTATGTTGAAAATTGGCGACCACATTCAGTAGCTACATATTTAAAAATCCCCTCTGAACTGAATAATTATAGTTATTTCAGTTTGATAGGGCGGCTTTTTTGTTTTGCCACACTGTGCTCCCTTCCTGTAACTTTTGTTTTTCTTGGAACCAAAAGACATTTTGTCCTAAGGAGGAAAATCCTACAGTATTTAACATGTCATGCATGGAACTGACTCCAAGTCAGTGAAAAAACACACAGCGGACTTGTCTTTCCAAACAGGTCAACAGAAGGAGAGAAGCTGTCCCAGTGAGCTCTGTCAGTCACTCAGAGACAAGAATTTAACTTAAACATAAAGCCACGGCAGAGGGGCTGTTCTCCAATTGAGAAGAATTCCTTTAATGAATGACAAGCAGCCCTAAGATTCTTTAGGGAGAAGATATTTGAAGTCTTTACTCACAGTTCAGACAGGCATGCAGAATGTCCTCTATAATTTGTCCACAGAGCCCAGGCATTTCTCTGCAGCATCACCTACACACACGTTATTTGCTCTGGAAACAGGTCTTTGCTTTGATCACAAATAACAATATTCATCATTTGTTTTAGGAGACAGGAGAATGTTTTGAATGGCTCCGAAATGGTTCTATTCAAATAAGAAACTCTTCAGATCTCAGTGAGCTGCAGGGGATGGGTACTTACTGTGAGAAAGTAAGTGTAGTTTTAGTGTGATAGGAAATGTATTTTATGTTTTGGTGACGTCTATATCTGATGATGCCTATGTGATAATGTATGGAAATGGCTTATATGGCAGTTTTCCTACCTTATGCAACACTCAAAGCACTTTACAGTACAAGACACATTCACACATTACACTTTAATATAGTGCTTCTATATGTAGCACATTTTCTATCACACACTGTCAGCATAGCCGTTTGGGGTTCAGTACCTTGCCCAAGGACACTTCAGCATGTGGAACGGATCCCGGGATCGACCCACTGACCTTCTGCTTAGTGGACAGCCCTCTCCATCTCCTGAGCCACAGCTGCGTAAGTGTGCGCCACTGTGATATAAGTTGTGAGGTTCATAATCAAGTGAAAAGTGACAAGAAAAGGCCAATGTACAAAGGAAGAGAGACACCTGGAAGTTCAACTGACTGAAAATACCCTGTCATGAGTCAGCAGCAGGTTCTTTTAAGGGTTTATGAGACAGAGAACAATCATGTGGCTCTTCCTCTCCATGCTGCATGAGGAAAAGAGATTTGATTCATCACATCATGCCTGTAATTCCTCTAATAATTAGCAACTCTCAACATTCATGAAGAATTTGTTCTACACGGCTCAGTTTTTCATGGAATGGCAATAGTTGTTAAAACCCTTTGGGGAATGGTCTACAAATATTGTTGCACGTGCCACAATACAGATACAAGCTGCTGGGAATCCTCAGAGTTGTATTGCCAATTGCAATCAATCAATCCATTAAATCAACAATTCATTTGAAGCCTTTTAGGATGTTGCTCTGAGGATCATTTACTTATAAGAACTCTCATGTAGCGTAGCATTTTAACGTGTCCATCATTAGCTCGTGCTTTAAAGCTATGGAGGGGAAAAAAGACAATGGCAAAATGAAGGGATGAAGAGATTTTATGAGACAATACCATATTTCATATTTCCACAGACAGATATTGGCAGATGTTATTCAATTCAATAAACAAATCATATTTAAAATGTAAATTCTTGAAACATACATCAAGTTGGGCAGAATTTGTGCAATACTGTATACATGTATGTATGTTTTTCTTTTTCTTTAATTATAGAATAGACCCTGCATCACCACTACTGTTTCACACTGTGCAGGGGGCTGTACTTTAGTGCATAACAAAAGTTGCATGTACCTTTATTTTTGCTCACATGAACGAGGCTATTCACATGTCCTCTCACATCTTATTCAAAACTGCACGTACGTAACCTGGATGAGATTCAGCATTTTCATCGGTTGCTGTAAGAAATCCATAAATACAGCATCAAAATGTCTGCGTTGCAGCGGTGACTGTATGTACAGAAGCGAGCGAGGTGGATTTGAAGCGTTGAGATAAGTTGTTGACCTGGACACAGTTTGGAAAATACCAGCCCTTCAGTTGATTTCCTCCAATAGTTCAGTCCTGTGGCAGAGTGTCGGTATAAAGGCTTGTTCAGCTCTACGTCCATGAGGCGATAAACACGTTAAGATGACACACACACACAGACTTGAATGTTTCTAAGAAAAAATCCAACATTTTAGTCCTCCTCAGATTCGGTGTGTTTACATGTCAGTGTCCTAGCAACATACTTTACTGTGTTTTGTCCTGTGTGTGACCCCCGAAATGTGCTCCGTCGGTTTGGAAGCACAGAGTGAATGTAGCTGATCAGTCAATGTTAGCCAGAGTTGCTGCGGCCTCACGATGACAGAGTCATGCGTTTCAGCTGGAATTCATGGACACTGTGTCAGTTTCAGCAATGAGCAAGTTAGAAGAGAACCACACTGCTTGATTGTGTGTTTGCATGTGCGTATGCGAGACCAGCGTGCGTGTCCACATCAATTCCACGTAAAGTTTGCATCAGCAGGGTTCGGAGGTTTATTTTATGTCATAGCAGCAGAGTTATGTCATGTAAAGTAACAAAGACATACACACTTGTAAGACCATCAATGAAGGAAACAGAGATTGCACAATATATTTTTTTTCTTCAGTCACAGTTAATGCTGTCTATTTCATTTCAACTGTCACTTTTATTATAGGTTAGTGGGCAAAAAATCCTTTGTGTTTCATAAAAGTGATGGAAAGCAAATACTTAAAACGCACACAGTGATGCGGGATAAATATCTGCCGTGAGCGAATGACTCAGAACAATTACAGCCACATGAAAATATTATAGCTCCTATTCCAGTGATAAAAATATGTATTGCACTGATTTTCATCAGATGACCGCGGAGTCAGATGAAGTGTTTCTTCATCTCAATGACCAAAAGCTTTCTCCTCTGAACCACTCTCTCTGCAGACTGCATGACATGGCACGTATGTAAAGTAAAACAAAGGCTCCCAAATAAAAATTAACATTCACATCGCAACATAGCTTATCTGTTCTCGCTCAACCCGATCTGAGGGCAGCAGCGAATGCAGACACAAAGAGCAGCACTGTCACCCAAATCCTCAAGTCAGTCAATTCAAACACTGCTGCATCAGAGATATGCTTTTGGTGTTTTAATAGAAAGGAAGACTCTTTTTTTTTTCATATTTGCATTTTGACATGTTGAAATGTGGGAAAACACTGACAGCAGAATCTGAAGGAAGTCTCACTTACTACCTGTGTTTCATTACACTGTATTTCCTGCTTGTCTGTAACGTAAGAAAAATGTCAAAATGACCACTGCCTTTAACGGAAGCTTAACCATCCTTATACATGTAAAAGAAAATAACAGAAACAGTAGGGGGACAAACGCCTGTTCATTTCTCATCACAGCACACTGTACTTAAGTTTAATCGCCAGTAAATTCAATAATCCAGAGGAGCACGGAGCTCAGGCTAGTTGACTATCTCCTGTTGGTAATACATACACTGAGCACACCTCTCACAGACACACTGACTACTCAATCAGCTATTGTTACAAGTTCTTACTGGGGCTGCGGGGCAACTCCTGAATCTGATAAGAATAAATAGAAGCATATAAAAATACAACAAGCATACCTACAGTATGTCCCTGCTCTTCCCTGGTAAAAGGTGTTTAATACAACTAGATATGGTGTATTTATATACACTATGATAGTTAATAGTGACTCCTAATTTGCATATTTTTCATTTAAATGTGATAAACATTAATATATTCTCGAGTGATGATTGTTTTTTTAAATCTGTGGATTAATACAAATGTTTTAATTTTACCCATTTCGCTTCAGAGTATTGTTTTTATTAGAGCACTGGATTTATTGGTATACATACAAAGATAGATATATACAATTCATGACTTGGATCATGACAGTTTTACATTTAACTTGCCTTTGGTGGAGAGATTCCAATCGGGTTGAGCTTCAAATGAAGGACACAGGGTAAAGAGAGGTGCAACTCTCAGCCAACGGCCTTTTACAATTTTGGGCACCACTGACTCTGTGGCGAGTGAACATTTGACAGCTGAAATCAGTACATTCTGAGGAAAATAAATTGCAGTGATACAGTACAAACAGCAGAGGGGGCATTTGGCTTTGTAATTAATGTTACAGATCAAGAAGCAGTCAGTACTCTGGTACAGTACAGCCCCCCCCCCCCCCCCCCCTCCCTCTTCATTCTCATGCGCACTATGGATAGGGGACCGCCCCACTTTGTCGGACTTACCGTGGTCCCGTGATAGCAAAATACAGTTACTCCCCCCTCTCACATTGAATTATTGCAATTCCAATACTGCCCAACATAGTTCAAGAACATAAAAACAAAGGCAAGTTTTAAGAGGTGCACTAACAGATTATTTCATGCAATGTTCAGATTTTTGTCATGTATACAAAGGCATTGTGTCACATAGGCTTAGTGTTACTTTGAGCATTGCCACTTGGAACCACACAACTCAGGTCAATGGATTAGATTCTGATGAAAAGCTCTTTTCTTGACATGGATAGTTATGAACTAATAATGATTATAATATAATAATATTAATAAAAATAACTCATATTAAACCGTAGAAATGTGTGTTTGTTGACACTGATGAAGTCAGGTGGGTAACACCAACATTCCATAATACACTTGAAAGCTAGCCATGTGATGGGATTAAATGTCTTTATGATTAGTATACAGATGTGTCAGGTGTCTAGGGTGCACAACTGCCTGGCATAAGCTTAAGTGGAAGTGACAAATCATAGAGTTGCAACTATTTCTTGTTTCCTTTCCCATTTTCTCTCTCTAACAAAGAGAAGAAATAAAAAAGTATATTGCTTCAAAAATCTTTTTTTCTTTTTTTCTTTTTTAATATCGTGGAACATTTCATTCACCACTTCTTGGGTTTGTCTAGATAGACAGAGCATTACATTATCAGTCAAAGATACATACAGAAGGATGCTGTGAATCCAAAAGATTAAACGATCAACGATGGGACATGACAGTGACTAATTCCTGGGACCACTTGCTGGAGTCAGTCAGTCTGTCTGTCTGTGTCTGTCTGGGCCAACCTGCTGTCTACCAGCAGGTGGCGCAATGCAAGCACTGATGTATTGCCTGGGTGAAGGGGAGGGGCTGAGAGATGAGTCTGTCACAGTTACAGTAGTCAGTCCAAGGACTGTGGCCTCAGTGTGTTCCGGCTCTATGACTGAGGATCTGCATACCTATAGCTGCACATGCTCTCCATCCATCCATCCCTCCCACCCACCGCCTCCTACGCCTTTAGTCAGTGAGTAAAATGAAAACACAAAGTGGCTCCTCATTTGCTTTTTCCAGACGTGCTGGAGCCCCCTGCCCCGCCCTCCAGCTTGTCAGCGATTTCTGACGTGTCTAACTTCTCAGAGCCATCCCCCTTCTCTGACCTCTCCTTCTCGGACCTCTCCTCCCCCTCAGCGAGCTCTGACCTCTCTGACCTGGCATCCGCATCTCCCTCCGACTTCTCCTTCCTCTCCGAGCGGTCAGGGTCCATGGACGAGGTGCCGGGCTTGTCCCACTTGGCCATTTGCTCCTGGTCAGATATACCCGCGGTGATGTTGGAAGTCCACGCCTTCATGTCCTCCTACACAGACCAGAACAGAAATCTTAAACAAGAACTCTCTTACTTATCTACTACTAGATTTTGGGATTTACAAAAATCTGTTTTGAGATTTACACCATCTTGTAATTATAGGAGTGATAGACATTATCTGAGCCTGATACAAAGGAGAGCAACTAAAACTGTGATAATGCCCTTATTTTTTACAAACTGATTTCAGGTTTCAGTGTTGTAAATTCACTTTACTATTGTTTGCAACCCAGTGGTTGAGGCCCTCTGAAGAGCCACAAGATAACT
Source organism: Pleuronectes platessa (assembly GCF_947347685.1). Taxonomy (NCBI): domain Eukaryota; kingdom Metazoa; phylum Chordata; class Actinopteri; order Pleuronectiformes; family Pleuronectidae; genus Pleuronectes; species Pleuronectes platessa. Next base: position 21,483,727 of record NC_070640.1, on the reverse strand, counting down.
GTGATGGGTTAGGAGATGATTAATGTAAAGTTCTGATTCACAAAACCATATATTTTATTTGGACTTGTTTCATATCTTCTTCCTGTTGGAAAAATATTACCTCAGTGGTCCTAAAATAGTTATAGAAATGAAACTATGTTGGTAAGAGAGATTATTTTGTGTTGTATTCTACAAGTTTATTCCTTTTTTGTGCATCTTTAATGAAAGCTGGGACTGCGGTAAGGTGAATGAAATGCTCTTCAACACAGAAAAGAGCATCATATATGTTCCCTTTGCTGTTGCCCTGAAACTGAAACTACTGCCTGTACACAATACAATGTTATTTTGGTAAATCAGCAGAGAAAATACATTAAGGAGCTTAAATGAAATAAGCGATGCAATGTGTGGAATGTATTTGCATAAGGTGATGATCAAAATCACTTAATTTCTTCAACATGAGTATTTTGTGAATATTGTTCCATTTTTCAGAATTTGATATACTCTAGATTCTAGAAATAAACAAAAGATTCAGTTTGCCCTTTAATGCTTTCCCACTCACATACCTTGTCGGTGGCTCTAACCAGCAAGTTCAACAGTTCCTACTTAATATTGAAATCTTAAATAACAACTGAGCCTTTCCTCAGTTAAAAGAAAGGTGGATTATGTCTTGACATTAGCTTTTCTTACCCATGTCTTAAGTGAAAATGTGCTTACCTCATCCTTTGCATGGAAAACAAAGAAGTGTCCATCATTTATTCTGTTGCAAACAAAAGGAGCAGGGATTATTAGTTCCTCATCCCAGTTAAGGAAAATTACACTTTGCAATTTGCAATTTAAATCTAAATTTGAAATCAAATTGTCTACTTTTAAAGTATGAACAACAAAAAAGCTCTTACTTAAGAAGGAAAACATTTTTCTTTTTCTTGTATCCCATTGAAGGATCAAATGAGCAGTTACTAAGCTCGACGGGAGGCTCGTCATTGTACGTTGTGTTGTGGTTCCTGGCATCCTTGTAGAAGGTCAGCTGTCCCTCTTTCAGCACACAGTATACATTCACCCAGGACTTACTGTTGAACCACAACCACACATTAAGTAGATGTTAACAGATTGAGACCAAAAACATTGCTTGATTTTTACATTATAATACATTTAAATTGGTCTTTTTCCCAATGTAGTTTTTGCTTAAATTTTGCTTTCATGTTTAAAGATTGACACACAACACCTAACTCAAAAGGAATTGTCATCTTAGATGAACCATGGAGAATTTCCTCTTAAATCTAAAACTTTTAATTCAATTTATTAAATATGAATAACAGGGCTGTCCACCCTCACCAGTAGAGAACATGGAAATAAAGAAACAGCCATGTTGCTGTAGTACATTGAAGACCTAGACAATCCTATTATTGTGTATTATTAAACAGATCCTGTAATCCATTCGTTTTTTGAGCTGCAAAGTCAGTTTGATGACTTTTATTTGATAAAATACATGAATGCTGGTTTTAATATCACATTTATGGGTTGAACATGGCTTAAAACCACCAAGTTAATGGACCTTGCAGGTCCAAGGCCTAAGTAGAGTTAATATATATATAATACTAATCAAATTAATATTTTCTCTAACATAACACTGTGTGGATGATTAGCTTATCATCATGCATATTTTCACAAATTATGTTCTAACTTTTAGCACAAAGAGAAAAGGATTTTCGAGTGTGGAACTAACTATATATTTGACAAACACTACCTTGGTTGCTACAGGGTTTCTATCTTGTAGTACAATGAAGAACAGGAAAGATCTGCTCGTGCAAACATTAGCAGAAACAGTGATAGCATCCAGGGTCGACTTCAACCCAGTGGGGAAATAAATGTCCGACATGTCTCAGCTAATGCAACCCAACAAACTGTAGGAAGTTCACAATGTGCTACTTGGCCTCGGTAGCTCATTAGCTAGTTAACTGGTTTGATAATCTTTACTAACATTAGCATATTCCAGCACTTACGTCTTTTGGAAAAACTTGTAAGAAAAAAAGACACCGACCTCTAAGTATTTAAAGGCTAATAATGCTCTTGTCAGAGACCTACGCACACCTTGTCAACATATGAAAACATTTGAGGCTTCACAGATGTGTCCTGCAAAGCTACGACTGGGTTTAGCCAACCGTCACTTTTGAGCTATGTCTGTTCTATGATTTGTCAGTGATGGCTGTACCTGTTGGGGCTCCTCTGCTGAACTTCTAGGTCAGAGCTGGTGGTCTTTTTGCGATAGAGGAAGCCTTCATTGTGGGCATTGAGTGAGGGTGGCTGGGGTGTCGTTGGGGCTCCAGTTGCTGGGGCTGAGCGAGAACGTCGGTTCTCCTCAGGCTCTTTTGGACGGGGCCTCCTCCTTGGTTTTGGACGGTCACGGGCGCGAGGTCGTCCGTCAAAACGAGTCACTGGTGCTGAAAGGCTGCTAGGAGGCCGATAGGGGTCTCCCCGTGCCTGAGAAAGCAGAGAAAAACATGAATCTGATGCAAAGACACAAAGAAAATGAACATTAAAAACACTGTATGTAAGCTAACTCACAGATGCTGCTTCTCTCTCCTGGACCTGTTCTACAATCTCTGCCATGGTATTTCTCTTCTCCCTGTAGTGACAACACAGATGAGTCACCCAAACAACCATCACAATTGTATGCAACCTTCAAAATCATTGGGATCACACTTGACAGTGCTGATGAGGCATTCGCTGTAAAGCAACATTTTGCAAAGTTCATTTGAATTGCAGTGTGACCAGCACGACTCGTACCCTGAGCGCTTGTCAGAGCCATCTTTAATGGAGCCCTCCAGGTCACTAGAGTCCTGCCTCTGCAGCCTCGGCTTGCCCGTTCCCTCTTGTTCACTGGACGACTGTCTCTCCAGGCGTCTCCTGTAGCGCTCCTGACGCACAATCATTGGCAACTCGTTTAGCCTGGCCTGGATCTCCTGTTCACTGGAGGTCTGCCTACCCAGCTTGTACTCCCTCTCTCGCCTCAGATGGTCCATCTGAGGGTCAGAGCGACTACCGCGGGGATCCCTCTGGAGACGGCCATGAAGGAGCTCCAGCCCAGACTCCGGTCCCATCATGTCTGCCATTGGGATGTCACCGTACTGTTCCCGCTGCACTCTGCTGGCTTCTAGGAGGGGGTTTACAGCCTTGTGGATGTGGTTGATCCTGGGCTGCATGAAGTCAGCTTTGAGGTGCTGCCATGCGTATGCCATTTTAGGGTCCATGATGCCGCCACTCTGAGCTAGGTAATTGGAACTGCCCAGACTTCCACTGCTGTACTGATTTTGTGCCAGAAGGCTTGAGCTACCAAATCCCCCACTGCTCTGATAATTCTGCGGTATGTATCCAGAACCCATATTAGGCTGTTGCACCAAGTACCCAGAACTCCCCATGTTAGGCTGCTGTGCCAAATACCCAGAACTCCCCATATTAGGCTGTTGTGCCAAATATCCCGAACTCCCCATATTAGGCTGTTGTGCCAAATATCCTGAACTCCCTAAATTAGGCTGTTGTCCTAAGTATACAGGACTTCCCATATTTTGTGTTTGGGCCAAATATCCAGAACTGCCCATATTTTGTTGAGGGAGTAATCCAGGGCCTCCTAAACCTCCACTACTTGGCTGCTGAGCTAAATTACCCGAACTCCCTAATCTGCCACTGCTAAAATGGTTTTGGATACTACCCACACACCCAGCAGTCAGTCCAAAATACCCAGAGCTTTCTGCACTGCCGACAGTTTGATGGTTTATTCCAAGGTAAGTAGAAGTGTCTGCTCCACCACTATGGGAGGTCAATGCAGAGAAACCGGAGTCACTTCCACCTCCAGCTGCCTGGTGGTTCATCCCAAGGTACGGGGAGCTCATCAACTTCCCACTGCACTGCTGTTCATGACCGTGGTAGCCTGATCCATTTATGACTGGCTTGTAGTTGGCTAGCGTTGAGGACAATCTCTGGGTGGCCGGAGTGGCACCCATATCCAGACAGGTCTGTAAGGGTTTGGGTTCTATATGTGCCTGTACCGTCTGCCTCAAGAAAGGTGAGGTAGCACTGGTTGCAGCAACGTTTGGAGTCAGACAAGATAATGGGAACATCCTTCTGCTGGACAGGGGAGTTGTCTTTTTCTCCTCCTCTTTCTTCTTCTCAGCCTAAAAGACACAAGACATAAACCCAGTTACAACCAGAACTCAAAGGTAGGATGGATCCAATAAATTGTTGGTATAACAACTTATCAGGGATATTTGTTAAATTAGTGTTTTACTGGCTACTAAATGACGCTTCACAAGAAGCAGATGGGGTGCAGTGAGTGAAGGTGCACGAAATGAAGTAAATGTCACAAAATGGATTTAAGCCCATAACAATACATGTACCCATGTCTGCTAGGCAAACACAACAGGCCAAGGTCACATTTTTCCTTTAGCAGCATTCAATTCTGACTCCACCAAACTGATTAAACATTTATCTACAGTCGAGCTTACTGCGGAAAGCTGGCGGAGGGAGCTGAAGCGTTCTTTCCAGGTTACAGCAGCCTTGCGGAAGGCCTCGTGGCGGAGGATGAGCTGCTCAGCCTCGTCTGTTTGGGCCGGGGCCTCTCCTGCTTCTGGCTGCTTGGAGGTGATCAGCGGCTCCTTGGCTTTTAGCCAGGCTTCCGCCCTCACCGTCTCCTGGGCAAACTGGAAGTATTCCTGCTCTGGAGGTGACAGCAGACCAACAAGATGGTTACCATTACACCGCATTTTAATGCACCGTCTAGTAAAATCTGGTGTTTACATACAGTCTGTGTGTACACATTGTGTGACTTATGGTGATGGTTATGTTGTTGTTATGTTTTAGCTCACATCTTAGATTTGTATCTGTGGGTGAGCGTGTAATGTTGGCACAAACAGGAACAATCAGATTCATACATGATTCATGATACATTAACTGCACATAACAGGATGAAAGGGAGTTTAACTCCACTCCACATTTAACACTTTGCTGTGTTATAAACTGCTTCTGCTCTAACAGAGACATTTACTGAGCTACTCACTGCGCTGCAACCTTTCCTGGTGCTTGTCCCATTTTTCAACAAGATCCTTCTGCTTAGACAGAAGACTGTCCAGCTTCTCTTGGATCTGTGGTGACACACAAATGACAGTCATGATGACAGCAACATACTGCTCCATCTTAATTTGAATAAGTTTTGTATAGTATTGGTTTTATGAATTGTATTTTGTGGCTGATCAATAACCAACCTCTTCTGATGCAGGGTTTCCTGCAGCAATCAGGATCTTGCCCAGATCCGCACACTGCTGTATGGTCTTGCTCCGGCCGTCTATTTTGGCTTTCAGCTCCATGTGTTGTTTTATCATCACCTCCAGAGCTGTTAAATCCCTGAGGAAAGATTAGTTTGGATAATTCAGATTAGATTAAGGAAAACTACTTTTAGGGTACTCTTGTACCTGCAGATTGTAAAATCACATCTGTAAGATTTACAACTATACCAGTTTACATATTGCACTGCAGCAAATTAAACATATGAGTAATTTATTTAAAATAATGTTTAGGCTCTTTAGCTTCATGAGTGGAAACAATTTATCAGGATAAATAATTTTCATGTATATTAATTTAAAATCCCACATTTCCCTCAAAGGGTTCATAATCTGTACAGGTGAAGAAACCTAGACAATTACTGATTAAGGTGAAATATTGTTTAAATTAATGAGTCATGTTTTACTTTAAAAAGGCAGAAAATACTGAGAAATGTCTGAGAAACGTCCTAGGAGAGGGATCCCTAAAAAATGGGTTTCTCTGAGGTTTCTACATTTTTGATGAATAAAATAAACAAATAAAAAGTAAAAAAATAAATAATTTATCCCTTAAAGAAAACAAGTTAAACGTAAGAAAAATAGAGGCATCAAATCTCACCATGTAAGAAACTGGAAATAGGCCATTTTGAAACTCAATTAACCAGTTATCAAAATACCAGCTGATTTTTTTGCTGCATCTGTAGTTATTTCAACATTTACTTGAAGATTTCAAGCCAAGTTGGTATTGTTTCAAACTTGTAGCACAGTTATACTGGGAAAAAGATAATGGCAGTGATCACAGTGTCAAAGTGATAGCCCACACCTACACCATATGAAAAATGTAATAACAGATGTCGTCAAAATTAGGCAGAGGTAGCACAGCAGCTTAATATGACACTGCACGGTAATGAAAGTCAAGTCTACAGCTGAACTAAACAGTGAAAAACTAAATCAGAATAAGCCTGGACGACACACTGACAACTATCTATTTTTCATCTCAACACAGTGGAGTAACCAGTGCAAAGCTGGGCGGGAAGATGGCAAATGTCTCACCTGGGCTCATCCCAACCTATCTGGCCCATGATGCCTTCCATCCACATCAGGTTTTCACGCACTACCGAGAAGAACTGCACCTTATCGGTCACTGAAGTAACCTGGACGCGACTAGCCCCGCAGGAGCTCAGCAGCTCCTTCCACGCCTCCATCACCTCCTGCTCTTTGGCCATAATGGCCTCAGCCTTCTCACCAGCATAGATAGTCCTCAGCTGGGCGGCGTTCTCCTGGAGCTGCCTCACCTGCACCAACACAGGATAAATGAATGGCTTGATCACACTGAAGCCAATGCAAGTACAGTCAGTGAGGAAGACTTGATTTACTCTGGGTTTCAGATCTTTAATAAAACAAAACAAGCTTTTTCAAATACATAGACAAACAAAAAATGAAATAATGAAATATTGTTGTATAGTCTAAAGGCTGGGTTAGGGACACTCGTATAGGTTTTTTAAAGAAAAACGACTCTAACTACACTATGACTCATGGGTTTGGAAAGAAGTCATATCACTTGCCTGTGCCACTAGCAGTTGAAGGGCATGCTCAAAGGAGTGCATGAGTCTCTGCAGGGTGGCTGGATTGGTGATGTTGGCCTGGCAAGCCCTCACCTCTGGCAACTGCTTCATCTTCCCTGCGATCTGAGCCAAGACCTGCAACACAGGACAGTGGCATCATCACGAGCGCTTTAAAAATAGAAGGCGCGTGTCACGGCCAGACAGTTTCCCTTTGAGGCAGTACGACGCACCTAGGTCAGGGACAGATATTTGTTTTGACTGTACCTCTTTGCAGTCGGTGAAGAACTTGTGCAGCTGGTGCGAAGCTGCCAGCATCTGTCGGCGGGTCTCCATCAGCTCCAGGAGGTCCGCCCACGACTCATTTAGTCCATCCTTCCACTCAGCGATGGTGGCCGCGTCCGAGTGGCCACAGTCGATCATCTCGTTCACCATTTTGTTCACCTGCTCCATGCGCCGCTGGCCGATGTTGTTGGTTTCTGCGGCAAACTTGGTGAACGTCTCCTGAAGCACCTGAAACACCGAAATCGCAGATCAGTACAGACACTGGACTCAGTAACGTGAACTCACTCATTCTGATACACCAGCCCTGCAATAAATTCCACCTTTGTGAGGCATATTATTCGTTTTAATCAATGAGACAATGCATGATTTCCATTCAGCTAAATATATTGAATCCCATGACCTGGAAATCAACCATGTTCTACCATCAGTGAGGAGGATAATGTATGTTTTGTCATGCTCAGACTAAAGAATAAAACTGGTTTGTTTCAATGCAAATTGGTCATCTAAAATGTATAATGTGATTGTGTTCACAAAACTTCTGGCACGCCGCCTCATTCTGTTAAAGTGGAAAGGATCTAGACCTCCTTACCACTTGATGGCGGAACGATGTAAAAGTCTTAAAGTTGATTAAAACAAAATTCAACCTGCGGGGGGGTATATTCAAATTGTACAATTGTGACCAATCCTAGAGAATATATTACAACTCTGGATTAGTCCAATTCTTCTGTGTCAATAATATTGAAACGAAATTTAAGATATTACAATCATAATCGTAACTTTTAAATCCATATTAATGGAGAAATTGCTACATTTTTGCTTGCCAGGTATTCGCAAGGCATTCTGGGTACCCCTTGGTTTGGTGAGGGTCTGATAATCTATGTTTCGAGGGCTATACAGCCCCAACACTTAGCCCAATCCCTCCGTCCCCACAGGTATTGGGACAGCCTACCCCTACTTGTGAACGTGCAAAACGAAGTGTAAGGGTTAAGAGCTAGGGCCAAGGAGTGAAATGGGATTGGGCCTTAATCTACAAAAATAGGAATACACCCCTCAGTAACATATAATATAATATAATATAATATAATATAATAATTGGTCATAAATATTGATGAACTAAATCAGACATGTTTAGAGGACTGATATTAATAAATGTGTGCAGTTTGGTGGATCCAAATAAAAATCCAGATCTGGTGACAATAAAAATCAGTTCAATAATTGGTCAATGTATTCGGTGGATCCCACGTAAAAAGATGTCATATTATTACACTTATATGATCGTGGTTTGTGCTGTTTGAACAAGGGTTTGTATCAGTCTGCTGTGGTTACAGTGGTGTAGCTACTGAAATGAGGGACTGACCGTGACGTCCTCAAGGTCATGGCCCAGGTCGGTGGAACTGGCCACCGCCTCGCGCTCAGTGATCCACCTCTCCAACTCCTCTACATCCTTGTTGAGCTGATAGAGCCAGTACTGCTGTTCCAGTTTGGTCTTCCTGTGCTCTACCATGTCCTTCAGAGACACGTACAGCCGATCTATGTGGGACTGCTGCTTGGTGATGTGCTCACTATTGAAAGTGTTAGAGCAACCAACAGGGGAATTATTGGTGTGTTATTCCTATACCATTTTACAAGAAAAATGTAGAAATTAGACATTTTAAGTGTGAGGGGTGTGAGGGAAGGTCATGCCAAACCTGTCTGGATGTCCCATTTCCAGTAGACGCGTGCATTGCTGGGATAACATGCCGACTGTCTCTGCATATGTCTCAACTGTTTGCTCCAGAGCCAGATGGGCCTTCAGCAGCTGCAGAGTGCTCGCCTCATCCTGAAAAATATGAGACTAATGTGAGGTTGTCGGTGTCATATGTTCACTGAGGATTTACCGATATGAAATACACAGGGTTGTCCGTACCGTGCCTTTTTCCTCACTGACGAGATAGAGCTTCTGACCGGACAGCCAGGACTCCACTTTAGCTGCCTCGCTGTAGTACTGCTGAGACTGCAACATGGCGTCCAGCATCACAGACCTCCTCTCCGTCTCCAGCTGCAAAACTTCCCACAGCTGGCGCACATGACCCGCGCCTTCACGTACAAACTCCACCTCAGGAGTCCTCAGTGAAGCGATGATGCCCGCCCGATCCAGAACCTCCTCTACACGAGCGCGGCGCCCGGTCAGATCCCTCTGGAGTGTCTGAGGGACCGATAAGAGGTAAGTTCCCTGACTTAGAATTTAGGTCACATCCCAGCTGACCGTCACAATATGTCATTTTTGACACTTACCTGGTTCTTCTTTACATGCTGCTGTACACTCTGGAGGTTATTCCCATAATCCTTACAGGAGGCCAGGGGAAGCCTCTCCTGAATCCACAGCTATCAAGAAGACAAAGTCAGGTCGTTTTTCAGAAGGATTAATTCCTCTAAATTCAGATTCCTTAAATACATAAAACCATAAAACATAACCCTCCTACTGCGGTTTAAACCCATAATGTTCGTTGATAACACTTGACAGGTTTGAAAACTGTAACAAGCACGAAAAAAATACCTCAAAATGCTCCTATTATATAAAAATATTTTTCAAATGAAAAAGGTTGAGAACATACACTTCCCAATGAAAATAGTTATTTTAAAATCCAAGCCAACACTTGACATCTCTAGTCAGGTTAAACATGTGTGAGTGTGAGAGTGTGTGTGTGTTTATGTGGTCCAGGTATTACTCATGTTCTTGGGACCTAAATCTGTTTACACAATCACAAAATGGGAAACTGTCCTCGTTTATTGGGACAGAAATCAAGTCTCCATAACTTCAGTCATTACATTTTAGAAAGGTTTGGTTTAGGTTTAGGTTAAAGTTAGGGTAAGGGTGAGTGCTAGAGTTAGGCAAGTAGTATATATGTTACAGTTAGAGTTAGTCTCCAGGACATCAATGTGATGTCCGCTATAGTCATGGAGACACAACTGTGTGTGTGTGTGTGTGTTTGTGCATGTTCTTGTACCAGTTGAAGTTATACACCTTAGAGAGTGAGGTGAGATTATTGTAAAATTATTATTACTAGATTTTATTACTATTATTTTTGGATTTATCATTTCTGTAATTCAAGATGGTTTGCCAACATTTGCTATAAATTTCTTTGCACAAATAATCCATTTCCACCTGGTCACATTTGAAGCATATGATGATCAACATGAGTTTTAATGTATTCAGTAAGTCATTGTTGGGGTTGTAATAACGCCTTGTTTTGATCAGAAACAATTAAGCGAATGCAGGTATCCAGATTTCAAACCTGATGAAATTTGACCTGAAAACAATAGGAGGGTTAATGCAGTAACTCTAACTGCTGTGTGAAAAAGATCTGCGTGTATGGAGGAGAGCTGTGCCACTCACTATCTCATCCTCCAGGTCCTGGGCGACTTGGTGCATCTCTTTGGAAGCCAGCAGGATGCGGCGTCTCTCCTTCAGGGGCTCAATGAGGCGGACGATGCGCGTCTCCACCATGCCTGACTGCTCGCCGCCTCCCTTGTCACCTGCCATCAGGCCTCGCTGGGGTAGGCAGACCCCCTGCAAGCTTCCCAGCTCCCCCACATCCTTGTAAAAGTCCCCTATCTGAGACTCCATAGCCTGCACGGGGGGAAAGAGGGAGGTCATGTTACAGGCATGGACAAACACAGCACATCAGCTTTTTCCTATCAGAACATTTCAGGGTTATGTAATAGACTGCCTCACTTCAAAGAGAAAAAAGCATATGGTGCATATTTTAATGCCATTGAACCGCGTGTTTAGGGCATACCACAACAGTGGCCTGTGTGAACACATGTAACAGCTGGGAAAATTACATAAACTACAATGAGCTGAACTACACAGTCTGTCAGAGTCATGAGCTACAACGGGGCTGATTATAGAGTTTCAGTCAGACTGCTGCTTGAGTTAAATGTCAAATGGGTGGAGTCCAAAAAGTAGAGTTATGATGATATATATGTATTCTGCTGTCACTGTATATATTCTGTTTACACTGAAGATATCATTTCTACTCTATTTCAATATTTTAATTTCTTGCGTTTATATTGCATGTTGACCTCTTATTACTTTCACTGATATCTATTTTTCACTGTCCTTTTTTCTCTTGCAACACATCAAATTTCCGAGCTTTATCTTATATCATTTCATCTCATCTCATCTCAATTTATCGCAAAGATATAATTATTCTTGGAGCGGGAAATGAAAAACTTGGGTGAATATGCCCAGATCAGTCAGACTTTTGGTTGGCTGGATCATTTACTGTCACTCTCCCATCCCCTCTCACCCTGTTTTGTGTCTTATTGCCACTATCACTATCTAATGAAGGCTAAGTGTCAAAAAGATTGAAACAAATCTAGATTTAAATGATATATGCTTCCGTAGTAGGCTGTGCCATTTTGTACATAAGTTACAGTTTACATAAACAACATAAACAAAATGGCTTAATCTATGGAATTAATGTTTGTAGGCGCTTGAGTGCAAACATGCAGTTAAAACAGGGCAGTGTAAAGGATGACAATGAGCTAGTGATGGCTGAGGATTTACAGAGGGTCTGGTTGTTGGTGGTAACTAACAATTTTATCATGTCTGGCCTCAGAGCACCTGCAACTTGCTTCACATATGAAGGGTTCTTCTCAGAATCCCGCCGGGGAGCCTTGACACTTGCCTGAAACTTCTGCAGCTGCTCATTGAAGGTGGGCAGGTGGTGCGCCTGCTCCAGCTGAGGGGGCTGCTGCTCCAGATGGGAGAGTTGGTTGTCGAGGTCCGAGTAGCTCTTCACCGCCGGCTCGGGCTTGTTGTTTTCAAAGAGCTGGCGCGCCTTGGCCTTGGTGGTGCTCTCCAGGTCGGACCAGCACTCTCTGATCTCCTCCAGCTTCTGCTGGACGACCGGACGCAGCTCCGGCTTCTCCTGGATCAGCTCCAGACCCTCCTGGAGACAGAAAGTCAAGTTTATCCACTGAATAACACTGTTCGGACTTTACTGCAACTCACAGTGTATTTCAACACATGCTAAACCTGACCTATTTAGAACTTACATTATGTGTTGGGCTGTCATTTCCTGGCTGAGTGATTTATTTCGCCTCTAACTCAAATGTCAGCTCTTTCTTCAAGGGATGGTTCGTATGGGCTGATATGATTGTTGTCTCACTTGGGACTAGAAATGAATTACAGTGGAAATGTCCACCACTTGAGATGTTAAGATTAGGAATCTGATAACCTTGTATCAACTGTTTTTTTTTAATCAAAAGGCACTTGTTGTTCATAGAAAGAGTAATATTGTAGGAACTAAACAGCCCCATTCTCAACCATGTACCTTTGGATCTAATTTATTCCACATAATTCCAATTTAAGTTTACACCGAACTCTTCTTGTTTTAGTTAAATCATTGTTTTTGATTTATTAGTAAGCTTTAAATTAAATTCCATGTACTGTTTTTATTCCTAAGGCCTTTAATTTCACACTTCCTTATCTATTTTTGCAAATGTTTTTGTTTCATGTTTTTGTTTACTTGGTTTGGTGGAATGCTTTGTTTATTTAAAAAAGAAATAAAGGTTGAATGAGTGAATATTTAGTTCATTGTATTTATTCAATTATTTCAGATCAAGACTGTGAGAGTACCATTACATAGTGTTAAGAATCTCGGTGACATAATTCAGTTCCTTCCCCAAAATAACTTGGGACAACTCAGCTCCATGCCAAGGCTCGGAGCCCCCAGCTTGCAGGGAGGCAGGTGTATGGAGCAAAGTGTGGCCCCGGGCTGACCTAAAAATCATGCATGTTAAATCTAATAAAGCCCTGCTCTGTCCTTAGCTTGTGCTCCTCTGACTCCTCTCCCCTCTTTAATACTCCAGCTTCGTTCACGTCGTGATCTGGATGCAGGGAGATCGAGGATTGAGGCATTTTGTCTTTGAGAAAATGAAGCATTTCCTATCATCACTCTCCTCCCATTACCTATGGTAGGAGGTGTTTGCCTTTTATGACAAGATTTGGGATATTTTTTTAATATGGCTCACAAAAGCTCATTCGTAGTGCAGGCCTTTGAGGCTTTCAGATCCCTGCAGTGTCTTTCTCTCTATGTTTTAAGAAAATAGCTCTGTTTTTTCACTGATCTATACTGTATGATAGTGGGTGATGTCTTCATCATTTACTTAGCTTGTATTGTACTAACAAGTGTGCAGATGATGGATTTTATCTTCTAAATCCTGCTTTACTCCTTCATCTTTCACAGAGAGCAGGGCCTATATCCTATGGCTTTCATAATGCAGTGCTGCATTCCTCCTCTTGGCACAGGCTCACTGCTTAACTGCTGCTAGTGCTCACTCTCTCACATCCCTCTCTCTCGCTCCTATCTTCCCTCAGCCTCGCTCTCCGTCTCATAATGCAGAGCCAGCAGAAAGCAGGTCTCTCTCTCTCTCTCTCTCTCTCTCTCTCTCTCTCTCTCTCTCTCTCTCTCTCTCTCTCTCTCTTGGCTTTACTGACACACAGAGTGAAGCAGAGGGAGAGGGAATCAGAGAGGGGGTGGAGAGAGGAAAGGAAGAGGGGAAGCAGAAGGAGAAAGAATCAAAGGTTTGTAGAACAGGGATGGGGCTGCGGGTGTGTGCTCGGCTCTGCTACAGCCTGGGCACAGTTGGATCCAAAGGGCATCTGCGAGGTGAATTTTCGAGGCAGTCATGGCTGACATAGTGTGATATTTTAATGGCTATACCACAAATGAATAATGCTATTATGGCAACACTGTCTTCTTCTGCGGGCTTTCTTAAAATGCTGATGAAGCATAGTGAAACAGTGGGTGGTATTACAAACAAAAATGTATTCACACCTACTGCGTTGATAAAGGTAACACTGGGAACTTCTGCATAACGTTAAGCTTCTGCTAACGGTAAATTCACAAAAACACCTAAACCCTGAGCAGATGTCCAAACTCAAATCTGGCTAATCAAAGAGTCATCATACTGCGAAACTCACTACGTGTTGTTTTGTCCCCTGCAGCCCAACCCACAATGCAACACTAACATGACCATATATGTATTTACAATAACATCAGAAAAAGCAACTTTTTTGCCAGCAGCGGCATCTGTTTGCAATTCTGGATTTTTCAATCTAGATATAAACTAAGTCATACTTAGTAAAACACACTCATGACCTGCATATGATAAAAAAAATATCTTGGCTCATAGATCGTTTTTGGGAAGGCTGTGGCTTGTGCTTTAATTTTGAAAAAACAGGAAAGAAATTACTGACCAGTGTAGCATGGAGGGCAATTATTATATAAGTACCATTATCATAAAATAGAAACGTACCATCCAAACAACTGTCTGATATGAAATGCCATTATCAGCCTTTGTTCTCAAATGTATTACTCCTAAATAGCAGAAATGACATTAATCTATTTTACATGATGGGACGGTGATGATTCTTCGGCAAAGATATAACAAGTTTATTTAGATGTAAAGTGAGGCATGTTTTTAATCTGGAGGAAAATGTTAAAAAACAAAAAGGTTTAGTAGACAGAAAATACAGACATGTGAGGACAGATTTAAAAGAAATAAGAGAATATTGATGTAATATAAGAATCATCTGAAAACTAACTGACTTGGTTAACAAACATACTAAGAAAAACAACACTACTGAAAGAAACTGCAGGATGTTCCTGTGATCCTCATCACAAGCACCTATTACAGGAAGGACCACTGATAATTGGACAATGATAAATAATACCTGTAGTTGCAATGTTACTTTTTCAAAGTATCATGCTTAATATCATCTGCAATATTACACATATTTACTCAAATTTTCATTACTACTTACTGTCCATTTAGTTTAGTATTACTTTACTGTTTCATATAACTAATCTCATTTCCATTTCTATTATAATTTCCATTAGGTACTCATTTGATCTACATCAACTCTACATATTTAAATCCTCACTAAAACATTTTATACTTTTATTTTCACTTCTACTTTTAAACCAAATACTTTTTTATTTCTGCTGAACACGATTCAATTGTGTTGCTGTAATCTTTAAGAAAAACGGTACAATAATCTATTTTTTGTCGCGAGCATCAAGAAAATATCAGGTTTGTTAAACTACTGGATGTGAATGCCACTCATCAAATCCTAATATGACCTCAGGTTTATTTACATACCAGTGTGTTTGGTGGGACCCAGTTAGAAAAAGCCCTGAGAGGTTAGTTGCATGCAGCTTCAACTGAGCCTGTGTCTTTTTCGTGTGCATTGTCAATATATTTACAGAATACTGTGAGGATGACATGTATATCACTCCTAGTCTAAACCAGAGCTGGGTGTTTCATGAGCTCTAGCAAACAAGTCTTTGGAGAAATAAACTTGGAATAATTATTTGCATTTTGTGCCTGATTTAACTTTATTCAATTCACTGACCTTGTGAGTATTGATGCAAGTTACTGAGATCCTTAATGCACAACTAGAAACTGTCTGAGCAGGACATTGTTTCACACACCCAGGCACTTAAGATCTGGTGGAAGAGGTTCAAATTAGCTTACGTAGCAATACCATGCAGCGATATTGTCAAAATCCTTAAGTAGATGCGACCTATTATGCAAATGTAATAGCAAGGTTGTCGTCATGTAGTATTGATACCGCTACAGTATGCCTGGTATTAAATGATTAGCCAACCTCATAGTAGAACATGTAGTCTTGATACAGATTTAACACCATGAGACAATGTGACATACATGTTTCAATCTAATATCGCTTGGTCTTGAATTAAGTGAGCTTTCAGCGATCATGTTTCAGCACTGTTACTTAATGTGTTAGATGCAAATAAATGACAGGATATAATAATGTAATAACCTTAAAGCTTACTGAATAATTCATAGGTCAAAAAATCCAAACTGCTCGGGAATTATATGTTTATTATGACAGGACACAGTAAACCGCCTTCTTTAATTGCATCTGCTGTGTGTGTTATAGTTCTTGTTGTCTACTGTTGCAATGAAATAAAAAACATTTCTCCCATAGAGAATAGATGTAGAAATTTAAGGTATGTTTGAGCTGTGGATCTGAATTAAAGCAAAAATGTAATCACTTTCTTGACTCTACTATTTAAAGTGTTAAACACAGCATGAGTCAACTGTTTCCTTAGAGTATTTAATTCTTCTGTGCCATAGTTAGATAATCAGTTCGGAACAATATTTTGCGAGATGTTGTTTACCTGACATCACTATAACAACCCAAACCAATAAAGAAAAATCTATCAAATCTGTAAATTTATAGAAGAGAAAAAGAGTAGAGGGGCTGAATGGGTGTTTTATTGTTATCTGGATGTAAAACTTAATTTGACCACTGTTTTTCACCATTAAAATCACACCAAAGAGTCACACTTAAAAATATACACCCTGAAAGAAAGAAAAATGTCTTCCTTAATGCTGCGAATCTCTTCATGTGTGAATTATCAGGTCATGTTTGAATGTAAATATAGTGGCAGAACTTGGTGCTGGTATTTACTCAGTTTACAAGGTCATTGTTGTTTTATAATACACTAAGAAAAATAAAGAGATTAAGAGATATTTTAAGAAAGAACTTGAGGGATATGAGAAGGAAGTCTTTGCTTTTTATTCCCCACAGTCAGATTTTTTATGCAATACATGATGGAAAAAGGATATGTATATTTACTGGAAAAAAATTATGATAAAAAGGGCTCTACCACTGTACTGGGTGACATTTTCTTTCCTTAAATGGAAATCTATAAAATGCAATATATATAAAGTACACCATCCGGCTATATACTCACCAGAGCATCACATGTGTTCATTCACCCCTGAAAATAACTCAGAGCAATATGGGTTTACACCCATTTGAGCAACACTAGGAATAATTAATTTTTAATTTGGTTTGGAGTGAAACAGACAGGGAAAAGATGTCCGACAGTGTAGGGCCTTCTCACTACAGACCCTGTCTTGTCATAGTGGGAAATAGGCGTCGCTGATATGAACGGTGGCTCTGTTCTGTTCAGGAGCCCCAGTTTTGGCCAAACGTAAGACCACACACTTGCCATTTGTAAGAAACGATTTCATAGTGGTGATA
Organism: Pleuronectes platessa; assembly: GCF_947347685.1. Classification (NCBI taxonomy): domain Eukaryota; kingdom Metazoa; phylum Chordata; class Actinopteri; order Pleuronectiformes; family Pleuronectidae; genus Pleuronectes; species Pleuronectes platessa. The sequence goes on along the minus strand of NC_070640.1, from coordinate 21,466,520 downwards.
TCCGATACTTGGGATCTCACAGAAACTCGCGTGATCAAATGTGACCTCAGAAAAAAAAAAAAAGCAAGGAGGAGGATCCATGTTGTCACTATATGCAGTTGCGTGTGGTCTGTTTTGAGCGAAAAACAAATGAAGAGAAAACATGAATCGTTATCAGGGAGGCTCCGAAACATTCAGTAGTATTAAGTTTATTTTTTAAACCCCTCACACCTAAAGATTATTTGGGCAGATAATCAGCTCCATTTGGCCTCTAATCGAAAACGCCCAGCGATAGTCGAAAGGCGTGAATGAGGTTTAAAATGAGCCCACTTATCCTTAAGTGTGCACCAGCCCTGACACATATGTGGAATGTGTGTAATGCAGTGAAGACATCATCCTATTCCCTACCATCTGATTTCCTTTCCTCTCTCTCTCTCCACAGTCGCCAAAGCGTTTGCTTGTTTTGGGAACTGTTGGGTAATATGGATGTGACTCTCGTGCCTTGAGATAATGTTTGTTGTGAATTGGTGCCATACAAGTTGAATTGAATTAAAGGTCTTATCATCACATACAAAGGGGGGGCTGAAGATTAAGAGTGATAGAGGATTTATATGTAGACAGTGGCAAACAGAAAAATCTAAACTGACTCTTATGTTGATCCCACATCACCAGAAGGTGTCCAGCAGCTAGTAAGTTAAAGGTGAAAAACTATGACTGATGACAGTGGTGCCACTGATCTATGATCTCCGGCTAGTGTTTACAAAGCTTTGACCCCTGAGCCCACGGAGAGCCCTGGCACAAGGTCATTGATCACCTACAGATCCTCCACATACACCCGGCGGCGTGGAGCTGTGCGTCCGGCATCATGTGCTGAGTAAGTACTGAGAGAGAAGGGAGGTAAGGGGCTGAGGCGGGAACCCTTCCAAAAGGACGCAGAGTTCTCCGACCATGGCAGGACGCAGCGTCATCTCTTCTCGCTGTCTCTCAGGTAACGACAGGGAGAGCAGTGGGGGTAGATTAAGTAATGCTAGCAGGGATAGGAAGACATGAGGGTCGGTGGAAGTGTATGGGACTACACACAAAGGAGCTAGCTCAGGGGAGACATCCACTATGGAGCAGCCATCTTCTGCACTCGAGTCAGTCCTTTCAGCTTATTTCTCTGCTGTTTAGCATCAAAGATTCAACAAATATGCTCATGATTCAGAAGTAAAGCAGCACACAATACTGTTTACTGTAGCACCTATAATGGCAAATTCAATTAACATAACAATATAGTTGCTAAGAAATGTTCACAACATTGTATAACTGTGGTCATTGTACTCAACTAATATAAAACATGCTCTACATTACTCATGTCCAACTCCTCTTGAAAAATTATCTATTCAAGCTTTATGTATTTAATTTCACTGGTAAAAATTATGACAGAATTGTATAACCCTATGTTTTCAAGAGGCCTTGTTGAGTTTGCTTTTATGGACAAAAAACGATTTTTGCTAATATCATAACTCTCATTTCTTATTCTTGAAATTCTTTTCTTTTTACATCTCAACACAAACCTGGCTAATCACTTTAGATGATTTGGGGAGTGGTATGATGAGAAATAAGTTTAGTAATCCCAAAAACTAAACCTAACATACAATGACACCCAAAACAATTCCGTGATGTATTTTTGATTGAATCCATTGCTCAATTAAATATCAGCTGTCAGTGACAAATGCACAATTTTCTAAGGTGCAGCGCAATTCACAAAGAGATTCTCCATGATAACAACAAACCAAACTGAGTATTTTTAGTCTTTCTCTAAGCTGAACCCATCATCCAGTGTCTTGTACTCTGTTTTTTAAATTAAAATATGAAAAATGTATTTGATGAACTCACAACCTGTATCTGTTTGATCATATTGCATCTTGTTAAGTTCCATTTGAGCTGCTGCAGTATAGCATATTTGATTATAAATTTTCCTATATACGAACCTCTGTGCATTTGACTTTGTAAGAACACCATCCCAGGTGTTTCCTCCATGTGTTGTGTACTATTAAACCGGCTATACTTGAACGAACATAATATCCTGCACTGCTAAGCCACAGGACATGACATTGCTGAGAACACAAATGAATATGGTTGCACAGATTCAGTCACTAAACCTGAATTAAAACAAATAAATAAAATGTCACCTGGTAAAAAGCACAAACCTGCCTACACACATTGATTGGTATGCATCACAGTCATATCACAAGTCATCTCTCAGCTGTTTAGCATCGTGACTGAACTAAATCAAGGTGTCTGCTGGCTCAATGGGGGGGGGGGGGGGGGGGGGGGGGGTGGTTCTAGACTATAGCACGATAAGCCTTAAAATACATTTCACACATGGGTGACTCTGTGAGGATTTCTTCATTAGGTAATATGCAGTCGCACACAATCTATACTTTCTTAATGTCTGAAAAAAAAAAGATTACTTAAAGAACAAACAAATGTCAACAGAACTGGTACTACAGACACAGATTGTTTTACATGTGTCTATAAGGGACTTGTGTTATAGTACTGTATTATATTGAACTGTGTTACAGTCACAGCTTTGACTTACTGATACTTGATTAATAGGAGCCACTTCATTAATATTAGAGTAGGTGCAAAAAACTAAGAATCAAATAATCAAAAACAAACAGAGTTAAGGTTTTCTAATGTTCTTATAATGATTGGGGCTAAATTCATAGAACACTTTCTGGTTAAACACATCACAGTTTTGTGTAATTATTATTATTACGATGAATCATTACAAACGTAGAGTGCATCTGTTTAAAAGTCAAACAGATGCACTATCAAAGAATCACATTTTCCTCTTCCCTGTCTCCAATAGATGTTCATGGTTGGAACTTTTGGATTTCTTAATATAATATTGGAAGTTCTTGACTGTAGTATGTAAAGTACTTTAGATAATGATATTGTATGTTATAATTTTGTGTTACAATGTTATAATGTGCCGAACAAACAGACAAACAGCAGGTTTCTACATTGTAAGCAAACAGGAACATTTATACAGACTGCATTGATGTCATATTCTGTGCATCAGCATGTTGACATGTGACTGAGCTGACCACACATTTAAATGTCCAAATGCAATGTGCCTTTGGCAGAAATGGAGTCTTATTGACTAATTCACATGTAAAGAGCCCATATGAGCTCCACTGAGGCAGAGGGCATGGAGAACATTCTGTGTGGATGGGATGCTGCAAAGCATGATGGGAATGCAGGGCAAAAAGAAGCAAACCTGAGAGGGTTTTCTTGTGAGCTGACTTCATTTTAGCTGTGCGTTCCTTGAGGACATTTTGTAAATAAGGGAATATTTGTTGAATGTGCAATCTCTGTACGTTAGGCCTTCACTACTGCAGATGTTTATGTGTGTGTTATGTGAATATAAATTTGCATGGTCTGTTCTGAGAGCAAACAGACCACGGAGCCACAGGGATCACACCACCTGTGAACCTGATCACAACACAGCCACTACAACGGTATAACCTTGAGAGTGTAATTCAGGATGTCCCCAAGCAAAGCGATGAAATGAAAACTGGGTGAAGACATCTCTCCCACTTTCAAATATTCCATTTCACTGCCACCACACCCAGCATCATCACTGTTTCTCGGTCATGTGCTCTCTTTGGCGTGGTACCTTCCCCCCCAACTCACCTGCTCTGCCTATCTGTCCTCCCCATCTCTCCCTCCCTCCATCGCCATGCCCTGGTCCCCTCCACTCACCTGTTCTATCTTGGCCAGCCATTCTTTATTGCGGGCCAGCTCTGCCATAAAGGCCTGGTGCTTCAGCCACTTCCTGTGTAGCTTTTGAGCCTCATCCCGCGCCGTGTCTCGGGCCATAAGCATCTTCTCTTCCACCCGCTGTCCCAATCACTCAGCTAAGGGAGACAAAAATAGCCACCATCAGGAGCCCAACACTTGAGCCAGCCCTTCTTCACCCCTTTCCCACAGGACGTCCTGCCTGCGCCTCTACGCAAGAGCAACCCGCAGGGGCCTGGGTACCTGTGCTGTCACCACCCTCCCCAACCCCCACCAGACACCCTTTTCTGGAGAAAAAAAAAAATCAAGATAAGCACCTCAGCAGCAGTGGTAGCAATGGAAGCACTCAAGCCCTTCTGCTGGGTCGCCCCTGGGTCCTCATGCCCTACCGCTTCATGGGTCTTGCGGTCCTGATGCTGCAGTGCCTGCTAGCCAGTCTCAGAGAAGGCAAAAGCAAGCAGTGAAATAGAGGAAATGCGCCAATGACAACACTGGTAAAGAATGACACACATCCAAGATTCCTTGAGTGCTGTGGGGTATCTTCAAGCTCCAAATGTCAATTAGAATCCAGCCATTAGTGGAGGTGTAAGTGTAGCATAGCCATAGAAGAATCTTTCAGCCGGGGCAAAACCTGACCATCCACCACTCTCCAGTCCCGGTCAATCTGTAGTCCTGTCTAACGATGCTTTAGACAGGAGGAGGAGGAAGAGTTGGAGTGGGAGGAGCAGGCTGAATGGGATGCAGAGTCAGTGCAGAGGAGGCCGGATAACATAAGCTATCTGCTCTTGAAATGCACCATCCCCGGTGCTGAAAAGATGCACACACAGGCTGGTGTGAAAATAGCACACTAATGTCTCTCCTCTGTTCCTCTTCCTCGTTCCCCCGAACAGCTCAGCCGCGGATGGTGCATGCTGCTGCAGTCCTTGCCGCTCAGCTACGCTCCTGTGTGTGCTTGTGTGAGTGAGTGTGTGTGTGTGTGAGTGTGTGTGAGTGTGTGTGTGTGCAATCACAATCAGCACTGCAGTGCTAGAGCAGGGAGAGAGAGAGAGAGAGAGAGAGAGAGAGAGAGAGAGAGAGAGAGAGAGAGAGAGAGAGAGAGAGAGAGAGAGAGAGAGAGAGATAAAGAGAGAGAGGGAGAAGGAGGGAGGAGAGGGAGACAGCAAGAGGAGAAGGGTAGGGGAAGACAGGGAGAGGAAATAGAGAAAAGGGGGAGCGTCAGAGCAAAAAAAAAGAAGGGGAGAGCAAGTCAAAAGAGGGAGAAGATGGTATGGGCAGGGGGGGTAGTGAAACAGGGAAAGAAAGAGAGAGCCTGCGTCATCCCTCAGTGTCACCAGGGACATTTCTCTGCACTAGAAATGACTGCACTCGGAGCGGGAGCAGGATTTGGAAAGGGAGGGGGGTTGTCGTTTTAAAACAGCTGAATGGGAGGGAAGGAGGACGCATGCACACATGGTCCACGGTGCAGCTGACTGATTCTCTGTGCGCTCACCCTCTGTAAGGGGACCTGCATTTGATCCTCCTGCTGCAAAATGTCATGTGTGTACAGAGGGTGCATGCATTGCACCGTGTGTTTTGGCTAATACATCTCCATTCAATCTGAATTACAAAAAAAATGCTTCATGTCATCAAAATGTTCGCTCTGAATTTGGTTCTTATTTTTGAGTGTGTTTTTGCTGCAGCATCGAGTTTATTTATTTATTTATATTTTTGTTTTTTTGTTTTTTTGAAACCACCAATTTTTATAAAATGGAATCATCATAGCATCCAGAGAGGATAAAAATTTCATGAGTAGAGGCAGACAGCACTACCTCACACCAAGTTCTGTTGTTTAGGCTGGTCGTGTGTTATGTGTTACGTCCAGGATTTAAATCCCTCTTTGGTTTATAATAAAAATCTTAATTATTATACTAAATATAATTTAGTCATTGCATTATACATTAAACCACATTCATGAGATACGTCTTGCTGGCAATGATCAGTTCTTATCAAAACCAACTTTAACCAACATTTTTCCAAATATTCACAAATATATAATCTAAGAATTTTTCCCACAGTAAATCAGATTTATCTTTTTTACTCATCTGATCATAACTGTAAATACAGGCCTATGCTAATCCAGGGGGTTTTAGTGATATGGTGATACCTTCAGTGAGCCTATCTGGGCCTAAATGCAGACACACACATACAGGCTGCTGGAGCAGAGGAACTTACAGGTACTCGGGAGGCAGCCAGATGGAGAACAGGATACAAAGCTCATAATTCAAATTCAAAAGTCTGTGGGAAACATGGGCAGAGGCCTGAGGTAACACAGGGGGACAGAAGAGACAAACTGACACCCAGTGAGGGGAACCAATGGGGCAGTGTTGAGATTTGTCCAATAATTATGAACTGGATGTACCAGATTATCTCTTGCATGAATACATGTTTGTTTTTAGCGAAATTTTGATACGACTCATGCCAATATTTCATAAGCGAGCTTGTTTCTCAAAGGATCCCAATAAGGGTTTTAATAACCATTGGGAGACCTACGGCTACACGGCTGAAACGCTGCTCACCAGAAATCAAGATGAAAATCACATTAGCTAGCAGCTAATGTTAGCATTGTGTTGTCATGAGACTTATGTTACGTATACAATTAAAAGTGTGCGGACACCTCTTTAATTAATGAGTTCAGCAGGTTAATGAATCAGAAAAAAGAAAACCTGTAACTCTCCATCTCTCTCTCTCAAGTCTGACAATGCCTTTGACAGTACAAGCAATGCATGATGGTCTGACCGATCGATGTTGGGTCCATCGTCTGTTCACGAGGTAGTGGTACACTACAAAATGGCTTATTCACTACACTATCATACCCCACTACAAAATGGCTTATTCACTACACTATCATACTACACTACAAAATGGCTTATTCACTACACTATCATACTAAACTACAAAATTGCTTATTCCTATACACTATCATACTACACTACAAAATGGCTTATTCACTACACTATCATACTAAACTACAAAATGGCTTATTCACTACACTATCATACTAAACTACAAAATGGCTTATTCACTACACTATCATACTAAACTACAAAATTGCTTATTCCTATACACTATCATACTACACTACAAAATGACTTATTCACTACACTATCATACTAGACTACAAAATGGCTTATTCACTACACTATCATACTACACTACAAAATGGCTTATTCACTACACTATCATACTAAACTACAAAATGGCTTATTCCTATACACTATGATACTACACTACAAAATGGCTTATTCACTACACTATGATACTACACTACAAAATGGCTTATTCACAACACTATGATACTACACTACAAAATGGCTTATTCACTACACTACGATACTACACAAAAAAATGGCTTATTCACTACACTATGATACTACACTACAAAATGGCTTATTCACTACACTACAAAATGGCTTATTCACTACACTATGATACTACACTACAAAATGGCTTATTCACTACACTATATAATGAAAAAGTTGACTTGCGTCCCGTCCACACTGTATATTTTTGCAAATTATTTCCTATTGTCTCTCATCCGCACAAAAACATTTTAAGTCACTAAAATAGAGATTTTTACGAATGAATTCCAAAGTGCAGACTTTCAGACACTGTATATTTCTGTGTACATGTAAAATAGAGTGTTTGGTAAAGGAATACTGTTTCTCTGCTTTTGGTTATTACTGCAAAGTCTCATTTGAAGTTTGTAGCTTAATCTAGCCTCACTGCACCACATTATCAGCAAGGCCTTGTCCAACATTAATTGGAACACAGCAATGTTCTTTAGTAGTTGAAAGATGGTTGATGTAAACTTCATTGCCCCCTACTGGCCTGGAATGCTTCTTTGAGTGTTTGTGGTCATTTTTATTTTCTCGTCTGTATGGAGATATTTTGTAAAATGAAGGTTGTGTGGACGAAGACTTATTTTTTAAACAGAGAGAAAATAAAAATGTGCATTATGTGTAGACAAGGCATTAACACACCTGGCAATGGTAAGGAGACATAGGGGAAACACATCAGGGTGGGGGAGGCAATGACAAAGAATGGGGACCAACAACAAGAGGTAGAAACATGATAATAATTTTCAAAATAAACAGAAAATAATTGAGAGTCCAGAATTTGACTATAGACTATATATGGCTCATGAGACTATGATTCTATGATTACTGTTTCTTTCTGCTTCACAGTCCAAAAACATTCAGATTGGGGTAAGGTTTGGGGTTTGTCTCTATGTCGGCCCTGTGATGGGGCTGGCCTCCAGTGTACCTCGCCCGTCGTCCGATGTCAACTGGCTCCAGCTCTTAACATGACCCTCTCCTTGTTGTTCTTGTTTAGAAGTCTGGTCGTAGATGTTATTTATGTCGATAGGATTATGTATGGTTAAAACATCGTATCTACTAGTTTCCCATTCATCCTCCTGCTTTTTTCGGGGTAACTTCAGAGTAACGTAAAAGCAAATACAGCCTACTCACACCACCTACAGGGAATAGAGTGTATATCTACCTCTTGTCCTCACACACCATGACAATATGTTTCAACCTTTTTGGCCTGTCACTCCATTTTCACGTTGTGAAGATGCTGCCAGGTAATGTGGTACATTAAGCATTTTATTTTAATCTGCATGAACAAAGTTCCAAAAGGGAAATAAGAGGGACTGGGGATGTACATTTTGAAACCTAGGTCTTATTGTTGAAAATACTATGTATTATATATATATATACACTACCAATCAAAAGTTTGGACACACTTTCTCATTCAATGGTTTTTCTGTATTTTCTTTCTTTCTACATTGCAGATTAATATTGAAGACATTCAAACTATGGAGGAACACATATGGAATTATGGGGTAAACAAAAAAGAGTTAAACAAACCAGAATATGTATTAGATTTTAGATTCTTCAAAGTAGCCACCTTTTGCTTTGATGACAGCTTTGCTGTTCTCTGCCTTCTTTCATTCAGCTTCATGAGGTAGTCACCTGAAATGGTTTTCAATTAACAGGTTTGCCTTGTCAAGAGTTCATTTGTGGAATTTCTTGCCTTCTTAATGTGTGTGAGACCATCAGTTGTGGTTTGCAGAGGCAGGGTTGGTGCCAGGCTCTATACAGTAAATAAGCCTATTCGACTACAGTTCTAATCCATATTATGGCAGGAACCACTCAACTAAGTAAAGAGAAACGAAAGTCCATCATTACTTTAAGACAGGAAGGTCAGTCAATCCGGAAGATTTCAAGAACTTTGAATGTATCCTCAAGTTCAGTCGCGAAAACCATCAAACGCTATGATGAAACTGTCTCTCATGAGGACAGCCCCAGGACAGGAAGACCAAGAGTTACCTCTGCTGCAGAGAATAAGTTCATTAGAGTTATCAGCCTCAGAAACCGCAAATTAACAGCACCTCAGATTAGAGTAAACGTAAATGCTTCGCAGAGTTCAAGTAGCAGACACATCTCAACATCAGCTGTCCATGCGTGAATCAGGCCTTCATGGTCAAATTCCTGCAAAGAAGCCACTACTGAGGAATAACAACAACAAGTAGAGACTTGCTTGGGCCAAGAAACACAAGGAATGGACATTAAACCAGTGGAAATCGTTACTTCGGTCTGATGAGTCAGAATTGTGGATTTTTTATTCCAACACTATGTCTTTGTAAAACACGCAAAAGGTGAGCGGATGGTCTCTACATGTCTGGTTCCCACCGTGAACATTGAGGAGGAGGTGTGATGGTGTGGGGGGGCTTTTCTGGTGATTTATTAAAAATTCAAGGCATACTTAACCAGCATGGCTACCACTTTGCACTTAGTGGGACCAGCATTCGTATTTCAACAGGACAATGACCCCAAACACACCTCCAGGCTATGTAAGGGCTATATGACCAAGAAGCAGAGTGATGGAGTGCTGCGTCAGCTGACCTGGCCTCCACAATCACCCGACCTAAACCCAATGAGATGGTCTGGGATGAGTTGGACCGCAGAGTGAAGGCAAAGCAGCCATCAAGTGCTCAGCCCCTCTGGGAACACTTCAAGACTGTTGGAAAACCATTCCAGGGGACAACCGCATGAAGCTGACTGAAAGAAGGTTGAGAGTGTGAAAAGCTGTCATCGAAGCAAAAGGTGGCAATTTGAAGAATCTAAAATAAAAAACATATTCTGCTTTGTTGAGCATTTTTTTTTAGTTTACCACATAATTCCATATGTGTTTGGATTGTCTTCAATATTAATCTGCAATGTAGAAAGAAAGAAAAATAAAGAATAACCATTGAATGAGAAGGTGTATCCAAACTTTTAACTGGTACTGTATATATCTGTGTTAGAAATCTTTCAAACCTGTGAGATGCCTGGACTAAATGGGGGAGAAACTCTATGATGATCTGTTTCTTTCTCAACTGACAACTATAGGAAAAGTATCTCCCTCTTACTGTTTGTCACCTTCCCGGACCCTTCTCCCTTCATTAGGAAAATAAACACAGGTCTAAATCTCATAAGAAATCAAATACTTTCAAACAAAAGCATTTTTCTGTGAAAACCCTCACAGGGAGACAATAATCAAGCCATTTAAACCACTGACATTACATGGACATCACAAGGCTTGAGAAATATTTATAATTATATACATTAACTTAACCACCCCTCAGATCAGACCCTATCAAAATGTCACTATAAGCATACAATGACACTGTGCTAGTTAAATAGTAATTTTTAAATGCTGCCTGTTGGATAAGTTAAAAAATCTTAAACAGTTTTATACTATGGTCATCTGCTGTCTGGCAGATAAACTAAGTCAATATTTCCCACTTGATATCTCCACTGTCACTATCAAATAAAGACAAGTGCCAAACTATTCATTAAAGTGCCAAACTACTGGTTAAAAAATCTATATTGTCTGATTGTTAGCAAACAACTACTGGATGGATTAGAATGAAACTTGGTGAAAGGATGTTGTATGGATCAGAACAGTTCCCATTACATTTTGGTGCGAATTCAGGAATTACTTTTCAGTCTATTTAAAATAGCACGGAAGGGTGTCTTGCAACACTTTTGTTGATCTGTCAGAGAATTTTTCATTGATCTTGATGAATGAAATAGGCGTGTTTAGGGGACGGGGTGTGTGAAATTTGGAGCAGATCCAAACAAAAATGTGAAACTATAGGTAATCCTTGGAGGTATGTGCTCTCTGAGTGCCATTCTCATTTTAAATTCTGGCAAAAGATTGCACACTGAACAGTTCTTTGTTTCTTTTGAGTTAGCTTTAATCCTTACTCCTAGCACCTCTACCTGGCATGACTTAACATTTTTTAATTAGCTAATTTCCTGGTCCTCACATCAATAAAAGACTGCTGAACATGGTCATGCTTCCTGTAGTTGCTTGTGTCCTCCAGAGCTATTGTCAAGTTGGATTGTGGCTCCCTCTACAGTTGATTTGTGCTATTTACCATAAAAAAAAACCGCACAAATCAACTGCATTTAAATAACCAAGCTAAAGCAGCCTTAGTACTTGTGTGTGATGTTATTACCACTAGAGGGCAGCATTTCTATAACAGTTCTCTTTCCCTGCCTTTAATAATATGATAGCTATGATAGAGAGGCCTTCTTATTCCTGTCACTAAGCGGCACTGATGTATACAACTATTGTCCTCCAAGCTGAAGTTGGAGTTCAATATGTAACTGCATTACAATAAGTGTGACACTGTAAAGTTGGGATTTTTTTGGTTATTTAGGAGCTATATGACATTTTCCGTCCTGTTGAAAGTATCATATTCTTTAAGGATGTGTGCAGCAGTAGCAGAGTGAAAGCCTGGGAAATGAGTTCAGTCTCTTGGATGACATCAACCGTGGTCAAACAAAAATACTTGACAAATTACTCTTGGGTAACTACCAGTGTTTCGGTTATAGTTGAAGGGATAATTGCAACATGTACAACAAGATAAATGCAGTGTTTCAGTGTTGTGTTGCAGAGGAATGTAAATTATATCTGAAACAAGTCAGCCTTGAAACAATCGTCAGGTGGTAATATGAGCACTGAAACAGAGTGTTGTTGTTTTAATAATTCCAATTATTCCCCAGGTTTTATAGTGACCATCAAAAGATTGATTATTATTCAATGAGCAGTGATTGGGGACAAAATACACAGACTCATTTCAAAGTGTCTTAACTGGAAATACTTCTGAATGCATTTCTGCACAAAACAAAGACCATCTACAGTTAAACACATGGATCCCTTATGTGCATTCTGAACATTATGGAGTGAGCAAAAACCGTCCCACTGTTTATATTCACACCGAATGTAGCTTAAGATAGACTTTGACATTGTGAACCTATCACTTGACTTATGCTACAAAAAAGTTGATATTCAGGATTAGAATGAATATTATATATATTTAGTTTAGGATACAACTGTGGACTTAATTTGGTGGAACAAGTTTAAATCTTTATCTCAAAGCTTGTAGAAGGTGTGGGATCTCTTTCCTGCTGTGAGAGAGGTTGATGGCCAGAGGCAGGACAAGGTTATAATTGACCCCAAACACAAAGCTACAATTATCAGCCACGTAATGACAAAACTCCTTAAGTTAATTGTAACTTTCCTTTGTCCTTAAACAAATATGCTCCCAGTAAACCCGACAGCTGTTAGATATTTTTATTTAGATGTATTTTTTTACTTATTTTACAGATCACAGATAATAAGAGTAAAACCACAGACTTCTAAGACCAGTCAATCGATCTCTATTCCCATGAGGAGACATTTCACGCACATCACTTTAGGGGAGTGCTGTAAACGTATTAGAGCCATTTAACCAGAGTATTGGTCTGATGCTTTGTTACCACTCCTCTGGTCAGAGGGCTTCACTTTAACTGCTGTGGGTTGTGTGGGAACTAGCCTACGGAGAGTTAACCTTGACCACATGTTCCAACACTCCAAATGGACCCTTTAATGACAACCCCGAGTAATGACTGACTTCTCTTTGGAAGGAATGCACGATGAACATACACCGCGTCCTGTCGGGATCCTCTTTTTTCCAACTCTTTGCATATTTTTGGGTCATATCATACATTAACCTCAGCGTTTGCATGGCACACGATAAAACATGATTTAACAGCTTAATGCCTTCACACTGCACCGTGCAATAAATACAGGTCTTTTTCAGCAGTTTTCAGTTCATATGATTTTACAGTAAATGCTTGCCTGTAAAAACCAGTGATTCATATTGTGATTCAAGTATTTAGGGCAGGGGAGGAAGTGTACTGACATTCCAATGCGGAGGAAACTGTTAGACATGTCATGACATCAGTACTGACAGATTTGCATGGTTTTATTACAAGGTATAAATCACTAACAGCAGAGGTTATAGTAATGTTCTTCTTATGGCTAAATTAGAGAGCACAGGATCTCTTAGTGACCCAAACATTATAAGTGCTGTTTTTCTCCACACAGCCATCAGCCCACCTTCATGACCTGACTGAAAAGAAATGTATCATTGATCAATTGGTTACTATTATTATAAAGGCAAGGTTAATATACAAAATTAAAAAAAATCTGATATTTCCATGTCAAGAATTTTGAATTTGTATAATAACTGTAAAAATAATTCATGTGAATAATAAAAAGAAAAAATGTAATTTTAATTGTGTCTTTTTTCTATTGGAAATGTATCCTGGTATGATTAACTGCTTGATGAAAGATGATGACAACTTGAAGTATTTATAGGCCTTAATCAAGATATGCTCTTCCTCCTCTTAACAACCATCTATTTTACTTCTCTAATGTTGCAGAATACACCTCAGCACACCTTTGTGATTAATAGCCGACGCTGTGACAGATACTGTGTGAATAACACTTTCTATGCTGGGCAGTGCCTGCTCTAGTACCCGGGGGATCGTCTCAAGTCAACAACAGAGATTTTATAGCTCCCGTGCTCTCTGACAGGCATCACAGCAGCCAGCTACACGCAAGTGCCAGTAATTTCAGTCAGAATGATTCACATTTGTTCTGTCAGTGTGAATTGCTCTCAGCGAGATCTGTTTTTTAACACGTTGGACGAGATCTCTAATGCAGACACTCTCTCACCATGTCACCAAAATTCAAGACGCGTGTCTCACTCCAGTACGTCTCTGCGGTACACGCTGACGGAGGAGTAGAACAGCTCATACAAAACCCGACTATAACTCAGATCTTTTTTTTTTTCTTTTGTCAAATGTTCAAATGTTTCTTCAAGACTTCATGTCTCACTTTGTTCAAGAAGAGTGTGACTCAGGGAGGCCTGAGAGTCTCCTTCACTGGAGGCTTTGAAACCATCAGACATGACAGACAGCATTCGGTTATGACAGTAAGATACAAAATGAAAGATGGACTGAGCTGCTGGATGATGACTCTAAAGGCCACAGCCCACTGGAGCCCCTGTATTTGTACAGACCCAGAGAACACATGCAAAAAACATCTCGGGTCTGGGGGTCTGGGGCATGACCCAAAGAAGAACTAATAACATATTGGGTCTGGATCCAGATCAAAAGAGGGATCCAGGATTTCCAGGAAATCAGCATGCTTAAGAAACTAGAGAGTTTAATCAATTTAGTTCAAATCCAAATAAAAATCATAATTTACTGAATTTAAACCTGGTTGCATAAGGTATACATCCAGTTACTTCTCGTTACTTTGCCAATTAAGATTTTATTTGTATAATCCCCAACATGATGCATAATTATACATTCAATTATCCAGCAGTAATGCAAATGTATTAGAATTCCCTGGATCTTAACCAGCTGTGATATTGAAATGCTGCCAACATGTTACTGTATCTGGAATAAAATCCCACTAAAAGAAAATATAATGTATTGAAAGGACAATTCTGCCTGACATGTAGTTTTACTTTGATGCCAATTGATTTTTATGTTATCACTTTTTACTTTCACTGGTTTTACAAAGTTACACGTGTTTAGTTTGGTTAAATTAGTTTTACTTGAGTTCTTCCTCCAACACAGGCACTGAATATTTATCCTTGCACCAAAAATAACTATCACGTAAACTTGAGTACACAAAATTCACAAAGAACCAGAATGGATGAGGTTGTAATACCTTCTCTGCCATTTCTGGAACATGGAAAACATAACTCTGTCCTGAAAATAAGGAATGTTCCATGTAAATCCTGTCCCTTTCAGAGAAGGTAATGCAGTATTTCTGCAATAAAAGCAATTAGACTATGACAAATAGCATAACTGCCATGAAAGGCTACAGATTGGCAGTTTCCACTTGATAACATTGATTTTTCAGACATTAACTATTCCTAAGGGATTGTGTTGTGGTAAATAGCGGAGGGACACAGATAAGTGCAACCCTTTCTTTTTTTTGACTGGAGGCTTTTTATTAAGGTGAGAAAATTCCATGGCAGACACCAAAAACATGTATTAACATACCACTGCAAAGCCAAGGTTAGCGAACCCGGACCTTACTCACTTATTACCCCTAACTACCCCTTAGGAAATATCTATAATGTTTGGCACACAGACCTCTAATAACAAACGGCTAACAACCAGTCATTATGGGGGCTATAGCAGGAGATTTACAAATCTAAGGTTCAGAGGCGTTGGACAGGTTCCCCCTTTGCTTGAAAATGGTTATTCCATCAAGGGCACGGCGAGCAGTGTGATAAAATCTAGTGATTTATTCCTGGCGGCTGATAATTACTGGTGTCTTGTCACCTGTCAAAAATGAATGGTCGGGGAGAGTCCGAGGCTGTAGTCTGCATGCTCTTTACACCACGGCAGTAAATCTGACATGTTTGTGAAGCCATAAATCACAGCATGTGATAGAGCCTGCATACTCCGGAGCGGTCCGCACCGAACATTTCAAACAGTTGAACCTATAAAGGTATGCAGTAGATCACCAGGGTTATTTAAAAGGTGTGGTAATTAGGAGGTTACTTCATAACGGCGCAGGAATGGCCCATCGGTTCAATGCAAAACAAGAAAGAGAGAAATTAGATCATGCTTTAACGTCATCATTGGGATTAAACTGCTTTCACCAATGACACTAATAAAAACTGCATCATATTCAGGTTGTGAACATTAGTGTCATCGATTATAAAATACTATTGATTTAGGCTCGTGACACATTTCATTGGATTTAGAAGCAAATTAAAATTTAGAAAACACAAACATGATTTGCAACTTTTATTTGTGAATGGCTTTTGGATCCAGGTCTGGAAATTCTAATAAAGGAATAATTGTTATTTGTTACTAACATTGTATAAAATGCATCTGGTTTATTCGAAGTGTAATAGAGAATATTTTGCAGGTTAAATAAAATAATTAAAGTGTGTTGATTTTGCAATAATAAATTGTGCAAAACCTCAGGATGCATCGAAGCATTTGCATTTATCTGACTTTATATTAGAATATACTTGGGGGTTTACGAATAAAAAACTTTATAATGAGTTAATACTCCAGGTCTAAGTTGATACTCTGGACACAGCAGTAAAAAGACCAGACTGAATTTTCCCACCTCAAATCATGAGCTGTGCTTAAGGAACTGAAACTGTGGGCTGTAATTGTTTTAAAGGTTGCCGTCCCTGAGCCGCAACACGCATAATAAAACGAAGAGGGCAGGAAGGAAGCAATGCTTCTCAACGACCCCTGCAGTTCAGAGTCTGAGGTCCTACCCTTTAGTTACCTGACCCATTGCACTTGGCCAGAAGCCTAGCTAAAGGTCAGTGCAATCACCTTTCACTGTACACATAGAGATCCTTCATTGGGTTGGAGGCTTTTCCTCCAGCTCCAGTATTCAATTCCAGACATTAGTCAAAACAGGTCTAAGATGTGTAAAGAAAACACAGGATAGTCTGTTTATATTCTGCATCTGGTATGTAAATGTTTAGAAAATGATATGTAACTCATCAACTTACGTGGTAATTAATAACAAACTATATTCAATTTCATTTATTTATAAATATATATATCTTGAAAAAGAAAAAGGCAACACTTCTTCTCTACAAAAGATCGATAGCTTAAGTCAGCAGTAATTGCAGGCTCTAATTGTAAAAATTTGCCCTTGTTTTTCCCTCTCTTTGAAGTCGAAGGCTCATTCTACTCTTGTCCTCGGGTGCTGCCCAGGCCTGATTTATGGGGACGGGTTCCAGGGAAGCTATTCTAAATTACATGGCCCTTAAACCTGAGCGGAGAGAGACAGAGAGACAGGGGCGAATCGCCACTCGAGAGACAGCTAATTGCAAGGACAAATCTAACCTACGGTGGATAAGGAGGTTCCTCTCCTCCTGCACCTGAGAAAAGAGTAAATGCGTTTAATGGATCAGGCCACTTGGAAAATCAAGTTTGTCGCAAATGTCCTTCAGACGAACATTCATAGGAGACAGATGTAGACAAATGACGCTTCAAAGATAATGATGATGCAAAGAGAGAGATGTAGACGGTGCAGAGAAAGAATGTTGGTAGTCATTCAGCTCAAATGTTGTTCTTTACAATGACAGAGAATGGAGCTTGATTTTGAGTCTATATGAAGAGTGAAGGAGTGAAAACATACAAATCAAATTAGTTACAAAAGTGTAACAGGAAGTGTGAAATTAGCTGATTGTCTTGTTCAAATAATTACTGAGCTTAGATTATGTTTTTAAACTGATGTGCAGTGTTGAAACTGTTCTGTAAGATCCTGTAAGAGATGTGAGGGAGAGTCAGAGGAGGGAAGGAGGAGGAGGAGGTGACAGTGCCATTTGCCTGGAGGGCGCTCATAAACCTGCAGTGGGAGAGAGAGAGGGAGAGAGTGCACCATTCCTCAAAGGTGACTGTGCCATGTGACTTCAAGAGCTTTTAAAAGCAGGCCAACTTGTACAAGAGTCAGGTACAAGTAATCACAAGGCAGCAGAGGAGTCAGAGGAGGAGAGTACCTGGGCTGTCGGCACAGCAGCGAACACCGACAGCCCCACACAAACAAACAGTCAGGGAGCTGCAAACACACCTCAGACTTGTCTATCCCCGGCCCTGGTATCGACAGAATGAGCTGCAGCAGTGTCGAAGTATCAGAGTTCTCTGAAGAAGAGCTCGAGCTTGGAATTCTGGGTGAAGAAGAGGACGACGGGAGTCACAAGGCGTCCTACGAAGACAGCGAGAGTTCCGACAGCAGCCCGAGTGACCTGGAGGAGGGCCAGACCAAGAAGCGCAATCGACCGGTGCGTTCAAAAGCTCGGAGGATGGCAGCCAACGTGCGCGAGCGGAAGCGCATCATGGACTACAACCAGGCCTTCAATGCCCTGCGCGTCGCCCTGAACCATGACCTCAGCGGCAAGCGGCTGTCCAAGATCGCCACGCTGCAGAGGGCCATCAACCGCATCTCCGCGCTCTCAGTGTTCCTGAACTCCAACCCCCCCGGCAAGGCCTGCAGCCACCGGGAGTGCAACAGGGCCACCGCGGGGGCCGCTGTCACGGGAGCATCTCGGCCGGACCAGACCCGGTTAACGGTCCCGCGTCTAGAGCATCAGAGTTACATCCCCTGGCACGCGTCCCTCTCTCACCAGGTGCAGCCACAACTTGGGCCTCACGTACACAGGCTGCCCACGGAGCCCCATGTCTACATGGACAACATGGTGTCATCGTGTCCCCCGTCCCCACACTATCCCTGTTACCCCACTGAGGGACAGCTTTACGCCTCGCATGGACACTGCAGCAGCCCGCACAACCACCCGCCCAGTCCTCTGGGGTACCCTCAGGTGGGCGAGGGGCTGGGCTACCAGCCGGGGATGTGGGCCTCTTGCACGCAGGGATATGTGGACACTTTTGTTGAGCCGCCTCCCGCTCTGGGGCTTCCATGGCAGGTGAGCTACAAGTCAGAGTCCGAGCACAGCCTGTCTCTGTGCTCGGACATACTGTAACAGGTACATCCCCCCCCGTGCGCCCTGACGACACCAGTGGACTTTGACACCATCTCAGGGAGAAACGTCACATGAGGTTTTTGTGTTCTCTGCTGTGGCAATCAACTCAGTATAGTAGGAACGTTATTGACAGACATAAATAAAAGTTCAATGGCAATCGAGACTGCAGAATGTTGTAAATACTAACAAATGTATTTTTACCTTGCATTTCAAATTGGTTAACCCAAAGAATGTTGTACAATCTGCTGCTCTAGTTATTAAAGCTGCAAAACTGCTGAATTACTGTACATTATTTTACTTAATGTGTGCAACCATGAAATGCATAAGCCGACTGATCGACAAAGACAGCCTGCATTTGCTGTGTTATACTGTTACTGTTCCTACACTATATTTTCAAGCAGTGGAAAGTGGATCCTACAGAAATGTGATTCCGATTAGAGCCCAAAGCTCAACATTTGTAAATGTATTTATTCTCTGTATGGCATATTAAGTCTCTGTGGGTCTGTTGACCCGGTGTTTGTAAAATTGTAAAGAGCTTGTACATCGTTTTCTAAACTTCAGAATTAAATGTTAAAATGAGATCATTCTTGTTACTTTTCCGTTCATGACAACAACGTTTCATTTATTTGCTTCTCTCATCTTCCACACAACACAAAACATTGTTGTTGCATGAGTGCAAGTGTGAGAATGCGTGTTTATGTGTGCATGCATGTCTGTGTGTGCGTGTCTATGTGTTTGATTATAGCCTAAGGTCAGAAGGCTCAACCTCTCGGGGTAAGAGATGACAGAGGTCCTTCACTCATTAGAAAAATGTCCTTACAAGTCCATTCTTGTCATTGTTCTTGAAGGAAGCCAAGGTGCTATTTACACAAAATAAAATAAAAGCAAGGGCCGACAGCTAGAAAGACAAGACCGACGGTGGTTTTGCTCTGTGAGGCAAAATATCTCAAAGAACGAGAGGTACATGTGGTGTATCATGCACACTTAGCTTTCCTGGATATATCTTTTAGCTTTTTTATGGGTAAAGCTCTGCAACAACAGCAAGTGAGATCACCTCTAGTGATTGCTCAGCTCATGCAGAGGATCAGAGGACAATAAAGAAAAGTCCTTTCTAACCACAACCTCTCATCCCGGCCTCACCAGCTCATGTTCGTCAACAACAGCTTTCCCTCCCCTGCCGAGCAGCATGTCATGGAAAACAGCTTTAATATTAGACTGTAGGACAGAGCCCACCGACAGATTTATGTGGGCTCAGGAAGGAAGAGTGTGCCCCGTCATCAGAGCGGTGAAATCCCCTGTCGGGTTGCGCCGGCCCGCAGGTGCAACTGGGTGTGGGAGAGGTTTTTTTGAACATCCTGGAGGTCTCCCAACAAGGGCCTGGAGATGCTGCTGAAAGGAGCTGGCCCGGGGAGAGGCACTGCAGGCTGACTGGAGAAATAAATGCTGTGGTACGACAACAATTAGCAGGCAGGAAGGAAAGCGACCGCAGACAAAGAGATGAATGGAGAGGAGGAGTGGAATACTAAGAAGAGGAGGATAAGAAAAAGGAGGACAGTGACTACACTTTGGGCCTGCTGCTCAGCTTCTGCACAGACGTGAATCATCGGAAAACCTTGACTCACAAGCAAGTGTGGCTGACAGCTCTCAGTGACGGCATGTCTCTTTCTCCTCCCTTTTTGGCACAAACACAGATCTCCACTCACTACAGCCAGTTTATCTACTTGTCTGGGTCCTCGAGAGACTCTGAGAGTGAAAGTGGGCTGATAGGATCTTGCTACTGACGCTGCGCTGGTCGTCTAGTTCTTGTTGCTGGTGGTTTCACAAAGAGGAAAATCTCTACATCAGATGAATAGGAGAGTAATGAAAAAAAGGCTGGCTCTTTGTTGCTTTATAGAAAAGCTGCCGTATAGAAAAGAGTGAATAGTATTTTCACCGTCAACTTGGCTTTGCTGAGAAACGCAAGAAAAGTCTGACACAGATATATTCTCATCTGAACTGTTAGCTTACTGAATTCATGAATTTAATTGGTTTCTAAATAATGGTGTTTCACATTAACAGTGAATTTCACAGTGCAATTTCTAAACATTTAATCAATTACCTAATCAGCACAAATGTGATGAGCTCATCTGACTTCAGAAAGCTTAAAATAGTGATCGAGGATCATGATGATGGGTCATGATCTAGCTGGTGGCTAATCTTGGACTAGGATTACAACAGCCTGCTTGATATACAAAATGTCTACTCACACACTGTTAACAACTGAATAACATAGCTGCTCCCTTCATCTCTATCAGACATTTTATTATGTATAAATACTTTTAACATTGACACACCTTTCCATTATGTAAATACTGTTATATTTTTGATGTGTTCAGGATCTATTGCTCTTTTGTCTGACCAGGGAGAGGGATCCCTCACATGTGGCTCCCTGAGGTTCCTACGTTTTTCCCCTGTTAAAGTGAGGACTAAGTATCTTTTGAATTCTAATGTGATGTCAAACTAAATATGTTTGTGGTTTCAATTTACAAATTAAAATAAAATCAAGAAGTATTTGGCATTGAATAGTGCTTGAATAGGTCATAGTGTCATTTACGTACAAGTGTGACTCACCTGAGGATTTACCTCACTTCTCCGACATGTGAGCCTGTCAGCGAAGCATCTTTTTTATTTTTTTCCAGGCCTTTCCGCCTCCTCGACACCCTCTGCTGCCAAGCTGACGGGAAAGAAAACAGGCCAACATGAGAGAAATGATGCCAGGACACGAGGGTGTGTTCGCTTGATATATGTGGATGAGTCAGTCCTCAGTGTGAAGATGCCTGTTGCTACTCTACATACTGCTCCCCAAGCACACACACACACACACACACACACACACACACACACACACACACACACACATACACACACACACACGCACACACACACACACACACACACACAAACACACACACACATGCACTATTCCGAAATGACATCACTGATGAATGTGAGAGAAGTGCCAGAGGGCATGATGTGACAGACATAGCGTGTTCCCGTAACATGCACAAACATATTATATTGTATGTTTATAAGACTTTTTCTGTGAGACTGTGTCAGGACATTAAATCAACTGTCAGAGACCTGTTGAGTCACCCACTGAAGTTTATAGTAGATAAACTATACTTAAAAGAATATAATTCTCATGTGAACTGAATGACAGCAGAATGATTACGGTAAATAAATCCAATCATGTATTTTACTGTACTCTCTCATTTCCTGTCTAGCTCTACACTAAAAACTATCAAATTATAAAAATCACATGATATGATCATATCACCAGGTTTTCAGCTGAAGGTCAATTAACAATATAAAGCAATGGACATATTAAAGTTAGCACAGTCATTTAGATGAACTACAATAGCAAATTTGTTTCCTTCGTTTTTCGGAGAAATATAAATTTTCTGTCCTCATTTTTCAATAGGTCCTTATTACACAACATTTTGTCTATAGGGGCTTATCCCTTTCACATGTTTTCAAAAAAGAAAACTGTTAACAACTTTACCAGGCGTAACATTTACATTTACATAGAGTGGGTATTCACAAACGCTGCTGAAGCTTTGACAATTAAAAACAACCTTTTCATACTTTCTTGTTTCAGTTTTTTCCTTTTACACGAATTCACCTTGTTTTGCATTATTTATCAGACTTTTGTCCTTGTTAGAAAAAAAAACACAACAACTCTTGCCTCACCCATTCAGGAAGTGTTATCTCTGCCCTTTTCTCTTGACAAATGGAACAAGATGCAGCTTGTTTTATTGATTTGTTTGTCTCAGCAGAGCCACGTGTAGTTTCACTAGTGAACACTAGATGGAGACAGCATAATACATCTCTGCGACTCAGGGTGCTCAGAGTCAGAGGCCCGTGCTCCACAGATGCTCAGTAAATAACAACAACAGGAAAAGCATTGCATTTTAAACAAAAATAAACTAAAAAGGCACAATTTATTTTGTATACCATTATAAAGATCTGTCTGTTTTCATTGCCATAATGATATGAGGTAAGGTTGCAAATAAATGTGTGTCCTGTGGAGATTAAAATGCTCAAGGTTTCAAAGCTCATTTGATGTTGCAGTACTGTCAGTTGGAATGCGACAACACTGCTGCCTATTATTCACATTCTGTTTCATTTCAGAGGCTTCAGGGTTTTCTTTGCTTCTCGGTAATGGAGCAAGTTATATAATTTACAGGAACTGTGGATAGTTATTTTCCCCTGGAATATCAAACCTTCCTTCTGTTTAAGAATGAAGACTCTGGTTTGAACATCCTCCAATCACATATAATATCAGATGGTGTATAAGAAAGCTCACTTCAATTAAATCTATGTTTTTTAATTTTTTTGATACTGAACTCCACCACTGCCAGTCCAAATTAACAGAACTGGCCCACCAATATTTAAAATGTATACAGCACATTCAAGGCATGTCAACATGGGCAGGTGTGGCTCAGTAGGTGGAGTGGGTTTTCCACCAGAGGGTCAGTAGTTCCATCCTCTCCAAGTGCTGAAATGCCTTGGGTAAGAGAACAAACCCCAAAATGCCTCAAATGGTGTCTATCACACACTGAGCGACGTGTGAGAGAAAGTGCTGCACATAGATGCACTGTATGAATGTGTGTGTCAATGAGTGAATGACAAAACTGTACAGTAAAGAGCTTTGAGTGGTCATCAAGCATTTACTGTTTGTATATAACCCAATGGTGTTTATTAGCATCGTCTTTGTATCTGTGAGGAGTTTCTCTGAGGATCCTCCCACAGTCTGAAGACCTGCCAGTCAGTCTGAATCCTATCTGCCACTTGATATGAACATAAGAGTGTGGGTGTTTTCCTAATCTGTGACTACATCCACACAGACATTTCTCATGTACGTTAAATTAAAGATGGACCAATTTGTCCTCCACTCACAAGAAATCTGTCCTAGTAGTGCAGCTTCAAAGAAGTTACTTTGAATTGGAGGAAGAGAGCAGGATTATTACCTATTTCTCTCCAGCTGAGATTGAAATAATGTGGCATAATAAAGAAAAAGGCAACGGGGGGGCTGCAGTTTTTGAGAGTGAGGCTCTTGCTCGTGAAGTGCTAGCTATTTGGCTCATTAAAGGCTCAAAGGGTTTCATGTGAACATACTGAATGACTCCAGTGACTTTGAAGTGAACTTGTGATGTTAAAATCCTCTCCCCAATATCTGTGAACCGTGCATGTCACACAGTCTCCATTAAGTTATCGCAGATGAAACGTAATTATCTCAGACTGGGAAATTGGGAAAAAAAGTGAAAATGGAAAATGAAGTAAGCGGCGACCTGGTGACCTGAGCTGCCTCGAACATGACTGCAGTAACTGTGCAGCTGAGCTTCAGCAGACTGTAGCAGGAGAGCACAAAGGTGACACTCTGACAAGATGACACATCTCCCAATCCACCGTGGATAACCTGCCCAGATGACACTGAGGTTACTAGAGATACGGGATGAGCTGAGAATAGAGGGCGGCAGCTCCGGCTCTGGGATTCGAGGGGCTGAATTCAGCCTCGAGATGAAGCCGACAGGGGTTTATGAATTTGAACAGCCTCAGTTTGGTGTCCTGCCGTTAGATTTTTATATTTCATTCATGCTCTCTTCATTTGCTGACAGTGCAGTGCAAGTTGTTCATCTCCATCGAGTTAAGAGTAAAACTTTTTTAGCATTTTGTTGATATTTAGCCAGTTGTGTATAAAGTACTTGAAAGCCATACTTGAGTAAAAGTACAGGTATCTTATCTGAAAGTGACTTCGGTAAAAGTAAAAGTCATCCGTCAGAAAATGACTTGAGTAAAAGTCTTAAAGTAGCTCGTATTAAATGTACTTAAGTATCAAAAGTATCTGGTGTTGAAAGGTACTTAAGTATCAAAAGTAAAAGTACAAGTACGAAAATAAAAAATGCAAAGTGCTTTTATAGTAGGCCTATACAGACACAAAACAACCCAAAAGGTTTCTCCTCAAGATTTATTTTAACGGACTGAAAAATTATAACAACAATATGCATATAATGTATATAATGTATAATTTTACAAATTTTGAACCCCAGATGCTGAGGTTCAAACTAGTAATGGACCAGTGCATCGGAACTTCTAGAGACAACAAAGAATCAACACAACAGAATAAACAAGTGCCTTATGTGTCTGCCTAAGAACATTAATAAACCACAGTATAACCACTAATACATTCTGTACACAATGCCCATGATAACCCAGCAAAGGGAAACAAGATCTTTTGTTAAAAGCCTGCACAGTGCCAGAATGTGCTCCTGTTGATTAAGTCCCTGCCCTTTGTACACACATCGCTACTACCCATTGGATGGTTTATTGAGGTCCTCGGATCGGCCCCGCCGGAGTCGGTCACGGCCCTGGCGGAGCGCCGAGAAGACGATCAAACTGGACTCTCTACAGCCCCCCCCGACGGCAAACACGCCGCCGGACCTGCGCATCTCTCTCTCTCTCTCTCTCTCTGATAGCTGAGAAAAGCATAATGTCACGTTAGGCTATGTATTTTCAAACAGTGTGTACACAACTGTTCTGTATTATCCTTCATTCTCCTGCTGCCTTCAGCTTGCCAAGCGATTCCTCCTCACATCCGAGGACAGTGTGCTCCAATTAATCCTGCATCATAAATGGAAGCAGAGAACCTGACAAAAACACACAGTGTGAAAAATCTTTTTAAAATGTCCTCACCCGGATGTGAAATGCTCAGATCTCCGTGTCCAGCCCTCTCAGCAAAAGCGGTATCAGCTCACAGTGTGTGAGGAAAGTGCTGTTTAGAGAAGTCAGCTGTAACAGAAAAAGATTCACCAATTTGACAACATATGAACTGCAAAAACACACACGGGCACACTGACCTGTGCTCTCTTCATTAGCTGCAGATTTGTCCATATCCCTGATGGTCTGAACAGTGTCCACTGGGCTTCAATAAGATTTAGTACAAAGACGCTGCTGCCCTGGGCTCGAACAATGTTGTCTTTGGTTTTCACGTGAATTAGGATTATAATTATATGATTATTAATAGTACTAGTAGTGGTAGTAGTTATAGCATGTAGCAGTAGTAATATGAGTAATATTAGAGGTATCAGCAGTACAATAAGTAGTAGTAGGGTTATAGAAGTAATATAAATAATATTACTAGGACTAATTTTAGCAGTATTAGACGTAGTAGGAGAAATATAAGTAGTAATAGTGGTAGTAAGGTTTTATAAGTAGCATTAGTATTGTTAGTACTAGTAGTGGTAAATGTAGCATTAGTAGTTGTGGTATTAGTAGTAGCGGGAGTAATATAAGTAATATAAGAAGTAGTAAAAAATTTAGAAATAGTAGTAATTGGAGTGGTATAATTGGTAGTAGTGGTAGAAGTAGTCGTAGTAATAGTAGTATGTAGACCCAGGGTTGGTGAGCTGGGAACAAATTGAGAAAAGCACACAATCACTATTCGGCTTACAGATACACCAAAACAGACAAAATATACAAAATAGCATCATCTCCGGTCTTTTCCAACTCACCTCAAGGATGTCAGGATAGATGTGATTTCTCCAGATAGTCGCAGACATCATTTGTCGAGACGCCAGGCTGCAAAGACGGTATTAATGTCAACGATGCAGACGTTTCCCTCACTCATGCTTTCAGGTGCCTCGGATCCTGACAGCGCTGACGCCTGTGTAAAGAACAGCACCTTTGATGAGAACGTTGAGCTGTGAGTGTGTTCAGATCATTTATTAAAAAGTCCTCTGTGAATACTTCTCTTCCTCCTGTGTTCTTTTCAAGTAGCGATGTGCACACGGCATAGTAGGTTACAGACTTTACAGGGGACTTAATAATAATGTATCAAACTGAGGTGAACTTCAATTTCACAAACTGACCTCTCCCAGAGACAGCTTGTACACATCTAGATGACCCTTTCCCACAATCCACTGCCTATTAACTCAAAGGTCAATACATACACTCCCACACTGAACTGATTTTGAGCTGCTGTCGGTTGCTGGCATTTTCCATGATGTACCTCCAATTTTTTTCAGTAAATTAAAATAAAATAATGTGCTCTGACAGATGTCAGGGTGGTGTATTTGTTTATTACTAGTTCAATTTAAAGTTGGGTTTATCAGAAAATTTGTGAGATTATTTTTTGCAAGAAACTTTTGCTTATCCAATTTAAAGTTGGAGCTGATTTGTAACGGTCAGGCGTTTTCCTGATGTGTCCACTTGAAGGTAAATTCATTGGCATGCTGTGTAGCCCCTAGTCTGGATAGTGCAGAGGCTAGATCACCTAAAGTTGGTAATTTAGTTAATAGGGTGGGCCTAAATAATTGTGAAAAGTAAATTGGTCTTTTAAAGGGTTATCTGCACTCTGACACAGAGCCACCTCTCAGGAATATAAAAAAAACACCTTGTTAAGTGATTGGACAGGCTCATTTCAGCAGCTTCTTTCACTGCTGCACCATGGATATTTAATTTTGCCTTCCTCTTCTTGGAGGCCACGTCTAATGAATTGATTTTTTTCCAGGGAAATTGGTTTATAAAACGTTCGTGTGTGGAGAGGTCTGCAAGAACGTGTCAGATGAGAGGGTAGAGAGCTGAGGTGTGGAGAGTTTGAAGAGAAGTGCCAGTGGAGTCCAAAGCTGAAATCCGTGTTTGCGCCTTCGCAAGCTTGCCAAGCAATTACAGCTCCTCTTATTCCATAAGCCCCCTCCAACCAATTGTTTGAATCCATTTCATCACGGTCAGGAGAAAGAAAATTAACATTACTGATTGAACTTCAACATCCTGAGGTCAAATGAAGACGGGACCCGAGCTGATGTCTTCCGGGGAAAACGTAGAAATTCATGCACATTTTATCTCATTCAAATCAGTGTCCTCCGGGAGAGATAGCAGAAGGGCTCAGCTGTAATGAGAATACCAAAGAAGTTGTGTCATTAGTCACAGATAAAGAAACATTACATGCCAGACCTACTTGGCCTCTGGGGCTTTACCGTATTTTTCTCCGACTGAGGTTCGCTTTTTTTTCTCTCTTTGCAGCTGAGACTCACAATTTAATCAATTCCCTTTTCTGAGGCTGAGAAGAAGAAAGAAAGCCTGTTTCTGGAGGGGAAAACATCATAAGGGTAAAGAATTGAAGCTCAACTGCCAGAAGAAGATGGATTAGGTCTGTTTTGTTAGGTAAGTCAAACAGGCTTTATATTTACAGTGTGGTGGAGGAAAATGAAACCCAAACATCATAACGTGGAGGTTTGACTTAACCTACATCTTGAGAGGGAAATAATCCATGATGGCGCGAGGCAATCAGTGAGGCCTAATGTAAAGTCACCCACATGGAGCGAATGTTAAGTCACTTGGATAACAATGAAAAGCAGCTGGATAATGGATGGCTAGTTCCTGAACACCACCAACGACAGGATTGTATTAGGTTTCATGAAGTTCTTTTATATGTAATTATCTACAGTAAAATGTATATTCGTACTCCACAAAATGTTACCCTTTTTCCTACTTTGGACCTGACACCTCCAGTTTTTTCTTTCTAATGCAAATCATTGTTGCTGATATATGCAAATTTTATGGGCGATAATAATAGCACAAAAAGAAAAAAGGAAGAACCTATACTTAGTTATTGAAGGACAGCACTTTAAAGAGTTAATAGGAGCAAGCAACATTTCAGTGATGCAGATAAGCTGTTCTTTGGTCTATTCATTTCTCCTTTTGATGAAATCCCCATTAGGAATACATTTGATAAACTCTTCCCACATAGCCTCCAAATATTGATTTGCAATTTATTGCTTTTCTCTTGGTGTGTGATCTGCTTCATTTGAATTCCTCTGTGTGGGTTCAACTTCTACTGCATGGACAAGGAGCTATAGTGCACATTACGAACTCATTTCCTTATCTAACTTAGCTGCATCATGACCTTTTTGTTCTTTATATTTGAGTATTGTACTATTTCATTCCCGTTTTCCACTCTGTATCTACCTACCTATGGCTGGTGACATTATGTTTTTGGTTGTCCATTTGTCCATCTCATTCGGGTGAAATCTCAGTAATGCTTCGAGGCCGAAGGAATCAATTGATTTTGGGGGTCAAAGGTCAAGCTTTTGATTGACCTTCACATTTCTGGACTCTTGACTCTTGACTCTAGTACAGGGGTGTAAAACATAAAGCCCGAGGGCCGGATACAGGGAAAACAATATGGGGGAATACAAAGCTATTATGCTAAGATTTTACTGGTCTGGCCCACTTGAGATCAAAGTGACGACCCTGTTCTAGTATGAAGAGAAATTCACATTAATTACACAAACGTTCACTTGGACTCAAAGAAAAACTTATTAGAATTTAGTGTTCAAAGGTCAATGGTGACTGTGGCTTCATTGGACTAGTTGGAGGATGCAGAAAATCTGGAGAATGTTATTCTATGTTTTTTTAATATAAATCAGTTAGGGCTGGGCAATAAAAACTATACAAATGAGTTTAACAGTCAATAGCAATATAATAGCATAAGCTTCAAGATATTGATATCTCTTATGCATTGTCCAAACACAGTGAGGAGGTACAACACATATTTAATCTATCTCAGATTTGTAAAGTTTTGCCGTTTTTCAAGTGTTTGTAATTCTCTGCTCATAGAGTTTAAAACCACAGAAGCAACAATTAGTCTTTAAGCTTTAAATACATAATAATCTGACATTTATCACGAAATTCATCGATATCGACTGATAAAAACATTTCTATCTTGATATAATTTTTGGCTATATGGTCCGGCCCTACT
Source organism: Pleuronectes platessa (assembly GCF_947347685.1). Classification (NCBI taxonomy): domain Eukaryota; kingdom Metazoa; phylum Chordata; class Actinopteri; order Pleuronectiformes; family Pleuronectidae; genus Pleuronectes; species Pleuronectes platessa. Next base: position 21,437,052 of record NC_070640.1, on the reverse strand, counting down.
ATTGGTGTATTAATATATAGCCCCATTTCCACTTTAGACATTTTGACTTATTTTAATGGAACTTGCAGGTGTTACTAATACCATTAACAACACGTGCTTTCCTTTGAGGTATGCAAGTTCAAGGTTTTGTTGTGCATCCTGTCTACTGGTAAGGCTTTCTGAGACACGGACCTGGAACAGGTCTCTTTAACGTTAGAAGTAATGCCTCCCGCTAAAACAAGTGAAAATGTCTGCTGTGCGAGAAGATCTATTCCAGAGCCCAGAAACTGAAGCAACTAAATGAAATTCTGCCCTCACTCATTTCATTATTGACACTTTTCCCACTGTGACAAGTCAAAATATCTTTCGCGAAAAAAAAGGCCTATTGTTGCAGTGTTGTTCGTCCTTCACTTACACTGGGATAACTGATTGTCTGCCTATGGGGCTCATTGTATTGTGTATTTCCCTGAGTTGTGTCTGTTGAGGTCTTTCTCTCAACAGACATCCTTACTTGTCAAAAACAACTGGAAGTTTACATGATTCATGGCTGAATTCCATTCAGATGTGTCAGCATTGTCTTGCTGGGACATTAAAATGAAACAGACCCATCATTAATGTAATTACAACTGTGATTTTCCTGTTGTGGCATTTCTAGATGTCTGCTGTGGAAATGGTAAACAAACCAGCACACGACTGTACTAACACAGATCTTTTCCATTGGACTTTTTCACCCATTCATATAGTGACATAAATGTTTTTATCATTTTATGTGCTCATGCATTGCAACTGGAATCACTGTACCTGAACGTAATAACTAGGCCACATTAGGCAGTGAAGCTTCAACACAACAGAAAATATTTCTTGCTTCATCACTTAAGTTCTTTCACCTCTGTTGCTCTGTAATTGCCTTTGAAAGTGTACATGCTGCAGAACTAATGTGCTTTGCTTGCTTGATTCTACTGAAATGCCAAACTGTTTCCTCGCTGGTCAGTGATCAGCTGCAGAGGCGATTTAGATGAACTGCTGAGTAGAAGCTCCAGGATGTGAACAAATGTGAATAACAAGCCTCCCTTCTCAAATGTGAAATATATCAATATGAATATCCCCCCAAAATTGATTTATTGTATGTGATGTTTCGGACTTTTATTTCTGGATGCACAAGTATTTAGAAAATATAGATGTTACTAAACAAGTAGATTTGCCAACATTCAATACCTCCATCATCCTCTGAACAGCTCAACATTAAGCAGGGGGGTAATTATAATGCTCGAACATTACCATAGAACTGGAGAGCACTCACCCAGAGGGCAATTAGCCTCATATAACCCTCACATGACGGCTGAAGTGAACTAAATAAAAGCAGATGTTCACAGCGGGCCAGAGGTCGGTTTTTGATTGTGAAAATGCTCTTTAGTATTAAACCCGTGGTAGGCCTTTATGACCCTGTGGTACGCCCTAGTAATACAATTGTAAAGTGTATAAACAACACATTTTAAATAACAGCATGCACATTAAGTGTTTTCCAATAACTTCCATGAATGTGGATGGTTTTGTTGTAGGGATATCCATTAACCTTGTGGTCAGTAAAGACAGTAAAGCAAAAATTTGCTTAAAAAGTGCCTCCGTCAACCCTCAAGAGCCGATCCATGTTTGTATATTCACTCTGAATAATGCTACACAAAGCACAACACACTAATGAGGATGCCGAAACCCTCTCCAGATAACATATTGTTCTTGACAATATAGAGCATAACTGGCTCATTAAGACAAGGGCAATTTACTGTGTTATCAGCCACGGCAAGCTTCATCTAGCTTAAAATAGCACATTAACTCTGTCAGCAAAGTGACACACTGATAAATGTCTGAAATGAGAGCAAACTGAAACGCTTCGAGGCAAGAGAGTTTCAAAGAGGTCAACAGACAGCCAGCGCGGAAAATCTGTCAAATTACAGGAGTGCAAACAAGATATAAGTTGAATTAGGGAATACATTGATCAATATTAAGATGGACTACTAAATGATTCAGGGAGGCAGAGCTGGATAGGAATCCAGGAGCAGAAATGATACAAAACGTGTTTGCGCTGGTGAAATTTAACAGCAGATGACAACGAATGTTAGACTCTAGAGATTTTGATAGGAGAACAAACAACTAAAGTGGACGGCAAAATATGTTTGCAACTAAACTGAGTGTCTAAATTGAGATTATTTCATTAATGCAAATGATGAAGAATTATGTTCATCAGCCAACCTTTGACTGAGATGAGACAGGGACAATGACTCTATCAACATTACTGTGACAAAAATACAACATGGAACTTGAGAATTGCCCTCTTGAAACTTCCTAGAGTGCAAACAAAAAACATGGCTGACAATGATACTTTTTATTGGTAATCAGACACTTGAACCATCAGTGTGGCCTCCTTGCGAACATGAAAAAAGCAGGTACTCTTTACAGTATCCAGGTTGATAGAAAGTGTTATCCTATTAAATCAGTTATACTTCATGTTAATTTTGTTTGGCATTTAAAGTGTATGTCTAAATTTGAGGCGTGTTCACTTTTTCTGGTAGGAGGTCAGAAACTCTTGACTCAGAACTTACCGCACGTTAACAATGACAACAGAGCTTGAGAGAAAGAAACGAGGGGATGTCTGAGCCCATTTTGTTCAAGATAAACAAAGAATATAAATGTATTGCTGAAGGGAAGTGGCCATAAAATAGCTGATAAGAGGAGACACATTACGGCTCATCACAATAAAACTGAGGTAAATGTTATGTTGTCTCTTAAGCTTTATAATGATGTATTTCAGGGCTGCTGTTCAGGCTTCTGATTAACAGTAGACATTCCTCTTTTTTCTAGGACTCTAAAAATCAAAAAATAGCTGACTACATCAACACTAACTGAAGAGCTACTTGTTCTTTTCACACGTACATGCCCACGGGTTCCATTTATACTAGAATGAGGCTCTGTGTCGGCCCTCCAGCCATCCATACCTGATCCAACATTCCATTCCAGTATAGGTGGAATGGTTGTGCCTGGAGCAAGCACAGTTGACACGAACAGTTAGCTTAGTGACACATTTTGAACTGCACATGAACGACAAGTCAATGTTAGTTAAAAACGGGATTGTCAGAGATAGCTTAACACGCTCAAAACTCAAACCAAACTGCTCCAGGCCTAATTAGTTGCATTGTGGTAATGTAGTCACCAGCAAGGAGTATGTGTGAAATATATGACACCCCTATTTCTGCTCCTTCAACTTTGTACAATGCTAAATCTGACCGGGATACTGTTTTATGACAGATATCCGGACTTCATTCTGAACATCACTGTTCACAGAGAGAAGTTGTCTCACCAGTGTTAGATCATTTGCTGCTGTGGTTCACTTTATTAGAATTGCATCACATGAATTGAGGATCAAGATGTCAAATCGTTTAAATACTTTTCTTTCTGTCAGTATGTGACTGCAGATGAACAAAGTTTCCCAGTGCAGCTTTGAGGAGATTAAGCTTGTGGTTAGTCCAATAAATGAAATGTCAGATATCAAGTACGCTGCTGCTGCATTATAATGAGTGACTTGTTTGATGAGCAAGCTCAAACCAGGGAGCAATACAAAGCAGAGGCAGTGTCTTTCCTAAATGAGTCACACTCATGTGTGAATATTCTCAGACAAGTGAATCAATTAGCCTTTGAAACAACAATCAGTGCAGGTCAGATTGTATCAGTTGAATGTTAACGCAGCATTAACACATCTACCACAGCAGCAGTGGTAACAGTGAGAATATCGTGGCCCCTTAACCAGCATCAGTCTAATTTGGACCAAAAGATATGATTAAATGTGCAGTTTGGCTTCATTGGTCCAAATTATTACATTTCCAATCCCCTGGAAAACCACAGAACAAGGCAAAGAACAGAAGGGCTTATGCTATTAAGATGAATTCAAGATTTAAAGGTGCTGTAATCAATATTTTGATATTGTCAATGACGTGACAGCTTTTTTGTAAAGGTGTGACTTGTAATAATGGCATTATTCTCAGAATCTGACTCCATTCTCTCATGGCTCTAAGGAGCTTCATTGTGTTTTACCTCCTAGTTTGTGTCATTTGCACCACAGCGATCCATGAGATAAGACGATTTCAGGGACCTCTCTTTGATGAAGTGCTTCAAATTACAAAACTACACAAGTGTCATATTTGAGCAAAGCAAACTGCTTGCCGCTGATTCAAAAAAAAAAATCATAATGCAGAGCTTGAGGTGAACCAGAAATAATGCAGTTGGATTTAGCAATTAAGTTCCTTCCTTCCCCTGAGACCACAATTAACAATAATAATTAATAAATTATTAGTCATGGCTTTCAAATAAGAGTGTGTCCTCTAGCTAGGAAACAGATAAAAATTTCCTTTCAAAAGGAAAATCTGCTTCAAAAGTTTGAGAGCTGCACTTCTAACTACAGTTCCCCAAAGATCTCCAAGTGTGACGGCTGAGTTGAAGCGGCTGTCCTTTAAGTGTGACCCCAAGGAGCCGTCCTGGTTCGAGGATGTTATCCAAAGTGGCACAGACGGCGCCCACAACGGTGAAAAAGCATTTGTTGTCATTTTTGGCTGCTTAGCTGCCTTCAAGCAAGAAAGCCTATAAGTCTGAACAGCTGCCAGAGGCTGAAGTTGTTCTCCATCAGCCCCCACATTCCGGTGTGTAGCAGTGGAGCCCTGTGACAGCTGAGAAGCTGATCTTAGAGGAGTTGCCACAGAATAACAGCGGGGAGGGTGATTGGTGCTTCTTCAAAGATGAATGGACCCGAAGGCCTGTCGTTACAAGAACGTCCTCCAAGCTCCATTATTGGTGATTAATATGCAGACAGAAAAACTGCAGGCTCATGTGGCACATGGTAACAGCCAGGAAACTAAAGTCACTCGACTCATGGGGAGGGCCAGAAGGGACAGTGGACCCCATGGTAATATAACTGCCAACCCCCACAGGCCTGCACAGCTTAAGTGACCTTTTCAAAGTCTGATATAAATTCAATCCTGGGCAGAAGCACTGAGGTGCTGGCCGTGAAAATCAACACTCCTTTGAATGAGCCCACTGTTCAGAACAACGCTGTATTCCTGTGGCCAACAAAATGTCCAGTAGGGGAGAGCGGGGTAATGTGGGACATCGGGTGATGTGAAACAGCCCCTGTATCTAGGCAACGAAACACATTTGTGGTCATGTGACTATTATGTTTAAAAGCCCCTCCCATTCCCCCCTTGGAATGAAGGATAAGTTGGTGCAGGTGCTGTGGAAAGTATGTTTTTTCACAAAAATGTGTTTTTTGCATGTAAAAGTAAATTTTCTTGCTTTGAACTTAATCAAATGTTGTGTCAAAACAAATTGATTCAGGTAGAAAAAATGATATCATACATGTTGGTGAACTTCCAACATATAAAACCATGTGATTAATGCTAGCTGAAGATTAGCCTGAATTGCTAAGAGATGTTGTTTTTCTAAAATTGTGGCTTCGGGGTAAAGTGGGACAAATGCTGTGGGGTAAAGTGGGACAGTATCTCACTTTACCCAACCATGAAGCACAAGTTAAGTTTAGTCTTAAACATATTTTAGTGTTATATTACATTATATATGTTTTATTTTTAATGTCATAAACATTGTAGAAAAGCCATCATGCCAAGAAACTATACACCAGGAAGACAACCTGGGGCCAAACACCCCTCGAAGAGATGGAGAGTGCAGCCGCTGAGGTCATGCAAGGAAAGAAGTCCTTAAGAAAAGCTGGGAGGGATAGAAATATTGATAAGACAACCCTCAAAAGATTCATAAAGAAAAAAGAGAAAGGGAAAGTAAAATCAGTAGCCTGTGGTGCAGTAGCTGAGGTAAAGAGAATATTCACAGATGAGATGGAGGAGGGGCTTCCAAACACTTGAAACAAATAGCTGACCAGTTCCATGGCCTTGCTCCAGTTAAGTGCCGTGAACTGGCATTTGAATACGCAGAGAAAAACAATATCCCTGTCCCTGGCAATTGGACAGAGAAACAATGTGCAGGTAAGCTAGGGTGTGCAAGAGATCAAATGAATCATAATAATCATAAATGTGCTTAATTGACCAATCCCCACTATTCTGTTACTAGTCCGATATTAGTGGTTGTCAATCTAGCTGTCGGGATTTTAACTATGGTAGTTTTAAAGCTACGGGGAAAAAGTAAGTGGACCACTTTACCCCGTAGCTTGGGTAAAGTGGGACACAAGACCACTTTTTTTAAAACAATCATATTTTCACTACCCTTTGTCCTGAAGACATTCTGATCATTTCCATTGCTAGAAAACATCCTGAATTAATGGGAAAAGTGTAAATTTTACTGATATATAAATTTAGCTCGCCTAGAGGGGAGCAAATGTAAAAAATGTCCCACATTACCCCGCTCTCCCCTACTAATCTACAATATTGCCACATAATTACCTAAGGATAGTCATTCTCCACTAAATTATGATTTTTAATGTTCAGTCAAAGTACAATGAAGAAGATAAATTATCAATAATGCTTACAATTTGATTAGCGGAAAAAAAAATCCTTATAATAATCTATTAATATAAATTTGAATTGACCAATACAGTGATTGATTATTTTAAATTGTATAGCCCCTTAGAAAAGTCCACTGAGTAGTGGATGGCTACAGACCTGTGCATCATCAAGAAAAGTCAAAGAAGGCCTTCAGTGTGTTCTCGATGGATAGGAAAGCCTTTGTGATGATCCAGTGTTCAATTTCAGAATGTAGCGTGCTAATTTTAGCTGTAGGTAAAAACATAATTGGAGAATAGAACAGAGACAGATTTTCAAACACATCTGCCTAAAGTTAACAACGACCTTCTCATGGCCTCAGACAATGTACTCTCATCCTGCTGGATCTTAGTGCTGCATTTGACTCCAAAGATCATTCGATTTTATTGCAGAGGCTGGAACAGGTTTAAGTCATACTCACCATGTAGATTTCAGTTTGTTAATGTTAACAATGACTCTTTCATGTACAAAAGCATTAGTCATGGAGTTCCACAGGGTTCTGTGCTGGGACTGATACTTTTCACTTTATATATATGCCTCCTTTGGGGCAATATCATCAGACTAAGTGCTTCATAAATTTCAGTTGTTACGTAGATGACATCCAGTTGTATTTATTGATGAAGCCAGAAAAAAGTAATCAGGGCGTCACAAAAGTCAGAAGTTATTGCGCTTTCCCCAATTCACAGAAACATTATCTCATCATACTGTTACTGTCAGGGTACACAAAATGGAAAACGGGAAAACAGTAGCACGACACTTGAGCAGTTTAGATGTAGCAAGAGTTCAGGTTTAATGAACGACAAGGGGTCAAAACCAGGCAGAAAGTCAACCAGGGCAAACAAATACATCAGGGATCAGGCAAAGTAGGGGCGCTGAGGCGCTGATCAGAGATCAGCGCCTCAGCGTCTTGATCAGAGCAGAAGCTGCAATTGGTTTCTACCGATCTTCAGTATCTGTGTTCACCTCCAGTCTGACCTGCTCTCGCTTTTTGTTTTAATATTTCGCCAACTTAAATATATGTTTTTGAGCTATTAGGCTGCAGCTATATGTTTTTATTTATTTAAAAATAGGGAACTTTTTATTTCATACATTTCCCACAAATATGGGGAGGACTCAAATAGCCCTACAAAGTTCTGTGTTTAATTTATTTCAAAGTAGGCCGACACTTGCCTGTGTATTTTGTTTGTTTGTTATTTTGTTGCTTGTCTGTTTGAGTAGCTGACTGAAAGCAAAGAAGTAGTAGGCTTACCTTTTATTGGTAAACTAACTGTTACGGTTCATTGTTTCTGAAATAAGAGGCCTGAATGCTATGTTCACAGCAAACTTGAAAAAAAGAAAATATTAAGCCATGGTTTAGCTGCACTATAGTCCTTGTTTACCTGAAATGTGCACTTTATAATTTTATTTTGTATCGCCCTGTTTGGCAATGTTGTTTTTCAATAAAATAAAACATTTGCATAAAGCAAGCCAATTCACTTTTCCATGTTCATAAGAGCATTAAAACGAGAAAAAAAATTATGGAAAAAAAATAAATGAAGGGACATTTACAATAGATAAAAATTTGCGATTAATTGCGATTTATCGCGATTAAATATTTTAATCGTTTGACAGCACTAATATATAAGTATACATACATAAACATTAAAAAACACAACAACAATGAGAATGAAATGGGGAAACAGTGTTATATAAAATATACAAAATCCATAAATCCACGAGTCCCATCAATGGATATGAATGATCTGCAGATGCTGATGAATCTTGATGTTCTTGGCAACCTCATATCCTTTCATCCAGTATAGGCCAAGCTACCCACTACACAACGAAATATAAAAATCAGCTCTGAATCAGTGTTAAGCCCACATACCAGCAAAAGTTTCATCAAGTGAACTGACTAAATTGAATCAGCACAATCACTGACTGAATGGGTACTATGGTACATTCAGCAAACTGAACTGGGGACAGTCAGAGTCAGCTCTGAGGGTCATAGTGGTATAAATGGTAACTCGGCATAGGAAGTGAAGTGCAACTGAACAGAGGTGCAAACTCCTGTCTTGGAAAAAAGTGAGCCAACGACAGTTACAACAAATATTGTGAACCAAAAGGTCTATATCAGCAAAGTGATTTGTAATGGACATTTGTAATACATACTGAATACACCATTACACTTGCTATCAATATTAAATTATATAGATCGTTATCGACCTTATAATCATTTGAAAAAGCAATTCATCCATGCTTTTCAGGCGAGGACAAACGATTACATCAAACACGTTGAATTTTTTGCCATTTGAGATTTGAGTGGAGCTCTTTTAATTAAATCATCTCAGTGTGTATTCTTCTCGAGCAATACTTTGATGGCCTCCTAGTGAAAAGTTTTTGCGACCAACTGTTTACTTCCATGAAACAACATCTAATATTTGCATAACAGCAATGGCATTTGTAGGAAATCCTGGCTTATGTTTTCCTTTCTTCCAATGTAGGAAGGACATAATTATTGGTTTACCACCTAAAACAAATCTTACAAATTCCTTCACAAAAAACAGACCATAAAAAAATACGGATGAATGAATGAATAACATCAGGATTAATTGAAACTCCTCTGGATTCACCGCTGATTGCAGTCAGCATGGGATCACAGGAGGTCTAGGTACAATCATAACAAGTGTGAGGGTTTGAGTGAAGCTTAAAAGGCTAATGTTATGTTAGGTAAGGAGAAAAAAACATTCAGACCTTGGGAGCTTTTTCAACTTCATGGGAAATGCAAACCAGTCAGCGCACTTAAATGGACACAAATCTAAAAGACATCAGTGGAATTGTATGGGTTTTAATGTTAATTTGATGATTGGTCACTCATCTGTACTGTCGACCATAGACTGTGCATAAAAGCTGTAGACCTGTCATCATTTCTCATAATGGTGAGGGATTTTGGAAACGTTTCAAGATTTTGCTATGAAACTGACGTAGAGTACATTGAGACCCGGCTGAGATTGATCAGGAGAATCAAACTGCACCAGCGTCCAAAGCATTGTGTAAAGTGTCTCACAGGGTGCATTGTTTGCCGATTAAGCTGAGTCAGCTTTCAGTGCACAGTGGAGAGATCGTTGTTTGTGTGATCCTGAATGTGTGGATCTATTATGCTCTTGCTCCAGTAAATATTTTCAATATATATTATGCTTTTTATTGAGATAAAACTGCATTAAAAAACATTTCATGAGATGAAATCCTGTTCGGGATCATGAAGATAAAAAGAAGCCAGTAAACTTTTTTCCTGAGTGTACTTACTTTTACCATTAAAGTGCTTTTATAGGAAGATATTTGAATCTGGATATTAAAGAGATCACACTATAGATACTGAGCATCTGCTGCTATACTTGCACGAGTGCACATTGCCTAAAGAAAGAGCACTGTGAAGTAGTTGTTGGCTTTTGTTTGAATAACAAATTTCCAATTAGTAATGAATTATGAGAGTGTGAATACGATTTTCCTGCTCAGTTTCTCTTTTTGTGTGGTGACTCATGTGGTAAGTGGGATTCTTCTGTTGAAAAAGTAAATTTTGTTCTGCAGCAGAAGCACTGCAGGGTGATATCTTTTATGTGAACAGAAACATTGCAACATCATATTTCAGATTATTTTTCTTTGCATAAAATACTTAATTTGTTCGAACAACAAGTGTTGTCATTGCAACAAAGCGATTCACCATTGTTTTGTGTTCTGTGGAACTCAGTGGGTGGATGTCTAAAATTATCAGCGTTCAGCACCAGCACAAAAACACCTTTTAGTTGACTTTCCCCGAGCAATTTATCGATTTTACACTGTTGTGTGTTTTCTTATTTTATCACCGTGTGCTTGTCAGATGGATTTACTGTGACCTTTATTGGAGGCTGCAGCTCCTCTGAATTCTGAAAGCTGTTCAGACGCAGTAATCGTAGGTTACAATAATTATGTAGAGTTTGTCCTCTTACATGTCCTCTATTCTAAAAAGGTACCACAGGGAGAAAGCATCTTGAAATCCTTTGTGTTATTTAAAGAAGAGGAGAATGGCTGGGATGGTGAGAGCAGGATGAGCAATAATGGCAACTGTCACACACCCTGAGACAAGGTGCACGTCAAAATCACAAAGTGTATGGAAGAAATACAGTATTAATAAACTCTCCTTCCCATATAATCAGATGTGTTTTATTTAAAACCATCACAGGCCCATTAATGTTATAATAATTTACGACGGTGAAGACGACATTAAAACAGAATGGAGTGTGTGTGCTGAGAGCATGCACGGTGAGCTCTCCCTCTTCTCCGCCCGCATGTATACTGTACATAGACACTGATGACTGTGGGTATAGCGTGAGTGCTCTCTGAGAGGGGATCCATTAGTTGAAATTAAGTCCAGCCCAACAACAACCCTCATTAGAGGATACGTTTCAAAATTGAATGCTCGCTTGAAAATTGGGCTTCTTTTTGTTCCCCTATCTAGTTGCATATGCAGGGGATGGAACTTGCATATAATCTATTAAATTTGCACCTAATGCACATAATGACTAGTGGAACTCTGCTTTTACTGGAACAGAGCAGTATTGATGGACCTGTTTCATTACGTCAGTGAAATTGCCTATCTTTCTGATCCACAGCTTTTGCCATAAATATCAAAAAAAAATATTGCTCTGTTTATAAATATGAGACATTTTCCCACTTCTCGGTTGTGCACTTTACATTTTCATATAAAAGGCATCTGTATGTGCACCCTATTGGGAGGGTATAAATATTCAACCTATATATATTTTTCATGAAAGCTTTAGCATTTGCATGTTTGGTAATTTTGTTTGTTAAGGGTTAGGGTTAGGGTTAAATTCATGGTTTGTTTAGAATAAATGTAACAGCTGCTGTGTCAGCCATTGTGTCTCCACTTATACAAAAGGAATGACTAATCTACCGTTTAATTTCATCATCAAAAAATAAATGTTTCTGCTGAATTCGAAAAATCTTTGTCAGAATATCTCTGGGTCCAAGGTAATGTGATAAAAATTATCGTTTATCAAATAGTATTTCTGCCTACTTAATACAGTAATTTTAGCAGGTGTGACTCAGTGTGTGTTTTTTATCAATGGAAAACAAAATATGATATAGAGGCATAATAGTAAAATATAATATAGCAAACAATATTGGTTCATTGCACATATGTTTGTATATTATGTACATGTTCTAGTTTTCCTCTCATATTCCTATTCTTCTGTGGCAGTTACCTTGCTGCTGCAGTACAGGAATTTGCCAGTTTGAGATCAGTAAAATCCATCCATCCATCCATCCATCCATCCATTGACATCATAAGACATCTATTGTGTGAATTAAAAGTAAAACACTTAAAGCTGATTACTCCATTTGTTTGTATGGAATAAGATAACGTAGGGCAATTAGTTACATCTTAACCTAATGACAATCTCTGTAAACACTGGCATTAGACATATGTGACTTCATATACTATCAGCATTTACTGATGCACAGTTAACAGTTGAATATACACAAAAGGTCTATCCGAATTTTCTTTGAATTTCAAGAAAAGGTAATAATGTGTAAGTAAAAAAAAACATCGACAAAGCAGTAGGAAAATTAAAATTAACAGACAACTGTAGTCCCAGACGTTTCTATCGGCAGAAACCGACAGAATACAGTTGGTTTTGAGTTATACAGCGAAATGCAAGTGCTCCTGTTTGGATGGAGGCTGAGCTGCTGCAACACAATGTTTCTCATTGAATCATCTGTAGAGCTTTATTTTTCCCTGAAAGCTCTGCGGCAACTCAAACAAGCCACGTGTGTGCAGCTGCCAATGAACTGTGTCATGCAGTCTTTTGTGTTCTCTGCTGCTGTTGTGTAAATAACATGATCTAAACGAAAGATAGAAGAGCTATAAAAACATTTTAAGATGACATATACAATGACTGTTTTAGGCCCACAATTCAATTAACAGCAGGTTTATAAACAAACTTAATTGGCTCAAAAGATTGAGAGGTTTCACAGATGCTCTTTTCATCACGATTCTAACCGTTGGCCTGATATTATTCAGTAATTATGAACATTTAAATGAGTAAAACCCATTTACTCCCTCCAGTATCACTTGGTGGTACAGTGTTTCATTAGCATTCACCGCTCTGCCATTACAAATCGGGACTGAAATGCTGTTTATAAAAAGCAAACTTTGAAAGGATTATCAGCAGTAATCTCATCCAGGCTGATTTAATCTTTTTGTTTCTTGGATGTGTACTTGGTGACAGTCTTTGTCTTTGCATGTGTTAAACATCGTCAAAGACAGCCATTAGAGACTCGAAGCTCGGGGACCCTTCACAGAGCAGTTCCAGGTCCATTTGCCTCCCAGTGGATTGCAGTCACTTAGCTCACCATTTATCACTTCAGAAATTAGCCTGGCCTCCCGTCATTACATTGAACTCCTGAAAGGTAATCAATCTGCAGGCGATGCCCAAGGAAAGGGAGAGCTGAGTGATTGATGCAGGAATGAAACAAGACATTACAAAAGGTGGAATTGGACGAGTGCAAATAAACATGTGATCCAGAGGAGGTGTTCTGTGGGAGGCAAGAGCTGGACTCACCGCAGAAACTTAAAAGGATGATATCTATTGTATTTCTCATCTCATGTCTGTGTGAGTGAACAAAGAGAATGGTGCACAGGCAGGCCTTGGCTGTTGTGTGTGACAGCAAAGAAGGCAGGGTGAGACTGGCACAGATAAACCTATTGTGTGATTTGAAATTAAAACCACCCAAACAGATATTCACACAGTCTGTGTGTGGCTCCATCTCCAGAACTGGGCCTCTGAGACTTGTCTTTGAAGCTGGCAGGTGGAACGGCGGATTCAGCAGCACAATGGTGCATCCACTGCCATCGCTACATGACACAAATGGTAGCTGTTGACAAAGGCAGGCAGACCGAGTTTAAGAAAATGGCTCTTGAACAAAAGTGGAACATTTTCATAATATGCCAGAATTGGGTGATTGTCGGCTCAGTCCATATTTCACTGTGCTAAAAACCTCACTTTCCAGCACCCACACTTCCATCATGGTTCAAGAGCAGTCAACCTCCAAATTGCCAGCCTCAGGGATCTGCTATTAACACCAGCACTGGCTTTTCTCTCCCCCATATCACAACATCAATAACTGCAAACTCGAAAAATTACACCCTGAAAAATATGACCCTGGAATTAGAAATAAAAACAGAAACACTGGCTCGCTGAGGTAAGGCTTTCTTGCTGTTTATTTAGCAAGTGTGTTGGAGTTAGGGGATCTATGGGCAGGCATGTATTTAAATATTTAAATTTATCTTTTCATTATTATTAGTCAACTGAAACAAAGAATCAATTTGTTTGATTCGGAATTAGCCATTTATATCTCCATGTGGAGTGGGCCCTCTCCCACTGATTCTGTCATGTTACACTGCCAAGTTACACTCAGTAGCCAAACTCTATATCAAAACACTGGCTCTGGACATGGGCTTTCTCCTACATGCATTCAAGGGGTATTCATTTGATCCAAGGTGCAACTGCACGACTACAAACAACTACATCCTACAAACTGAGCCTTTGAACTTTAAAATTTAAGCCAACATTGACTGGTCCCCAAACTACATTTATCACAAAAACACTCTCAGTGAGTCTGACTGATCTGTCAGAGCCTGCTGCAGTTAATAAGAGCTGCACTGAGTTTGTGTCACTCTGTCCTTCACACATATGGTTATTTTTTTATTTCTTTGAAGCAAAAATTCAGGGACACCTCACCACTACAAGAACCTTCACCGCCCTAATCCTGTCTGTGCTCTGATTGGCTGGATTGGGGTGGAGATTCCGATGACTATTACAAGATTTCGAGCATGAAAATCGGATCAGACTCCTTATCAAGACTTTCTGATAACGTCTCTGTAGAGCTCACACATAGCAATTGGTAACTGTCAATCAAGTGCTCATCTGGGGCTTTTGTCAGCGACTTGCAAACTTTAACTACATTTAAATAGGAGGGTATCGATGTATCGACCCCCTTCCTGGACAAAGATATATTTTCTCATTGTCCTTGGACAAGGCACTGAGTCCTGTTTGGACTGGCACATCACTTGTTTTTTTGTGGCTGAATAGCTGTAGACTGTGAGCATAGGAAGTACATGATCAAATGTTATACCCCAGTGAAATATCTCTTTGAATGCACCAGGGAGAGCAGACAAGAAGTTTTCCTTAAGTCTTTGTATTCCGATGAGTGAGTGCGATGCCGGTGAGGGGGTGACCTTTGATGCTGCCAGGAGGAACTGAGGATGGTGAGTCATTATACCCTTGAATGACAAGTAATACACTGCATTTGCACAGGCGGATTCAGCCCAGGGATGGAGAAAACATTGGATGAATAGATGAAAGAACTGGCTGTGAATAAAATCAAGGCTTTTTCTCCATGACAGTGCTCACAGTAACAAGAATGTGCCCATCATAATTTAAAATTGAATTTCCCCATGTCTAGGTTCGTTGAGTCATACGTCCACTTTGATGTAATCACAGCAACAGCACAGCAAAACGTACACCAGGTGGTCCTCCAGTAGCACCTACTCTATCTCTGGTACTCAAAAGTACTTAAATGAAAGTACTTAAAGAGTTAGTACTTGACTCTACACTGCTCCTGTGCATTGGAGCCTGACTGATTAATAGCCTAAGATGATAGGCTGATTTAATGAAAGCTTTAAAATCCCGTCTGGGACATTAAAACAGACTTCTGTGTACCTGACATGTTTTTCCTCTCTTCTTAGTGGTTGCTGTCGCTCTGTAACCTTTTGGAGTTTTTGACGTTCAAACAGAAAACCTGATAGGGACATTTTGATGAACACTGTGGGATGCTGAGTCATTCAATGTGCCTCTTTTTGACAGTTAAAGTACTGCTACTGCATTTGTTAGGAAGGTAACTAAATTAGCTGACTACTATGTTACATGCCAGTTTTACAATCCGCTGACACGTAAGCGAGTCGTCTTCCCCGACATTTATTTTGACAGAATTTTGTCAACCTCTGTTTTTCCACACTGTGGGAGTCGGCTAACAGCTAACTTTTGTTGCTAATAGCAGACGTCCTCACTTAAGTCTACTGGCCCTTAACGGCATCAGCTGATATGAAATATGACTCATGGAAGTAAATTGGCGTGATCAACGGCCACTGGTGTTGTTGAAACATGAGTTGAAGGCTCACAATCTTTGACTATGACTGCAGAAAGACCACATTTCATTACATCCTTCAAGAGGTTATGTTTGTCAGCAGGAGTATGTAATTAGTACTGGCTGGATTTTCACGGAACATAGTGTAAAGAGGGCAAAGAAAGAACCCATTGAATTTGATTCGCATCCATTTTCACCAAGTTTCCCACTGAATAATTAATTGATCTTGAATGAAACCAGGAATTTTTAGGTGACTGATATACGTGAGTGTGTGATTAGGTGCAGTTTGCATGATTGGAAGCTAACTGCTGGGGCTGGCAGATGTATGCGCTCAACTGTGCCATTCAAGATTTGTTCTATCATTGAGTTGTGAAATACACATTAATCAGCATCGGCTGATGGACCTCCCACCAGTGGTTTCTGATGTGGAGTAAAGAAAGGAACAGATTTTTTCCCCAGTAAAATCCAGACTGGTCCAGATAACAATCCTTATTGGCTCGGGATGTGTCAAATAATAATGAAATAAATTGGAGATACGAGGATATGGACCCTGCCCCCCTCTTATGGTGAGAGCAGTTTGTGCATTTCCCTTCACCTTGATGTCCCTTCCCCCATATCCACAAAAACTATGTTTCTTTTTCAACAATAAATTGTACCTCAACTCCTTAGAGGTCTGCAGTCATTTTCACCCCCAACGGTGGAGACAAGAGAAAGTATTGCAGCAGATATAAGCTACAGTAACATCCAATCATCTGAGGGTGTCAATCAGTTAGCATTGTGTTCTGGCAGGATGCTTCTAAATGGGTCTTTTTGTGGCAGCAATGTTCCAGAAAAGATTCAATAAATCTGCTGGATATCTGTGCATCTGACCAAAGGTGTGAATCAGACTGCTGATTTAGAGGACCTCTATAACTCCTCCCACACTCCGGCTGTGACCCATCATCTGGAATTCATTACGAGAAACCTGCAGATAAAAATAGTCACGCTCATATCACGCCTGAGCTTGACAAACACAGGCGAAAACAATTCGCAGGATGACTAATAACAGGTAGTCATGAAAATGAAAATGTAATGCATTTTGAGCCCAGTGTGAGCCCCTACACGTCATGGAAAATTCAATCTGTGTTTCTCATAGGCACAATAATATAGAGCTCTCATTGGACTGAGGAAGGTGGAGACTCTGCACAAAGCAGCGAGGGTGCTGAGAGTTTAAATCTGCCGATGGTCAGGAAATGAGACACTGGGATAAATATCAGTTTTTGGACACAGCTGAGTGGATATTTGCGGTTTAGTTTCAAAGTTGCACTAAATAAATCTCAGTCTTTGCTGCTTGTTGCATGGGCCCTGCTTTAAAGGCTCCTGCAACACAAAACTGAAAGAGAAATCACAGTATAACCCAGACACATTTTCTAACACTGAGCACCACCATCGTCTTCAACTGCTCATTATAGCAGGCTGACAGCATGTTGGGGGAGAGGGTTGAGTCAGATCATATTGTAACTGTGATCACACGCTAGCTACTTTTTGCATTGTCTCCCTATAGCTGACACTGATAATGATAAAACCGAAATAATATTTACAATATTTTCTTGAAGACATTAACAACAACGTAAAAAACGTTTGACTATGGACACATGATGAGTTTGGTTTCTCAGTCTAAAATATGGAATCCCTTATCTATAATAAACAGAGCTACTCAAGCAGTTTATTATAATAATTATCGAATTATATAACATTCGGGAGTTAAAGAATGTTGCTTCCTACAGAGCGATACTAATTCTTTCCATCAGAAGTCTCATTTATATTTTCTGCAATGAATCACAGTCTGCTGGTAATCATGTCAAATGGAACAGATATGGTCCAAGAATATGATGAGTTATTTTATATTCTTACACTTACAAGCACTAGAAAATGTTATGTGCATGACATAACCAAAAGCCTGTGACTGTACCGGTATTGAGTACTTGCGCATACATAAATGCTGTCAAGCATATACATAAATACATGCGTACAAGGAACACCATAACACCAAGGGGCTGGCATAGTGTAAAAGAACATCTGCAGGAGGTAGTAATAGATGTAGTGATCCCAAGTGACAGCAACATCATGAAGAATGAACACGAGAAGCTCAAAAATACCTAGGGTAGGTATGTATTGCATTATATATTGTATTGCATGCATGTAGTGTATGTGAAAAATGATGTACACTCGATTTGAGAGAAATCACTGTACTGAATCGATGATAAAAGACTAGTCTGAGTTAATGGTCCTTGAGAAAGAAGATTTTTAAAAGTCAGCAGTTATAAAGGAAAGCTGGGTGGTAAGTGAAAATCATTTCTGTTTACATTGTAATGGACATTTATTTTTGAATGCATTATAGACAGATCAATTTTAGCAATTTTCCCAGGGAGAAAAAAGACATGCAAGTTAACAGGGACTCATATGAAGAATATCATCCAGGTTCCTCCAGCCATGTTGGGAGCTCATTGTGGCTTCACCTAGGCACAGAGGTCCTTTGAGCTAAACCTGTACTAACATTGTGCTTAATAACTTATTTTAGTATCCGAACATTGGCTAACTAGTAACACAAAGTATATGCCATTTGGTTATAATACTTATGTATACTGATCAAACCTAACATAATGATGGCACAAGATGAAACGAGATCAATAAAGTTATTACAGCTCATCCCGAGGCGGTCACAAATGTCTCATCATTTCATCGCAATCCATACGATAACAGTCATGCAACAGCCAAAGTCAGCAGAATTAATCCTGTGACCATTAGTGTCCTTTGCAAAATTGAATGACAACTCATCCAATAGTTGTTGAGATATATCAGGTCCAAAGTATGAACAGTAGAGCAGGGAGAACAAAGCAGCGTGTAACTAAACGATGAAGAAAAATAAATAGAATCGTTTTTATGGCCTTCCTGTATCTCAATTAGAGAGCTGAGTTTATTTATTTTCAATAAGTTTTCTCTCTCACACACCCACACACAAAGAGAAGACAGAGCAGTGGCTCAGACGGTGACGATCTGCGCGTACACAGTGGGAGTCCTGAAGATGAATAAAGAGAAGCTACTTCATGTATAAGTCATGCAGTATGACGCGTAAACACTGGGGGCTATGGTTGCAGCTCGGGAGAGGGCTGAGGAGGATGGTGAGGCAAAGATAAAAGAGCAAAGGCCTTACAGAGAGAGATTTAACCTCATGCTTTAAAAGACGTCCTTCATGTTCATCCCAAGAGGTCAAGGCATGACTCAGAAAGCCAAATAGGTCCTTCTGTCATCATTTTGGAAAAAAGGCTGTTTAAACCCTCTGTAGGACAAATTGTGCTTTCAGAATGTTTTACTGAACACTAAAGTATATAGTGAGTCATTCTAGTTTTATTTAATAGTCCCTATATTCTGCCAAAACTATGTGAAGCAAAATTTATTTAATTGCTCTTGGTAGAATAATTTGCAATACAATCTGCTGATTCTACAATAATTGCTTGCTTTAGGGATAATAGATGAATTTATCCAAACTCAAAATTAAAATGCTGTGGCCCAGCAAGGCACACTTCTTGTTTATTTCTACCCGGGGTGTTAGAGATTGATTACAGTGAGATTAGAAACATGGCTGTGTTTTGGTAAAGACTATCTCTGAAGACAAGTAACAATACTTCTACTCAAAAAGTCATGATCAGTCAGCAGACCATTTTGTGAAACTGCCCTGAAAGCAGAACTGAGTAAAGCCTTTAATGTGGAGTCATGGCACTTACTTCTGAGTGTATAACTCGTAAATACAGTAAATTTTTATGTGTGTGATCAGTTTCAAGATAAATACAGAATCTGAGATTACAGTGTCGTCATTGGATGTCCAAAAAGGTACCAAATAAATTCAAAAGAAATATATAAAACATCAGTTTACAGCCATATTAGCAGCTCTGAGACTATACTTTATGATGGTGCTTTGAGCTAAACGCTAACATGTTCACAGTGATAATCCTAGAACAGCTGTGTCTCAATTCAGGGGCCACAACCTTCGGAGGACCCAGTCAACGTACCCGACATCCTTCATCGGTGTAGACCACATTAGCCGAATTGAATTGAGATGATCTGGTATTCTTATTGCGTCACCAGCTTGTAACGCCCTTACAGTCTTTGCCTAGCAACAGAGGTATGAACAAACAAGTTATTTAATTGTTGAAAAGATGTTCTTTAACATGTCTAATGTTAGGTTGAACACTTTCATTTAAAAATGAATTCTTCTGGCATTTTGGGCTTCGCGTGCTGCCCCATTTCCTCTTCTTCACAGAAGTCCTATGAGACAGATTGTGATTTCTGAATGTGGATGATTTGATTGAGAAGCGTAATGAATCATGGCATATGATGGGCTGGTATGGATCTACCTGGTTGAGCCTACGTTGCTCTGGAGTGTGTTGAGATATATATGTTTCTCTATAATGCTACAACTGTTTCTTATATTTGGAATGATGTATAATCTTTTTGACTCAGACGCAGGGTCAGGCCCAGAGCACGACCACAGAAAGAGCAGGTGTCAACCTGAATGTCAATCTGACCCAAAATATAATTCGGAGAAAAGTGTGTGATGGAAGTTCATCTTGAGATTTGAAATAATGAAAGCACGGATGCTCAGAAAAGAGAGAGGACGTGCCAGAACTAATACAATGAGGTGCTTCATGAAACATGGTGAGAAAAAGATATGAAATCCTCCTGAAATGTCTAATCTGCTGGGTCTCTCCACTGTAGCAAGCTCCCTGTTTGCCAAGGCCACAGTGGTGGGACACCTGGTCAGTTGAAAGTGATGTGCTTGCAAAAAACTGCATTTTGAGGAAACAGTATTAATCTGGCCAATAACTGAATTCCCTCAAAGAAAAAGAACCGCCTCTGTGCCCACCCTGTGTCTGATTATATATATACTGTGGACTTAGGATGTGGGTGAGCTTCTTCTCAACATGATCCAGTGAACCTGGTGACGTTTCCGGCAGAACCCCAGAGACTCTCTGTAAGTATTGTTCTTATACAATAAACTTGTTACTGTGAAACTTTTGAACATTGAATTTGTCTAATCATTGCCTTTCCCATCTGAACCTCGAATCAACGAACACAACGCTGACCGGGCTCGACAAATGGAAGGACACATTTGTGGTCCACATTTGAAGGATCCATGGAGTTGAGACAGTCTAGTCTCGCTGCAATGACGCTTACCGGTATTCAAATGCAGCCCCCGAAGGAATGCGGCCTCCAAATCGGGACACAGCTAATGTTGTCCATGTTCCCGAACTTGGTTTAGCATGTTAGTGTGCTAGCTTACCTTTTTGGGCTTTGAGATCTACAGAGAGAACAGCTGAAGTTGATTGGAATGTTATTAGTTTGCAGGTATTTAGCCATAAAACTAAAATGTTAATTCATTCAAATCAATTTCGTCTCGAGGGGAAGAGGAATGTCTGCAACAAAATCAATGGGGATCCCTCTGCAAATTTTTGTGACATAGATAGATATAATGGTACTATTAGACAAAAACAAACAATAATAACAATATTGACACACACACACCGAATATTTGGTATATACTGCAAAAGATACAACTTTTTGATCACATGAAGAGAATATTTTGTCACAAAAATAGTCACTTCTCTTTAGGGTTTACGCACTGGTATTTACATATTAAATGGGTCACATGTTCCATAGTTTTTTTAATACACAGCATTTAGTTAAAATGTTTCTTCCAAGTGTAGCCTGTTAATTCTGAAAACCAGGTTTATTTCTGTTCTGAGATGAGAGATGGCTCAGGAGATGCAGCCGCACTACACGCTGTGCCCTGCAGCCGGATCTGTGCACCTTACTGGGAACATTTCCAGCAACATGTCCAGTCCGATGGGTCCCGTCAGGCTCAGGTATCTACAGATTTTCAGCTGAGGGTTCAGAGAAGATATTGGTGAAAAGGTCCATTGGGTTGTCAATACACACAGCAGGTTCCATCCTCTTGTTACCATGAATGTTTGTGCCAAATATGATGGAAGTTTATTCTGGTTCCATCTGATAAACTGCCCTCTTCATCTGAGGATCCATGCTGCTTTGCACACTATTGAATATAATGTTAAGAAACATAAAAGTTTTGCTCAAATCAGGACTGGTAGATAACGGCATTGTTTATTCTTTGAATAGATAGTTCCTTATTTCATTGAAATGTTGCCATTATAGGACAATTCAGTTTTGGCAAAGAGTTTCAAATATAGGTTTCATTGTAGCGCAAGTA
The DNA here is from genome assembly GCF_947347685.1 of Pleuronectes platessa. Taxonomy (NCBI): domain Eukaryota; kingdom Metazoa; phylum Chordata; class Actinopteri; order Pleuronectiformes; family Pleuronectidae; genus Pleuronectes; species Pleuronectes platessa. Next base: position 21,415,077 of record NC_070640.1, on the reverse strand, counting down.
TCAAACTGGTCAGGTTAAATCTTAAAGGGACAGTTCACCGAAGAATGAAAATTCGCTCATTCATAAAAGTCCTCCATAATGCTTCTGTGGGGTCATCTAAGTGTCCGTAAGCCACGGCATTAAATATAGTTTTTCTGTAGTTTTTTTAACATTTGAAGGTGTGGTCCCCAGTTACTTCAATTGAATTGAATTTAGTTGCAGAGCTGTTTACCTCTGAAAATCCAAAAGTGTGATGTGGACTCAAACACAATTTTGGCACTGAATTGCATATCCTGAATTATACTGTAGCCATGATATTGTACGTCACAATTATTGCACAGCTAGTTTATAATGTGTCCAAAAATATTTTGACATGAACAGTGGCATTCTGAGTCTCTGAGAAGAAAATGCTTTCAGCACACAGTCCAAGACAGATTAATGCACCTGAAAAGGATTTAGGCTTTTTTCTGCTAAGATGTATATCACCAATCTTGTACATCAGTACTTATGATCCATCTTGGTATTAAAAATGAAGCGATTTCTTCCAGCTTTTCGGAATGATTCAGGAGAATAGATGGAGCAGTATGAATTCATTTCACACTCATCATCTGAAACTGTATTGGTTTTAATATTCCAAGAATATTAAGATGCATGGATGATGCACTGCAAAATCACAGACCCCCAGGAGAAAGAGGCGCTCTTTATGCAGCATTCCCATGCAGCTAACAAGATTTAGAAGTTGATATCTTAGAATACAACCTTCGATACTGAGAACCACGTTTTTAGTGTTGATGCTCTTATTTTCAACATTAAGTACATATTTATTCAGTATAACTATGCAAAGAGATCCTCACGCAGATGCACATGAAGCCTTACTACAGGGATCATATCTCTTGATGCCATGTCTTTGTCTGACTTGAAAAGAGAATTGGGTTTTTCCATTTGTGCCATGATTGCTTGTGGATGATTAAAAGAGGCAAGGCATTCAGAGACATGCTGATTGTGTTTGCCATCGCTACAGCTTTAACTGTACGGCCCTCCCTATACCTTAATCCAGTTTATCCCTCTGAGGCAGAAACAGCGAGCTCGCTCATAGTCAATCTCTTGATTGTTCAGTGACCTTGAGCAAGCAAATAATATGAGTGCTCGGTTAGCAAAGACCATTGTTTGGCAGAGCCATGTCAAGGAGATGGACACCTGAGGAAAAAAAATGGCTCACTCATTAAAACTAAAACCTGCAGATTAAATCAGGGCGGCGGCAGAAAGGAGCAGCAGTCTGAGAAGGCAAGATGGATGAAGAGGGATTGAAAACAACAGTAGCCAATTAGTATTTTAATGTAGGCACCTATTAATATATTAGCTTTTTGAATTGTGTGGAGTACTGTGCCTAAGACTACGTTTTAATCATTTTTCCAGCAGGGCACTAGGAACAGCACTTGCTGTCGGTGGGGCCCAGGGGAAACCGCTATTGGATAGATTACCATGAAATCTGTATAATCATGGTTCTCAGAGGTTTTTCATTACTTTACATTTGCAGTCTTCAAACATCTTAACATCTTTTTTAGCTCGAACCATCGTCTGGCCAAATTCTATATTTGTATTCATGGCTGTAAAACAAAACTATACTGAAAGGTGTGAACATGGTGGTCAATATGATTGTTAACTGTGCTCTAACTAAGACTAAAATATTAAGCCTAAAGCCTAACTAGGCATTCGTATAGCAAAACACTGCTGTGCTGTGAAGCACTGTTAGTGTATACTGCACTGACGTCCTGTCAACCTGGATATGAGACGGAGGACTACTTGTAGAATATACCACTTGATTTACAGAGAATTTGCAGAGAGGGTTTAGTGTCCAGTGCTCAATAAAAAAATAAACAGTGATACATTGACTACAGTTTTTAATATTTCAAAAGCGAGGTCAGAGAGCAGTAAGGAGGAAGAGCAAGGCAATACCCCTTACAACTGGGGTAGCTAAGGGGAGGGAGGGTAGGGGTTTGGCTGATGGAGGAACATGCAAACACCCAAATGACAGCCACATGAACAGGACTTGGTCCAAGTCCCTTTGTGCATTTCTCATTTACAGAGCCATTTACAGTGTCACATTATTGAGACCGGATTCTTTTCAGTGCACACTCAGAATGATCAGCGAGCTGGCCACGAGACACGATCTTTAACTAAAAGTGTTTGGGATTAGAATTGCTGCCTGTAGCCAACCTTTAAACAACAGGGACAATATCACAGTGAACAGTGAAAAGATGGGGGAGCCATCTGCATGAATAACTTGCCAAAGCTGGTTTAGCTTAACTGAGGCACATTCTGCCCACATACAAAAATCCTAAAGCAAGTTGTCGTGGAGAGGCTCAGATGAGGTGTTGGCCTGGCAAATACGTGGGAACATAAAAGTTAGGGTTACTGCAAAGGGTTTCATCTATAGGTTTATTGCTCTGCACTCTAAGAAGAGCTGTGGGATTGTCTTTTACACAATGAGAGTACCCACAAAAAATGAAAAGCAAAAGTGCACTTGTGAATCTTTGAAGGGTTAACTGTCCATTTGATGAGCTGTTGAATGAATCTGTTCACAGACATATTTGATTTTAGTAGGGTGTTTTCTAGCTGAAGTGCTGCTGAGGGATACTAATTCTACAATTAGTCTGCAGCTTCAAAAGCATGTCCCTCCACTCGTCATTCTCTGTTGTGTTCCAGGCCTCACCACCCCTCTCTTTATCCCCACTCCGACCAGTCTGAGGCCCCTGAAGGGGAGAAGGATGGTTGGACACATCCCCGAACAAATTAGGTCTCACTAAGCATTCAGACTGTGGGAACCACAGCTGAAATGATCCTGAAAAAAAATGTGATTTGTTAATCGGTGACACAACCAAACAAATATAACCCTTTTTGTTGTTCTTTCAGTTTGAGAGCAGATTTTGTAATGCTTTCACCCAAAGCTCCACAATTGCACTCAAATATAACCCGCTTGCGCTTAGATTTGCTCTGCTTGTTCTCAAACGCGTGCTTGCTCCATTTCTATGCGCACATGGAATTTTGCTTCCGGATGTTTTGTGCGACAAGTTTGTCAAAATTCCCCTTTCAATAGAATGCCATGTAAAATTTAAACAAATTAAATTGTCGACTCTTGTTATGGGTGTTGTAGTTTCTTGCTGGAGAGGAGAAATCTTGGAGCAGATATTTCTCGCACTCACAGAAGCAGCATGAATGCTTGGAGAAGAGCTGTAATTCAGCACTAACAGAGTAAATCTAAGCACAACCAGTGACTATTTGAGCACAAGCGCAGGGTTTTGAGTGAAAGTATTACAAAATCTAGATGTAGAATCAGTCTCTGTTCTAATAATCCCACTTAAAGGCATAGTTCAACATTTTGGGAAAACTGCTTTCTCAATTTTTGTCAAAAGTTAATTTAAGGATACCGCTCTAACATCAGTGTGAGCAATATAAAGCTACAGCCAGAAGCTAGTTATCTTAGCTTAGCAAGATTTGAAAGAGGGGGGAACTCTCACAAAGATGTGCATGTTGTATTGTATCTTGCTTGTTGAATTCAAGGTTTTAGAAGTGTGGGGGACGCACTAAAGTCAGAGGTTCCTCAACAACACCAAAAGTATTTAGAATTAAAAGCGATTTATTTTATTCTGTTAAATATATTTTTCTTAATCTAAAGAATAAATTATGAATGACCAGTTTATCAATATTTCCATAATAATGTTGTGTATATTTTGGGATATAATACACTCGCCCAATAATCAGTACAATTTCTGAAGATCGATTTGGCATCTTTTTGGACCAAATATCTGAAGCTACCTTGATTTACCTTAAATAAGAAGGTGAGTTTCTGTTAAATAATTGAGGTATAATTTGAATATGATTACAAATTAAAATTCATATGACACAGAATGAGTGATGGTTTTGATGAATACAATTATATCTTATACGGTGTATGAGCTGATGGAGTTGCCTGTTTCTGTTGACAGGGTGCAGCACTGTGTTGCCACTAGTGGCCTAGATGCATACCTAATGTGAACAACCCAGTTCCTGACTATTTGTCTAAAAATACCTTTCTAGTTTGATATATCCATCACATGTCAGTCATTTAAAAATCAATCATCTGAGCTAATGAGTCACCCTCACATGAATGTTTGCATAAAATAAATAAAGGATTGTTTGCTATGACAAATTATGTGTGGAAAAAACCTTTCTTATCATTTTTACGGCCTCTGACTTTAGCTTTGATGCTTCATGTAGCAATTATTCTTCACACATCAGCTCATCTTGCTTTTGGCTGTGGTCTGAGTCTGTGTTAACAGTTCTCTTGTAGTGTGTGCAGAATATATTGGCAGGTCAGTAATTGAGCAAACATCCAGTGGAAAGCCAGACAGCTAAAACTGTAACAACTGCTGTGTTTCGCATCACAGATTCATCCGACTCAGCTAATTCGACTTCCTGTGACATTTTAAAAGGAAAAACTGGAAATTGGGATCAGCAGAATTAAACATGCAGAATATTTCATGTGTTTGTTGTGATTAAGAGATTAAAGATTGGAATGATGCAGTTTTAAATATGCAGTGTTTTTATTGGCATTTCTCAAGGTAGTGGAAACGGTAATAATACTATCCATTGGAAACAAAAGAAACAGTGTTGTACTGTATAATTGGTGTTAGTCTATCGTCAAGAAACCTTTAGATTCTACAGTGACATGCCTCTGCTTGTTTCAATTATCATATTAATCAGCCATGGAAACAAATCTATATTTCATTTATTGAAGTACTGCTTCAGAGGTCTAGCTGCTGTGGAAACTAGATATATTATGTTTAAAGCTAAAGCTCTGGCCACGCATTGATATTCATGCATGCTGACTGTTCACGTATAGAGAATTGGGAAAGAAATGTACAAGTAAAAAGAAAAAAAGAAAAGTCAGGCATGAATAGCTTTCGAAGCAAGAGGAGATGGATCAGACACATGGACGATAGGGGATGTGAAATGTTTTGGCTGGATAGAGCTTTCAGTTCAAGCTTGAGATCGAGAGTGACTGTGTACTTCTGTCAGGAGTGGGGAGGTCATAGCACCACTGGGAACACAGGGAGAAGAGAGCTGAGGTTTTGAATTCAGAATGAGGAGCTGGGGAGCTGGTGAGAAGGGGATGAAATGGAAGAACTTAGTGTGGAGGAAAAGGAGACAGGGCTTCTGTATTAGTTGTGGAGGCCAGAGAAAGGTCTGTTGGGAGTCCAGCCAGCAGAAAGCTGTAGCAGCACAAACTTAAAACGATGACTAGAATTCGGACAAGACAGGGTGGTGGTTACAGTTGCACTGTGTGAATTCACATCAAGATGCTTGGTGGTACAACAACAAGACTGCTTGAAATAGAATATTGTTGTACCATTACTGGCAATAATTCCTCCTTCATCCCGATAAGATTTTTCCTATGCAGGAATACTTTAAACATTGACACACCTTTCCATTATGCTAAAAACTGTTTCTTCTAATCAGATTTGTAAATATTGTAATTTTGTGGATGTGTTAAGCTACACGCTGGATTGAGTTATTGGTTGATTGATTGATTGATCGTACGTGCAGCAGACTGTCCTGTTGTCAGTGAGACCAAGGGCTTCTACAAAAGGTAGGATTTGCAGGAGAGGGAAGAAAAATGTGGAGATTGATGTGGTTGGCGGGAAACCAGCTGCAGATGTCAGCTCAGCAAGCAGAGGTGGAAGCCTCGATGTGTCTCGATCAGACAAAAGAAGGGTTTGGTGTTGTCAGCATTGACAATGGCAGAGACCCCTGTGGGATATGATAGCTGAGTTGGGGAGCAGCAGCGGGAATGTAGGAGAGAGTGGAGACCCCAGTGAGGGTCGGACCTCATATCAGTAAGGAGTCAATCGCAAGAGATTCTTTGGTGAGCAAACACGGCAAATACAAATTGAGCCTCACAGGGTTCGAAGCAAAGAAAAGCTTCTGTGGAGATAACTCTGAAAGCCAGGCCTCTCAAACAATGAACATTATTGATTTGTTTCAAATGAAATTTTCTCCAGACCTGCATGAGGTGGGGATTTGGCTATGACACATTACAGTTAAATAGGATCAATCAATAAATCAATCAAAGTGATTTATCTATAGCTAATGTTAGCACCAACCCTATGCTACAACTCCCTAAACAAATCATGGAGCACCGCATCTCTTAGTATCTGCAGGACAGTGGCCAGAAAACACCTTAATTTCCAATCAGCAAAATCCTTGTTTAAAAAATTATAATGATTACACTGACAGCAGATTAGCTGTTGTGTGTTGGACATAGAATGTATTATTCAGTAAACAATTAAGTTAGCTGAGATAATAGCACAGATAATACTTGACGAGTAAGCTGACGACAAAAGAGTCAGATGATGTTTTGTCCACCACCCCAACATTTAAGCCTTTTAGCTTAGTCCTTAGGCAATTTGGGCAAAGACTGTGCTCGAGCCGCCTCTCACAGAACAAGGGATCTGCTTAAATCCCCCTCCATATCCTTTAGCTTGCTAACGAAGGCGTAACTGCTGCTCCTCAGAGGTCTGCCATTTGGAAACAAACTCACAGACTGGCTGTGGTCGAGAGAGGACCTGCTCTCATGTTGTTGAAAAAGAAATATTTCTTTGCCATAAATCAGAAGACAAAAGACAGAGTATGTCACTTGTGATTTAGAATCAGTTTGGTCAGCAGAGGATACGAGGAGGGAGCAGAGGCGAGTGGTTTGGAGGAGGAAACTAAGATGTATGTACAGTAGATATATGCAACATTTGAATACAAGCACATTGGAATGCATGAATGTGGAGCAAGAAGAAAGGAGAAGACAGAGCCTAGTTTCCACTTAAAAGACTTGATTTCAGTTAATTGCTCTGCAATTCAGCTGATGCTGATGCAATAAAGAAAGAGGGAAATGAAAGTCCAAGACAAAATCATACGAGGCAGATTTTTGCCACTTTCAGTCAGCGGGATGAATTATTAATTCATCCCGCTGACTGTTAATTGTCAATTAATTGTGCAGGGTTTTGGCAGACAAGCTGCAGGAGGGAATCATGGCAGTGAAGGTCAAAAGGAGAAGTGAAGTTAGTGAAGACTGCAGACTCTACTAAGCAGTGATAGTGTGTATTGAAACCAAATTAAAGGGTAAGTTGTGAACATGGACGGTGGCATATGTAATAATAAAAAACTCAATAGAGTTAAAGAAATGTATGAAACTGAAACAGGAGAGCAGTGATAACAAGAAAGGCATAAGTCTGGTTAAATTTTGCTCTCTAATTGAGAAAGAAGGAGTGTATGCTGTATGCACAGAGCAGAGACATTGCTTTGACGAGATACTGAGGTGTGTTGGTGGATACAAGAGCAGCAAGTGTTTCTGTCTGGTCCGAGGTGATCAACGTGCAGCAGGCAGCACAGACAGGCAGAGGGGAGATGGGAGAGATGAGCTCTGGTGTCCTGACTGCCGACTGACAGCTCCAGCATCTTGTCTCTACAATGGTCTAAGCACAAGTCGGGCCTGAAGGGTTGAACAAGCTAAAGTGACGGCAGAGCTGGGGACTGATGACCCCCGCTTCCCTCACATCCTCAGAAAAACCGAGCAGGAGATATGGAAGAGGATACAGTGAAGGAGAGAGTAATAAAAGCAAATAGGCAGACTGGCATGGATTTACTCTGTCCTTTCTCAGATGACTCCTGCTGTCGCCTTTTTGTGCAGCTCTGTGTGCCAAGAGGGCACACTACAGAGCCTGCAACTCTGCAGTACAACTACAGGAGCAAATGCTGAGGAAAGAAGTGATACTAATGCTGAGTGTTATAATAAACAGGGGTGATAAGCTCAGCGGAGGAGGCAGTGTCGCTCTTTATAAAGACAATGAGAGACAAACCTACAGCATGGCATCTGTCAGCTGACGGATGACAGCAAGGTAAAAGCTAACTGCAGCTTACTCCCACGAGGCAGCAAACAGAGCTCAGGAAGCTCATGATAGTTCTAAGGCAAAGAAACACTATTTCTATAGCAATTTCCTTTCTGTAAATGGAAATTCACTGTGCTTTACATTTAAGTACACAGACAACGATGTGGGGATGTGCTCAATAAAACACAAGAACAAAGAACAGGGACAACCACACGCTCTCCAGAAGACACAGACAAAGCATACACACAGATGAATGCCCGAGATGTAGCTCATAGTCAGGCTTCAGATAACGGTATACATTCATCTCTTGTACAAGGTTGTCTGGGTCTTCATTATCTTAATTACTATTGTTTTATTTATTTAATAATTCCAGAAATCTCTCCCTGCTTACATATCTCAAGAACCATTCATCTTACCTGCTTCACACTTGGCATGTGCGTTGTTAAGGGCCCACTGAACTGCAGTATTGAATTTGGTGCGATGTGAATTTGCCATGCATTCAAAATTGATAAAGTTTGAATTGACAGCCGGCCATGGGCTCTGTAGCAGTGGCAGCTGGGACTAATCAATGTAAGTGATGTTGTATATCACACTAATAGCACGTTTATGCCAACCGCAACCACAACTGATTCTCCATTTCTGGTTTCTGCTCAGTGAGACGAGCTTCACCAAACTTTGAATAAACAGGTGAAGAGCTACTGATGCTGCAGCAGTGGCGTCGGAGTTCCACTGAGTCCAACAGTTTGTCTTTACTTGCTGCGGCTCAATTCCTGCAGGTCCCTTTTACAGTTTCAGAGAAGAAGCTGCAACCAGCATTACCAAGGGCCAAGCAAACAGCCCATTCCAAACAGGTATGTTTACAAAGGCCACTCAACGAACTAAATTGAGTATTTTATTCAACGACTTCAACCTATCAGTTCTGATCTCCCCACTAAAGACAATAACATAAAAACATTTCCCCTCACAGTACAGTGCAGACTTACTATGGTATGGTACAGTGGTCTTAATACACAGCCCATGGTGCAGGCGTCTTTATACACACACTATGGTGCAGACTTGTTTATATACAGTCTATATTACAGACATCCATAAAGTCTGTGGTGCAGATGTCTTTATGAACACTCTGCACTGCAGACGTCTTTATATACAGTCTATGGTGCAGACGTCTTTATACAAAGTCTATGTTGCAGACGTCTTTATACAAAGTCTATGTTGCAGATGTCTTTATATAAAATCTATGGTGCAGACGTCTTGATATTCAATCTGTAGTGCAGACATCTGTATATACAGTCTGTGGTGCAGTCTTCTGTATATAGAGTCTGTAGTGCAGACATCTTTACATTCAGTCTGTAGTGCGGACGTCTTTACATTCAGTCTGTAGTGCCGAGGTCTTTATTAACACTCTGTGGTGCAGACGTGTAGCAGCGAGAGCTGATGTGGATTCTCACTGGCAGGACTCAGAGCTTCTGCTATCTCACCAGTAAGCTCAGACACAAGAGAATGACTGACAGGTTACTGCACTCTGCCTTCTCATTACTCACTCCACAACACTGTTAGCCAGACACAGATTATGAGGTGTCATTGGTCAGCAGGTGTCCCTGGTTGTTACCATGGAAATACCGTTCAGCAGGTGTCTGGATTGTTACCGTGGAATTACAAGTCAGAAGGAGTCTCTAATTTGCTACTATGGAATTATGGCTCTGACAATTAAACGACAAAGTGCATTGCTTGTCTATCAACAGAATAACACACAAGTTTCTGGACCTTGGTCCTACTGTGTGTGTTCCAGCAGACAGCACGTTACTTTATTTTGTTTTCAAAAATGTCTGTGCGGTCCAATTGTAGGAATGTGTCGCATTGTGTGGGCATCTGCTGCCTGTGATCACATAGTGTATATATTTTATGAAATATCTGAGCATCTTTTTAACATGACATACAGCAGGGAGGACTGCCAGAGCTGAAGGAAAGTAGGAGGATGTAGTCAGTGCAGGACAGATATACATCGCGGAGCCAAAGCATTCAGTGATTAAGACTATAAGTAGAATTGTATTACACTTGGATCCAGTGAAGAGATTTAAGTACTGGAGTAATGTGTTGCTAGATGTGTGTATGGGAACTCTACATAATGAAAAATCTGGAGCCTTCCGGTAGTTTGTTTTTGTCATACAGTAATTTAACAGAGACGAGATAAATGCAAGAACTAGCTTCATCCAACTTTATGTTTTTCATGTTACTCTGGTTATTAAAAAGATTTGATCTTATCCAGTTGTATAAAGCTTTATTGACATTCAGCCATGAACAATTGTTTCTTCTGCATATGAGTGATAACTCGTGTTATTTTACAAGGTTGAGAATTTGGAACATTTACAAATTAAATGCATGGTCCAAGAATTGATCCTTGTGGAACCCCTGAGAGAATATTTGTTTAAGCAGATGTGAAACCACCAGGGACACACACTGCTCTGACACTGACAGCAGAGGCAGCAGTGAGACAGGAAATATTTAGGTAACTGATTACTATGATAAGGAGTGTTTGAGTACATGGTTAGATTTGGAACCTGACTTAAACTGAAACTTCCTGGCTCTGCTGATCTCAGCCAGAGGACCATTGCTCTTTTACTTTTCTTATTTATTACTATGATTTCAGCAGGCAAAAAAGATTTCTGATTCAGAACTCAAACTGCTGAGAAGAAAGGTAATGTTGAAACTGCTCACCTCCTGATCTAATGTATTGTTTTGTCGTGTGTTATCTTGATCAACCCATCCTTGAGATTTTTTGCTCACTTTAGTGTATTCTTCTACATCGTCTTGTGTATACTTGGCATTTTCTATAGAGGCATCCAAGGAGCTGAATAAGGAAACACTTGAAATGCTTTACCGGTTGCACATTTTTCTGGATTACTTCTTGTATGACTCTACAGTAGCCTACCCATAAACCAGTAATAAAGGGTACTCTGAAATAAATACCCCATGATATGCTGATGTCCCATGGAGGATTGGAGGGCAATTAAATTCGCATCGAGGCCAGAATGAGAAACGAAGATGAAGAAAAGTCCGTGTCAAATCCTGACTGTTTTGAAATGCTGATCAGATCTCCCCGAACATCCCACCCTCCCCACATTTTGAAACTTCTTCAAACCACTACACTAAGAAATCAGTCAAGTTGTTTTAGATCCCCCGGATTTCTTCAGATGTTTAATGAAACAGAGCCTTTTGACTTGTGGTGACTCCAGCTCGATTAACATTCATGAACCTACGCTGAATCAAAAGACCGTGTGCGCCCTTGAAGACACTTGGGCGCTTCCGTCCTTTTTAGTTTTTTGCTACGCGCGGTAAATTTGCGGGTCAGGCGCTGTTCGTGGTGCTGAAAAGCAAAGTGACGTCAACAAAGTCAACCGTGGCCAATACATTTTCATAACGGATCTGAATCTTTTACCCTGATCGGACCAGATATATACATATACGGCTGCCAAATCAATGTCATGACATCTGTTGTTGTTATTATTATTTGTTCTACCTTGGCGAGCGTGACCTTGCAGGATCTGTCACTTTCTTTGCCAAACAGCCTCACACGACTGCTGGAAGGTTTGGTTTATTTGCTGTACGAAAGACGTGTTACATTGCACCTAGTGTGTGGTGAAACCCCAGTTTATAATGAGCCCCCCGTGTATGTGTTCCCTGCAAAGCTGTGGACTGGTGGACACCATTCTCCTGTTCGCACAGCGGAGGAGCTGTGACGCGTTTAGACCGCCAATGCAAATGAGACTGACGACCCCTCCTCCTCCTCCACACTCTCGTCAACACACACACACTCACACACACACGCACACACACGCACACACACACACACACTCCGCCTGGGCTTTATATCGCCGTGCCAGCCTTTCAGAGTGACGGCACTGGCTGAGAGAGAGAGGGAGGGAGAGAGAGAGAGACAGAGACAGAGAGACAGAGAGAGAGAGTGCTTATATAACACCAGCTCTGGGAAATGCTGGAGAGCCGGGGGGACGTTTGCCGGACAATAATCGGGGAAAACGGCGACCACAGCGGCCACAGACTGAGATGCGGTGGCTCGACACCGGGATGCCGTCGGACGCGCACCGTGGCTGAAGGTAAGCCCCGCACCGCCTCTCTACTGTAAATGGTGGAGGCACAGTGAGAAGGGTTTTTTTTAAGATGGAAGACCTCGGCTCCTTAAATAGGTGACGCGTGTTTACTCTCGCTGTTTATTCATTAATGCTTCGACCTCCCCTTCTTCCCACCGAGCCAAATCAGGCGGCGTGCTGGATGTTTCAGGGACACAGTTATTTCGTGCGCAAAGATCCGGAGTTGAGCAGAACTTGGCCACTCGGACTTGATCAGAGGCTGTTCTTTCTGCAAACTGTTGCTTCAAACCTCGGGAGCACCACCGCACCCCTACTTTTTATTTGATTTGTTTATCCGAGGGTGTGGGAGGGGGGTTAACAAGACAGGCCTGAAAGTGTAGAGCTGACGGGCATGACGGTGTGTGACGGCCACTGAGACATTAGAAGATATCGCTGGATGTGAAAAAGGGGGGCATCTGTTGAGGGGTGTACAGGCAGACTAGCTGGTGTTACTTGGGAACTTGTGTTGGCTGTAAATACAACCAGCTGTATTAATGAGTTGGGGGCTTGCATGAGACCGTCGTGTCAGAGAGACACGGACACAGAGAGACATCTGCAGGTCGGGGTTGCAGCTCATTGTCGAAATCTTTAGTCAAACCATCAGTATATCGCCCTGACAGCACCAGGAGGCTTCACACCCTGATTATTCAGAAATCTTTGCATGTTTTTCACCCACCACTGATCCATCGCTCCACAGATAAGTCTGCTCTGATAATCCCCATCTCATAAGCGGCCCTAATGCTCTCTCCAGACAATTTTTTATCTCATCATGTCATTGCAGTGATAACTGAGATTTAAAATGTGAAGCTGGGAGATACAGCGTTAAATTAAATATAATCTGACGGAATTAGGCCTAAATGAAATCTCTGCACTGAAAGAGAAACCGCTTTTTAAAAGTCCTTTTTGGCAGAGGAGAATGTCATTTCTTTATTCTAATAAAATGGATTACTGTGATAGGACAGCACAGACTGACGAAACATGGCGGAGCATAACTTCAGGCAGGGTTTTGAATTAGAAAACAAATGGCACCAATGAAAGCAGCGAAGCAGCAGACACCAAGGGATCCATGGCTGCAAGACAGAAACACAACCCCATATGTCAACATAAGCCGTTCATCCACCATACCAGACATATTGAGTACATGCCTTCACTTTGATTGTGCTACCATAAAGAAAAATACACGTGTGCTTTAAATCCAGCTCCTTGTGTCTTCCTCCGATTTTGTGCTTCAGCTTTTCCTCATGGATCATCCTGGAGTCAGTGACCAGAGCCTGGCTATGACATCCCTCTCTGTCGTAACACAGTCACTGTTCCTGTGCTGCGATTGGTCATTGTGGCAATGAAGGATCAAGACACACCGTCTATACCACTGCCAGATGCTGTTGGACTTTCTCAAAATCATGAAGTTCTAAGGAGGCTACACATCCATCTTCTTGCTCCTAATCCATGAACTGGCCTTTCGCTGGGGTGAGAGACAGTCAAACGGCGGGGGAATGGTGGCACCTCTCTACAAGCTGCACTGCCTGTTGAAGCGGGCTCAGATGCTGCTGCTCTGCCTCGGCATCGCCTATCTGATGGCAGGCAGCATCCTGCTCCTGCAGCGCTCCAGCATCAGAGTCGCCCAGCCAAACCTCGCCATCCTGCCACCCATGCTGTCCCTAGCAGCGCCTCCCACCGCCCTCAGGACAGCGGGCCTGGCCGTGAGGGCCCGCTCCAGATGGGCCCCCGTTCAGTCTGTCTCTGGAGGGGGAGCCAAGGCAGGACGACACTGGCCTGCTTCCCGCAGCCTTGGGGTCCAACACTTGCATCGCCGCTGGTTTCACAGTCTGATGCCAGAGAGTCCAGAGCAGAGAGTCCCTCTGCACAGGAGCAGCAGGCACAAGGGTAAATAACGATACAACTTTCACTGTTCTAAGAGGATGTTTATTAAATAAAAAATAGAAATTGTCTTTATTATTTAAAAAATATTAATCTTAACAATCAGTGTTAGGAGATGGATTTGTCTCCACACTGTGTTAATATTGTTTTATATTCAGTCCAGGTCTAAATTAAATCAGAGGTGCTGCTTCTATAGCTTCCCTTATAGCCAGCTAGCCAGGAGGCAAGCAAAGCAAAGCAAAGCCACCAGTGTTAATATACTCACATGTGACTACTGAGCACTGCATGGCCTAATTACATTAATTACTGCACAAGTAAGGTGGTAACAGTATGGCAGTGATAGTTTACTATGGCTACTGCAGTATCTTCAACTAGCTGGCTTAAATTATGGGAATACAAAATTACTATTGCTCACTACAAACTGCACAAAAAAAAATAAAGCCCAAATTCAATTTCTTGAGGCCGTAAAATTCTGATCAGCTACTTATTCTGCTTTTCCACAACTCGTGAACCTCCACAATGTCTGCCCCCCAGATATGTTACCTGAGAGGCTTGTGGTTGTGTGGTCTCCTCACGTAAGCTAATGTGGTTTTGCCAATAATTAACTGCCTCTGTGTATGTGCAGCCAAGGTTGTGCACCTCTCCTGCCGTTAAACAGGAGCAGATATCACTGCGGAGTCAATGAAAAAGATCTCAGCTCGAACACTATCTTTGCCATCTGAAGGGAAGCAGTGGAGGAGGCTGTGTGGGACAGAAATACCCCGGCGAAGATGTGTTCACTGAGACTGTGGTTTTCCTAGTGAATAATATATGAAGAAACAAATATACAAGTTTATTTTCTATTCAGTGATTTACCTTTTTAGCTCAGATGGCCCTGGGGCGAGGTAACGCACTCTCTGCTTCCACGGCGGACTCACATCAGACATTCTACATTTACGAACAGATGAGCATGACCTTAGAACATTTAGAGGAGCTTCATTATACATTTATATGACATTTTACGTGTGGGTGCCTCAGATCTTGTAGATGTGGGAGAGAGCTCACTGATCCTCTCGACACCACGGGGGGAGGGGGCAGGCAAACACTAAAGAAGTTTCTAGAAAATAAATTAGTGATTATGAAGATAAAAATCATACTCTTCCTTCCTTGTAATGTCTGTCAAAGAGTCCTCACCATTATACAGAAGAATATCTCTCGAGATGTACTTTATTGTTTATCGGTGCCTGTCAGTGCCATTGCCATTTTGTTGAAAAGATAAATATAGTGGAATTACTTTTAGTGGAGCATTTGTTCCTCCAGCTCATTCTTGAAAAGCATCCTATAAGAGCTCTTAATCCTTTTTTTAAACAGACACTACATAACCACTCAGTCACTAAACAGGGTAATAAAGATGAAAAATGTTGGGAGGCAGGAATGAGAACAGTTTCAGTAACAGCCATCTGGCAAAGGTTCCTGTTGAAAAGTATTACCCTGGACACAGAATTGAATTAGCCAGGTCTGTTGTGTCACATGTCCTTGAGGAGGAACTGTAGCTGTCAGAGAAAAAACACTGGACCCCAATGTATGATATAAAACATTAACATTTGTTTAGTTGATCGTTTGATAGAAAATGAACTAATCTGATAATCAATTATAGCTTTAAAGAAATTATATCTTGCTGTGGG
This sequence comes from Pleuronectes platessa, assembly GCF_947347685.1. NCBI lineage: Eukaryota > Metazoa > Chordata > Actinopteri > Pleuronectiformes > Pleuronectidae > Pleuronectes > Pleuronectes platessa. The sequence continues at coordinate 21,399,492 of NC_070640.1, read as the reverse complement.
TTGGATGATCCACTGTCACATCTGTCCAGTTAATGTCAAGCCTCAGCAAGCAGTCCGCTTAGTATAAGGCATAAAACAGGTTGGAGCTGCTAGCCTAAAAATCCACATCTAAAGTTCACCTATTCAAATATCTTGTTTGTTTTATTCAAGTCACGAGAGGGAGCCAAGCTTTTTCATCCAAGCTAAGCCATCAGTGTGCTGGCTGGAGGTATATTTAAGATATGAGGATATAGTGAAATGAGAGTTCTATCAACCGTCTCTAGTAACAGACAAATTGCATTTCCCAGAATGTCAAATTAATCTTTTAAGTCATTTATTGATACAAGACACTTAATCATTTCACATGATTTCTCTTGTTTGCTTCTATAATTGTAAATTCAATGACCTTTTGTTTTTGACAACAGATCAAATCAAAGACGCAATCTGAAGACTTCATCTTATTTTGGTGACAAGCAAATGACTTAATGAGTAAAAGACTAATTTGACAGGCGGGTTTTATGGATGAATTAAATAAAACCATCTTAAGCTGCAGCCGTAGTTTCAATGTTACACCAATGTCACATCCCATTTCAGTCTGTCGGATTAAGACCCACTTCTTACTCAGCATAATAAAAGGGAAGGAAATGTTTCTTTACAAAGTGAGTCAAGTAGAAATGATAAAATGGTAAATCGGGACTATCGTGATGTTGCAGACACTGAACAGCTCGAATTAATCCAACACAATGTTGTTATCCAAATCTCACAGGCACAGTCTCTGATTTAAATCCAACATATACCAGATGTTTGAAGCAGATACATATGTTATAATAACACTTAAAAAATGTAAAATGTCCTATAGTCCACAGTGTAAAATAAAAACTCCTGAGTGTTGGATAATCTACAGCAAGTAGCTTTAACCTATCTTTGTATTGCAGTAACTGAAATTGTATTGACTGATGACAACTTTACACCTAACTGCACAATGTGACAGATTTAACTCCTGCACTTCTAGTAAGTCTCCTCCCATCTCCGTGTTTGTAATACAATATTTTATGTCTATGATTTCCTATCAAATCAAATCTTATTTTTTTCACTGGATCTTTATTCAGTGACACAGCATTAATAATATTTCACCGCTCGGAACATCAGCTTGCACATTGGTTTTCCAATCTCAGATATTCTTAGATTCAGGTTGCTGCCTACCTTTTCAAACATTTTATAATAAAAGTGGGAGATGTATAATACTTGTATAATGCGCTGTGTCTGCTGCTGGAATATCCGTACCTTGCAGGGGTGAGTCACAACTTCCTTGATATGTAAAGTACATATCAGATGTATTACACGCCCAGAGACTTGCAGAGGGATCAGAAGTAAGACATATTGCAGTGGTTGCACAGTGAGAGTCACACTCACTGTGCAACCACTACTACCCTCCATACTTTGGATTAAGTTTGTGTTGATTCACCTGTTAAATTGAAGTAATCAGGAAGCGCTGGCGCTGGTTTCAGGGGGTATGAGCGGGTCTTCCCATAAACAGGTTGTTGGTTTGATCCCAGTCCATTTACGCATGCTGTCGTTCTCATAGAGAAATTGCTGCACATAGATGCACTGTGTGAATGTGTGAGTGAACGGGAAATAATATAATTAAAAAAATTGCTTTGAGATGTCATCAAGACTAGAAAAGCTCTATACAAATACAGATACCATTTAGACATTTAATATCAGACAACCTCTTTGACATCACCCTGTCCGACCCCAGCATTAGGCAGCCAACCATGTGTTGAGCTCCTCTCTACTGTGGTTTTGATGACTCCCCTCACAATAGTGAGGATATTATAGAGCCCTTAGAGAGACTATGACCCTTCTTCAGTCGTTTAAATGAACAAACAGACCGCACGTCTAGACCGTGGCAGTAGCACATGTCCGCATACTCTGTCAGTCATTAGCCTCCTCCATCCTCTCCTGATGCAAAGAATCTGCTCCAGCACAGCCATCTGTCTTAGTGTCTAAGAAAGCTACACAGTGTCAGACCTAAGTGTGGTCGTCCCTCCATTAACACTCAGCAGCGTCTGCCCAGGGCTTCTCCTTCACTTTGATTAAAGCAATGACCTGCCCTGCTCGGTGGAGGGGGTACGGGGCCTCGAGGTGATCTCTCTTGAGATGCTTCTTGCCTCGGACGTGGCAGACCTGGCCTCTTGGAGCCTTCAGGCTGCTGGTGTTCAGAAGACAAGCAGACTGATTGAATCATGAATTCGATATGGTGGTGCTTGGCCTGCCAGATATTTCACAGACCATTGCTTGCTTCCATCTTGTCTTCGAACCTTGCTGCCACATCTCTCCAGTCCTACTGACATGTATCTCCTCTAACACTCTTGAAATCCTCTCATTGACCGGTTGGCATCACGTCTATTTTTATTCTCTCAGTAAACACAGAAAACACTGAATCCTCAGTGTCCTTGAAACCTTCAAAACACCCATGAATACAAATTCACAGGGTTTGTGAAATAAACCGAACAACCAGTACTGGTGAATTATCTGCATATATCCCATGCACAGAAAGAAGAAACATCCAGCATATAGACTAAAAATATTCCAGTCTCAGACCCAAGGGGCGAGATGTAAATGAAGCCACCACACAAAAGAATTGCATACGCTCTCCTCCACACAGATATTTAATTAAGGTATTTATAAAGAGACTTTAACGTGTCAGCTGATCTAGCTTTGATGTGACATTGTGGCAAAGACATGGGTAACATCAAACACTGAATTTAGGCGACATTTTATATGGAGCCTTAATCTTGTCAGCACATCACAATAGTCTGTCGGAGCCTATTATGCATTACATGGAGATGATTTTTTATTCCGCAGCGAGCCAATAAGTTCACAGTAATGTGGGAATAAGAAAAATCTATACTGAATGATAAATTAGGCTTGGTCATGTTATAAATTATGATGCACAATACAATGATGGTGTGTATAATTACAGCGAGTAAGTGGTGATGCAAAGGCTGCTCTGGCACCGTTAGACGACAGTACCAGTGCCAGACTGGAGGCAGAGGAAGGCTGGTTTACGTCCAAATGTAGTTTAAGTGGAGTGTGTCAACATTCATATGCGCCTCTTAGAGCAAATTGTATTATTGCCAAGCACATGCATGCCATCTTGATTTAAGATTTAGAATTTTTTAAATAATAATGATTAGAATTATTGGGATTTATTGTATTTTCTAAATTATTAAAAATCTAGCTAAAAGAATGAGTCTGAAAAGCGTCTTTATATTTGTTCTAATATTATTAGGTTGTGATAATTTGGATTATCAATTAATCTTTAATGATCCAGACTGATTAAACATTTACAGTCAAATAAAAGAACTGGAGCAATCCCTCACATTTTCAAAGCTGTAAATAAAGAGGGTAAAGTATTTTAGCTTTGCATGCTTTTTCATGGACTACCTCCATTTTGTGAGGGCATTTGCTAATGTCTTAAAAGGGAATTTTTTCCAACTTGATTTTTTTCTATTTTCTTTTTGACACATGCAGGGACCTACATCGGTTGCTTTCTGCACAATGCCACCGATCGAGCCCTGGGAGGGACCATGCTTTACGACCTGCGCAAAATGACCAGCTCTCTGTGTCAGGACACCTGCTCGGAAAGGTAATGCGTTTGCGGCGTGCCCCTGTGAAGGGACCACAGAAGGCCTGCTGTTTGAGTAAATGCTTTGGATCTCAGTCTCCTCCATGAATGCCTCCTGTGTTTGGACTCAGCGGAGAGCCAGGTGGCTGGATGACAGTAAAAGATGAGGGGGGAAAGAGAGAGGGGAAGAGTGAGGAGCAGGCCAGGACAGAAGGCCTGATCTGTTGCAGAAGAAGGAAGGAGGGAGGTGGGTGTGTGTCAGAAAGCTTAATGAGCCGACTACAGCAGTTGTTGAATAAATCAGTGGATAGATATGTGCTGCTCTGTGGCTGCGGTACGATAAACTCTGATGTGGTTAGGGTTAGGGTTTGAGTTAAGTTTGCAGCAACTCTCCAAACCTGAAATGCAATATGGGGAGGAAAGTGGACACTTAAAAAAGAACCTCATTGAATGACCCGCTTGAATTATTCCTTTTCATATCTCAGCAGCAAAGAAAGCAGCATAGCCCCAGTGAAGCAGAGCAGCAGAGGACAGATGGAGGCAGTCGGACTGAGTGTCCGGGCTCACATCTCAAGCCCACTGAGCATTTCCCCCTGTCCGACCCCCCCCTGCCCCCGCCCATTCACATGGAAGATAGTCATGCTCGTTACCTGAGCGGGCCAATTACGGCAATGAGAAAAAAGTAAAAAGTCAAGGCAATTTATGAGGAAGCTTCAAAGGACATATATGAAAAGGTCAATTTTGATGAGGTCTCAGTCTTTTTCCAAAGAGGTAGGGGAAGAGAGATCGAGAGAGAGGGGAAGAGGGATGAGTCACAACAGCTTTGATATGTAAAGTACAGATCAGAGGTGGCTGCAGTTCAGCCGGAAAAAAAGCATTACACGGTCAGACGAGTGCAGAAGAGGAGCACTGACAAATATCACAGGGGACAGACCATCCACATTTGATGCTTGGAAGCTTGAGTTAATTGATAAGTTTGAAATGTTAACTAACGTCCTGTGGGATGTTTTAGCCTAAGGCCAGGAGCTTGAGGTTATGGATTGCCCTCGGCTAAGGCAATGACAATGTGGATATCTGTTTGTGTGTATGTGTGTGTGTGTGATTAGTGGGTACCAGTTTGCAGGTTTGGAGTACGGAGCTGAATGCCACTGCGGGAACCGGATCACTAGCCTACGGGCTCCTGAGGAGGACTGTAGTCTGGTCTGTCGGGGCGAGCGTGGTTCTCCCTGTGGCGGCGTCGGCCGACTCTCCATTTACAAGGTGGAGGAGCAGCTGCCGGGTCACAGAAAATGTGAGTCAAATTCCCTTGGGGAAGGAGGAGGACTGCTTGCTGCCTCTTCTGTGAACAGGCTACAGTGTGGTTGACTTTACAGGCGAGCGAGAAAATGATTGTGCTTCAAAAACATTATCAAAATGATAAAATTATATCAGTAAGGATTGTGCACCTTTCACACATGAATGTAAAACAATCTAAAAGGTTGAATTGTAGTTTATTTTTTCATTATCAAACAAATATACTATCCTGCTGCAAGAAATACTCACTAGAGCAGGGGCAGCTTTTTATGTAAGGTTTTACCTTGTTTTATTGATTTAAACATGTTATCGTTCTTTTTTTTTTATGCAATGAGCTGTGTGAGAACACAGCAGGAGATCCTAAAAGAGGATTGATGATAATTCTAACATGTGACAGATGCAAAACTGGAAAAAAAAAAGGGATTAGAATATCTGAGGATGAAAAAGCCCTGCCATATAAGACATTGACAAAGGTGTCAAGAGAGCTTTTATTGACAAGGGCCGACTTTGGTGTCAATGTGATGTAAACAAAAACATGTGATATCCACAGCAAAATGTATATGTTAAAGGGGACATATTATGAAAATTCAACTTTTGTAGTGCTTTTACACGTTAATTTGGGTATCTGGCTAGATGGTGTCGAATGGGATTACGACAGAAAAATAGTCTCGCTACATGGCCTTGGACCACCCCCCACCATGGGGGGTGGTCAAAACAGGTCAATCTGAGGAGGGGTGTTTTAGACAGGGTAAAAAGGTGCTGTTTTAAATGATCCTTGTGGTATTTTGACAAAAGTATATTACAGACATTTCATTAAGACCCCAAGGAACCATATCAACTGTGGTAAAATGGGCATACGATGGGTCCTTTAAGTCCTCCCTCTGCATGCTGCTCCACCCCTCACGCTCCGGAGAATCTTCTATTGCTCTGTTTATATGTGAAAGGTAAACTGCAAAGAAATTCTCAACCCAATTGTGCAAATGCACCTTCTCCGTACTTGACAAGTTCATGTCTGAAATTGTCAAGTTCGTATGTGCCTAAGGCAGTATTCCAAAATATGGCGGTTTTGCAGTTAAAAAAAGCAAGTTAAACCAAACAACTATAAAAATCAAGTATGCTATTTGTAAAGACAAATACCTTCATCAGCCATGAGCCAAACAGTCTGATCTGATCTGGTCACCTCAGTCTGTGCGTCAGCAGTTCTTCAACCTGTTTGCAGGAACAAATCTTTCCATCAGTGCTGACGGTCGTCATATCTGACAGCCGTGCATCTGGAAAAGTGTAGGAAAGAAAAAACGACAGTGAGCTGGTGTCAGCAGTACAATGGCCCACATTTTTTTTAATTGTTGACGTGAAGATGAGGACCACCTTTTAGCAACACCCTTGGCCTGGAGAGAGAAATAGAGAAATCCTTTATTTTTTTCAACTGATTACGTCCTTTCTTGACAAAACATTCATAATGTAAAATAATTTAAGTCAAGACATTCGACTAAGTGAAGAGACTCTCTGCTTTGTTGTTGTTTTTGCATGAAATCATGCTTAGCACATCCTTCAACTTGATTTATGACATTTGTTGAAACATATTTCAGTGAAGAATATTCTCTGAGGCTGCGACTGGGGTATTTTCAGTGTGAGTCAGAGGATAAGATAGCTCTTTCTCGACAAAGATTTCGATTTCCTCAACAGACTGATCGTGATGCATGATTTAAGATACTGCATATTTTATCTGAAATTATTTTAGTTGTATACTGCTTAAATGATAAGCCATTTGTATTACTTATTTTTTAAGTTTCATTATTTCATCATGATAATTGACAAATTAAACGACACTGATCATCCATGAAGATTTCTAATGCAGCCCCTTTTTTGTTGTCGAATGGGTCAAATCTATTTTTCATTTCATATACACTATTATTCATGATTGAATGGTTCTGCATCTCTTAAAATCTCAAAATTCAGTCAAGTACAGGAATATATTGGCGGCATAAATATTTGAATAGTTACTGATTTAAGTTTAACCCTGAAACCAGATTATAGTTTTTGTTTTGTCATTTAACAATCTGATCATTTATTGACGAGTTGCTCTCATCTGCGAGTAAATAAAAATCCTTCCCAAATCTGGCCAATTTAGATGACTGCTAAAGGTTAATTTTATAGTTACAAGCATGCTACTATTTGCTCATGTATTTTTCTCTTTTCAGTCAGAAATGTTCACTTCCGCGGCTGCTTCAAGTTGAAGAACAGCACAGTCGCCACCTTCCCCGTCCACTCCCTTCAGCCCAACCTGACAACACAGTCCTGCATCGAGACCTGCACTGATAAGGTTTGAGGGTGTTCTCTAAAATTACAGACCTGATGATCAATTAATTGCACACACTGTAGCTCTCTGCAGTGGTTCTCCTCTCCCAGGAGATCACATGTGGGTGCGCAGAGCTCCTTGAATTTTGCTGAATATTTAAGGTTTAATGTTCCTCTAATTAGAAGGCGTCTGAATCCTGCGATGAGATCTGACTGGATACAGCTGCATGTCCTCCGAAAACTGCAACTGCTGCTAGAAATACTGCACATCATCTGGTGGCGACCGCAATGTGATTAATTCTCACTGTGTGGAGTGTGTCTGCGTGTGTGTCTGCATGTGTGAGTGATTTTGCATTAACAATTCTCAAATTTTTACTGCAGTGTGTGTCCTTGTGCTTTGACATTGAGCATTCTGACCTTCTGTAGCTGGAAAAGGGACGAAAATAATTAACATTAAAAAATTAAGAACAAAGAATTTGCTGTTGAAGTGAACTCGCACATCAGCCTTAGGTCGAAAAGAAGAATTTGGAGAGAAAAGTAAATACGATGAGTCATATGAAAAAACTGCGCCTCTCTGTGCTTTTTGTTTGCAGGAGCTGCCGCTGGCTGTGTTCAAGAAACCGCACTGTTTCTGTACTTGGACATCTCCTCTGTTCAGTCTCAACACTGCTGTGAACCACACCAGCAACTCCACACCCACAGCATCCACCGAGCACGACCACTACCAGGTGTATCACACTCCTGTGCTTGGTGAGATACTTGCGCCACAGATGCAAGCCTGTGTCAATCATCTGCACATCACTTCATTATGTTTAATACTCCAATCATGTAAAGCCTCATTGTGACTGCTTTTACAGGGAGAATTGATAATGTAATAATTACCAGAGCGTGCCTGTGTTTTAATCCCATCCCGTTCTGCTTTGTCAGTCATTTTTACGGATCACACACAGCAGTTAAAGTTCCAGCCTGTATCGCCTCCAGTAAAATGTCCTGTAAAAACAACCGTAACTATTCTATTTTCTGAAACTGTGTGTGAATATTGTCCTTGTATGACAAAGTAAAAGACCACATGCAGTGGATCTCTACTCTCGTCCTCTGATCCATTTCCTTTGCTCCACGTTAACTTTGTCCTGAAAATGAATCCACAGTTTACAATTGTTATGCTCCTCTGCTGCTCTATAACTGACACTGACAACAAAAGCTCTGTGTCTGCAGACTCCAGGTGCAAAGAGAGGATGTTTCTGCCTCAGAGATCCAGCTCCCTCGTGGCTCTTTCCAGTTTTCCTGGTGCAGGCAACACCTGGGTACGGCACCTCATCGAGCTTGTGACCGGCTACTACACTGGCAGCTTCTATTTCGACGGCACGCTATACAACAGAGGTGTGTGTGTGTGTCACCACAACTCTTTTTATATGAGTGTTGAAGTGAAATTTTGCCCTTCAGCTGACATTTATTTGTTGGTACCAGGTTTCAAAGGAGAGAAGGATTACTGGAAGAGTGGCCGCAGCATCTGCGTGAAGACCCACGAGAGCGGTCAGAAAGAGATTGAAATGTTCGACTCGACCATCCTGCTGATTCGAAACCCTTACCGCTCCCTCATGGCTGAATTCAATCGCAAGTGTGCCGGACATTTGGGACACGCCACAGACACACAGTGGAAAAGCAAAGGTAATACAGTCCAATCCACACAGACATAACAACCGAGTGCTTTATGGCTCTGCTGGAGGATTCTGTGCTTATTGCTGCATAATGTCCTGCTGCTGATGTTACAGCAACATTAGACCTCAGGGCATTCTGGGAATGTGACTGTGAGTGCATCACAAAGCTGTTTGGTCCTCATATATACAGGGAAGACTGCAGTGCCCGAGCTGTATCACAGCTTCTACATATAAGTACATATATATATGCAGTACGTATAACTCATTAAAATATAAAATCTGAAGCTTTAACAGAGGAATACAACATCATGCAAGGAAAATCCAGTAGTGCTTCAGTATCACCCCCTTCAGTGTACTGTTTGTAAATTAACATTTCTGCATCCAACAAAATATTCAGCGATGATGAAGGGGACTGTATGTGTGATGCACATGGCACTGAAAAAAAGTTATATATGTGTATATATGTCACAGTAACACATAGTAGCAGGTTTTTGTGGAACAAATTCTAGTCCATATGAAACCACTGGGGTGCCCAGGTGCTGTAGTGTGCAGACAATCACAGCAAAGAAAAAAGCAAAGTGTGGAAAGTGTTATATAGATTATCGAAAGATATGATTTAACCCCTTGAGATGTACCATCTCTTTTTAGAGGGGGTTCTGTTATTATGATGATGATTATACATGTTGCAGTATAGTTTGAGTGAATTGACTCTTTTATACTGATCGCCTCAGACTTGACATCATATCTGCACCTCAAATAAATGTCTCTAATATGAAAAACAGATGGAGCATTTTAAATACCTTTCTATTGTTTTATAAATGTCATACATACTGCATATAATAGGAATAAGTTTACCCTGTTCAACAGTTAATAGTTCTGTAGCTAATTATATCCACAAATCACATCATCCTTGATTGAATGTGTTATGTGAATAATTCTCAACTATGCTCACTTTCACCTGCAGAATGGCCAGAATTTGTCTCCAGCTATGCCCCCTGGTGGGCATCCCATGCACTGAGCTGGCTGAAGTTTGGACAGCGCTTGCTGGTGGTGCATTACGAGGAGCTGCAGAGAGATCTTCTCCCTCAGCTCCGTCTCATCACAAGCTTTCTAAATGTCACTATGACTGAGGAGAGGCTGCTTTGTGCCCAGAGCAACCAGGACGGCCATTTTAAGCGCTCTGTGGCACAGAAGTCCTCCTTTGACCCGTTCAACCCCGACATGAAACAGATGATTGACTCCTTCATCCACACTGTTGATGAGGCACTGCAGAGCAGGAACTTTAGCAGACTTCCACAGGAATACCTCCCTAGATGATGATGATCTGAAAAGGTCACTGATGCCTGGTCCAGCAGGGTAGTTTTTCGCGAAGTGCTCTGTGGGGAAGAGACACATGCTGGCTTATACAAGTGGACCACCTGACTATTTGATAAGCCAGACGCACTATGAATGGCTGGCAAGTCATGGAAACACAGCAGAGGTCACTGAAGAAACATGACAATTCATAGTGAGATCCGCCGGTGAAGAATGATGAACGCCTCAGGGCCAGGGGCTGCCTCTCTGCGAGCAGAAAAAATGACCAATACTCAGAGAGGATTTGACGTGATTTGTTGGACTGCAGCGTCGGGATTATCCAGCAAAGTGCCCGACTGCACAAATATGAATGTGTGTAAATCCAGGGCAGACTCCTTTCAGTTAAAGAGGGGTTTTCTGTGACTCTTCACAAGTTCAATTTAGTACATGTATATTATGTTTCTAATATACGACCGTGTTAATAAAATGATCTGTCAAACTAACAGAGATGATAGACACAGGAGCATTACTCTGATTGTACAGTGTTTAAGGGGGGATTCCACTGGTTGCTCCATCATGGTGGATAAAAGCCTTAAAGCCGAATGATGTGACTGAATGGACTCTACATACGACTCGTACATGACTGTACACGAAGCAGAAAATTTGTTGATTACAGTGAAGCTGCTTTAAACTGTATGTGACACCCAGCTGTTTCAGTTATGAGCATTTTATTTTATTAAATGCATTTGGGTTGAATGAAAGACGCAAGTTTGCATTACTTCAGATGTTTTTTCACTTAAATGGACCAAGGTGAGGCACATCCCTATCTCAGTTGCTTTGTGTGTTCAGCGGCCACAACTAATTCGGAAAAGGATGATATTCACAGGACAACCCTGACCATAAAACTCTGTTTACATATTGTTCATGTGAAGACCTAACACTTTAATTATCCCTGATCGTGACAGGAAACACAGTGCCACCTAATGGTTGAATTTTAGACTCTGCAGTAAAACAAGCTCGATCATTCTAGACTGAGGCATGCACACCTCAACCTGCTTGAATTAATTAAACTTAATAGTATTGGTTCTCAAAATGGGGGTCTGTAGATTCCCAGAGGTCCATGGCACACTACCAGGGGATCTAGGAAAAGTTTCCAGATTCATCCATTAAAATGTTCATGATATATTGGTATTCTGTGTTGACATGTTAAAAATATTTAGAGCACATACCTCCGCCAATTCCCTGGGGAAACCCAGGAAACACCATAATTGAACGTGTTCTTCCCTAACACATCCTGTCAAGTTTTGTGGAAACCCGTTTAGTTGTTTTTTCATAATGTTGCTTATAAAGAAACAAAAACACACCAACTAACAAACAAATCAACAGGGTAAACATAACCTCTTTGGCTGGGGTATTAACAAAAGGGAACATAGATAGATACGTCTGTCACTATAAGAAGAGACACACAATGTCAAGAGCACAAAATAAGGTAATTAAATGCAGTAGTCTGCAAATAATATTTACATTGTGGTTCAGGTTATAATATAAAACATAACATAGGTGCTTGAGTATAAGAAACTGCAGAGAGGCTAAATCAAAGAAAACGGAACTTTATAGTTTCACAAAAGTACGACTGATTCCAGGACTGTTGTATTGGACTGAACAGATTTTCATTATATTCTGTCAACCCACTGACAGAGAGAGAGAGGACAAAACTCTGTTTCCAGCTACAAGCCACAAGCTTAAAGTCCTTCTGCAGCAACAAATGTCAACATTAAATGTCACAACAACATTCAATCCTGAGAGGCAGCGTCCATCCCTGGACTGATGAGCTGGTTCTTAACCCTGCTGTGAGCTAGGTCTTCATAACACATGTATCGAATGCATGCAGGTCTGTGCAGGAGCCCTCCTATATGTGTCTGAAGCGCCTGGAAGAGAGTACTGACTGCTATCACATGAATGCCGGGAAAATGTAAATTGGAGTGAATGAAAATCATGGAGATGGTTTTGCAAAAGCAAAGCAAGTGTCCAAATAAGAATTCAGGTTGAACAAGAGTGGGTACTGTGCTGCTATCAGGGTAACATGGGTATGTGCATCTTGGTTCTAGAAAGGGTTTCACACAGGGGCAACATCACACTGAAATCCCTTAATGGTGCTCGTATGGCAGCACTGGTACAGCCTGAAAAAAAATCCCATTAATCCCATATACTTTCCTAGAGTTTCACACAAAACTACGTACACTTTGTGGTTTTAATCAGCTATTTTCAGCTACTTGATCTAAAGAACTGTGATCACACTACAAATAAAAGATTTTTTTGTCAGTGTTAGACTGAGCGGTTTTATTACAGGAAACACACAAAAACTGCTTGTTCTATAAAACAACATGTGATTTCAAACAATAAACCTCTTTGATAAAGGACGACTCCGGTATTTAGCATGCCAACTTCAGAGGAAGAAAAGAAACAGAAAACAGGATCAGAAGCTAAAGTTAACATTGTAGATTCTTTCCACCGTGGGAAACTCGCTCCTGACGAGTTAAGAAATTAAGTTTGGTGTTCAACAATCTTGCTGCTTGACTGGCAAGAAAACACCTGGCCATTTTAAAACTAGCCCCTATAACATTTTACAAATAAACAAAAGTATCTCACAAATATTCCTATGACTCATTCAAATGACAAAACAACTTGTGCATTTTATTTTGCGAATATGAAATTATTCTACTGCACAAAAAATTATTTATAATGCATTTCATATAGCTGGATCCTTCTTTCCCTCAAGATCAAAACATAGCAAGTGATATTTTCCAGACTGACGCCACTCCAAATAAATGTTAATGTTGCTTTGTATGGGCTGGATGTTTAAGTAGGAAACTGTTGGCTAACAAGTCAACCGTTTTAGATGTAGAAACGAATATGTCATTGTGATTGGAGTTTGGCCAAAGACTACAGAACTAATTAATGCAGGGTGAAGTCTTGGACTATTTGAGTTGGTGTAAAAACAATTACAAAAACGTTATACTATAGCAGTTAAGAGACAGTTGTTTTACATTAAAAACAATGATTGTACATAAATAAGTCACAGATTAAAAGCAGATTTTAAAAGGTGAGTTTGAAGGAGGTGAGTGAGGGAGAATGTCTGAGATGCTGGGGGAGTGAGTTCCAGAGGGGAGGGGGCAGCAATGGAGAAGGCCCTGTCCCTCCAGGTTCGGTGCTTGGAAGGTAAGAGGGGCGAGGAGGTTGGTGTTGGTGGAACATGGGATTGTGTCGGGGAGAGGATGTGGAGCCAGTGAAGGTTTTGAAGGTCGGGGGTGATGTGGTCTCTGGTGCGGGAGTGGGTGAGCAGACGGGCAGCTGAGTTATAGACATATTGTAATTTGTTTATGATTTTTATGTAGAGGTGCCTTAAAGGATAGTATTGCAATAATCGAGTTGTGAGGTGATGAAGGCATTGATGAGTGTTACAGCTGAAAAGGAGAGGGAGCAGCGTAGTCGGGAAATGTTTTTAAGGGTGAAATAAGGCAGTTTTTGTAATGTGGTTGACATGATGTTCAAAGGAGAGGGTTGGATTTGGTGGAGATATAGAGTTGGGTATCATATGATGTTATTGAGGGGGATATATCAGCCAAAGAATGGCAGTGTAGGCTGGTTGACAGGCATGGCAGCTCACTGTGCTTTAACAGTTGTGTTATTCCCAGAGGGCCGTGAGTTTGAGACCGAGCTTAACTGGTGAAGCGCTGCCATAAGGCCTCACAGTCAGGTGTCTCTCACAGTGAATGGACTGACAGCTAGTCTGGGATGTATTAAGACAGCAGACACCATCTGCTTCAACAGCATGGGATGTTTTAGTGGCTTTCTACTCCACCGATTTGCAAACATGAAAACGATTAAACTTGCTAAAAGGAGAATATAAAAAAGACAGATATAGAAGACAGATAAATGAAGGATGTTATCAGACTGTGGATGATGTTCAGGCGGAGGGAGAGTCTACACATTAACAGAAATCAAGCTTGTTCCCTGTGAGGCACAGACAGTGAGATGTACCAGTCCTGACAGCCCATGAGGAATCTCAAAGGACTCACTATGTCAATACCAATAAGGCTTTAGTCTTATGATAAAGGGAAGGTAAAGGGGAATGCTAGAGGAAGTGATAATATATTTCATGTGCACGTAAAAGAAAGTCCAAAAAGAAAGAATATCACAAAATGAGATATAGACATTGCATGATTTTCACCTCACAAACCCGGGACATACAATATGTTATTCCTAGAAGTAATCTTCAAAAAAATGTTTTAAAGTGGTATTTGTTCAATTGTGAAACTGTAGTGGGTGCTACGCGACAGTGCTCCCCTGAGATCAAGCCAAAACCTTAAAAATCACCCACGCATACCGAGGATGTTTTGTTTACAGCCACTGTTCTCCAGTGTTTTTACAACATCCAATGTTTTACATTTTACTATTCGAGAAAAAGAAAGGCTCTTACAGGTCTCAAAACTACAATACAGTTAAACTGTATTCATCTCCTACTAATTTCCACTTTGATATTTGTTTTCCTTGTCTGTCTTTTCCTCTAACCCATGAGAAATATAATGATATTGTTGATGAGAAATACTTAAATGAACATCATTAAAGGCCTGATGATAGTATGAGTGTATGTGTGTGTGTGTGTGTGTGTGTGTGTGTGTGTGTGTGTGTGTGTGTGTGTTTGTGTGTGTGTGTGTGTGTGTGTGTGTGTGTGTGTGTGTGTTTGTGTGTATTAGAGCCCAGATTGAACTGCACATTGCAAGTTTATAGTTTTATAAATATTTTATGTTGAACATTATTCAGACTGTCCCTCAAGTGTCATCAGGCGGACATTGGCTCCCATATGAATACCGTCATCTTTCATTTTAACGGCATTTTATGAAATTCATCCACTTCAGCCCGGTCTGTTCCTACTGTGATCCACAGGAATTCATGATGCTGTTTAAATAATCATGAAACAAGTTATTCCTTTGTTTCGCACCATTCCTACAAAGTGTTACTGCTTGTGATTTCAGTGGTTTGACTCCAGGTGTTATTTCACATCTTTCATGATGAATTCAGCTTTGCATCCTTTTAATTCTCCCCACACAACGAACCATCAGATTGAATCGTCATTATGTCAGAACTGATGGTGAAATCCTCAATCAACTTTTAATTTCATCTATTTCAGTTTGATTAGAAAAAAACTCAGTCAAACACAGAGAAAGGAGATTAAAGGACCCATCGTATGCCCATTTTACCCCAGTTGATATGGTTCCTCGGGGTCTTAATGAAATGTAACATATTTTGGTCAAAATACCACAAGGATAATTTAAAACAGCACCCTTTTTACCCTGTCTAAAACAGCCCTCCTCAGATTGACCTGTTTTGAGTGCCATCATATCATAAAGAGCTCATAGCACCTTATACTGCACTAGTGCAAGGTGCTCTGAAAGTGCTGTTTTCCTTGAGGTGTCTAGAGTCTCGAGTAGAAGCTTCAACTTCTGTGAAGTGGGAAATCTTCTTCCACTTTTGGTTCGGGAGGCAGACACTGTCTCCACATTGAAGAGTAGAATTTAACCGTGCCTCTTTGATAAAGCTTATAGTTAGTGCTGGCTCAGGCTTGCCTGAAACATCCCCTAGTTATGCTGCTATAGCCTGGGACTGCTGGGGGACTTCCCATGATGCATAGAGTCCCTCTCTGCTCCTACACCATGTGTTGTCATTCACATCTCAATCTCATGAATGCATAACTCTTAATTTTCCCTCTCCTGTAGTTTTGGCTCACTCATCTCTCTCATGTCAGATATTTCTCCCTCCAGAGCTGTAGATTATAATTGTTTGCCTGCAGGCCACCCACTGACCCATGATCCTCCTTAACACCTACTGCTATTAATATTATTCTTGTTACATATTTTCATGTGGAACTTGCATCGTGGTATATTCTCTTTCCTTGTGCTCTCTGTGTGTCTGAGATAAGTTCTGTTCTGATTTGGCGTATATATCAATACAATCGACTCAGTAAGAAGTGAGCAGCACAGAGAGTAGATACACACTCTATATATTAAGGAAATGTGTGCTGATAAGTTATTGATAAACTAAGGTCATGTTGTGGAAATATGAAAATAAAGATTGCACATCAGACCTGTCTTGTATATTTCCTTGTATATTTTACTTCAAACCTTTGCAAAGGGGTCAATACAGAGACAGAGGCCCCAACAAGTCTGCCAGAGATTGAAAATGGCTCTCTTTTATTCCCTTGATGTTATCTGGTGATAAGAACATGAAAACCAGATGTCCAAAGCATTGATAAGGTCAACCGCTATAATATGATTTAATGATTGTTTTGCTACTTAGAAGGATTTAAGCAACGTTATGGCCGCACCCTGCAGTTCAGTCACTCTTAAGTTAGCAGAAAGAGAACAGTACAGGACACTGTGAATTCCATCATTACAGTCACTACTCCTACAGCATAAAAACACGATACTCTGATTTTCTTCTATTTTCTATGAAGATGAGAACAAGATGATATTAACTGAGGCTGATGTGAACTATATGGTTGATGTAACACCAGAGGATCAGAAAAATAAATATTAGGATTCATGCCTGATGGTGAACTATTACCCTGTTTGACAATTTTACTTTTCCCAAATTTCCCAACAGCCTCTTATAATACTATCATTATGACTATAAGAGCAAATAAAAATAAAACCTACTTTTAGCTTCTCAATACAAACTTTCTAAGGTCTGACTTTCATGAGAGTTATGGATTGATAAAGCAGCTTCAAAAGTTTAGAAGCTTTTTACAGTTTGGCATCAGGGTATCAGGTCATGTACCAGGGTGTGAACTCCAACCAAACAATACGATACCTCCCATGTGTTTCTCTTAGCTGATTTGAGGTGTATTCATTATCCTCAGGGTTCGGTTGGAATAAAAAACCTCCAGCAGCCATTGTTATATAGATTATAGTAACATGAAGCAAACTCTGAGGGGGCTGAGGTATTGCGAGTATGTACCTGTAGCCTGGTGAAGGCAGCACACTGGAGCCACGTCCTGTACACTGATCAGGATTTCACTTCCTTTCCTCTCATCGGTCCGAGCTGCTGTATTCTCCATCTGCTCCTGCCCTGTGGACACATGAAAGGATGGGGATGTGTTACAGTTTCTACATTGGCCGGTCGTTTTTCAGATTATATGAGCCTTGTTGTAAAACATATGATGGCAGCAGCAAAGCCCAGGCTTTAGGACAAACAGAGCCAGGGGCTGTTGAGAAATGATGCTGTGTTGTTTGGTGCCAGTCCGCCACAGCTATCCAACCTTTTCTTTTTATTGGGTCTTTTATGCTGTGAAACTAAATCAGCAGGTGCCACAGGAGGGATAAAGCACAGAAAAGAAAAAAATCATAAAACTGTACCCAGGCTAGATCCATTGTGTTGTAGCTTCAAGTATTATCTCCCTGCTGGACTGCTAATATAACACTTGACTATAACATGTCTGGATGGGCGCTGAGCTGTAGATGTCAGACCCCCCACTCAAATGAAAATCCCATGGCCTTTTCCTCTGGATTCCCTTCAGTCCTAAGCATGAGTGAAAGGTTAAGAACCCCTGTGTGGATAAAGTGCAGCTACACACGAGCACGAATGAGAAATGTTGCATTAAAAAAACTGACTGATGTCACCTCAAATGACTTTCATAATTCATCATTAATGTACATCATTCATCACCACATTCACACAGTCTGACTTTTTAAGGTTGTTAAAAGCGATTTCTCTCTGGAAGGATTTACTGAAGGGTTCTAAACAAATGACTGTGCCACACAGACATGGTGGATAATAATTCACTTGTTAGCCCAAAAAGTAAAAGGGTAATTATTCATTTTCATAATGATGAGAATTAATTATTGATCAATTCATCAAACTTGGCACACTCGGTTGCTGTGAGGTGGTGGATTATGAAAAGATATAGGATGGGGAAAGCTATCAACACTTGTAAGACACAGAGTGTCATCCCCTTGGCAACCTGTGGGGGAACATTATTGCTCAACAACAATCATCTCGCAGCTCTGGGAGATTGTTTCAATAAATACATCCACATATGCTATTCGTGACAATGCTAACAAGCTAATATTAAGCAGCTAGTATTAAGCAGTAATTTTCCGATGGTTTAATATTCAAGTTTAGCATGTTGAATTGAATCTTCACAATATTTCCCTCCCTTCATTGGCTGCCATTTAAATTTAAGACAGATTTTTAGGATAATTTTATTAACTTTAAAAGTTAGGAAGTCCGCATTCAGCTATGATACAGAGCCACAAAGTCCCAACCTTAGATCCTCAAACCAACACATTTGTCTTCAGGACCCTGAGGCTCTTAATCCTTGTCTGAGGAGATACAACTTTTTCATAAAACGTATTTTTCACTGTGAAGACCTTTTAAGCCTGATTCTAAACTGGTTTTAACTTATGTTCTTTGTTTTTCATGTTTTCTTTCTTATTTTGGATTTGTCTTGTTTTGTTTTGTGTCGTTTTATTCCCATGAGTATTGTAGAGCACTGCAGCCTTGTTTAAATCAGTGCTATAGAAGTTGTATTATTAATATTATTATGTTAGCATGCTAACATTTTATTTCTTAAGCTCTGACAACTGAAATTAATAGGAGAGTCATTAGTGTTACTTAACACACTAATGACTAATGAATCACACTAGTGAGAATTTACTTTAAAGTTGATAGCGACTAATATAATTATGTAAACCATTCCAACAAATCTATCTTTATCTATTTAGCTAAAAAATAAATTCCTGAAAAAATGTCAACCTCACATCTCAATATTTTAATGAGTATTTAGTGGTAAACCAAATTTTGATCTTCCATTAATGAAATGTTCAAGGATCACAAAAGTGTTCATGATTCATCCTGCAGTATAGTGCCATTTTAAGCCAATCCATCCTTTATCTGTTGAGACATCTCACTCAAAACCACTAATGTCAACTTCATGATGGAACTAGAGAGGATCGGCAGAGTCTGTGTTATTTATTGTCCGGTAATCATTCATTCGGGAACGAAAATTTCTGATCTGTTCAGTATGTGTTAAGAAACGGGAAAACTTTAGCACTAGAGGAAATTATAGGAGATCACCAAAACCAATTCAAGTCAACCATCAAGCAACTATGGAGCTTGATTAGAGATGTGGTGGCATAACTCCAATCGTATATGAGGAGCTGTGGTATATGAGGACACTGTGGTATATGAGGACACTGTGGTCTCTCTATGGAGCCATGTGATTAGTAGCTGACACATGTTACAGTCAGTTTAAGTACAAACATACTTCAGATGTTGCCAGTGTCATTTCCTTGGAGTGGTTGATTGATTGAAATTTGAACAGCTCTTTGTCAAAGTGCATTCGCTGAATACTGATGACACGCACATTATTCTCACTGGGGCCGAGCTGATTCCTTTCCAGTCCTGGTACTGGCTGCTCTTGGAGAAATGAATCAGTGATGGACCACAAAGTTAATGGACTCCATCTTCATGAGAGTATACATTATCCATCAGACTAAACATAGGCTCTTTATTTGCATAAAGCAAAGCTACAGCGACAGACAAAGAAACACTGCAGGCTGGTGAGATACAACAGGGCGCACTGCTGGTACCGACTGGTAGATCTCTGTGGGAAAGAGCAGTGTCAGTTATGTGTACTGACAGTATGGCAGCCTGTGGAGCTTGGTCTTCTTCTAAACTTGAAAACACCACTCTGTGGTCATCCACCTCAGCCCACAGCCGGTTACAATCCCACCATGTTCTGCCACATTTAATATAGTGGTGTGCTGCGTAGTTTCTGTAAGGCCACAGGATAACATGAGGTTTGTTGAATGATCATTTAAATGGGTGAAAATGCAGACAATGTGTCAGCACTGCAGTGTTTATTTAAGAAGGAGCAGAGCTGACAATCTTCATTGACTAACACATCATATGAAATCACTGTCACCTCAAGTGGTTTATAGTTTTATTGTTTTTGCCTCCACCTCAAAACAATAGCATTTTGTTTGTGTTGCCCACAAACCATTGGAATATTACATTTAAAGCCCCCATGAGAGGTTGAACTTGGATTGGGCCTACTTAAACCTCACCTGAGGCAGTGGTGGAAAGTAAAATGTAATCTATATGTAAGTCTAAATTTCTTTACTTATGCACAATTTTGAGTAAGTTTTACACTTTTATAAACTTAATGTGTCACTGCAGCAGCTTATTATATTCTCTAAAATTCTTTGCTACACAAAATTACAAATTCAAATGATTGTCAAGCAAAAAATGTCTCTAATGACCATAACATGGTGCAAATGTAACTCTACACATTCTTTCCTTGTTAAGTGACTGTGTTCACTGAATGTTGTCATTGTCCCTGCTTCCTTGTTCCTCAACCTCACAGCACCATCTGCAGGTAAGGAGCCTTTTCCAGCGACTGTGACCCACCCATATGCAGGATGAATATCGCAGGTTGCAAAAAGTTGAACTCCAGGAGAAGCCATGCAGTAATTTGCCTCGCTGCTGGATGCAAATGTTTTGTTCGCCTCCTCACTCTCACAGATGGGAAAAGAACAGGAGGTGACCGTAGATTCATTTGCTTATGTGTGACCAAAGCAGCTCCGTAGCTTGCGTGGAGTTCAACTGTGGTGAACTATGACCAGTGATTTCAAAGCCTTAACCAATAGCACCAACGTTTGTGCGGTTGACCCCATTTCGCTGTCATTGGTGCATCTTCCTGCCTGCTACAACCAATCTCCTTCTCCTCTTCATCACCACCAACAACACCAGCATATTGCTCTGTTCTTTGATGTACAGTACACCTCCTTGCAACCCAAAAAACATTCGTCCAACATTCACCACCAACACAGCCTCAAACTGAGTACAGAGCACGCAACTGATTTCTGTGTGCGTCACATCCTGCACTGCCCACATTCTGCAAGTGATGGTAGGTCATATTGCTCAGCAGGTAATTATCCATTTTAAATTATTTTTCAAAAAGTCCTTCAGAGGAGACAAAGAATTTTAATCTCACACTTTTTGATGGTGATCCCCATTGTCTGCATGTCAAGTTTCAAGAGATTTGGGGAACTGAAGAAATTTCAAACAAATTAAAGGTAATATCAGCTCAATTTACATGATGGCTTTCATAACTTTCTCGTATTTAATATGTCTTTAAATAGATTGTTAATAAAAAGTTCTTTAAATCTAATTCTAAAGAGCTTAAATAAATAGCTAGGCAGTGGTTACAATTTCAAAATAGGCATCATTGGTCACCATGGGGACCACCACACACATAATAAAGTGCACAGAAAGGGAATGTCACGTTAAGTGTTTAATTTTTTAGGAAAGAAGAAAAACTACAAAGAAAGGCTCATGGTGGCACTGTTCTCTTTTCAGTATGGAAGTTTAGACACTGACTAGAAGTTTACTATTTCAATATAAAAAGTGCGGGTGGACTGAGCGGGTTTTCAGAACCGACTGACCACATGAGCTCAGTCCCACATTAGCATTCACAGCTTGCTACTCACCAGTCGGACACACGTGTTGTGAGCTCAGCATCGAACTGTTCACCTGAGCTGAGCTGAAACATCCTGTGCTGCTGCTGAAGTTAGCATATGCTAACCTCCATAGCTTCTGAAGGTGCGTCGCTGCAGTGTTCAGTCTGTCCAGCAGGGGCATGTGGCGCAGGGGACCAGTAGAGCCTCTTGTACCTTGAACGGAGAGATGATTGATGCTCACCTCCGCCCCCTTCTGGCCACGACACGTATTAGGGTGGTAGAGAAATCTTCAATAACACTAAAGAACCTTCTTATGTCTTATGGTGCTTTTTTAATTATTTAAAAGAATTTGAAATATTTGATTTGTCTGATATAAATATTAGACTCCACAAAATGTAGACAAAGTTTGCAGTCTCAAACCTGAATATCACTCAGCGCAGTGCATTTCCTCCACCAGGTCACAACACTCTCATTAAATCCAATCGAGCTGTACCAAAACTGGATTCAGTTATAGATATCAGTCCCCTTAACAGGCCTGATTTAAAAAAAAAAAATCAAGAACCACGAATTATTATCCAGGAAATCAGTGATAATCACACCCAGAAATATCCACAATCTCACGATGCTAAAGAAAGTGATGTGTACATTTCTGCCCCCCTGCTCCGGATCCTGTTCTTCCAGTACCCATACCAAACCCTCCATTAAATGACCTGGTAATCCATGGTTACCATCTTGCCTACAACCGACAAACGGACATGGATATAAACCTAACCTCCTTGGCAGAGAAAATAAATAAAATGTATTAATTAAATAAAGTGATTTCTGTTAAATAATCACAATTCAGTATAATATACTGTTTCATAAAAGGAACAGTTCAACTTTAGAGTTTTTACCTGAAAGAATACCATTTTTATGATTGTAAATCAAATTATAAAGGTACAGCCAGCAGCTGATTAGACAGTTTAGCACAAGGACGGCCAACCTGTCTTTAGAAAGAAAGTGAACATCCTTCAGAGGTGCTGGGAGATGGTTCTGTTTCCTTTGGCCAGCAACAGGCCTGTTGTTTCCCCCATTACCAGTCTTTATGTTAAACCAATTGGCTGCTAGCCTCATATTTAACAGACAGGCATGAGAGTGTGTGTCTATTCTCATTTAACTCTCGCTGAAAGAGGGAATAAATTATACCCCAAACTGTCAAACTATTCAACTTGGAACATCGTAAAGATAATACTTTCTTCTTTTGGAAGAAAAAAAACGCTTTTGCCTTAAAACTGTAGCCTCTAAATGTTTCCTTAACATGTTTTTGGAATATCTGCAGAATGGGCCTATTTTAAATAGAGACATAATGGTTTATAACGGTGGTAACACTGTCATGATATGGGTGGCAAGAAATCAGGTATTTACTGACACTATCCCTCAAGTCTACCACAAGATGGCGCCAGAGCACTCTCCAGTGTTAAGACAGCGCTGCAGTTTTCTCCTCCAATCAGCAGGCGGTGTGATCTGCTGGTGTACCAGACCTGAGGATGTTGGTCCAGAGACGAAAAATACCACTGACTCATTGTTACTGAGATGTTTCAGATAAAGCTGAGGGAACATCTGAATGTGATGTGACAACATGTGTTTTTATTACAAAGGCCTGCGAGGAGCTGTCAGTCACGTCAGCCTGAAATATTCCCATATGTTTAAACTTGAACTAGCTTCTTCTCACAGATGATGAACAGGCTCCTCGACACACTGAGAACATGGCAGCTCTGTCTTTTCTGTCATAGCAGCTAATTGTGACACAAGTCTGTCCCCTTTGCTCATTTACATCATTAAGACAGAGCTGCAGTGGCTGTATCCTCCGTCTCTGCACTGATGGATTTCAGTCTGACAAGCCTGAGCAGCAGCAGCAGTACCACCAGCACCAGCAGCAGTGCTGTGTGTTTGCTGTCTGGTGGGCAGGCACCAGTGAGCCTGTGAGGGACGGAGACATCTGTATATCCAGGTTTTCTACTCCTGCAATGCACTGCTCAGTGTGCGTGGGAGGACAAGACGAGGTACATGCTCGCCTGGCTGCGTGGCGGGCCATGGCAGCCATCATTGTCGTGTAAGACAGTGAAATAAAGACGAATCAATAAGTAAACTACAGTTTTTATAAATATATATAGTGTGTGTGTGTGTGTGTGTGTGTGTGTGTGTGTGTGTGTGTGTGTGTGTGTGTGTGTGTGTGTGTGTGTGTGTGTGTGTGTTTGTGCGTTATGTTCAGTGTAGGTCCTAAAACATTTGAGCTAAATTCATGATTTCACATTGAGAAGGAAAGGATTACACGAGTGGAAGTAGTCAATGCATTTCCTGTAAGTGGTGAATGGTGAAAGAGGATATATACACGATTTATGTTTGTATAAATACCAAGAAAAAAATATAACTGGCATCAGCACTCACTTAAAAGCTGTGACTATGCTGCTTGGCTGTGGAGATTTAAAACTTAGAAAAAAATGTGAGCAGGTTCACAATAAAGTCATAAGGTACTTTCTGGGAATAAACAAATATGCTCCAACAATAGCTGGGGTTGGGATGTGGTGGGAACCATGTGAGTATGTTTGGATGCTTGCATGAGTTGATAGAAATACTACCTGCTGTGTTGCTTGGGCAGAGTATATTAATGTCATTAAGTATGGTGTGAGGAAATACATTTATAAAGAAAGTTCATTCTGGTTTGAAATAAGATTTTTTGACTTCATTGTTTAAGGACAAATTAGCATCTCAGCTCTGGAATCAGAATCAGAATCAGAATGTATTTAATGCCAAGTAGGTTTACACCTACGAGGAGTTTGCTCTGGTTATTGGTGCATACAATGAACATAGAACATAAAAACATACAAACACAATAAATACAACACACATAAGAAAAGCAATAAAAAGAAACAATATATATTTACTCACTATTTACTTCTTATTTACTCTCTCTTTCTAATATTTATACAAAGTAACAT
Organism: Pleuronectes platessa; assembly: GCF_947347685.1. Classification (NCBI taxonomy): domain Eukaryota; kingdom Metazoa; phylum Chordata; class Actinopteri; order Pleuronectiformes; family Pleuronectidae; genus Pleuronectes; species Pleuronectes platessa. Next base: position 21,374,840 of record NC_070640.1, on the reverse strand, counting down.
TTATTTAGACATAAACATATCTAAATAAAAATATATATAATAGATAAAAGATTGAAATGCAAGACAGTGAACAGTGTCAGATTGCAATATGCAAAGTGAGTTTAGTTTCGAAAATGATGTGGAACTGAATTTACCCAGAGTGAAAAGATCTCTCTTTAACCACCGTGTCTTGTCTTATTATTTGGAAACATTGCGTTTTGTTAGTGCTGATGAACAAGATAGTGTATATGAGTGGAACTAAAAAATATTATTTCTTTCATTACATAGAGACATAATGCAAAGCATATGAAACAGGCTCTTGCCAGGCCTTTACAAGACTAGGGGCCAGTTTAAGATCTTTAGCCAGAATAGAATCTTACCGGCACATTGTTTCTCTGTCCAATTGGCAGGGACAGGGATATTGTTTTTCTCTGCGTATTCAAATCCCAGTTCACGGCACTTAACTGGAGCAAGGCCATGGAACTGGTCAGCTAGTTGTTTCAAGTGTTTGACTCCTCCTCCATCTCATCTGTGAATATTCTCTTCACCTCAGCTACTGCACCCCAGGCTACTGGTTTTACTTTCCCTTTCTCTTTTTTCTTTATGAATCTTTTGAGGGTTGTCTTATCAATATTTCTATCCCTTCCAGCTTTTCTTAAGGACCTCAGTACACTCTCCATCTCTGCAAGGGGTGTTTGGCCCCAGGTTGTCTTCCTGGTGTGTAGTTTCTTGTCATGACGGCTTTTCTACAATGTTTATGACATTAAAAATAAAACATATATAATTTAATATAACACTGGAATATGTTTAAAACTAAACTTAACTTGTGCTTCATGGTGGGGTAAAGTGAGACACTGTCTCACAGCATTTGTCCCACTTTACCCCACAGCCACCCTTTTTAGAAAAAACATCTCTTAGCAATTCAGGCTAATCTTCAGCTAGCATCAATCACATGGTTTTATATGTTGGAAGATCACCAACATGTATGATATAAGCTTTTCTACCTGAATCAATTTGTTTTGACACAACAGTTGATTAAGTTTAAAGCAAGAAAATTTACTTTTACATTCAAAAAACAAATTTTTGTGAAAAAACATGCTTTCCACAGCACCAGCACCAACTTCTCCTTCATGGCAAGGGGGGAATGGGAGGGGATTGAAAACATAATGTTCACATGACCACAAATGTGTTCCGTTGCCTAGATGCAGGGGGTGTCTCACATTACCCGATGTCTCACATTACCCCGCTCTCCCCTACCGGTAATGATCCTTCCGCAGGTTCACCTATGGAAACCTTGTTACAACTTTTACTTCATCTAGATAGTCAAGTTTGATCGTCTTCTCGGCGCTCCGCCAGGGCCGTTACCGACTCCGGCGGGGCCGATCCGAGGACCTCACTAAACCATTCAATCGGTAGTAGCGACGGGCGGTGTGTACAAAGGGCAGGGCCTCAGCAGCCTGTGAAAGACTGTTCAGTATTGCAGGGCTCATCTTCAGGCCAGGTAGAGCATGCATAGGCTCAAATAACTTTGAGAACCTGCTGCTTTTGCGGCTGAACAAAGCCTATCGGTAGTGTTGTTGTACATACAGGTTTAGCACAAAGGTCTCAAGGTCTCTTTGAATAAAGGTTATTGATAACATTCCACTGAAGTTTGACTTTTTGCACTATTACATTACTTATTGGCAGCTAGTTATCATGTCTTCCGCTCCATGAAACGCATGTTAATGCTCAGTAGTACACATATGGTACATTAATGTATTTACATTAAAAAATTCCCCTTACATTACTTTTACTTTTATACTTTAAGTAGTTTTGAAACCAGTACTTTTATACTTTTACTTAAGTAAAAAGCTTGAGTTGATACTTCAACTTCTACAGAAGTATTTTTAAACCCTAGTATCTATACTTCTACTTGAGTAATGAATGGGAATACTTTTGACACCTCTGATGAATATGCAGAATCTGACGGTGAGGGACAAGACCTTAGTGTCGTGAGCTTCTGTTTTCTCTTTTTAGTTCGACCAAACACGTTTGCGCAGGCTTTGGTTGCCCGCAGGTAAAAAACAGTCATTGATTGACATGCATCAGCTGACGGTTTTTAAGTTTACTAGTTTATAGAGCTGCTAATAGAGATGAGCCAAGATGTTGTCTGAACCTAAACAACTTCAAAAAGTATCTGTTTGTGTTTTGTGTGGAGAAAAGTTTGACATAAAAGAAACTAGTCGGACTGTAAACTGTTAAAGTTAAAGTCTCAGCCCAGATATCAGCTGTCTACACTGGAAGACCCAAAATATTGACATTCGCCAACAGAGGCTAATTCTTCGTGCGAGATTAATTACTGGGAGAAGCTCTGCCAGCTGAGTGTGCCTGACTCCACCTGCAGGTGGATCACAGACTTCCTGTCTGACAGGAGGCAACGCGTGAGGCTGGGTAAGTATGTCTCTGAATTCAGATCCATTAGCACCGGCTCCCCTCAAGGCGGTGTTCTACACCTCTTCTCTTCTCCCTGTATACCAACAGCTGCACCTCCAGTCACCAGTCCGTCAAACTCCTTAAGTTCGCGGATGACACCACCCTCATTGGGCTCATCTCTGGTAGGGATGAGTCCGCCTACAGGTGGGAGATTGACCATCTGGTGACCTGGTGTGATCAGAACAACCTGGAGCTCAATGATCTGCAAACAGTGGAGATGGTTGTGGACTTCAGAAGGAACCCAGCCCCCACCCACCCCCATCACCCTGAGAGATGCCCCAGTCGTCACTGCGGAGTCCTTCCGCTTCCTGGGCACCATCATCTCCCAGGACCTCAAATGGGAGCTGAACATCAGCTCCCTCACCAAAAGAGGTCCACAGTGGATGTACTTCCTGCGGCAGCTGAAGAAGTTCAACCTGCCAAAGACAATGATGGTGCACTTCTACACCTGCATCATCGAGTCCATCCTCACCTCCTCCATCACCATCTGGTTCGCTGCTGCCACCGCTAACGACAAAAGGAGGCTGCAGCGTATCATTCGTTCTGCTGAGAAGGTGATCGGCTGCAATCTGCCATCTCTACAGGACCTGTTTGCCTCGAGGACCCTGAGGCGTGCAGGTAAGATTGTGGCCGATCCTTCCCACACGGGTCACAAACTCTTTGAGGTTCTTCCCTCGGGCAGGAGGCTGCGGGCCATCAGGACCAAAACCGCCCGCCACAAGACCAGCTTCTTACAGGCTGCAGTTGGCCTCATCAACAAGGCCCGGGACCCCCACCTGACTCGGACTTTTATTCCGCCCCCACACCTTTAGGATGTGTTAAATTAACACATTACATCATATCATATTATATTATACTGCATTACATTGCATATTGCAATCGGACACTGTTTACTGTTTTGCATTTTGCATATCACTTTTTACTTCACTTTTTACATCTTTTATCTTTTATATATTTTTATTCAGAAATGTTTATGTCAAAATAAATGTTACTTTGTATAGATATTGGAAAAAAGTGAGTAAATAAGAAGTAAACAGTGAGTAAATATATACTGGTTTTCTATTTTTTATTGCTTTTCCTATGTATGTTGTATTTATTGCGTTTTTATGTTATTGCGTTTTTATGTTTCTATGTTAATTGTAAGCACCAATTACCAGAGTAAATTCCTTGTAGGTGTAAACCTACTTGGCAATAAAATACTTCTGATTCTGATTCTGATTCTGATGACAAAGTGATGGAACAACAAGGACAACTGCCGAGCCATGCTGTTAGCATGCATGGCCAAATGTGCGCAGGAATGCTTCAAGGTTTTAAAGGGCGAAAGGTGGGGGATCCTCACATCAAACCAAACTGAACCCCTACCCCAAGAATGACATAATACCAAGCAACATCTTCAAATGATTTCTCTTATCAAAATTATAAACAGTGCGTACTTTGCATAAACATAAATCATAGCACAGCAGTAGTGTTTAAGACCTAACCCCCACCACAACCCACAAAGTTGTTGTTGCTGTAAACAGTTACAGCCTTTCTAGGGGCCCCCTCTCAACTCGGGGCCCCAGACAGGAACCTGATTTGTGGATCCTATTGCAACACCCCTGCACATGTTGCACAGGTGTTTTTATGTTGTTGGTCTAAAGCATGTTTTACCTTCTTGTCTTGTCTTGTTCAGGTACCGCTGAGCATTTGTGATATTTAGCAATGATTTGATTTCCTTAGAACCATGAATGTAAACCAATGGAGCTTTGTTCATGTGATCCTAGTGTATCAGACCTTTTTGTATGAAATGAACATATAAAAAACTATTTTATTTTAATTTTATTTCAGTATTAGTTGGAACTATATTGAATTACATTTCAGCAATAAATAACATGTTATTTACTTTGGCATGAGAACATTATAAAGCATAAAAACTAAAAGTTTGTTTATCCACCTGCTTTGGGTTTACTGCTGAAACCGCACACGCATACACTCAAACAAACACACACATACATATACACACACACACGTCTGGGTTTGTATATTTTCAAGCCTCATTTGCAGCATTCGAGAAGCTTTTCCACTCTCAGTGTGAGATTCCCGGAGGCCACTTAACAGAGAGGCAGTCAACAGATTCTGATAACATGTACGAGCATGATGTTTATTTTACTCATCAGAAATCAAAGGCACCTTTGTGGCGAGCAAAGGCTGGATTCCCAGGCTTCAGAGCGGTCTCTCTGAGCTCAGCCGAGCGTCTCCAAGCTGCGGCTGAATCACAGGCGCAGGGATTTCAGAGCAGCTGGGAAGCTCCATCCCCAGCCCACATGAAGACACCTAAGCAGAGCTAGTGGGGGATGAGTTGGCATGAAGACACCGGCTCATCCGTTATTATTAGTACTGCATAAAATAAAATGATCATGCTGCATTCATGTCACGTGGGAATCGGTGGAGAAATGACTCCTGGATAGAAGGCAGAGGGGCGGATGTGTTCGTGTCTGATGCTCTTTGAAGCCATAATGACACAGTGACTGCAGCTGTCCTTCACACAAGCCGTCTCACATGTGCACTTGGTTATGGAGTTCATGTTTTACAGCAAGCCAAACATAGACTTGTGAACCACAAATGACTAATCCAGCACACTGGATGCTGGGTTGTGGCATTTTTACATGTCAGCAAAAAATAAAAATGATTAAGGTCGTGCAGCTCTTTAGGTTTATTTTAAGGTGAACGTATTACGCTCTAATTTATGGTCCGACTGAAACCAATTTCTCACCACTCAAAAGCTCAACGGTTTGGCCATTTAAAAATTGTAGCATCTTGGCCAACAATTATTTCATAATAATTCACTTATCAGTATCGTCAATGTCAATATCAATGTTAGAGAGAAACTGTTTCCATAATGATCCAATACTGTGGATAGAATAAACTCCAGAAAACAGTATCTTTGAATTTATTACTTCCTACAAATGCTTTATTTCAATCCATTTAGCATTTACACATTAACAATCAATTGTAAGATATAAAGTATTAGGATGTTTGTATATACTGTATAATCAGTTAATGAATAAAAATTATATTTACTGATATGAGTTCACCCAAATGCTGCTCCTTTATTAATTGTTGATACATGTGAGTCTGCTCAAGTGTAACACAATTATTAAAGTGAGTTATACTATTCATATGCTGCTTATAAATTCTTTAGTGGTGTTAAAATAAAGTGTTAGCAAATAAAATGGCCTCTCTTTACATCATTAAGTCACCGACTGTTATGTCCCATGTCACGTTTACATATATTCACTTTACACAATCTTGACATTATAATATGCAGCAAGTGTTTTTTGGGCTTTATTGTTAACTCTCAGTATGCAGAAGAATTCCACTGTGTAACATACATTACCTCCCACCCAACATGTGCAGGGTTTGCTCTGCACTGAACATGTTTGATCCCACCGCTGATCAAAGACCTGCAGCAGGCCCCGTCCTTGCAGCTCTGATCACACCTACATGGCTTCTAAAGCCGTGACAGTGATTGTTCCCACATCAGCTTGAACCTGGGACAAAACCTACTCCGCTAAATAAAACCTGATTATGTATAATGTGCATGAGTAATTATTTGCAGGCATCTGTCCTGATGTTAAGAGTCTTATATTTTTGCAGGATATAGCTCAACATCAAGATTATTAATGAGAGCAGACAGTTTGTGTGGTCTGGTCTGCTTTATTCAAAAGATTTAAAAATAGAGAAGGTAAAAATAGGATCATGTACACAGCTTCCTCGCCTGAGGCAGAGTCTACGATCTGCATTCATTCAAAATATGGAGCAGGTAAAATAAATTGCCTGTGTTCCTTGTAACCCTGATGCATAAATACTTTTTCTCATCTTTGGTTTCATCATATTTTCGGAGCCTTTGGTGAATGAAAACATTCCTTACAATGCACAGTTCTTTATCTGCTGAACAATATTGTATTGTATTTGGGAACAGGAGTCAAGTGATTGCATTAATTATCTGGAATTAATTGTAATTCTTTAAGATCAATGAGCAAAAAGAGCAATATATATTTATATATACACACACACACACATAGATTAGGGTTAGGTTAATTGGAGACTCCTCATTGATCTGTGTATCGTCTCTATATGTCGGCCCCGTGATGTCTGACCTGTTCATGGTGCAACCCACCTCATGTCCCCCCATTGTATATATGTATATATATATATTTGTATGTGTATACATTTCCATTCAGGTTTATACTGTTCAACCTTTTAAGGGAGAGTTTATGAGTCAAAAGTTTCTGCATTTCAGTTACAATTAATCAATTAGTTGAGTGACAGAAAATTAAGTGGCAACGATTTTGAGATATGATTAATTGTTTAAGACGACATACATTTTTCCATCAGAAATTAAAGCAATTTGTTGTTTGGACAAAACAGAGAACAGTACCTTGGTCTTTGGTGGGTGACCTGTAACACACATCTGTTTTTTATACCTTATAAACCAAATGACTATTCCGCAAAAATAATCAGATTTTATCAATGATACAAATTATTATTAGTTGCAGACCTAATTGAAATAATCTTTTCAAAATACATCTCATTCCATTGCTCTATGCATTTGTAATGTAAAACATAATCCTATAATATTTATATAAGATATAATATATCCAGTTATATATTACATTATGTCAATCAACTCGTACATACTGTGTGAGACTGATGTAAGTGAAGACCTGTCAGTTATTAAGTTGATTATTTTTGATCATGTGACCTGTGAAAGCTGCCTGCACTCTAACTTCCTTCTGTATTGAAAATTAAAATAACTCAATCAGCACAAATGCACGTTTGGTGATTTAGTTTGTAAAAATAAAAGTCTGAGAAACAACTTTATAGCAGCTACACACGGCACATTAATGAGTCCTGATGTAATCGTAGTGCCAGCGTCTAACTGAAGCCTGCAGAGACAAATAATAACTTTTGGTAAGAACGGAAACCAAGAGAGTGTGTGTATAACAAAGGCTGTAGAATGTCTGACAACAGCTTTATAACACAATTAGTCATGGCTTACCACAAAGCATGTAATCCATTTATTACACATATTGAGGACTTTTATATAAAAAAAACAGGAAAAAGCATCACAAATGAATCCACTGCAGTGTCACCATGCATCAGGCTGTGATGTGACCTCCGGAGTAGATCGGACTCCAGAATTCATCTGATTTTGAGTTGTATCTTGAAATGTCCAGCAGTGTGAGAGGTGTAATGTTTTATAAAGTGGACTTCATGCTAAGTGTTGGGGCTCAGAGTTGAGGCTGGTGCATGATGGGAGCTGATATGAGAAGCAGCCAGTGATGGCTGCTTTGTTCCAGGATCGCAGGGTTAATGGTTTTCCATACTGGTTGGTGAGGGAGGAGCTGCATAGGTTTTTTTTCTTCCAAGCATTATGTGTTGGAAAATTAGGATGCAGCCTCTGTTGTCAGAGCTGGGGAGCTGTCTGCCACTTTCCCAGCAGCCCTTGGGCCGGTGACAGGGAGATGGATGATATCTGCAGCCTAGCTGCACTGCTCCCCCAAAGCACGAGCACGCTTACACACACACACACACACACACACACACACACACACACACACAGATGGAGCAAATAAAAAACACGCCTACATAGACTCTCTTTCCCCCTCTCCTTGTATTTTCTTTTCTTCACACACACACACACACACACACACACACACACACACACACACACACACACACACACACACACACACACACACACACACACACACACACACACACACACACACACACACACACACACACACACACAAACACACACACACTCTCTCTCTCTCTCTTAACGAGAGTATGACTATTTGTCTAATACACCTCTCTCTTTGTAGCCTTCGGCCACAAATCCAATATCCGAGATATCAAGGGGGAATGAAAACCTCACAAACAAATGGAAAATGTTTTGAGGGGAAACTGCAGCATTCTTTCCCTGTTTACGTAGATTAAATAAAACATTACATTTCAAAATAACCAAACACACACAACATTTTCAACAGAGGCATTTATTGAAATCCATCTATACAAATATAAAACGTAGAAACTTTGGCATCCGCAAATATAACATTTTCTATGGAGACACAAAATGCAGGTAATAATGAAGTGTAATGCAATTTTCAGACTTCGCCATGTAAAATGCGGTTTTATTAACACAGATAAAACTACACAAGCCATATTATTACTACAATAACTCAAGTACCCCATCTCTGCCCGTAGTGATACTTTAATTAGATTAAACGCACACTGTCCTTCACTGTTTGGCTCTGAGAGGGAGGCTGAACTTGAACATGAACATATATGTGTGTATGAATCACAACAGTGCGTAAGTGTGTAAGTGTGTAATGTCCCATCTCCCATCTCTCGCCCTCTTCTCCCTCCTGCTCTCACTGTCCTTACCTGCTATCCCGCTCCCCGCCATGCTGCTGATCCTCCTGCAGTCGGGACCGGCTCCAGCGGCCATGTCACCTGAGCAACAGCTGCAGCATGCTAATGAGGCGCTGCAGGGAGGGGGGGGGGTGGGTGGCTTGATGCTGCTCGCTGCTCTGCGCAGGAACACCTCCTCCACTTCACATTAGAACCCCCCCCCCCCCCCCACCGCTCTAACCTTCTTCTTCCTCTTCCTCCTCATCACTCTGAAAAAGAACAGAGAGAATGGGAGGCAATAAATAGGACAGTGGAAAAACAAGGAGCGGTGAGGGGACAAATAAGGCAGAGGTGGTGTTGGAGCAGCGCAGAGAAGAGGAAAGGAGGGGAAAATGGTGAGATGAGAAGGAGGGAGGGTGGAGAGGGGGAACGAGGGCTGGTGGGGAGCAGGGTGTTAGGGGAAACATCCATCACTGTTTTAAGTGACTGCAGTGGGATGGAGCTGACTAAAAGGTCATCTGGTCTCTTTCTGTGCACAGTGGGCACCTGGGCAGAGCTGCGCTGCTTCCAGATGACTCCGGGCTAATTATCTTGCGCACGCCGTCTGTTACGGCAGTCTGACACTTTTACTGACTCACTCGTCTGGTGCTGGTGCACAAGCAAAACAAGGCAGTCAAAGACCCCAACACCGCCCCCTTCTATTGTCTGCAGGTAAAATGGTAACTAAGGTTTGGGATCTTTTTTTCTGTGATTCAGGATTCGTCTTACCTCTGAGCGCAGGGAAAGAGAGACAACTGCCGGGGCTCCTAGACAAAAAGAGATAATGATAGCAATTTAGCACAAATGTGGGCAAATACAACTACCTTCTATTTCAGAGGGATTCCACTGCTCCAAAAGGATGGAAAGACCTGAAATAAAATGTAGCAGTAGATATGAAACGTCAACGCTGGTAAAAATATCAAAGGTGAAATCACTCTGATCCCTTCTGATTATCCAAGTGTCCATCTGCGCACAAGCTGAGTGGATGCACTTGAGAACACACAAGGAATTTGTGGGTATGACCTGTTTCAGCAGGGACACAAAGCAAATCGGTATGAGGCAAGGATCTTTGAACATTTGTGTGTGTGTGTGTGTGTGTGTGTGTGTGTTTACCTGAAGTCAACTCATTTGAAACGGTGGCACTAATGCAGCAGTGGCGTATAAAAGGCAGAGTCACAGAGTGGCCCAAAGCGTGACCTCTGATTGGACATCTCTGCCAAAAAACACAGTCTGGTGGCCAATGGGTTAAAAGCTTTTTCTTGCGGCGACAATGTGGGGCCAGCTATAGGTTGCAGGTTGGCTGTCCAGTGGCTGGATAGACAGAGCATAATTACCCCAGCCAGTTACAGTTCAATAACTCCATCAAGCTGCTCGCCAGATACCAGGTTTCCCCGGCAACGCCTCCGAAGTGAATCACAGATCAGAAAGAGACGGGGGATAATACGGGACCCGGGGAGGGAGCAGGGCCGGGGGGGGGGGGGGGGGGGGGGGGGGGGGGGGGCCCGAGGGGAGACACTCCCCTTAAACACTGTGGACCTTTACTCCGAACACACACATTCACACACAACAAACTGGGTCTGAGAGCATTCCAGTTGGCTGTGCTGAGACCTCTGGCCTGTCAGAGCGCCAGTCTGCTCCCTGTGAGCACTGTTGTTTGGTTTTCAATCATCAGCCTCACTTTCCAGACTCCGGCTCTGTGCCCACAGGCCCACTGCGAACATCCCCGGGTGTCAGAGCAGCTCGGCCGTCCTTTCAGCAGACACCCCCACCTCCCACAGCACTTACTGTAATCTGAAAAAGTTAATGGAGTTTATCTCTCATCTCTGTCGCCCTGAGAATAATAGAGAAACTTTTGTGCTTTCGATGCACAGGGATAATTACATTACAAGTGGCAACGCGATTTATACCCTTGATTGAATTAAAAACTAAATTGAATTGGCTTTAGTGCAGAATTCAAAGGAGGGGGCTGTGTGTATAAAGTGGGTGTTTGCTTATTTTTTAACAGTGCATGTGTGATGTGACGTTGGCACACTTTAATGTGAGAGAGTGTGTGTGTGTGTGTGTGTTCAGGTGACTGTCTGGCCTCCTGCCGCAGTGTCTGGAAACTCAGACGCCACCCCCCGCCTCCGTACCCCCTCTATTCCGAGCTGCTCCGCTATCAGGCTACCTGACGCTCCCACCTCTCACACACACACACGCCTGCACTTTTTCCCCCCCACCCTGCTGCGATAAGAGATCCTCTGAACACTGAGCTGCTTCACCGGACAACAAAACCTGACAATCAATGCCAAAGAAAAGGGAAAAAAACAAGCCCTCTTATTCACTAAATCCATCTGATTTCCATGTCAGCTCCAGCCCAAATCCAAGCGTGGCGCATAAATGTTAATCTGTTCTTATTACTTTTATCGGGGAGCGATGTGGTGGCGCGGCGTGTTACACAACCACCCCTGAACAATGGAGTGTAATCTCTCGCACACACTCGGGTCCATCAGCTGGAGCCTTTGGTTTATCTACACCTATTCAAGGTCTGAATCCATCTTTGCCGCAGTAACTTGAAGACCAGCTGAGTACAGAAGCCACATCCTGAATGCTTTCTATTTAGTGTTGATAAAAATGTGCATCATATTAATGTTCGGCGTTTTGCTGAGGCACTGCATTCATTATAAAATGAAGCAAAAGATGGACATTTTTTCATCAGTTTTATGATGATTTCATGAACTCAATCATATAAATTTGTTGTGTCTGAATTGAATTAATATAATTCTTATTGTAGTGACAATACACGAATGGTCGGGTCATTCTTACACACGGTACATAAATGCATTCTGCCGTTGACCTTGACAACATCTTCCACATTAATGATAAAATGTATCTCTTTTTATAAAAAGATAAAAAGTTAAACTGGGCATTTTAAGAATCATAAAAACACTGCCCTTATATAGCTTATATATATTCTTTATAAAAATATATATATATTTCATATTTCAACTTCAGTAATTCACAGCCGATTGACATTCATAAGAAGGTTTCTCATTTAACGTTTCTTCTGGAAATATTAATTATCAACTTATCGCAAATAAAAAAGCGTGATCTTAGCAAAAACATGTTTTAAATAAATTATATCCAAAAGGTCAGTGATAATTAGACTAGTCAATAAAAATAAGCTTTTACAGAAAAGGCTTTTGCAGCTTTTCTCTAAACCAGATTTCTCTCTTTTTTTAGCCTCACTATCAGATGCACTGTAATGTTTAGAACGCACAACAGAGATCATTTAACAGTTGCTCATTGAGAACTAGTTTGACTTTGAACAAAGTTTGCATTCCTCATTCTGTGGAGTTAAAAAGTAGCCGGGAGCTGATTTTTACGGGGTGATGTTTATTGGATCCTTGGCGGATCGCTCCGAGCATGCTGCTTTGTTACTGTTTGGGGAGCAGTGAGGATTTCATCAGTGGGCTTGGGTGCTGCCAGACTTTGCTGCGTGTCAGACAGACCCTAATAAAACTGTCTGGCTGTTTTGTGGGCACCAGCTCTGCTCTGGCTGTGCTGCGTCTGACTGTTCAGCACTTGTCGCACTGTGCCTGGCTGTTTGGTATTCATGGGGCATGGCACTCCTTCAGCTGTTGCTGGGGGCTCTGTGGCATAGGCACAGATTGATTAGTTGGCATCGGTATTGTTCACTGTGAAACCAAATGGGGAGACGAGGAGGAAAAAAAACATAATTAGGGAGAGAGGGCGACTGGGAGAAAGATGGAGACGAGGGTACTAGAGAGAAAATCAATTGTTTTCCACTGCATTCCTAATATGGGTAATTTAGCAGAAATTAGGTTTTCAGAAAAGCATGCTGCCGTGGGTAAAACTGAAAGTTTAAAAACCAGGTCAAGCTGAAATGGTGAATGAATTCATACCTTTCAATATCACAAAGGAAAAGACCTTTTTTTTTTTCACAGGCCTAATTTATTATAATTGCACACGTCCATAGTCAGTTCTTAAGAGACAAGTCCAGTGTTTTCATTTTCTATTCAATGTTCAATCTTAAATTGTGCCGTGATGCTGCATTACAATGTTAGTCTGAGTCGTGCAACGTCTTCGCTTTAAATATCAAATCAAACCATGAACTAATTTGGTTGTGACATCTCATGAAAATGGCAAATTCTGACAGAAATGATCAAATTAGGAAAGCGTCAAAATTCCTGTGGACACTGATTAAACATTGTAAAACGGTGCTCATTGATTGTAAGATATGTTTCCTCTTTTCTCAGCAACTTCAGGCACAGGAGATATAACCCTCTGTTTACTGAGAATTGAAATATTATTTTTATTAATTTGAATCATCCAAGTCACAGTGAAAATGTATTCAATTAATTCAATTAGAAAACGATCAATTGCTCTAAAATTGTGATATTAATTAAGACACACACACAAACACAAACACACACACACACACACACACACACACACACACACACACACACACACACACACACACACACACACACACACACACACACACACACATACACACATACATATAAATATTGCTTTTGGGCCTGGGATATACAATGGTTTAAAATGAATGCTTGTTATTGGATACTATATTCCAATATTGATTTTGAAAACTGTTAAAAAATGTCAAACCAATATTTGGCTGAAGAGCAGACATTTATGAAGTTTTGAACTGAACCCTCTGATCATGTATGTGTTTTTACAAAGAACAAATAATAAATAAATGAGTGAGCTGCTGCCGAGCGTTTAAGTTAGCGAAGGGCTGCAGACAGAACACAAAAACTGGTGTGTCACATTTAGAAAGCAGCAGCAGCAGCTGAGGTAGTGTGAGGCTGCTGCTGGAGTGTCTGGTTGAAGCTGCAGTGATCACGTTCAGGGCGACTGTCTTGGTAATGGTGGATCAGATATATTGGCTGGGTCTCGGCGATGCTGTGCTGTGGTGTGGTGGTGACAGGGGTTAATCAACAAGAGTCTGGGTGTGGTGGTTTGGAGTGGTTGGTGTTCTGTCATTTCTAATGAGATCATGTGTTACTTGTATGCTATTCAAGCAAAGATGTTGGCACACAGAGAAATGATGGTGTTGGATGACAGTGCAATGCAGCGATGACAGGTTTTTTTGCGGTTTATGCCAGTGACACTGCTGTGATCACAAGAGGCATCTTCTGATTCTTTTTTTTGGGAAACAATGAAATTGGCCGGCTGCACCAGGCATGAACATTCCCTGCAAATACAGTTTCATCGATGCTGTAGTTGAGTTGACAGTTGATAAATCATGTGACGGGAGCTTACTGAACAAAACCTCTTACAAACATTTGGTCTTTATTGTACTCAGCAACTTCGTCTTCCTTTCTCTATGTCGTCCCTGCCACGTTTGGAAGCAGTAAATCAGTTACTGCTTCATCCCGACTGCGCCATGGGGACATTCGGTAGAAAGTCGATTGTGCCCTCCGCCCGCGTCCCAAGAGCCTAACCCGTGACTTTTTATCAAGAGAGCTCACAAGTTAGGGTCTCAGGGAGCAGGTGAAGTACGAAAGAGTCAACTGAGGAGCCGCAGGCAGCTGCAGGGCAAAGAGTGGCACTGACACCTTTCCCCCCCTCTCGCCCTCACACACACACACAGAAACACACACACACACACACACACACACAAACACACAGAAACATACACAAACACACACACATGAACTTTTTATTTCTGCTACTTAAAAGTACCCCATTTCTACACCTATTCAAGGTGCAGCCAATTTCTGTCCAAAGGCACCCACACCCACAAGCTGTCTATCTGAAGGGAGGGCTGCAATCAGAAAACAACAAAGCTCCCAGCCTCGGACGGAGGAAAGGTCCCCCGGTTCCTCCTTTCTCCCACTGCAGAGAACTTATTCTGTTCACAAGGCTCGGCTTGATTCCTGTGCACACAAAGACATGCAAAGGTAGAAACATTTTCAGACGAACACTTACATGCACTAAATACCACAAGACACTAGACGACAGCAGCAGCATCAAAAGAGAACAGAGATAACAAAGGAAGACAAAGAAGAAAATTAGATGCACACAGCGTTAAATTCGGTGGAGACGGACCAGACTTCATTTATCTTCATCGCAGAGTCCAGACAGAAGCAGGAGCAGGGGATGAGACAGACAGACAAGCCTGCGCTGCCTGCTCTGTGCTAACTAGCCTTTGTGCTGGAAAAGGAAAAGCCCCCCAGCCAAGGAGCCGGGCTCGCCTCTTTGTCCTAAAGAGCGTCGGCTGATCATCACGCTACATTTCTCACGTCCAGGATGGCAGGACCGCCGTCTGTTAGACCATCCGCCCCGTTCGCACTGACTGATGGAGGCAGAGAGACACCTATCAGCCTCAGCATCTGGCTTCCCACCGCAGGGGCGAGCACTGACAGATTGGTCAGAAATGAATAAATAAATAATAATAAAACAAAAAGCACACACAGAGCTTCGTTGTTCTGTTCCATAGCTGCCCAGCACCGATGAGAGGGCAGGTAAAATTCCAATTCCAAAAGCAAAAAGCGGAATCAGACGGGCTCGTCTCCAGCACAGGAACAGGTTTGCATGATTCCCCCAAAACTTGTGCCCCCCCCCACCCCAACCTGCCGGAAACTTTCCACCACTGACTGCAACACCCTTGACGCTGGATGCTACAAGCCACCTGCCCAACTCTGCTGGGCACGTGATAAGTTGTAAGCGTCAAAGGCGACCAAGCTTCAGTGAGACTTCGGGGCACAGATTGAACCATAAAATGTTGAACTACGGTAAAGGTTAACCTCGCAATGTTGAAAATATTCCCATGTCATTTCTGCCTGTCATGTTCTCGAACACACCAGTGACTGCCCCCACCCCCTCCGCCACCCCCGTGCTCCCATCCCAACACCCACCTTACAACTCCTCCCCCCCAGACAAAAAAAAAATTGGATAGATGTCTCTGATTGTCTCCTTCTCCCTGGGGAACGCCAGGCAAAGTGGAGGCTTCCGGAAATGAATGCTCCGTGCCACCCGACGCGCTGCCTTGCACGCTTACTCGTCTGTCTGCCACCGACTACGCCTTTTGTTATTCGCCTCTGAGCCGAGGCTGAGGAAGAACAGAGGGAAAAAAAGGGGCAGCGGTGGAAGAAGGGAAAAAAGCGGGTGAAAGAAAGAGATGGGGGGGGGGGAATGTTACTAAGCTCAAGCCAAGGTGTCCGAGGGAAGCTGCAGCCAGACACAGGTCAGTGAGGTGGGACAAACCCCAACCTATCCCCCTCCACAACCACCTACACAAACACAAACACACACACACTCTCACACACACACACACCTACCCCTCAGCACACACCATCGCTCCATCCCAGCGCTTGCATTGTCAGCTCCATCTCAGCATCTTAACACCCCCCACACCCACACACACACACAGACGTACAATCCATCTACTCCCCCTCCTCATTGC
Source organism: Pleuronectes platessa (assembly GCF_947347685.1). NCBI lineage: Eukaryota > Metazoa > Chordata > Actinopteri > Pleuronectiformes > Pleuronectidae > Pleuronectes > Pleuronectes platessa. The sequence goes on along the minus strand of NC_070640.1, from coordinate 21,358,513 downwards.
TCCAGACACTGGGACATCAGCCATGTCGTGACACTGTCATCTACCCCGTCTACTTTATTTTTTCCACCGTTCCTGCTTTCCTCTGCCGTCACAGGTCCAACACGATAGGTTGCAGAGAAGCAAACAAAAACATTTGCTTCCCCCACCTGCCACCGCCATTTCACATACAACCCCCCCCCCCCCCCCCCCCCCGCGCATTTGACCCTTCAACCCCCCAAAAGCCCTGCCTCTCCAGCGTCCACTGCCCTCTACCTCCACAGCCCCAGCCCCCTCCCACCACACCAGGTCTGTACCTGTCTGCTTGTCTCGCTTCTCTGTTATTCTCTGTCTGCAGCTGCTTGCCCAAAGTGAGATACTGCAGCAGGAGTCTGCAGCGACAGCCCTCGCTCTTCCTCCTCTCCCTCGCTCTCTCTCCCGCTCCCTCGCTCACACCCTCCATCCAGCCTTTGCTGGTGAACACGTTCCTCCCTGTGCTGATCAATTTCTTCTTTTTTTTTCTCCAGTCGCACACACACAGACACACACACACAGACACACACACACACACACACACACACACACACACACACACACAAACACACACACACACACACACACACACACACACACACACACACACACACACACACACACACACACACACACACACACACACACACACACACACACACACACACACACACACACACACACACTGCCGTGAACTGGCTGTGGAGGAAGATGCACTGTAGCACACCACTGTCTTGTAACATGGGTGCAGCTTGCCCGGTTTCATGCAAACAGACAAAACACTTATCAACAGTTAACGCTGCTGATACTAAATTGAGAGCAGACAGCCGACACACAAACAAACAAAGTCATGCACTGGCTACAACAAACAAACTAACAGGGCCGCCAACAAAAAAAAAAGGAAAAAGATGGAGACACCGGTAATGAATGGAGAGACAGGACACAGGACACAGTATGACACTACAGCGGTTCGGCTCGGCTCAGCTAACACACACGCAGACAAATCGTCCCACACAGACAGCAATGTGGTCACCGCAAGCAGGACCACAAACAGCCACTGTCACAATATTATGACGTGACTTCAAAGTAGAAGCGTAAGGAGCACGACTGCTGATGGGGAGGCATTCGCTAATATTGTGTCATCACTTGGAAGTCTTTTTCAAATTTTTGCAGATGTACTGCCCATGACCACAAAATATCTTCCTCTAAACTATCTATATGTAAACTGATCCATTCCCCATGTGCCTCTCTGTCAGTTTATTACCACAGAGACACACAGTGGCCTTTACATAAAGAAATATGTCACCACGCCGCACTGCCAGATCAATACATATCATATATATTTAAACAGACAGCTATTAAATTAAATGTGATCTCTGCAATTACAATATTCTAATAAAATTGTTTAAACTTGTATTGTAAGATTTCTGAGAAAAAAAAGGGTAAGTGAAAAATGTTTTTGAGTTATTTTAAAGTGAATTAACGAATTCATATGAATAGAAACGATTTGCTTGTAAATGTTTCATATTTCCAGCAGGAATAACACTATGAGAACTTCATGTTTAACACATGAATACAGCAACAATCCATTCATTAAATATTACTATTATATTTAGATATTACAAATGCTTTTATTTGTGTAGTATGGAAAGTGTATGTTGTGAATGCTATGAAACAGCAGTTCAACTGTGGGCGGTATAAAGAAAAAACTTAAAGGAGACATTTTTCTCATTCGCCTTCTGTCTGAATAGGATCTGCCCTTGATGGCTTGCTCTAATCTCAGAGCTTAATCAGTTTCAACACCCTGGATAGATTAGGGTTATGACCCTGTCTGACAGAGGGGGCAGGGAAAGAGATCGGCAAATGTTATCATTGATTGATTATGCCCTTTAATTCAAATGGAAAACAGCAGCTTTTTAACTCAGACGCAATACAGAAAAGGCTAAATTGGAAAATGTCACATCAACAAAGACGGCGAACACGTGGTTGCCTTTCCGTCCCGCAAAAACATAAAGAAGCCGGGCGAGCCAAGAGCCCGAGAGGTGCTGATGTAAATCCTGCAGCCAATGTCAAAACCGTGGCCAGGTTGAAGTCTATGGGGGAGGGATGGTCTTCGCAGATTGGCTCAGTGATGGCGGCGGTGACGCAGAGACGGGGGGTTGGGAATGTGCTGTATGTTAAAGCCAGCAGGGCCGGCAGGCGGCCATATAGGTGATCAATCAGCTCCATTACAGCCATGTCACTGCAGAGTCTGGAGCTGTCGCCGCATTCCGCCCATCACCCCTCCTCGTACACACACACACACACACACACACAAACACACACACACACACAAACGATGCTCTCTTCGTTTCTAGTCTAGACTGGAATTGCAGCCCACTGGTGTGATGAAATTGGTCCACAAGAGCAAACTGCATACAAAGGCAGATAAACAAGCCAGGCCTGTTGTGTATCGATGACCGACGTCTTCAAAGAAGTGGCGGCCATCGGGGCACATAGGTATCTTGTTAGGGTGGGATTTGCCACTGATCAGAGAATACATGACCAAGTTGTTGTGACAGAGCTGAAGTTGATTATAATTCACTGTCTTTGAATTGTGGCAGGAAAATGCATTTCAAAGCACCCCAAAATAGGACCGCCTCCATTGTGAATGTTAAGTACGACGCAGAATGAGCTGAGAGACATTATGCAGCAATGACACTGTTTCCCTTTTTCTACAATAAGCTCAAATATCTTCACGCAGCCTGGAGATGCATATCTGTGCCACAGATGCCAGGCAAGTCTCAGACAGGTATCCAAACAATGGACTTATCTTTAGTCGGTGCAAGCAGCATAGAATGGGAACATGGAGCCGCAAATGTAGGCGGGGTAAGGGAGGAGAGCAGAGGACGACGACAACGAAGGGTGGGGGGAAGTAGGACGCAGGAAATATGTGATGCACAGCATCTCGCCAGCCAGCCAGCCAGCCAGCCAGCCAGCCAGCGGGACACTAATGACGATCATGTCTTGTCACACTAGCTGTCGGGCCAGTCAGCAGATCCTGCCCTTGTCCCTGCCCTTCTCCAATCAATGGCATTGATCTCTCCTAGGGGTCAAGGGGCAAGAGCATATCAATAGGAGAAGAGTGGCTGATGCAGCAGGCGGAGAGGGGCTGACTCCAGACAGATCAATGACAACCCCTGTCTGCCATTGGTGTGTTATGATTATTCATTTGCCATTAACCCCACCACATTAAGGGAATATGTTTCCTCAGGAAGAAAAAGTGCTTGAGGCGGCTCGCTTTTATAGGGAAGTGAGATTTTATGAGTGGGGGCGAGCTGAAGTACTGGTATGGCGAGAAATGACAGTGTTCGGGTCTCAGACGATTTGTTACTAAGGTTTCCACCCGTCTGTGACGTCAAGAGCAATAAGCCAATCGCTGCTCTCAAAGTGGACACAGATGCAGTTGGCTGATTTTACCAGTATTTTGTGTCTGAGTGTCGCTTCCTATGATAGATTAGTGTGGCTCTTGAAAACTTGAGGATGAGACAGAGTATACAGCCGCTGTGCACTGTGTCAGTTCCTGTGTTACCCATGTCTCCACCAAAACAATGTAAGTGTAATCTGTGGAACACAATGTACAATATATACTGACAATGGGGGTGGTGTGTGTTTCTGCTTTTCTTACTCCTTCTCCAAAGAAGATCATTTCGAATGACTGATTTGAGGATTTGTGTTTTTAGTAATAGTTTTTAAAGTAAAAAACTATTTCTAAAAGAGATTTAAGGTGTTATGTTAATGTCTTTTGTTGTTTCTCACTGACAGAATTAGGTGTAAAGGTGACAGTGACTCACTGTGCAGCTAAATAGCATTGCAAGCACTTTGCTATATACAGTACATAATTTGGACTGCAGCAGGCCAAGTTCAATACAGAAAACTCCTTATTTTATTAATTCTGAAAGTCAGCTGAAGAACTTTGAGGCTTCTGGCCAACTGACTTCTCAAAGAGGTGTAACAGCAGTGGAGACCCATAACAAAATGAAAAAGGGAAAAAAGTCAGTGACCTGAACCGCCCCTATCTAATCCCATAATTTATTTGTTCAACCATCCCATAAATGAAGGGCCAGCTGGAACCAATGACTTTTAGCTGTTCTGCTGGGGCAGCTGGACAGAGGTTGTGCTGAGGCAGCAGGATTCTCAGCAGCAACCCTTTCCTCTGCACATCTGGAGGAACAATTGGAGTTCAGGGGTTAGTGTACATGAGAAAATTACTGTTATTAAAATAAACTGTATTAAGGCACATCTCGAGTCTCTATCCTCAAGGAGGATGAAATTATACATATATAATTTCAATGTTCCCTCCTGCCTAAAGAAATTATTTTCTGGGAGTGGGTCAGAGCAGTGGAGGCGTGATCTTCCTGACGCTGGGGTTACAAAATAGGAGATAAAGGTGTTCTTGAGTTCCCAGGGATTAACCAAGATCATATTTCCTCACAGAAACCTGTTTGACGGGAGTGATTCTGGTGCAAAGCTGAACAGGATCTCTGGCCTTCAATGTAGGTATCACTCTAGATTTAATTACTGATCCATTTATCTAATGATTTATCTCATCCAATATCTGCATGGAGAGATAACTACACAGGGGTTTTCCAGGGTTGTCCACATGGCCAAGAGGAATTTGATGAATTGAATACCTCTGTTAGTCCCAATTTTTTTGGGGACCTATTATCATTTGTACAGCTTTAGCACTATGGTTTACATTTCTGTGAAATGAATACGATATTTATTATTATACAGCTAATTTATATACAATCCTGAAGCCAAAATGAATCAAAAGAACAAACAGCCAGAACGATTATTGTAAATGATTACCAGTTTACAAAGTATAACAACTTCTGTCTCAGTATGATTAAGTGAAAACTCTAAGCATCAAAGACCACACACATTTGCGGTCTCAACCACTTGAATCCTAAGAGCAAATTGGATAAATGACCACGGTTGGAGAGAGGTAGTCCACTCAGACCTGGCCCCAAATACTGCAAATGCAGTGCCATTTATCAGAGTGAAAATCCACTGTCACAATGATAAAGAACTACAGCAGAAATTACAACAACGCTCCCTCCCAAAGCAGCATTTCAAATCAAGTCGTCTTGAAGAGTAACAGACTGTGGTAAACCTTGGGCTGCCACGCCATTTTTTTCTTGTGTGGTGCTTTGGAGTCATTTTACAAACCATGGCTTGGTGCCAGACAGAAATGAAGTCAGATGCATTCAGCCTACTACACAGGTCTACAGTAAACAGAGACTTCAGTGTCACAGAGTCAAGCTTCAAACTGAAACTAGACCTCATAATACAAATGCTCATTGTATGGAACTGCGGACAATATATCACAAGGTTCAGAAACAACGTATAAACATCCAGCTTTTTCCATGCTGGAAAACCTGGAATATTGCTGAGGTTGACTGAAGCAGCTTGAGGCAAACAGCTTAAATAATTGTAAGTGTGATAATCAAGCCTCGGAGTCCCTGAGAAATGTATCCAGGTGGAGTCAGCTGCTGAAAAATGTCAAAATGTAAAGTGAAAATGGCTCCGCTGTAAAACCACAGGGCACAGCAATCACCAGGAATGATGTGTTAAATAGAAAAAGTCAGATTTATTATGATTACTATATTTTATACATGCTGTTTATGTCAAACCATCTGTTCATCATATTATTTTGGCACACGGCTCACATGCGACTGACTTGGGAGACGCCGCAGCCCGTGCTGACGACACAGGCTGACATGTAATACCAGGCTGTAGAGATGGAGCAACTGCTTGAAAAGCAAAGTCATCTCTGTGTGAAATAGGTTCCACCACAAAATTTCACCTTGAAGAGACAATGGTGATGTCAGATAAGAAAATACATAGAGCATAGTTGCAACATTATAACTCTGAAGTGCCACGGTGTTGCTTCAACAATTGAACACGTCATTGGGCCTATTCATTATCACGTAATTCAAGGACTTGTCATTAACAGGACCAAATATTTCAGAACATAGGGACAGGCAGAGGAGGCCAGTAGCCTGCTCATTTGTTGGTTCTATCTGGTTTGCAGTTAAAGGGACACCATTATGCAATCGATGAGGTGTGGTTACTGCGACTAACCACAATGCATTATGTCTAAAAAATACAGCATATGTCAAGCTAACGCTAATTGAAGATTTAGAGCCAGGATGGCTGACCATAGCTAAAGGTCAGTTATGAAATGAGATCCTCAGGTGGGCAAATATTATATTAACATATATAATATGTAGAGCCGCTATAAAATGGAATGCAACTGACTATGTCCGTACTGTATGCTGCACTGTAAGCAAAGGAATTTTCTGTACAGATTGATGTCATACGTGTACTCCAAGGAAAGCTAGAAGGTTGTACAGTTAACTCCCAGGGTGTAATTCTAAACCATACAACCTACTACCTCAACCCGGATGCACACATTTTCTACTAAGGCTCCTCTTCTCTATTTATTAAACAAATTATATCATCCTGTGGCCCAAATGGCTCATTTTCCTGCATATCTAAACACAAAGCTTCATCACCATCATTATCATCATGTTTCAGCTTTAGGTTAAGGGTTTTGCAACTAAAGGACAAGCTGTGAATTTCTGGGACATCAGAGAAACATATATATATATAATTACATATATACATATCCCTTATAGAATTGACCTTGGGGAAAAAAGCCCCAAAAAGTAAAAAGCCGACGTTCACACCACAGTGACAAAGACCCACAGAGGCGAGCTTGTGCTGTCAGATTTGCCACAAGATCGGATCTACGGGTTTGTGCCAAATGGTTATGGCCAAAGTAACAAAAAAAATGGATAAAAGACTAAGAATGTTACAGAAAATCTGGGCACAGTAGCACGGAGCACTCAGACAATGGGACAAAGAACTATCCGTGTACGTAAGTGTGATGTGGCTCAGATGATGCCATTTACAGACAGAGGTGTACCTAACACCAGCCGACAGCCGAGCCGTTTTGCAGTGTTCATACAGGTCATGGCAGTGAATTGAATTTCTGGAGCTAAAGGACTATGCATTAATATAGGTGGTATATAGAGAATCTGCTGCCAGACCCATTGTTGAGATTTCTCCCAAAAAATGAAAGTAACTTACCCTTCGCAGATGTGTCTTGCTCATTGGGTTTCGCTGCCTGGCTTTTTAGATCATCTCTCTTAAAACAAGACAGAGAGAGTTGTTGTTAAATGACAAAATGGTATGTAAGTATTGCACCTGTTGATGAGATGCTACAGTGCTTTGTGAGATACAACTTGAAGAAACCAATGAGTGGTACGATGGAGAGAAAAGAAAAAGAGGAACATTGCGATGATGGTACACAATTTGCAGTTACTGGTCTGACAACCTCAGATCCACACGGGGGAAAATATTTAATTACATTCTTAACTTGCTTTGCCTTGGTCTGTGATGCCTCAATAGTTCCTAAATAGGAAATTAAGGCCATAATAACGTCAATTAAAACTCTGTCATAGACTGCTCTCCCAAACTAGCCCTGCTGAATTGCCGTATCAGTCTGCTTCCTGGCCACAGCGATGTCGCAGAGCTGAGCTCACTGACATTACAGGCTCAGTTCAGCGATTTGCTGTCCGCCCAATTTCTACAAAACAAACAAGAATGCGAAGACAAAAGGACTGCACAAAAACCATTTGCTTTATTTAAATCTCCTCCCCACTCTCTGTCTTTCTATCCTTGCACTGTTACAAAATCTTGGCAGGAGAGATCATATGATTTCCAAGCAGAAAGCCGCAGCATTCCCACTAAGTATTTTGCTGACAAAGTTACAACTGCTGACCATCTTTGCCCAAATCAAAAAACGTTAGCCTAGTCTTCCAAAACCTGGCACCTTCTAACAGGGAGGTGGGTTGGTGCACAGGGTGGTGTTAGGAGTCATGGCAACCTCTACCTGGCCGGCTGCCCGGCACCCCGAGGTGGGACGAAGTAGGGGCTAATGTGGTGTCGAGCAGGAATGCTTGTTGCCTTCCAAAGTCAACTCTACGGGCGTGGTGGTTGTCTAAGATTTCAGCTCCAATGCCAGAACACAAATACAAAAGACTGGATGCATGACAAACTAATGACAAACTCATACTGTATCTCCTCATTCAAACATAACTGAAATAAAGTTTATATGCCCCTTTGCTAAAACATAGGTAATCTAGACCATCTGAGTACATTCAGCTTACACAAACATTAGACCACATTTATGACATTTATTAACATATCACATATCTAAATCAAGTGAGGTGGAGGCCAAAAAATTGTGAACCAGAGGAATAAGGAAATTCCTATGACTGTGTAAGTAACTTTCCATACACTGCAGTTCAATTCCTGTTGAAGTCCCGACTCTCCAGTGACTGAATAAATAGAGCGGGGAGATTATTTCCGGGTAGGCAAGCTCTGGATCCCAACCGGAATTTAAATATGAATCTCTCATGCATCAACAGCAGACAAACGTCTTTTCTCATGCTGCGTACTTCTACAGTTCAGCCAGAACAGTAGCCAACAGACAGCGTGATGCTTTGTTACATTTGGTACAAAAGCATGTGTCACACACCTGACTCACTAAGGAGCAAGGTATGCAGTCAAGCTCTCTCACTCAATTTAAAACCAAATTGTTAAGTATCTGTCGTACTGGCTCAACTCTGGACATGATTAAATTAGGGGATGCTCAGTTTCTTTCTTTGTTTTTTTGTTTATATTGCATATGTTGAAATGTTTTTCATCACTGACTATCAGATTTCTTTTGTTTACATTTTTCAAACAGTAAAATTAAAGTAATAGCAGACATGTATTTACATTATTATAATATATATATGGGCATGCTTAACACGCACACACTCACACACACACACACACACAAGCAAAGTAATATGCAGTGGCAAAATATATCAATTTGTAAGTGTTTATCATGTGATTTTTTGTAAGTAACTTAAGACTGTGTAGCTGCTGATAGAAAAGGCACTCTGATTTATAAGAAAGTGAATAATATTGGTTAGAGAGGACAGTAAAATATAAGCAATCATGCAAAAATCATAGAATATTTATCCAAAATCAATAGTAGCCGTTCTGTCTTATGGCCGACACTGTTGACCGCAGACTGGTGTAGCGGCCAGGACAAGCACAATAAGATCTCTTTCCCATGGTCAAGCAAGGAGTGGTGAAAACAGCATGACTTCTTCTTAGTAGTTGAAAAGATTTTTCGTCATTAGAGCAAAGTTGAAAAGAGAGGTGTAAGAAGTTGAGGGTGAATGCAAACCCTAAAAATACCAAGAGATGATTTGGTATTCAGTGTCACTCATTTGATAATCTGGAAATTGCACAGGCAAATTAAACCAATGCAATGCATTTACACAATAATGCTAAATAAACCAGTAGACACATTTAGATAAGCATGAAAAATACATGTGTAATGTAATTATAGTTGCAGTAAAGCAGTGTGATTATTCTTACTATTATTAATATCTGCTTGTGTTAACAGAATGTTCACCTTCAGTTGATAAAATCTGTCATCCGTCTGAAGGCAGCCAGTCTGGCATGTGTATTACACCTGCAGCCTCTAACTTGAGAAGTGACATCGAGGTTACATTGATTAAATCACTTTCATTCAGCAGCTTATTGCTGCACTTGTATTTCTACTTACTTCAAATTAGCAGCTGTAGTAAACAGCGACATTCCAGCTATATACTGTACTACAGTCTGTACCTCACAAACAATAAAACTAATTTTGCATATCTTTTTATTAAATATGAGATGAGTGCTGCTACTCCTGAGAATATGATGATCAACCACCACACCCATTTGAATGTCACAGCCACAGTCCTTCTGCAACAGCACACTAGTCATTGGGATAAAATAAACAGACCCGTGAACAAAATGGCCCTGAATCCCTCTGAGCTCCTCATCTGCTCTTGCCTGCGTTAAACAGACTCAGCTAAAACTGTTCCAAAACATTCCCCCACTGAGTGGGTCATTTCATATCCTGGAAGGCAGGAGTCCAGGGTCAAAGTTCAGACTAGAGGTTGGTGAGTGGGGGGTGAATGATATCCCCTGGGAATGGGACATACCATTGTGAACCAGACAGAGGTTGAAAAATCATGCAGACTTCTCAACCTGGTAATACAAAGGACAAAAATAAATATTTAATAGTCTGTAATAAACAGGAGTTGTTTATTTGACAATTGATATTCTAAGGAGTCTGGCACATGGAACATTTTTGTTATATTTACTAATAACTGCTCAGGGGCAGCCAAAAGACTGAAGGAAGATAATTTGTGCTTTTTCACTCTCCACAGACACACCAGGGACGCTGGGTTATTTTTGGGATCGAAAAGCTGTTATCTTCATTAATTTAATGTTGCCTCAAGCCGTGACAGAAAAACCGTCAACAGGTTAATCCCGGCTGAATTTTTGAGTCCAGCCTCATGAGAGACACACTCATCCAGCCATTTTGTAGCATTGTAGCATTTTTGTAGCATTGACTTGACTTGGATAGAATAACACAATAAAAGCCCTAAATGCTGAAATTTGACATTCTGCAGAGAATATTTTGGATCAGTCTGTTTCCTGAGGTATCGTGCATATACTGGAAAGAAACTGCAGACTGTGACTGGCTGCACACAGGCAAGCTCCCCCTGTAGAGGGGCCTAGGCTCACTGTGGCCTGATCTGGCCTCTTTTCTCAGTGTTCAGCCACTTGCAGAAAAGGATTCAAAAATAATATTACTTTAGTATAACAATAACATATAACTTTTCGACAGGGACAGGTAAGTGCAAAACACAAAAAACAAGGGGAAACTGACACTTACAATAGACATAGCACAAAAAAGTGATATTCTTCTTTCTTGTACCATTACCATACATTTGAGGAATTTACCTCTGAGCGCACACACCAGCATCACAGGAGGATATTGTACATTTAAACAGCTCAGTAAAATACAGCATTACTGGGTAAAAAAGCCGAAAGGAGCATTGAGGCATGAGAGCAGTGCCATTTTCTCCATGTTAAGCGTTGCTGATGTTCCCAAATGTTGACTAAACTCTTCAAGCGGACAGACACCATGTTGAGTGACTGTTACACCGGAGTGTAATGTTGCTTTAAAGGTGAACGGAGCTTTGCTGTGCAGCCAACCGGGTCATTGAAGACTTTGCTTGACCCACCTGTCTGTTGATCCTGCTGCCTAGCACCAGACTAAACACTGAGATTTTCAACAGGGCCTATTGGCTGCCGCGGACTAAGCAGCAGCCAATCAGGGCACAGGGAGGGATGGCTGCAGGGTAAGACTCAGATTGTGTGAGCAGAAGTGAGAGGACGAGGCTGTGCCGAGACAACCAAACCCCATCCAGACTCTAAACATCGAAGGAGGCCTAGACAAAAACTGCAATAACCAGACGAAACTGGTTGAACAGTCGATACTTTTTTTTATTTCCGAACACAGATTGTCTATTGGACATAATTTGAAAACATTGGTGACAGAGATATAAGTATTTGCAGGGATATCAGATGTTGGTGCCTAACAATAACAAAGTAAAAGGGCATCTATATCTGAATGGCACTGAATTGATTACCTGGCTTCAGACAAGGCTGCTATCAGACTGTGCTTTTACCGTCGCTAAAAGGGATCAATACCTAATGAATTCCAAACGGTGGAGTTTCAGAAACATAAATGTATCTTACACATGAGTGCATGAAGTAACCTCTACGGATCGATGGATATGACATTACACACAGCCAGAGGAATGCATCTTCTTAATTGACTTGAGCATTTTCAAATTAATTCCAACGACAATTAAAATGGATCGGACAGTGTGGCACCTTCGTCCTGGAATCTCGGAGAGCTTTTTATTGTGTGCTCGCCTCACCTCCTGACCCAGCCTTGTGTTTTAATTACCACTGTCTGCTATCAGGCTGCTTCGGCTATATGGCAAAAAGGAAAAATCAAAGGGCTTAGTTTTACATTTACACAGTGATAGAATTAGTAGCGAACAAAGATAAGGCTCTCAGTTCAATCGGATAAAATGTAATTAAACTACACTGCTGCTATACAGAAACGTTGACCAAAGACTCTACAAAAACTGGTAATGTCGATATTTAAGACATTTTGTGTTAGCTAGTTTAGATGTTTGTATTTTTCATCATGACCCAAAAACAAAACATTGCAAATCAGTGTTTTGTGTGAGCTTTCATATTATTATTTGCCACTTTAACACCTAACTACCTAAACTATGATTCAAACTATGATTCAAACAAACAAGATGCTTTGAAAATATCCCTGTGATATTTACATAAATTCTCTAATCATTATGCTCATTTGATGTCCTTTGAGTAGGCAGATACATGGTTTTGATTTTAACGTTGGCTGGCGATGCCATTAGAAGAGATACTTGAGGAGAGAAGAGACAAATGCTCTTGACGTTAAAAAGCAGAACAATATTTAATGTGGAAGCTGTTACAGATCAGTGCATGGTTGCTATTCATTCATTTCAAATATATAAACAATAGTATACCAGGAAAGGATTAAAAAACAAAGTAGAAGAAATGATCTGTCCATTAATAAAATTAATAAATTAATAAAACTTAATTAATTAATAATAAAACTCCACTAGCAATTGACACAACAGGCTATCATTACACTACATAAAATCCCAATGTATCTTAATATTAACATTGTTTTAAAAGCCCTATGCAGCTAAGAAGTAGTCAGTAAAAAACAGTGTGAACCTGGTACTTCTTTAAAGGTTATTTGAGGAATCAGTCTACATTCAATACTCTGCTCCACTTATATCCCAGATGAGTAATGACACCAAACTAAAAAACAGTTCTCTGTCTAGGTTCTTTATGACGTTTCTGTAAATTTCGAAGAAACTTTAGAAACATTATATACTACAAATCATTTTCCTCAGGCTAGCTCCAGAGCAGAGGAGCGTAATTGACAACATTAAGGATGACTTCTCATTTAGGAGGCCGAGCAGACAGTTATCATAATGATACCTTTTCACGGCATGTCCTTACCGAAGGCTTTCCCAAAGATAATGCCTCTGCACAACCTCTCATTATCAAAGCAATCGCCTGACAATGGGAAGAACACTTGAAATTATGTGAATTAGTATACGACTATGGAAAAATGACTGCCGATTCAATACTTTAACTAGGCTCTTGCAAAACAATCAGACACAATTAGGTGGTACCAGTCAATAACTTAAATCTCATAGCAAGTGGTGCCGATTTAATATTTGACGATTTTTAAATTGCTATTTCTGCTCAGATGCCTTTCGCTCACAGTTGGGTACTAGAGAGTGGAAAGTCTTCACATCTCTTATTGTGGCTAATAAAGCAGATGACTAGCAGGTAAATCAGCAGGTGAATCAGCTCTGTCTTCAAATAAAAAACACCATTAGCTTGTAATTGACTTCTTAAGCACCATCTGAGTGGGTCCAGAAACATGCTCGGAATCTTTAAGAGGTCCACGTTGCACCGTTCAGATATCAGCGAGGTCAAACTATAACTTTTAAGATAAAACTTTTCATTGAACCAAACTGTTTCCAGTTATACCTGGACCTGGTCAAATTTCAAATGTAATAAGAAAAATGCCAGAGTTTCATGTTGATGTTTAAAATGAGGAATCATCCAAGATTATGTAGTTGCTATGTTTTTTTATGAATTGTCCCACTTAAAACTCATGTGCACATGAAGGAAACAATGTCCTGCTTCTCTTAGAAATACTTCCTCGTATTATGTTTAATTGTCTTTTCCTATGCAGAAACATTTGATCAAGAAAGAGATCAACAACCACAATATTTCACAAAGGTTTGACCCACAAACCCTAACTGTCAAATGCAACCCTGCAGAACTATGTTTCTATCTATACATTCATTTTAATTATAAGGGGGGCATTTTCATTCATAATGGTAATTCTTTATTTCAAATAATGACTTGTGTTATAGAATATTCAAGAAAAAAAAAAAGAAAAAAAAAAAGGATATAGAATTAGAAGATTTGTGGTTTATGGTTATTTCAAGGTAAGTTCACACAAATTCCAACTCATTATATTATATGTCCTGAGTTTAAATTTTAATGTATGTGAAATAAGTAAACATGTTGAGGAAATACAAAACCCAACGTTCCTTTGGATTTCATATTAAAAGAACGTACACAGAAATTTGGCTGACCTAAATTCGCTTCTCCTTAAGAAAGTGAAAATAATTCTTGTGTTTTCATAAATAGCCAAACATGGCATACAGCTTAAACTGTTTCAGGTAATCCTATTTATCTTCATTTAAAAACAATGTTACTGTTCATTCAGATAATATGACTATGATATTACATAAAACAAAAAGGCCAGCTAGATAAGATGACTGACCAAGTGTAACACAGATATAAGAAATCTTTTATTCTGCTAGGACTCTGATCTCCAGCACACACACAGATCCTACTCTTATTTGGAGGATACATTTAAATGCATACAATGGAGCAGGACGTACAGCATGAAATCACATGCAACTGGTCAAAACAATAAAGTCAGGCATCTGGTCAGAGTTCATGTCCATCCATTTGGAATCAAACCATACGTCTTAGATAATCATTTCTCTAACCAGTTGCACAAAAGCGTGAAATATCCTCACATGGCCTGGAGGGTGTGAGCGTGTGTTTGTACAATATGAGGTCTTGGAGGGAATTCTGCGGAGATGTGCTCCTCTCACCCCAAAGACACGGAGCCTCACAGAGCACATGTCAGTCAGCCGTGATTGCAGGCAAGGCAAGCAGGATGGGATGGAGTGGGGATTATAAGGCAGCCGGGTGTTTCCACTGGGGTCTCCCCTGCTGGGCTACATGGTCCCAGCTCCCTTTGTCTGCTGTTAACCCGTTAAATCCCGCGGAAGAGCCCATTCACAAATGTGTCACACACCCCGGGGGTGCATTTTGTGTGGAATAATCATCTTAAAGAGGTTACATAGCATTGCCAGTGATTCCAAACTGCCCCCCCACACACACACTCATCGCCCCGGCGCACACATTAATTTGTTTCCTGGTGTGTTTGCAGTTTCAATTATTGTCAACTTAACTTCTTGTAAACACCTTCAAACGATATTCTTTAAGAGGATGTCCCAGTGTAGTCAATCCACACAAACAAATTAAAGCAACTCATTGGCCGCTCGTCACAGATGAGGTTAAGGACATTGACTTTTGCATATTATTAGAGGCTATTGTACCTTTTATTACTGTCTGGATGCACACTGGTATCTAGCATTTCTGCATTAGACACCATACAACTCAGCTCTCTCCTGTGTATTTCTGTTCAGCATACTTCGCAGCTGACTACATCCCGACCGTGTGTGTTTCCGTGCTATAGACAGAGATAGAGAGCACACGCGCGGTAAATGTTGCGGGTTCACTGAGTGAAAGTGTAATTATACTGCAGTAATGCCCTCCATGATTAATGATGTGGGCCTCTGAAACCAAACCATTGGGCCAATTGCAAATTACCACTATAAAAATAAACCATGATGTGAACAGGTCAGCGAGGCCAGAGCACAAAATGTCTCTGAGTGTGTATTTATATACAGTGTGCGAGCGAATGAGGAACGAGCTCTAGTAACCCAATTAGTGTCTGTCCACTGTCAGAGAGCAGCCCCGTCTGCATCCATGTTACAAACTTCTACAGTCATGCAAGAGGGTATGTTTTTGTTAAAGGGTGAACTGAAGACACACAAGTAGAAGGAATAAAAAGTTTGATAATAATGTGTGTTTGAATGGATTGTTAAGCCACTCGGAAGGGGGTTTTATCGCAGAGAAAGAAAGGAGAACACATTTTAAAACAAAACAAAAAAGCAACAAATTGTATTATTCTTTGTGAAAACATACAATCAATGCTCTGGTGGGGAAAGTGGTGTGTGACCTAATGCTCGTGACACAAATCATTCCCAGAAAGAAAGCAGGCTCGGCTGAGTCTGAAGAGGACAAAACACCTACGACGAAACTTATCCACACAAAACTCCTGAAGGGTCTCTGAAGTACCACGGAGTCAAGTTCACGTTTCTTGTCAAACACTGACTACACTGGTCTGTGCATCACCACATTTGATTAGTTTTCGACAGCCCCCTCCATGCTACTAAACACACACACACACACACACCCTTCTCAGATGGAGAGCACTTGATTCGTACTCAGATTGAACTCTTAAGCACTCTACTTGTATGAAAAATAATGCCTTTTTGTAGTTAAACGGCAATGGAGCTCTCATTGAGAGCAGGGCAATCAACATAGCAGCAATCCGGGGTTCTTGTGGTTATGAATCATTCGGAGACGTCTGAACTGGTATCATAAACGTGACAACCATGTGATAATTTGCCTGTGCATTACGATACTTGCTAAATTTAATGTGCTTAATTTCACAGAGAAAAAAGAAAGAACGAATAATCGAAAATGATGGCAACATTTGTCAAAAAATAAGCAACAGATCAAAAAGTGAGTAAAAATGTACTTGTGAATAATCTCAAACATACACAGGAAAACACACATCTTCAAAATATTAAAAGCAAATACAATGACTTGGCTCAGAAATGTCCAGTCTTCTAAAACAATGCAGAATACTTTCCAGCTGATGATGTTTGAATGTGAGCATCTGTGTTTTTCTTTTTTTTTATTGCTGAAATTTGCACTCATATCACCGAGGGGAATCCTTGAGTGTTGAATAAAGAGCTACTTGTCTGGACATCATGAAACACTGATCATTATCCCAGTTTGGACATGTTTCAGTTTTTTTGCTTTTCCTTTCTGATAATTCGTTTGTATGGTTTACAATGGAGCTTCACACTTGTCAGCACCCCTCTAAGTGGTATCTTCATAAATTCCAATGTCGAGATGAAATGAGCAAAACACAATGTTTCAGTACAAGTCATCTATCTGAGTTTATTGCACATTCAAACTGTTAATTAATGACCCATTAAATGCATGGCCTGTGGTTTCTTATGAGTATGAATTTGAAGTGTGCATGCAACTTAACATCAATCAGATGAAAGCCTGACAAACGGCCCCATTTTTTTTTAATAACAATAAATCAAAGCGCACACATGGCTGTCTCTCTGAGACACAGATAATCAAAAGCAGAGAGTGAGATGGCCAAACATCATGTCTAATGTCCCAACCAACTGAGGATCAACTGTTTCCAATTAGGATTACAAAGGCACATGCAAAAAATAGAATGAACCCCACAACCCTGTGTCCCTTTGCACACACACACACCCACAAAATAAAAAAATGTTATGTGTGCAATATATTTGGTGAATAGAAAAAAAAATCGGATAGTAAATAATCTTCATGGGACTCTCTTCCTCCAATTTTTCACTCCAAAGCACAATGTAAGAAAACGCCTGCACTTGCACAAAGCCGTGTGCACTATAGTCCATGTTAGTTTTCATTTCTCACTTCTTTCATTGCCATTTAATCCAGTCACATCAGCTCCCTGAGCAGGTGAAGTCAGCCAAAGACTTTCCCACGGTCTGAGAGCAAATCCAATGCCCCGAGCCCTTCCTGAGGGCCGGCCATCTGTCCGCTCTGTTTGGAGTGTGTTAGGGGGTAAAGCGTCAGCTGCATGACCAAATTCAACGTTCCAACACACCCCTCCTTCACGGAGAAAAGCCCAAAGCATCCATTCAGCTCAACACACACACAGCTTGTGCCCAAACACAAACAAATCAACAAACAAACAGACAGATGTGACTCCTCACATTTGAACGATTTTCAGTCCAAAACCCTCACACACATTCTCTGTTATAGTAACAATCATGCACAGTTCGCCACAACAGATTTTTTACCACCTGCCAATAAATACTGACATTTTTATCAGCCGACAATTACAACTAAAAAAGTTAAAGATTACATTCCTACGGAAAAGTAAAAATGTGAAAACCCCTCAATGAATAGTTTCCTTTCTTTCCTCCTCTCATGCTTAAAACAGTAGCTGGTAGGGGAGAACCCTCATTAACATGATATCTCTGCCTCTCAACAAAGGAGTTCACCACATAAACCTTGACCTTTGCTCCCTCCGAGAATAAATCAGCTGAGCCGCTGACTTCCACAGAACAATACAATTTCACACAAACAACTCAAAATGAAGAGCCAGCTAATTTGAGAACATCGTTGCAGCTCATCGAAAAAATCTTCTTACTTTGAATTAGGATTTGCCAAGATCATGTGACGCATTTCTTTCTTTCTCAAGCACATGCTGCCGCCCCCATCCCAAAGCGGTCCCCCCTACTCTTTTTTTTCTCCCCTCCTCAAACTGACGTGCTATCATTTTATTTCCCCTCTCAAAGAGCGACTCTGCCGCTGGTGGATATGGTCCTCGCCCCGACCTGACGCATTTTTAAAATGCGTGACATTGCCTCTGTGGGAGCATGAGAACGGAGCTTCCTCAATAGTAGGGTCCCCATACCCGGCCCGTAACCATGGAAGCAGATGCCTGCCCTCCCGGCCCTCCTTACCTCCTGTCGATCGCGGGCTGTGAGCTGCTTCGGCAGTGAAAAGAGGCTCTGCCTGCCTTTCTCCTCGCTCTGACCGAACTTGCCCCACTCCTCAAAAGGAGCCATTGAACAGGTCACTGGTCTAGACTTGTTTGCACGGTCCAGGGAGCAGCCTTGATGTAACCCTTGCTCTCCTCTCTCTCTCTTTCTCTCTCTGCCTGCATCGCCAGCCGCCCAGCGACTGCAGACTGTGGAGGGGTGGCGGGGGGGACATTGGAGACGTGGATTTGAAAAGGAGCCCGTCCGATTTTGCCATTGTGCCTTTTCATTCATCGATCGAATGAATATCGAACCTTCTGTCCCTGTGTGTGTGAAACGGATAGCTTAGCAAGCATTTTTCCCCCTCTCTCTTCAGGTCTGCGTTGTGGGCCCAGAGCTGTGATTTATTTTCTCACTATTTGCACGAAATTAGCTTTTGTTTCTAGTAGGTTTCCTTTTTTATTTCCTGCAAAATTTCCCTTTTGACACGGTTGATTCTGATATCTTGATAAGTGATTAATGCACAAGTTAGGATTAACAGATTTTATCAAGCTACACTGATCTGTTGAATTTTACTTTTATGTTTATTTTTGCTGTTTGATTTATTGACAAAAGGATTCTGCAAAATAATAAAATAAATAGGAGTTTTGAGAATTGTAATGAATCAATAAATGAGAAAATTACGTTGAGTTCTAAATTAGATGTGAAAAAGCTATTTAGATTTCATTTTGAATGCATTAACAACACTTTTATAATAAATTTGAAACCTTTGTGTTAAATCCTGAAATCATATATTCAGGAGGGAAAAAAAGGCAAAATAGACGTTCTGTTAGAAAGTCAAAATAGACTTTCTGTTAGAAAGTCTATTTTGTTTTTGTTTTATTTGTCCTTATTTTCACAAGTAACATTTCTTCATTTTGTAAATAGAAAATTAGGATTAATGCATACATCATTACATTATGTGACCAAAACTTATATATAATAATTAGTCCAGGTAAAAATACACTTAATTGTTAAGTCATCATAATTTAAAACAATTTCTAAGATATGATCATTCCTTCAGACCAGATCAAATTATATTTTATATTAATTTAATGTGTGTGTGTTTACATATTGACCTCTTGCAGTAAATGGTTATGGGAGAGTATAGGTGCATGGGCGAGAGAGAGAGGGGTGTGGGGCAGAAAAGGAGAGAGGTAGAGAGAGAGAGCGAGAGAGAGAGAGAGAGAGAGAGAGAGAGAGAGAGAGAGAGAGGGCGAGAGCTTCGATGACAGTTTTAATAAAAGGTGAAACAATCAATGCCAACATATCAATATTGTTCAATCAGGGATGAGGCCACAGATAAGGTGACTGTTTGTGTTTAATCTGATTCATAAAGTAAAACTCTGCTCTTGGACTGACATATGATATTATGACGTTCTCTGAAACATCGTTTTAAAATTGGGTTTCAAAGAAAATAACATTTTGAATCCCTGCTTTGTTTCTTATAATTTATCTAATACACTTCATTTTATAAATGACAAAAACTTATTAATAAATACAAACAAATCAATGTTTGACTTCTGTGTTATTTTGATAATATCTCTTATGTATTTATGTATTATGCATTCTAATATATATTTCAAATGTCTTGCATAAGGAGAGTTAAAAATATTTTGAATCCAGATGAGGTGAAACACGCACACAGTTACGACTGCAAATGTACGTCTTGCAAATAAAAAGTCTGCAAAGAAGTGCAGTTGCAGCTCCCATGCTCCATGTGACAAGTTGCTGTGGAGGGGCCAATCAAAGGGGGCAGAGAGGGGAACAAAACAGGGCAGAAAATGAGCAAATTCAAAGGCAGAGGAAGGAAAGCAAAGGAACCAGTGAAGTAAGAAGGCAAAGGCATTGTGTTCGCACAACAATCAAGGCTGCTCCCACACTGACTACCAGGCCTGTCTCCGAACATATTGATGCTACGACAGCACACATCCAAAAAGCACAAAACCAAAGGGCTACTGCAGGAGGTCTGTGAATTGTTTAGGAAATATGGCTTCATGTGAAAATAAATGATCGAACTAAAATGAGGGAAAAAGCTGAATCGCAGACAATGAAAACCTCCGCAACAATTCAGCGTTACAATTTAATTACCTTGGGTTTTATGACAATAACTTCAGAAAGATTTTTAACACAGCAAATGTTGATCTCAATAAAACAAGAGGTTTGTTAAATAATTCGGGTTCTGCGCCATTATGTTATGAAATGCAGTGTCATAAAAGCAGGGAATTCATGAAACTAATTTAAATTTAGCATTTTAAAAGCCAAATTGGAACAAGAAAGATTTATAAAAATTTTAAAAACAGGTGCATGTTTTAAGTTAAATAATAATGTAAATGTTGAGTAAGGAGTATTTTTGTAATGCATTCCCCAGTAGTTAAAAAATAAATATAGTTACAAAAGCAATATATTGATGATAAATATAATTAAGTGTAGCAAAAACAACAATTCCCCTAATTGTCCCTTTAGGTTACAAAAATAAAATGAAAAATCTGTTAGGGTTAGGGTAACAACAACAGAAGTAGCATTTTGAAAATAGACATGGCTGATTTCAACAGGAACAATGGTGGGGGTGGGTGTGTGTGTGTGTGGGGGGGGGGGATCTCAGCTGAAGCCACATACAACACACTGACAGCGACAGGCTGGACAAATCTGCCACAAAGACACGCTCACCCTCCTCGTCTCACATTACACACAAACCCCAGCCAATATTTCACTGAGCAGGATATACAAAATAAAATTATAAAATGACGTGCTTTCTAAAACACAGCACGGAGCCATTTTTATTTCTCTAGTTCCAGCTCAAACCATTTTAAAACTCTTTAAACCAATTCCAAATTGTGCCTATTTCCTAAATTTGTTCTAAAATGGCACATGGTAATATACAAATGGAAATAAAATTTGAATTGCTTTTTATAATGGCTCTTTTCATCATCACAAATGATGCATACTGCAGAAGAACAGAAATACACATCTGGTATTGTTCATATTAGCTCACTACATTTTGGTTGTAACTAAATGACAAGCAGAGTGAAAATCGAATGAAAGATAACAAAGAACAGTGTTGGATTTCATTGCACCGCTCACTGTCTCTCTCGAACACACGCACCCTCTGAAAACAGCGTTGGCAGATGTTCCCTGGGACATACAACCAAACCAGCGTCCCATCATCACCATCGTCCTGCCTGGAAACGGTGGTAGGCGAATGCCAAGTGCAGCTCCACAGTGTCTGCTCCCCCTGCCGCAAAGACACGACCCAGTGTCAGCAGCACACACTCATCATTACAAGGCAGCGAAGCTAACCAAATACAAGGGAGAGTTTGCAAAGGATGAGAAGTTCAGCATGCTCTGTCTGATTTCTGATTCCCCCCCCCCCATCGTCTCTGAACTGATCCTGTCCCGGGCTCCTGAATGCAGATTGAGCAGCCGGCTAACCGTGTGATTACGGCTTACATGTGACATGTCTGAGCAGCTAGCATTGGTTTAATGTTAGCTGAGCAGAAAAGAGAACCAAGGCACCAGTGATGGTAATCACAGTTTGACTGAGATGAATATAAAATCACACTTAATTCAGCAGTTATATTTCTGGTATTAATCAATAAAAATTATAATTATGAACACTACTTCAAAAATGATTTCTCTAAACTATAACAGAAGCATTTTTCTGTCCTGTATCCCAGTATAATTGAGACAGTAAACAAACAAACCAATTAAGCCAGTTTAATTCCTGTGTTATTGTTTGACCTTAAACACACACACACACACACACACACACACACACACACACACACATATATATATATTTTAAATATTAAAAGCCTTTCAAATCAACATTTAGTGCATCATGAGACACTAATCCCCCCCTAAAATTTAAACTTCAAACTAATGAAATTCTTTTAGGGTTGTTAGGGCGACAGACACTTATTCAAAGCCATGAAAACCCTCGGGGATATTATGACTTAAATTAACTAATTAATTTTCAAAATAAATTACTAAACAAAGTAATGTGAGAAGAAAATAAAATCTAATGTTGGTCAAGTAAAGGAGGATACAATGAGCAGCTAAAATAATTGTTGTATTCAAAGACAGATATCATCCCAGGGTATCACCATGCCAACCCACCCATCTCACACTGCTACTGACCTCACACAAAAAAAACTATGAACAAACTTAGACACCATCATGATTTGTTGTCCCTTCTCAGGGCAACAAAGGCATGTGTGTTCCTCCCTTAGGTCAAGCCCAAAGGCTGGTGCACAAAGCACAGAGGGCATCATAATCTCCTAAACCCCCTGGAGTCGGCCTGGTCGAAATCCACAATGCTAAGCAGATCCCAAACATCTTCACTATATTATCTACCTCGGGCTGTTTCACTGCATTTGATTCCTGAATTTAAAAAAAACTCACATTTTAATAATGACTTCTTATTAAAATATTGCTTTGGATCATGAAAGCATTATTAAAACTGTGAGTTTTATAATGGTGGACTTGATTGATAATTTCAAGAACAATCTCTGATTGAAAACTTTTCCAAAAGGAATTTGAGAGATTAAATATGACATCGACGGCCACTGTGGATCACAAACGATGTGAAGGGCAATGATCATTGTGTATGAAAGGCAGCTCCTGCATTTGTCACAGCAAGGCTGGTTTTCAGGCGTACACCATCACTGTCACGAAAGTCAAACTTTAAGCTTTCGAAGGTGCTTTAGAAGGTGAAGGAACAAAGGGCCCCTCACCATAAAAGCACTGTTTAATTAGGGGTAGAGCAACAAATCCTCCCTATTCAGTGGCTGGACACTTGTGGTGTTAGAGTAGAGTGCATCGCTGGTGAAAGACTCCCATCATAACACTAGAGGAGTGTTCCCTTCCTCACAAAGACACACTGATTCACTAATGCCTGTGTGTTAACAAGCCCATCGTCTGCTTCTCTAACTCATTGTCTCTTGAATGGGTGCTAATGGAGAGACAAAACAGCACTCACACACACTGAGGCCATCCTGCAACACACTGCTCTTTTTATAGACTGATGCAGGACACTTGTGTTTGTAAGTCGAGAGACGACATACCAATGCTTCTGCTTGTGATGTGTTAAACTGCAACTGATTTAACAACGAGGGGTAAAAATGTAACAAAACAGCAGACAGAAAGATTCATATAAAAGTGAAACCAAAAACAATTAGATGTACAATTTGCCAGAAAAAGAGGTTGATTCAGTTTTTAACATTATATAATATATTTAATTGTAAATTAAAAATACTATTAACATGAAATGAAAAAGTGTTAAATTGAGCCTTTGTTTTTTTCTGATTTAAACTGAATTAGAATTTTGTTCTCTCTTTATTTGTATTGTTGACTAATACAGTATTTTCTTTGTTTTTTTAAATCATATTATAATTTTCAAAAAGGTTCGGATAAATGAACAAAGTTACAGAGATAATTTTGAAATGCTTGGGGGGGGAAATAATAGTCAGATTTGTTACAGAATTAATTAAAACTCTCCAGAAACACTTTTGGTATCTGTCTAGATGCATAAAGGACACAGCTACTCAGACCAGGGCTGAATATGGGTGGTGGGCTCTAATCCTGAAGGACAAAACCAGAATATCCACCGAGACAAATCTTGTTTGATGGATCCCTGCTGCTAGATCCAGCCGCAGCAGTCCGGTCTGGGAAGCCCATTGTGTAAGAGGCGATCAGGAAGGAAACACACTAAAAATGTATTAGATTCCTTAGATACAATATTAATTCAGACAGCAAAGCAAAGGCAAATCATCTCGATCAAGCCAGGGCACAAGCATTCGCTCACAGTTTTATTGTTCTTGTTAAATATCCTCACACAAAAAATAGAATCTATTCTTAAAGATTTTTAGTTCTTAAATACTTTTAAAAGCAGAAAAAAACTATTTTTAATATCAATATCTTTTAACACATTATAAAACCTTGGTCTAACACTACAATTCATAAATCTATTTTAACTGCAGCTGTATATTTAAATAATTTATTGACTGTGTATTTTGGCATTCATTCAGTTTTTAATTCAGAATAAGTTAACCACTCATAATCAAATGTAATTGTTGAATTCAAAGTCATAATTTAACAAATTAAATCAATTACATTAGCTGCTTTAAAATTCTAAGAACTTTATTTTTTGTGTATTACAAAATTTCTTGGCCAGTTAATAATTAAAAAAGCATTGAAAAACAAATGAAATTAAGTCTAAAACAGAAAATTCCTCATTACTGCTTAAGGAGCGTCATATCGTTTGATGGTGACTGTTTTGGAGGGGAAATCGAGGAACTAAGGGGTAGCAAAAAATAAAGAAGAGAATAAAGAAGAGAAAAAAAGACAAGCATATTGCGACCCTAGCGTCTCCCTGGCACAGCATAACTGTGTGTGTATATGTACGACAGAGAAAGTGACAGAGAAGGAGACGACGCTTAGTGTTCCCAGGTGCTCAAGTGCATCTTATTGTGTGAGTGCAATTATAAGCCCCTGCTTTTTTCCCGTCTTTAGTGTACTTCAGCGTCTCGATGGGAGGACACCGATGTGCATGTGTTGCAGCTGAAAATGCTCCCCGGTTCTCAGCTCCGTGGTCTGAGGGCAGAGGCTGGCCGGTGCCTTTAAGCCAGTCCAAACACTGGCAGCTATTCATGATCAGATCAAGTTGATGTGAGCCTCTGTCCCTCCTCTGCCCTGCATTTCCATATGAATGTGGAATATGCTAAAGAAAACGACAAGCAAGATCCTTGTCCCAGGGAGCCACTGCAGGGGGAGAAAACACACATTTGCGAGGAAAACTCGACATCCTCCCCCAATGGCAAATAACAGAAATATAGGCATGAGCACATTTAAATAGAAAAATTAAAAACACACACAATTTGTTTTCTCTATCTTCTCTCCACACACATTCAAAACTCAGCCAAGTTCAATGTTGCTATCAACCTAGTAGCTTATGAATCAAAATACAATTGCACACAAGATGCTTTATCATGACTAGACACACGCACACGCACACACACACACACACACACACACACACACACACACACACACACACACACACACACACACACACACAACAACAGTTCCATGCAGGCTACATCCCAGCCACAATGAATAAAGGGTTTAGCCAGACAAAGCAATTGTCCTGAAAGACAAACAGCAGGAAGCACCGAAACGGCAATGACCGTGATGCACAGATATACGCACCGAGCAACCCCAGAAGCATGAAGCCATGTTGGAGAAACAGCAGTGGACTGGCGAGACACCAGTGTAAACATGAACAAATAGCACCGAGCTGCATACCCTGGATGTCCTGTATCCTCTCTCTGCTACCTGGCAGACCCTGGCGGGAGCCGGCCCGATCAGCACCATGTCACCATGCGCTTGTAAAGGTATTACAGACAGACACGGGCCTCCTAATACACACGGACAATGTCACTCGCTCCTATTGTTCCACTCCATCGTTGAGAAACCCCAGGCCAGTCCGACTGTTTTAAGGTGGGCTCAAACCCGGAGCGATGAGGCCATCTAGTACCAGGAGAGATGAGGGGAGGGGAGACGGTGACCCTCTAAATAGAGGGAAAGCTCCGTCACCTTGGCTTGAAACTGCCGGTGAGCACTAGGAGCCAAAAGCCTGCCGCCGCTCTGAGGACCAGTGCGTCCACAGCTACACAGACACAATGAACATCTAAAAACAACTTTTCAGATGCGCTACTTTGTAGGGCTAAAATTATTATTCACTTTCATTTGACAGTAGAGTCAAAGATGTACTATAAGATTGCCTTTTGTGTAAATAGGTTTTACTCAACATTTAGCCTTTTAGAAATATATAAGTATATGTGGGAAAACAGTTGAGAAAATCTAACTGTAACTCATGTTAAAGAGAATAATAGGAAGACTTTAAGTCGTTTAGCAATAAACAATGATTTTGTGTTTCTGTTGTTGATTCTGTCTTCTGTCTTTCGTAGTTATTACTATAGCTATGAATGTTTTTCTTTTTGAAACGTTTCAAAGGATATGAAGATTTTTTTTTTTGTGCCCAAAAAGCAATCATGCACCCGTTAAAGGAGTCACAGTGATGGGAATAAGACTGTTACAGTGAAAAAAAAGAGAAACTGCAGAGGAAGCCATTATCGTGTGAAGAGCAGTTCCCACTGAAGCAAATGTGTTTCAGCTCATATTTATTACCAATAATGTGCCAGTAAAATTTCTATTTGCGTAGGCTTTGTAAAACAAATAGCCCAAATAATGTCTACTAGTATCATTGCTGGCTGCTGTGCAGTTACCATAAACAAAGCACCACAAACAAACTCTAACCCAAACTCTACGACGCAGAGGTCGGCAAACAGCCCGATATTTTGCAACAACATTGCACAGTAATTTAATTATATCCATCCCATGTGCACTTAACTCAATTAATGTAAATTCCGTGGCACAGCAATAATTCCCACTCCAGCTTTCCTGAACACGTCATTTTCTTTTTTGTTTTCTCAGCCTTGTCGTCTTTTGGGGACTAACCCTGGGCACCAGTGCACAACCATCGCAGTCTCCATTATAGTGAATCATGCTTCTCATATATATCTGTCACAGCTAACGACTAGGCTACAGCTGGAAGTGCATGTGTATTTATTTAGTAAGAACCAACCAGACAGCAATCATTTTGATCCTAAAAGACCCAGGTGATATTTGTCAGGACCGGTCAATGGGAGACCTCTTTAACAAAGTTTGGCTGTGTTGCTACTTTACAGTTGGCTCCTTGTTTTGTGCTGTGAAATGTATTGTGAAAAAACTTCTTTAGAGTGTTTCACTGACCCTGACTTTCTGTGATATTACAGCAGAGATTTATTTTCTGTGTGCAGACATCAGTCTGGTCTGGTTACCATCAGCCCAGCGCCAGCCACCTGTGCACAGGCTCTCCTGTATTTACGCTGTGATTATCACAAAGGGGGAACTCGACCAGATTGCATTTCTTATCTACAAAGAGTGCTCACTCCTGTCCAGATCGAAAAGTTACAAGAAACTCAAACAGATTAAAAAGATGAAATGCTGCTTCAAGATTGAAAGTCAAAACTAAATGGAGAAGAAAACCAGAAACTCACAAAAACAAAATGCAATGGAGTTTTGTGCGTTAAAAAAAAAGGAGACATGATTTTATCCTTGTTTTTGGAAATTGTCCCACTGGGCTGTTCTGGTCCTGATTGAGTCATAGTGTGCGACCCTGTCCAGCATGCCGGCCTCTGCCAGCTACACAAACAGTGAGAGAGAACATGACATCACCCCTCTATCATCCACTAGATACACTTGAGGCTCACAGTTCAACAGGTTCAGATGGCTCACGTTAACTCAGTGAAGCAGGAGCTCCTTCGTATTTCAGGCACCTTCTTTTTTGTACACGTTTTTCAGTAATTAAACATACAGACAGAGATATCCCCCCCCCCCCTCCTAGGACAAGAAGGCAAATACAACGCTAAGAAGATAAATATAATAGAAATAATATTAATATTAATAAAACAAATAAAATACAAAAATAAAATTTTAATAAATATTATATTGAGTAATATAGACAAAGACAGAGAAGAGAAACAAATTAATAAAATAAAAACACAGACACCTTTTTTAAAATGTTCCCCAAAGCATTGGCCTGCTTAACAGTCACTGGAAGTCATTACAAGGGGATTGTGTTACGGTTTGGTCTGAGGCAGATTTTTTTTCTCCTTCAAGACACTAAGCTGGTGACAGAGGGAGTGAGATGAGTCAGTCTTGACCGTGCTGGGTGTGAGTATAAAGGGAATACGGTCTCTCTGGGCAATAAGCCTCTGCAGGCATGTGGAGGATGTTCCCTCCTGACTGTGCCCACTGTAATAAGTACGGCCGGCCTCAGCAGGAGTAAACAGAGACACAAATCTCTCTTCCCTCTGGGCGGCCCGGGCAGGAGACATCAATCCCGACTTGCAATCACCACGTCTACATTCAAACAGATTTCATTACACCCTCGCGACATCACACCCTTCAACAGCTAACATGCGGAAATGATTTTGGATTTTGTCTCTGGTCTTCGTCTCTAGATTTGACAGTTGGCAAAGGACAAAAAAGTGTATGGCTTTTTTAATGGGTCAAAATGGGGTATTATTATGACGACATAAAACCTTGTGGTGCATTTTTCAATTTACAGATAACATGAAAAACAACAGTTTCTGGCAAGAAAAATATAACCTTGTCCATCTGAGGACGAGTGAAGGCCAGTGGAAGAAGGAGACGAAGGAAAAAGAGGAAAAAAAACAGTAATCCACCATGTGGCCCACAATCTATTCATTGCTCCCGTTTAATTTCTTTTGGGTGCATAATCCTTTCAGTTTCAATAGCAAATTTAACAGTCCCTAAGGTCTAAGCACCAGACTGGTCAATACAAAACCAGACAACTAATTACTGAGCGCACCACGCTCTCCTCCAACCCCTCCTCCCTTCTTCCTCCCATTTTCTCCCCCTCATTTTTCTCTCTCTCTCTCTCTCTCGCCAGCAGCTGTGGGGTTCATGTACACAAGAGCAGCAGTCAGGCAGTATTAGGTTTCCACTTCCCAGATCTCCCTTAAAAGCCTGTCCCATAATGGCCCTTCAGTCACACAAACACGCATAGGGTTTCATACAAAAAAAGCACACACAGTTGGACAACCACCGGTGAATATATAGACATTCGCTGAAGCCATTTTGAAGATAGGGACCTGTTAGTTTGTCTACCTACATTTATTTTCCAGTTTTTCTTTTTATTGGTTTCTCAAGTGAGATTTCCTTTTTTGATGCTGAGCGGCTAATTGTTGTGATTATACCGTTTCCCAGGAACTAAACAACCTTAAAGTAAATTGCCTGTTTACTAAGAGACAACAACATAAATGTTCATAATGTCTAGCAGTTAGGCAGTAGCTTTAATAGGGCGTAATTACCATGTAATTGGCGCCTTGTTTTCAAGCAATAAATTAGAGCACAACCTGACAAGCAGTTTAGCTAATAAAAATGGCTAAAAGCTAACCTACATCTGAGCCCTGGATTGGTTTATAGTGCTAAAACAAGCAGCCAATGTATAGATGAGTGGATGAAGCAATTTATCAGTTTGATAATTGATTAATTGCTTTAGCCATATTTAAAGGGCAAAAAAGTTTAAATTCTATTTTACCGGCGTCTACAATGCTTGTCTGAATCTCTACAATGCTGGCTTGAACTGCTTGTCTATAAATTATTTCACGGTCAAATTAACATCTTTTGATTTCTGTCTAATGATCAAGCAAAATAAGGAATTTGAAGACATCAGACAGGAACTTGTGCCCGATTTGTTTCACTTGTTTCTGACATTTTATGGTCCAAATGATCCATTACTGAGTCGACAAAATACCTGGCAGATTAATAAATGGTGAAAATAATTGTTAGTTGTAGCTCTGTTGTTGACACAGTTAGGAGGATTTATGTTTTCGAGAGCAAAATCAAAAACAGCCATGCATGATTAAAGAAAACAACACAAAAAAAATATCAATCCTTATTTTCCCAGGGGAACCTAAATGTAAGTTGGATAGATATTTGAATTGATCGGAGAATTTTATTTTGCAGGAGAAAACAGATGATGATTTCCTTCAAAACAAAGAACTGGCTTTAATTCTTGATACAGTGATACCTTGATTGCATTTAGGCTAATTTGAAAACAGAAGTGGATGCATATGGTGCAGGAACCCTGAGCTGACCCTACAACATATGGTGCTTGTGGTGTTTATAATGTAGATGAGAAAGAACGTATCCTTTGCTTCCCATGAGTAAATACCCTGGCTGTGACAATGATAACATGGTCATGATAGCATGTTCAGCGCAAACCCAGCCCCATGTTGTGTCGTGTTGTGACTGCTGTCCTCTGCTTTACAGCCTTCGACTGTAAACAGACGCACTCTTGAGGCTTTGATCATGACCCAGTACACACCAGAAAGTCAGCACAGCCCCTAATTTGCTGATGGCTTTAAAAAGTCCCTCAGTTAAGAACACTTCCCTCAGATAATGGGAAGAGTTGCCCCCACTGTGACCTGAGTAGAGTGTCCTTTGTCTCACTCCTAATGTTTGCCTTAGCCCATTGTGTCTGCATTATCCAGCTCCTCCACCCCTCCTCGCAGAACAGCTTTGATGCGACAACCCTGCTGCAACACACTGGACAGCCCTCAAAGAGGAAATACTAAATGTATGGAAGCCATTTCCCAGTGTGCCGCCGAGCTCTGCAAGGTCTCCCCTCCCCCACGTCCCCCCCCCCCCCCCCCCCCCCCACATCTGTGTGACCACCGAGGGGCTGAGATAGTTAGAGAAGCAGAGCTGTTTATAATGGCGCAGAGCGTCATGTGGCTGCAAACACTGGGTCCGCCACACCCGCACGCATACAGCTGATTCCACAAAGACATCCTGCATGCTCTTTGCTTGCAAACAAGGAGGCTGATCCTGAATCCTGTCAACGCAGAGACAAGCAGACAAATTGCCAATGATCTCTTGACCCGAGAATCTGGCGTCTATCCAAACCAGACTGCCCTTAAAAAGGACGAAAGACATATAAACATATGCTACAAATATAATAGTGGATGAATTAAAGTACAAACAAAGATAAGCACTTTTGAAATAAGGTGTTTAAATTATCCAAAATTCAGGAGCAATGTCGGTCACCTTCAGTTAATGACAGGGACATGTTAATGACAGATATAAAGCTGGCTGGAGGTGGACAAGGAAAAGGATTTAAAAAATGCTCACTGGTGGACTGTATATCTTTCTTTCTGTCTTTTTATTCTTTCGCTCTGCTTTGTGTCACTGAGGACAGCTGGATAAGGAATGGATCATTGGTGAAGGGACACACAGTCGCCATCACAGACATGACATCACCTACTTTATAACCAACCCACTGGGGGCCATTTGTGGTAGAATTCAATATGTGTGAGTGTTGTTGTATAGTGTGCGGGTACATGCGTGCAAGCTGTAAGTACGGTGGCCCTGAAAGCTCAACGAACGGCAACTTAAGAAAACACATGCAAGTTGACAAAACACCTGCAAAAAGAGAAAAGCGCTGCAAATACCGGAACGAGCTGCAAATAGAGAAACGCGCAGCAAATACCGTAAAGCGTTGCAAAAAGCCAAACGCGCAGCAAGAAGCCAAACGCGCAGCAAGAAGCCAAACGTGCAGCAAGAAGCCAAACGTGTAGCAAGAAGCCAAACGCGCAGCAAGAAGCCAAACGCGCAGCAAGAAGAGGCCACAACACAACGGAAGTGTTTCCAGGGGACAGCTAAAAGTGATGGACACTGCTGCCACAAAAACGTCCAATACACCATAGAAATTCGGTTCCACACAGGGTTCGGCCACCCGCGGCTCTTCGGCCCCTCTGCAGTGGCTGTACAGTACAATGTTGTGCATATGTTTAGCGAACGCTGAACTTAACGAATCAGTTTTCATATTATTAACGTGAACGTAACGATGAACGTGAGTGAACGTCACGTACATTTTTTAAATCATCACCGTATCAGGCCATCATGAAATACCAGGAGCGGGCGAGTGTGTTTGTGTGTGTGTGTGTGTGTGTGTACGTGTGTCCCCCGGCGCTCCGACCCCGCCCACTCACTCGGAGAGAGCCACAGTGAGCTCTGATCACGGAAGATGATCCGATCTAGAGACATGTCGTCTTCTCCTGTTAAACTGAATAAACAGCGCTAACAAGCAAGTCCCTGTTTGTGAGGCAATATATTGTCCATAGTGTGCAGGGGTAGGAAACCTTTACTATCAAAAGAGCGAGTGGGCGGGGTCGGAGCCCCGGGACCCGGGACCTATATACAGTCTATGCCCGGGACCGGAGCACTCGCCACACACACACACACACACACACACACACACACACACACACACACACACACACACACACACACACACACACACACACACACACACACACACACACACACACACACACACACACACACACACACACACACACACACACACACACACACACACACACACACACACACACACACACACACACACACACTCGCTCCTGGTATTTCATGGTGGCCTGATACGGTGATGATTTAAAAAATGTACGTGACGTTCACTCACGTTCATCGTTACGTTCACGTTAATAATATGAAAACTGATTCGTTAAGTTCAGCGTTCGCTAAACATATGCACAACATTGTACTGTACAGCCACTGCAGAGGGGCCGAAGAGCCGCGGGTGGCCGAACCCTGTGTGGAACCGAATTTCTATGGTGTATTGGACGTTTTTGTGGCAGCAGTGTCCATCACTTTTAGCTGTCCCCTGGAAACACTTCCGTTGTGTTGTGGCCTCTTCTTGCTGCGCGTTTGGCTTCTTGCTGCGCGTTTGGCTTCTTGCTGCGCGTTTGGCTTCTTGCTGCGCGTTTGGCTTCTTGCTGCGCGTTTGGCTTTTTGCAGCTCGTTCCGGTATTTGCAGCGCTTTTCTCTTTTTGCAGGTGTTTTGTCAACTTGCATGTGTTTTCTTAAGTTGCCGTTCGTTGAGCTTTCAGGGCCACCGTATGTAAGTCATTGCAATAACCTTTTTTGATATTGCTTTAGGTTCAAAGACCCACATATTGCTAAATTTTTCTGATTCATTTTAGAATAATGGGCTTAACTGAAAATTTAGCATCTTGTGTTAATTCGTCACAGCAAACAATGAACAATAAATATCAGTGTTGTTTTTCACTATCAAGGCCAAGACTTGACTCAAGTCATAAATAATTCAAGAATTCAAGAATCTGACACATATCATCTATCTGTCGTCATTATCTCAGTGTTAAATGACAACTTGCATCCATCTGGCCTTAGATACCGTTCATCAAAAGAATTCATGCTAATGGGCCATAAAATCATGATTTTATTTCACCATATGAATAAAGTGGAGGCAGTTTTTATGACTTCCACCAGGCAACCAGGCAACAGAGTTTACCAATAACCACAGAGAAAATAAGTCAGATCTTGTCAGTAGGAAAAGCCTCTCAAGGAATACAAGACAACATCTACGAGTTGGACTTTAATGGTGCTGCTGTCAACGAATAAAACCAGAGATTATACAAATACAAATATAATACCGAACACAACATGGTAGCATTTAAGTTTATGAGCCCCCTCCATGGCCAGTAACCACCACATATGGAAGTTAATTTTGTAGCTGAACCCTCCAAATCTGAGCTGGATCTCCTGCTTATTACCTACACAGTCAGTGTAGTGCAGGATATTGCAACATAATGAAGGAGCCACCATCCAAGCTCCATCAACAAACTGAAGAGGTCCTTCTAAGGAAGTAATGAGGGTGCCACTCATAAGCTGTTTTCAAACATGACCTGCGCATGCCTTTCACCCATGCACAACACAGCAGGAGGTTCTCTGCACAGACACATTCACAACAGCAACAAATCTCCACATTATTCAGGCGAGAGGTGGAGCAGCCAGGTGCAACAGACGGAGGCAGGGAGCGATGTATTAACTCCACTGCAAGGATCACGTGATTTTGTTAAGACACTGGAGTCGGCCGAAACTCTCTAGACATCCTCATCTCTGTCTTCTATGTGTCTCTCACTGCTTTTTTCACCGGGAGATATTTGTTTTCTTTTAGTTTTTTTCATTCATTTCATTCATCATATTTCATGTTAGAAGCGTGAATCCAGCAGGGGTTCCAGCTGTGCTCCTACATCGACTTCTCCTGGCCAGGTGGAGAAAGTCACCTGAGAGTGTCACTCAGACATTTGCATTCACAGATGCACCTCTTCCGGAGAAAATACGGGTGAACTGCAGAGTTCAGTGCATGTCCGAAAGCAGCTATACAGTATTCGTCTAAGCAACAAGACAGGGGTGCTGACACAAAATGCAGTCAATTAGGCTGCTGGTTTCCTGGCCTCTCGGGTTATGCAAGTCTTTGATGGAGCAGTTCTTCTGATAACAAACCACATCATATTTTTTCCTCAAACAGCACAGATTCATAGTCATTCAGCGTGCCCACGTAACTCAGCTCAATATCTCATGATATCATGTGGCAATAGAAAAAAATCCATCATTCTATATTACTGTAGATTTTATTGTTTATTCCATTGTCAAGCAAATGTCTTTTAACAGCAGTATTTTTACACTAAGGCCCAATCCCATTTCACCCCTTGGCCCTACCCCTTGTTCTCGAGGGTTATGCTTTATTATTAGAGGAGCAGTTAAGTTCAGTGACATTGCTGCTATATGCTGGTTAAATCAAGTGCATTGTGTATCTTCAAAGAGGGGGCTGCAATAGGTAATTATGTGAAAATACGGGATTATCATGCATTAAAAAAGATAATTTATTATTTGTTTTTAATGTTGTGAAAAATGATATTAAACTACGATATTAAAGTAATTATCGTAATTTTTAAATCCTTATTAATGTAGAAAATACCACATTTGTTGGTCTCTCTCCCAGCTTGGCAGTGATTCGCAGGGCACTCTGGGTACCCCTAGGTTTAAAGTGAGGGTCGGAAAAATCTCAGTTTCAGTGGCTCTAAAGCGCTACCCCTTAGCCCTACCCCTCTGTCCCAACAGTTATTGGGACTGCGCAGAACAAAGGGAGAGGGCGAAGGGGTGAAATGGGATTGGGCCAAAGACAGCTCTTTGTTCTCTTCCAAACGAAAGCAGTCATGGATGGAACATGA
Source organism: Pleuronectes platessa (assembly GCF_947347685.1). Classification (NCBI taxonomy): domain Eukaryota; kingdom Metazoa; phylum Chordata; class Actinopteri; order Pleuronectiformes; family Pleuronectidae; genus Pleuronectes; species Pleuronectes platessa. Next base: position 21,323,244 of record NC_070640.1, on the reverse strand, counting down.
CGGCAACACAAGCAAACACGGAGGAGAGTGATCGTCACACACTAAGTGGCAATCCTGAGACAAAACAAGGAGCTCGTACCTAAAAAGCCATCATCCCATTGGTGGATTTGAAGTATGGTATCCTTGCATATTCACTGAGTTTAACACAAGGCAAAAAATCCCAAAGGTGTAGGGGGATAACAGCTTCAGTCGCAACTTCTGCAAAAGCATGGCCCCAAATGAGAAATGACCTGGTTGAGAAAAGGTAAGATTACTGAACAACGATATTGTTAACTGGATATGAAATGACCCCTTTAACAGCAGAAACCGCCTCCTAGATAGACCTGAGGTTTGTTTTCTGTTAAATTCCTTAAAATAATAAAACTAAGTTTTCACGTATGTGTGCTTTATAGAGTGTTGTGAACAGAAGAGAAGGGTCAACAGGGTTGTCGTTTAAAGCGTTTACATGCACTCTGGTAATTCGATCATAACCCGAGTAAGGCAATACTCATATTATGGTGACTGTCATACAAACATCTTAACAAAGTTATCTTACTTGCACTGAGGTCATCATTGAAGTAAGCACAACTCAATTTACAGAGATAGATTACTTTCAAATGACTGAGCCTGTATACATGATATAGCCGGCTACTTTGCTTCATTGATTTTTCATGCTTCACACGTCCACACGAAGTGAGCAGGTGTGGAAAAATGTATCATGTATTTGGGATATGCATTTCTAATTACAAGTACTACTAAATGCAACACATTTGCAATGAGTTAATGTGCAAAATAACACTTAATTGCCACAATTCTTATTCCTATTTTCTTCGTAGATGCTCATGGACTTGATTGCTAACTCCAGAACCACCCCTGGAGTAGATGTACTAATGTATCCCTGTGAAATTCATCGACAAAATATCACATGAATTATGTTGTGGCACTATCACCAAGTAGCTCTCTGAATGATAAAAAAAGATTCCTCAGACGGAATACCCATAAATGTATGTTTTGCTCCTGGTTGAGCGTCAGGAAGGAAAAGTAGCTCCTACTTCCTGCAGCAGTGTGAACCTGTTCTCATCTCAACTGGCACCTGTGTCAGTCACATGGCTACATCAGGCTCACAACTAATAAATCACTGCTACTAAGTGAGCTTTTCCTTTCACTGCTTGGAATCAACAACTAGGCTAATTTATAACCAGAGGAGGCATGAGGGAGAGGCTAAAATTGGCTTTGGAGGTCAGGCAGGTTATCTGACTACATGTCTTCACATGGCATAAATGACAACAAACAACTTCACTCAGCTATAGACGTAAAAAATACTTCAGCACTATTAATAAAAACACAAGATACCTGCCCAAATTCAAGTAATCCAGGGTCTTCGATGAGAGGATGAACTGTACCATACCAGCTGACTTTACAGTGACCCACAAAACACTGCAGCTCTTTGTTTAGGAATTCTGGACTTCTATAATATCAGGATCTGTTTCAATCACTTTAAATATGTTGGGTTTATTTAGGCTCACATATTAATTTATCATTTAAAAATAGCGCTTTATAGTGTGATGTAAGGAAATGTAAGAACATTAGAAACGATGTGGAAAAGAGGTTGATCCCTTGCGCTGAGCATGCAAATGAGATTCTATTTGCAGTCCCTTTACATTGTAGAAGCTGAAACAAATCCCCTTTTACCCAGAATAAAACTTCTTTGACTGTAACTTTCCGAGGCCTCATTAAAGTGTTCAGTTCTGCTGCTTCATAACAGTATGACCCACATTCCCAAAATAGAGGACTAGATTCTGCAGCAGAAACATTTTGTGAACATTGATAAATATGAAGTAGTGGTGACCGAAATTCAGCAACGATTCCACACACTGCACAGAGAGCCCACCGAAAATAAATCCAACCAGGCACCTTTTTCCTTCTCTTTTAAATCTTGGTTGAAAGACGAACTTTCACGGGTAGAAATTAGTCCATTAATGCCAGTCGGGACTCTTCATTTCCAAGTTACCGAGATGTGTAATGAACGGAGGGAGCGAGGGAGGCACAGAATAAGTTAGTCAGATAGACGGCTTCTTATTTCCTCAAAGAGACGATGGAGTGAGGTCAAAAGCCCAAACTGCCAATGAACAATCAAGGTGAGACCCATAAATCACAGCTCTGAAGTTCAACAGCTTCCTAAAAGCTTGACTCACTCACTTAACTCAGCTCATTTCCCAGACGTACACACATAAGTTCGTTTTGGGCACAAGTCACCATCTAGTGAAAAAAAGTAATACATTTCTCAGAGTTAGAATCACCAACTTGAAAATAACTTTTGTCCCTCAGAACACTGTAATTTAGAAAACATATTAGAGTATTTAGATGAAAGAAATTTGTATTTTATTAGAATTTAGTCAAATAAAATATAAAGTGTTCTGCCTCCAAAAACTAGACAAAAATTGATCATAAAGATATTATCGAAAAATTATCTTTCATTAATTATGCAAGGGAATAAACAGTTTCAAACTTATATGAAGATCAGCACAGAAAAGCTTAAAATCTGCAACAAGCATCCATGATCTACAATATATGAATTAATGAAGTTGAGTATCTTAGTCTGGTGAAATCTGGATCCATGCTTAGACGACAAGATGGTCTGTGAACTTGGAGGATAAAAGTTCTGATATTTTTTCATTTGATCAACACAGTTGATGTTTTGATTTGATGTGTCTTTAATGAAGTTTTGTCAGATGGTGAGAGTGGTCAGTTTGCGGATGATGGTAAAACTTTGATGCAATCCCTCCACACTTAAAAAAAATCTGAAAAACTAAAGGAGATCACTATTATAATCCAAATAAATGGCGTCCATAGCAGGAAAGCTGGGAACATGGAGCAGTTTTCAGGATGTGAAACAGGCACAGATTTTGCACTGATCATGTCAAACTAAAAAAGTTTTCGGAGCCTTTGTGCTGCCTCGGCCAAGTGCCATTCTCTTTGACCCCTCCAAATTCCCCTCCCCCAGGCGGCCTCCACTCCACCTCCTGTCTCACTCTACCTTGACCCTCAAAACTTACAAATTCAAAAGCACAAACCCCTTCATATCCCTACAGTTTGCAGATTACAAATGAACAGTGAACTTGAACCCTACTAGTAGAAGTCGAAGAAAACACAGAGCTACAAATCCAGCAGTAAAACTCAAAAAGGGTAACAGTAGGAAACATTTACATCAAATTCAAAGAGGAATCAAACACACTTTTGAAAATAAATGCACGTTGGGGCTTCTTAGGGAGCAGACAACTTCCTAAAAGTGCTAAGGGAGAAAGAGAGACGCACTCACCACATAGATCCCGACATCTGAGCCCAAGAATGGGAGATTCCTCTCTTGTCTTGCTCCGATCAACTTCCATTTTTCTAAGCTCCCATATGGCACCCCCACCCCTTCGATCGGCAGAAGCAGAAAGTGCGACAGAGGGAGAGTCAAACACACAGGGGAGAGAGAAAGAGAGAGAGAGACTGAGCGAGAGGGAGAGAGAGACAGGGAGAGCGAGAGAGAGAGAGAGAGAGAGAGAGAGAGAGAGAGAGAGAGAGAGAGAGAGAAAGGGAGGGAGGGGGGTATTAGTCCTGCTGTGGAGATGGAGGGGACTGTTGCAGCTGTGCAACCCCGTCAGTATCCCCTCAAATCCAATCCTCCCCTCAATGTGTGTCTGCAGCACCGCGGAAAAAGGCAACGGAAACAAAGTGATCCTCTTACAGACAGCCCAGAGAAAGAGAGGGAGACGAAAAGGAGAGGGAGAGAGAGAGAGAGATAGAGAGAGAAGCCTGCACAGGGACCAGCAGAGAAAGAAAACAAGCAGGCTAGTTAGAGGGCCGCGGCAGCTGAAGAAAAGCAGGTTCAAGTTTTCAGCGTTTCCTTTACTTTGTCGTAGAAACTCAGACGGCCTAATGGGAGGTAACAAGTGAGAGCTTCTAGGAAGACAAGGAAATAGTGCATAATACCTTCCAGCTTCTTTCTACCCCCACTTCTCCCTCCCACCCACTCCCTATTTCTTTTCTCTCACTCTTTCTCTATGTCTCTCTCCCTCTATCTCTCTAATAATAAGCCTGGCTGCTACAACCCCCTCCTTCGGGCGCTGGAATGCAAGGCAAGAGTTTCAAGAGGCCCAGTTAGACAACCTTCACAGTCACTGCACCTTGACCCCCCAGGTCAGTGTGTGTGTGTGTGTGTGTGTGTGTGTGTGTAGGAGAAGCAGGGAGCTTTAGTTGTGTCTGTGTATAATAAAATGTGTGGGGCCAGCTTTGCCTCATGAGATCACATAACCGTACCCGGACAGCCACTTGACAGAGTTAATACTGTCGGACATTTACACCACTGTTGTAAGTCACAATCAATCTCACACTGACTGCTGATACATGCACACACTGGCTGCCTTCAAACTGGTCTGGTTGGGGAAAGATATTAAGTTTATGACCTATTTTTCACTTTTAATTTCATGAACTGTTTCTTTTTTGGTTATATATAATTCATAGTGGTTTGCTCAAACAGGTGTTAGACTGAAATAATAGGAGGGTGTCTTAGTGTGCAGTTTTTTTCAACATCACTGTAGCATTATAGAGGCATGGCCAACTTATAACAACACTGTGCTGCAAAAACATCTAGAAAATAATTTGTGTCAAGCTTCCAATCGTTTATTCATGTTGTTCTCAGATTCCACATCTCAGAGGCAGATAAATCGATGCAGCTGGACTCAGCTTTGTTGGGACACTCTTGTGAAACAAGTGTTTAAATCCCACCAATCAGGCAGGTGTGCGTCATTCAAATCAGAGACGCTGGTACTGTCTGCCGGTCAGGGCCCGGTATTGTAACTGCTCTGCATGTAAAAAACCTATTCTTCAAATTCATTCAAGTGTCTCGGCTAATACGGGTCCCTCCTGCCCCCAATCTCAGTTTGTCTCACACTCTTTCTCTTTCTCTCAAACACACACTCACACACATACAAAAGCCCCCTCAGTGCTTTTCAGCAAAGTGAGACTATCACATACAATTATACTGTATATTCAGCCCTTTGAGTCATTTTTCTATTACCAATACATGAAATATATAAATCCGACTGATTTAGCATATTATGTCTATATAATTTCAGTGTGAAATCATGCTATCGTGTTGACAGTTTTTAAGAATTTTGAAACGAGACACTTATATTATACCTAAGCATTTTGTAACAAAAAGTAAAAAAGAGAACAGAAACACACTGTCACATACAATTTAATGACTCCATGACATGATCGTAAAAAGTAAAGCAACAAATAGACCAGATAACTTACCAGTTAGAATCATGTATCTGCGTCAGTCAGTCTCCAGCCGGCAAGGCAGTCCAGACAGGAAGATCCTGTTAAAGGAATAATATACATTATGCATCCGCTTCCAGGACCCAGCTGGGTTTATACGATGAAGTGAGATATAATTAGGTGATAAACCCCACATAAAAGGATGAACCTCGCACAATTGGACACTCAAATGCTGATATAACACTAAGGTTCCATATTTTTGCATTTTTGATGAAGCTGGTAGATAGGAAATAACTGTTTAAATATGTATTTTTCTGTGTTTAAAGTAACAACCAATTTAAATAAAAGATATGCCTTGTGATTTGTGATTGGTTGTTTGTAAACTATACCACTAATATATTTGTGAATATATTTTCATGTTTCTTTAACCCTCCCAAGGCAATAATGACTTAAAAGATAAATATGTACATATTTCCAAAATTGTAGCCACACAGGGCAGAGGGATGTTTCTCAGTCACATATATTCAAATATTTTGAATATTTTAGCAACATTTTTAACTTTTCCAGTAACTGATTTTTATGGTTAAATTTGTAAGATTTCCTGGTCTCAGGCTATGAAGTTGCAGGATTCAACAAACTGAATGACCCTCCCCTCCCCCTCCACTCCTACAGTGGCCTCCAAGTCGCGTAACAGAAGAGGTCCCGCTCTTGACACTAATGAAAACAAATTGAATATTATAGTCAATTGCTAAATCCTATACACTAATGTTATAACAAGCTAGTTCCCCCCCTATTCCCACTCGTAAGTCTTAACAAAATACAGATAAAGTAGTTAGCAGTTACTTGATGTTTTACAGGCAATAAACACAATGCAAGATCTCTTAAGTCTTAAATGATATATGTTAAGTAATGACACTGCTAGAGATTTTTTTCATGGAAAAATTCCATTCATATTAAATCGCTGATATTTAACAGAAATCAATGCACACATCTCGACAAGAAAGTATTAACCGAGATGTTTTTGCTCAAATGTCAGTTTTGTATTTTCTCCCTGACCAGATTTGAACATTCATAAGGAGACCTACAGATGTCACAAGTGAAGAGAGGAATTTCTCTTGGCTCTGTCTCGGGCCTCACTCTGTCCTGACTTCAGCTATGTTATTTTGTTGAAGAAAAAATTCTGTTCCAGTATTGTTCTGCTAACAGTCACTTCTATTCACCTAGAAACCAAAGTGACAGCCATGAACCATGGACACTGAATGAATGCTCAGATTCTCATACCTATATTACACAGGAACAAAGCTCTCCATTCTTCTCTGGTAAAGGGCTTTGGAATGCACCATGTTAGTTACAGATGGAAACTTTGCTTAGAAAAGATACTTGCTTGTTATAATGTAAAATGAATTAAAGAATGAATCTAGCAATGTATTGGAGTATTAAAAACATATTTTGAAAAATTACTGAGAATAAAAACATAAATAAGCTTATTATTATGAATTATGCTGAAGGCTTATTTCCATTGTGGTCCTCAAGAATAAAACTTCACACACCACAAGATAAAGAACAAAACAACTACAAGCAAGCAAAGACAACACAATCATCATATAAATAGAAAGTAAATAGCATAGGTGGCAGAGAAGCTATGTTGTCACTCTCATGTTTTCTTGCTCACAAAAGTGAAAAACGAAACATTCACTTGTATTTTGGAACCATTCATTTAAGAGAATTTCAAACGTGCTCTCTGAAATAACTCAATTCAAATTTGTGGAGTGATTATGCAACTGTACTGCTGCACTGTAGAGAAATATAACTTTTGCCAAATGGGCTATTGAATCATATGTTTTAAAATATCAGATGATTCATTACTTTTAGTATGTTTTCAACAAATATGCAGGTGAGCAATATCTAAATGAAATGATCATTTTTTTTCTAAGTTTAACCAGATAAGCTTTTTTTAAATATTCAGGATCAAGATGAATAGACCTTATTGATTTATTTTGAGCTGTCCACACAGAGATGGTTGTGTAATCAATATGACTTTGAACTACAGTTACAGCTTATGTGTGAAGATGTGAGCGGTCCAGGAGGATAGCTGCACTGGCTAGAAGCTTAATTCTCCATTTTCACCTGGCATTCAAAATCATTTTGCATACAGATTGTAGCAAACTATGATTTTAACTATGATAGTCTCTCCAGTGTCGACATTGAAATTCAACTGCTGCTACAATACTGGTTTTGAACAGCTGCAGATACATGGTTGCTCCTCTGTGTATGTGGACTGACAATGCATTTACCCTGTTCAATGTGGTCACAATAAGGCCCTGCCCACCTCTACGATAGATTGGCCAATCAGATCACAATCCATCCTCAGTGGGGCATAGGTGTATTTGCACCTGTGGTCAAGCTCTATCAGACATCGATATGATCACCCTAAAAGCATTTCAATGTCAGTTGTAAGCAAGTTATAATATTTATCTTGGTGAGTGATTTTGAAGCCAGTCTATAATACAACCAAGATGGTCTTTAGCAATTATTTATAATGAACTCTCCAACTTGGACAACAAAGTTTGTTGCCGTTGCAAATTCTACTTTGGAACCAACAAGAATGGTCTCTTCTGCCCAAGGGTAGGGATAATGTTATTTTCTGATAGTTCCTCACCAAGAGTGTTCTTAGCAAATCTTTTATCTTTCTGCACAACTATTTAAAATAGTCTTCTTTTTTTTAAATAGGTTTGCATCAGGTAGCTGCTTTTAACACATTTATATATAATATATAAAAATCAAGACCCCAGTATACTACCTTGTGGAGTCCCGCATCCTGTGATCATTAACTCTGAGGTCTCATTTACATGAACCATTTTAGTATGATTTGATATTCATCTTTTACAGTATCATTCTAATGATTATCTTTGAGAGGGCACTTGTCTATAGCAAATTGGATTGAATTTGTTTTTTAGGGGAATGAAACTTTTTAGAAGACTTTGTTTTTAGCTCATCTGGAACACAACGTGACTAAATACACATATTCAGGAAGAGTGATCACTTCTGCAGCATCTCTAAACTAAGAAATCCCACCAGAGCTGAACTTGTGCCTTTAGTAGGTTTCAATCCACAATAGCCATTTTCATTAACTTCAGATAATGTCCAGACAGTGTAGATACCTTTGTGAGATATCACTAAAACAATTGGGAACATTTTCAAGAGTTTGCATCAAATCCTCCGGACAATATCCCAGTGTTCTTGCATGGGCTCATTCAAACATTATCCTGAGTTTTTAATAATGGCATGGAAAACTCCCGAGATAGTCCGGAGCGTCTGAATGAGACATTGGCGTTATCACATATAGCCTCTCCAGATAATTTCAGGAGATTATCTGGTGTTTGACGCATGTCTGAAAGCACTTGAGCTAAATTTAGAACAAAGATGTTAGAAACCTTGAAGATAATTAATGAGTTTGGCTTGATTCCCTTTTGTGTTACCTGGAAGCTGTGAATGTCTGTCAAACAGTTTTCAACAATTGTAGTAAAAGGTTTCTTATTGGATATGCAATGGAAAAACGTTTGATTATTGTTAAATAAACCCTACTTTTTATTCTTTCTAATTTATTAATCAAGTCATTCATATCACCCTCAGTATTTCAAAAGAAAAGTGGCAGTTCATACTATCATCACTATATCATCTTTACAAATAGGTTTATACATATTATATATTGTATTAATATGAGTTCAATTTTCACACCAGCTTGCTTTCAGGTTTATTTCCTGTCAGCTATAGGTCTTTTATTACATCAGAAATATAGAAATGTCCAAGAAGGAAAGCACAGGTTTGATTAATGCAGTAATAACGGTTAAATTCCATTTAGCCTCTCCTTAGTTCTTAAGCTTTTTTCCTAGCCCCGTGAAACCTTGTGTGAATAATGGCCATGACTTGTGGTCATTAGCTAAAATAACTTTACAGCGCATATATATATATATTCATATCGCGGTATGCACGCTAATGAACAAGAAACTCCAAAATTAAGTTTGAGGTCATTTTGAAGTGGTGTTACCAATTACTTAGAGAGGAAGTTTTGTTTTTTCAACTGTAAAATGTCTCACTGGATTTAGATTTTAATCACAATTCTTCACAACAGATCTGTGTCAAGATATTTGTTGTTGATCAATCCTGTATTAGTCACCTTTTAAATCGTACTTCCGCCAGCTACTACAGAGGAACGGGAGGTTGATGACTCAGTGACATTGTGACAGTGAGCGTGCAGAAAACCAAGACCATGAAATTAAAGCAGCTAAATGGAATTCAGACATCGTTTATTTTATTATTTACACCAGTGCTTTTCCTACTGTGACAAGTCGATGTCATCTGTGACAAAATATGCATATTTGCTTAGTGGGATGGTTTACTAAGACACAGCATTAATGTTATAACATATACAGGTACCTGTGCTTGTATATTTAGGTGGCTTCAGGGTTTCCAATTTAAAAATCATTATTATTTGTCCAATGGCAAATGGGATTAAAATTAATAGGTTTAGTTTAACCTAGCATAATGTTTACAGGTTAGACATTTGGATGCCTTGAAAATTCAATATTTTTCAAATACTAATACAATGATAAATGAAACTAGATTAGAATGTTGTGTCTGTAAGTCGTTCTCATCATTATCTGGTAATTGGGTTTGTTACAGTACAATATTCACAATCAGTCATAATTTCAACTTTTGACAAAACAAAAGTATCAGAAGTTCTAGACTGTGATCAAGCCCCTTCATACTTTAGAAACAATTACTGGAAAATATTTATTTAGAAAATACTTAAATTTTTCCTCTTACTACTACCTTAGAACAAATAGGTTCCTTCTAAACTTTGTGGAGAAAGAAACCCTTATACAAAGCTATTCGTTAAATCTCAGTCTGCTTTGAGTCGGCTCAGAATAAATCCTCTTCAGTTCTGTAACTTAAAACTGGTTTGTATGACTTTAAAAGGCCTGGTCAGTGAGGGCTGAGATTCAGGTCCCTGTGCAATAAAGACTTTTCAGCTTTGCTCTACACAAACAGCCTGGTTTGCCCCTCTCCTTCCTATTCTTATTCTTCTTCTAAGACTACAGGAGAAGCTGCATCCCAAGCCTGATGCTGCCCTCCACAGGTAATAAACAGACATACCTACTCAATCATTGTTCAGTGGGTGCAAACTAGTTACATTTTACAGATTTTTTTGTGCAGTACTGTTTATATGTTACAAAAAATTTGGGATTTTAAGAACAATTCATGTTTGGGACTTACAATATTGGCAGCATGGGCACTTGCAGGAATAAACTTGTATCCTGCTTTCATGTTTGATGTCTCATGTGTAACCTTATTGGGATTAAGCCCATTGGAGGATGGATTATGTGCTTATTTTACACAGGACAGTGGAATTTATCATTATCTTTTTCTGTGAAACATAAGCTCTCTCTGCATCTGTTTATTTGATTCTGAAAGTGCAACACTCCTACTGTTAGATGTCACAGCCGATGACACATCTGCAAACCTTTGACAGCTCTGCTCCTCTTTATGGGAAATCAACATGTTTGAAAATGACGTGTAGGCTAATCAAGAGTCAGATGTGTGAGTTGACACTGAGGCCAAATCCACATTAAACTATGTTTCAGGAGTTTTAGAGTCCCTAAAACAAAGGGGTTTGTAAATGCTGCTGGCCTCATTTGAATCTTAAAACTCCGGGGCTCCATTTAAGTCTGAACGGGCAGATGTTTGGAAATGATAACGAAAACCACAACAGTTCGCTGATTGGGTCTCTTGGTCACGACGTAGCCTTTGCAGATTCATCAGGCTCCTATCACATGATCCCCTTCAGGTAGAAAGCAACCAGCAATAGCCTCAGCTACCAACAAGAACACAACACGGATAATCAACTACAAGCATCGCTCACACTGTGGCCCAGCGTATTGGAGGGGTGGAGGAATATACATTTTCAGGTGTGTATTGTCATGGATGGGGATTGAAACTGATACGCAGCCACATCACTTGTGTGGGTCGTGATCTTTTTATTTAAAAAGTTCCATAGAGCTTACGTTCCCCCAGAGACTCTGTCCTTAACCTTCTCCTCCTCTTTTACTCGCTAACACAAATACTCCAAACACACTGGGATATGTCAATATTAGCAATATTAATATTTTTTAGGTTGTGACGTTCTATAGCTTAAGTCAAACTATAGGAACAGACCTGCTAGTGATGAATTGAGTATTATAATGATATAGCAGGGCTACGTTGCACTTAACAATACTTCTCCGGCTCTCTTGCCTTGTCTACAGAAATAGAGGACACAGACAGAGAAAAGAAAATTAAAACAATGCCTGTGGTTTGAAGCTGCTCAGTTTAGTTCATTTATTAGGTCAATGATTACCCATACGTCATGACATGTCAAAGTTTCATTAATCACATCTTACAAATATGAGTCTTTATACAATGTCAGCAGGATTAAGAAAGAACCAAAATGGCTGTAGGCAAATTAAGTAGGAATTCCCTGCAGAAGAAGGTTAATTTTAATGATTTCTATTTGATAAGTGGAGGTCACTGCCAGTAAACCTGTGGCCACTGGAACCTGAGGTGTGCTCTCATCACTCTTTGTCAAAAAATTGTACAAGTGGATTAATTTAAATATTATTAAATGGATTTCTGTGACCTAAGAAGGATAGTCAATATGACAGAGAACACCTGAGGCACAGTACGCACGTACGCGCACACACACACACACACACACACACATACACACATACACACACACACACACACACACAGACACACACACACACACACACACACACACACACACACACACACACACACACACACACACACGCACACGATTAGAGAAACCTCTAATGACATGCATTATGTTTAGAGGGTTTTTTTGTTGTGTTAATGGTTAAAACCACATGGGAGCTTATTTCAGATACAATCCACAACGACCTACAGTTAAAAACAACCAGCCAAGTGTTTGGACAACTGCATAAGAACAACACCGGAGAATAAAAATGGAAACAAAGTACAAGTAAAACAAACAAATGAAGGATATTTAAGGCTCCATTATTCCTTTTGTTTAATTTGTTTTAAATGCAAATGCTTATTCCATTGAGACGGAATCCAGCTACAGGCTCAATATGAAGCGGAGAAAAACAGAGAAATGAAAAAAGTCCTGATGAAAATGAGTTTGAACTGCAGTCGGCTGTTTGATGCACTCACCCCAGGTCTCAGTGGTTTCAGTGGGATTCAGCTGCTCTGTGTGAGGAGGAATCTCACACTGGGATCAGCTGTTGGCACAGACACACGTTTCCTGGCTACTTGTGTTTTCTGTACAAAATGTGTTTCCCCTTCTACAACAATGTGCACAACTCAGTGTAACACAACCTTGTTTATGATGCACAGTCATACTGATAATCCACTTGATCCAGTTTTTTAGACAAACTCTACATCACTACAGTGAGATTTTAACCAAGAGCACCGCACCAGCTAACATTAACAAGCTAGCTTACGATGCTAACCTCAATAAATGAGAACCAAATGAGGCGGTTTAATATTTATTTTGATTAAATTAAGATTAAATAAGGTCAATTTACACATATTAACTTACCACACACCTGTCTTAGTAGAAGTCTGTTGAGGAAATGTGGAGGAAAGTAATGAACAAACCATACAGACATGTTGTCTCCTCAAGTAGCATCACAGGCAGTGGTTTGATCAGACAGCCTGAAAATCAACAGGTCCTATAGCCCTGACTGGAGCTACAGGTAAACACTAAGCATCGTGGGGTTCTCCAAAGTACACGTTCATGGTTAAAGTCAAGTTAGTTAGTTAGTTAGTTAGTTAGATGGGTAGTTAGTTGTTTAGTTAGTCAGTCAGTTAGTTAGTTCGTTTGTGTTATTAAGTACAGCAGAGTTTAATGTCTGAGAACCCTTTTATATATAAATTAACCTTGGTGAAATATGAATATGAATATAAATATTTAGTTAGTTAGTTGGTTAGTTAGTTAGTTAGTTAGTTCGTTGTTTGTGTGTTTGCTACCAACTACAGCAGATTTTCATGTCAGAGCACCTTCTATTTAGAGTTACCTTGGTGGAATATGAATTAGTGTGTATGAGTTAGTTAGTAAGTTAGTTAGTTAGCTAGCTAGCTAGCTAGCTAGCTAGCTAGTTAGTTAGTTTGTTAGTTCGTTAGTTCGTTAGTTAGTTTGTTAGTTAGTTCTTTAGTTAGTTAGTTAGTTAGTTAGTTAGTTAGTTAGTTAGATAGTTAGATAGTTAGATAGATAGATAGATAGATAGATAGATAGATAGATAGATAGATAGTTAGTTAGTAAGTTAGTTAGTTAGTAGCTTGATGAAACATTTTAACCACCCCAAATTTGAAGCTTTTATTGAACTAACCCTTTTCAGTTGTAAACACTAACAGCATCGTCTCCCGATCATTGTTTAAAAAGATGATAATGAATACATGTCGGCCTGGCAGCTATCACAACCGGCATCAGTCATAGAGACAAGTTCTTCATGGCTGCTGCCAATATCAAGTTTACTGTCACATGCATTTGTCAAACTGTTGATGTAGTGAAAGGTTCTTTGAGGACAACCTCATAAATACCTTTAACACTGCTTATTCCATCGCCCTGCCAAACAGCCGGAGGGCTCTAAATAAAGCACGATATGCCAAGTGAGCTGGCAGGAAGAACAATGCTCTCAGTGAGTTCCCCAGTGATCGGAGCCACGGGACGGGGGAGGGAGGGCAAATTAAGAAGAAAACTGTGGACTGAGAGGACTTTAGGTAATGATTTATGGCCCTGGGATTCAGTGAATGTTTCTTCATATATTTAATGCATTAGCCCTCGTCTTCATTGACTGGGAGCCAAGACGTTCCTTTTTTTTGCTGATTGTGACTTTGCCTGAATGGGAAACTGACGACTGAACTGAGCTGAATGCTGTTCACAGGAGAACTCGCTGCTCCTGCGTCGTTTCCTCCACTCCGTCCTCATGGCTTCATCTCTTATTGGCTGCTCCTGAAGGAAAGTCTTCAATAGCACTTAAGAGTTACCTCATCAATGGCATAATCAAGAACTTATTACAAAGGATTAACCAGAGGCAGGAATGCCTTTTACTGCAAATATAAAAACCACACAGTAAAAACAAAGAAACACTATCATTACACAAAATATGCAAACGCTGCCACTATTTGAAGTTGTTTTATAGATGCTTTTTCCACAGAATCACTGATAATAGTCTTTAGGGAACATAAAGTACACTCATAAGTTTTACTAACTGTTTTTATGAATATTGAATCTCCAGCCAACCTTTCCTCACAACTGGTTTTAGCTGTATATCACGAGAGCCACTCTCATCAAACACCTCATTTGCTGAGCTATTTTTAAACAGCTCTCTCGTGGCTGCTGGATAGAATGTGCTATGTCAGCCTCCTAGCTGTCTCTCCCTGATTTAGGCTTGTTGGTATTAAACAGTCTGAGTATTTACTGTAGATGAAATTAAATTATGAAATATTGTTAAACTCAACACTGGTGATGCATTGATCTCTGTAAATTGCATGTCAACTATCCCACTAAATTCCCCTGTGGCCATCTTGTGATGTCACTGATTCATCCCGTTGCAGAGCAAACATATTCTGTGTCCTCTCCGCATGTACTGGTTGAATGAAGATCATGAACTCAGCGCCACAATGTGTGTTTGGAGGGGGCCTGATGCCACTTCTGGCTTTTTCACAGAATGCTCCAAGAGGCGCTGGGTCGTGATTAGAGAGAACAAGAGGGGTGGTCAAGTACGAGGTGACCTCGCTGCCTCTTTTCCCTTGTCCTCCAAGTGGAAGTCATCTAGACAAGAAAAAACAAACACAGTTTTATTTCCCTCCGACAGCTTGCGATCTGGGTCTGCTGTCACTTCCTGAATCTAGGCTGAAAACGGGGGGGCAGAGTGTCTAACATCAGGGCCCCAAGGCTCTGGAATGAACTGCCAGTGGAAAGCTGTCTGAGACAGTATCTTCTTTTAAATCTCCGCTGAACAAGTATGTTTTTCAGACGGCACATTTCTGAATTTACTTGGGGTGCCAGGCTATTTTGGTCTTTTATTTCTGTCATTGTTGTTTACGTTCTTCCATCTGCATTTTAAACATTTGTTTTCTTGTTGAGCAGTACTTTGTACTGTGTGTTGAAAAGTCCCCCTAGATAAAGCCGATCTCAGCAGTTTGGTGGCGGCTGCTGGGCTGCCACTAATGAGGCAGTCAGTCAGCCACTTCACCTTTTGTTTGTCGGCTGATGGAAGTCTTGTTTGACCCAGCTGCATCTCCATGGAAGTGGCACCTTGAGAGGGCCCCCCCCAGCCCCACACTCACCTCAGTGGCCCTCTCCCACCAAGTTTTCTCATCACATCCCGGTGTGTGGCAGGAGCTGCTGGGAAACACCAGCCTCCTGGCACAGGGCCAACATGGCATTCTTCTCCCCGAACAACTTTTATCTGACCATAAAACACGGCCCAACAAGGGAGGACTCCCAGAAAGCACCATTAAGTGTTAAGTGAACGGGCAGCAATTGGAAATCCCTTTCTTACCATCAGCTATTCTCCAACCTGATTATAAAGAGCTGCTTGTTAATTGATATTCAGTTCAAGGGGGATTAACGACCAACAGGAACAAAGATGTTAAATATGTGTTCAGAATGGCTGTGTGAAGAATGCCCTCCGCTGCTCCCTATTCATGCAACGGCTGGCAACGTGAACTCGGAGCACTCGGTGCAGAGAGGCTTTTCTCTCAATCAGCCACTGCAGCTGCAAAGGCCCAGCTTCCATCACAACTTGTACATTTCTAGAGTACAAATTCTTTGACATTCACAAAATGCTGGCTCAAGTGATCACAGAATCCCTTTGAAGGGGAGAAAGAACTGAGCAAGATTCACCAACTGCAAAGTTGAGATCCTCTTTTGGTTACTCCTGTGGTCGCTTCAGCTGCTTCTCTGACTGTCACTGTGATGGGAGCACAGTGAGATCCATGATTACCTGGTGGAAACAGTGATTATCTTTCAAACCCTGAGCACATTTGCCAGCACACAGGACAAAAGGCAATATATGAACTTACAAACTAAAATATAGTTTTCCTTAAGAAAATAGAAACTAACACTGAAGCTTTGTCTGAGTGTTAGGATGACACAACAACCATCTTTGGAACTGATTTTATTAAAACCTGGTGGAAGGATAGGATAAGGGCCTGAAAATAACACATTCACTTTTGGGCTAGATCGAGACAAAGTTCTAGACAATCAAATAATTTGTTCATACATTTTCATGAATTTAATAATTTATTGATTGTTATACAAAATACATGTGTGTGCAATTTAGAGCATTTTAATGAATTTAAATGTAGTTCCAAAACTGTAAAAATTTGCCTTGGTGAAGTTATGTGCTCTAATGTTTAAATATGACTAGTGATGATCAGAAATAAAAAAGGTGTACATTGTAAAATAAAAAATAATTATCTTTTTACATTTGTAAAGTAGTGAGAGCTCAACAGGTGACAGATGCAGAGGTGTCAGTTGTGACAGGATTGTCCTATATTTAATCTCCCCTACCTGTTAGCACTATCATTATTTTGTGTGTTGATTTGAATACTGCTCTCATCTTCAGGTGATCAAAATGTCATTATAAAACAAATTTTATTAAAAATCAACATCAACACAATTATCACATTATCTGGTTGTATGTAAAACACGGTTTTCATGAGTTATCAGCTTTATATAACCTATATATTCATCTTTTTGTCGGACAATGATACACAAGCTCAAAATACAATGAGATACAATTCCAGGTTCAGAGGCATCTACACTGAGGAGACTTCAGACCTATCGAGGATAAGCGATGAGGAGTGGTGAGGAGGAGGGAGGAGGAAGATCCTGAGTACGAGGTAAAGAGATGCTGAGGTTCCAGGTAATGGACAGCCTTGAAGGGAAGAGGGAGAATCTTCTAATCGATATAAGGTTTGACAGGGAGCTGACTATCTGTTGGAGCACAGGGGTGATGAGTTCTCTGGAGGAGGGTCTGGTGATGATCCAGTGAGCTGCGTTCTGGACCAGTTGAAGTTTATGGAGAAGCTTGAGTGGAAAACTAGAAAGGACTGAGTTACAACAATGGATACAGCCGCGCATTTACACAGATAATCTGGATTTGAGGCATAAATTCAAGGTTCTAATTCCTTTTCTAAATACACTGACAAGATTCCTCCCTTACAAATATAAAATAATCATCCAGTACGTTCCATGATGGTACGCATGTGGGAAGTCAGTGCAGATGGTCCATAGTTAGAGATGTGGTGAGATCTTTCCTGCTTTCCTGATGGGTACTACAGGATAACTGCTGCTTTCCAGCTTTGTGGAAAAGTTCCTTCCTGCCAAACCTTGTTGTGGAAATGTAATATGGCCTCTACATGCTACATGAGACATATGGCTCAGTGTGGTACAGATCTGTTCCTGGAGCAGTTAGTCCTGATGTGCACACAGCCCGTTTCATTTCCTTTCGTGTGAAGGGAGTATTAATTGCATCACCCCTCTCTCCCTCTCTCTCTGAACTATTATGTATTTGCTTGACTTGTTTTTCTTTTTATTCCTCTTATCTCCTTTCCTGACATATTTCCAGACCATTGACCCTGACCCAGAGCCTCGGCAAACATATCCAAGTTATTTTCCAGTCCTGGCTCCCCGACTCCTGTCTTATTCCCGCCATCTTCTTTATCATTCCCCACATGTTGTCTCTATGGTGTCACAACATGTCGTCTCATACTTCTCTTTAGCTTTGGGTTGGTCAAATCACTGCTTGCATTCTCTTATAACGTGGGAAGTGTTGGAAATTCAGATAAAACAAAAAATGTAAAAGCCCTATCATGTTTGTTTTTTTATTACCTGACATAATTACCTGCATTTATCATTTTTCCACTGAACGAACTTCTGCCTTTTCTAACCAGATCCTGCAGGAGGCAGCCTTATCAGAAGATATGCAGTTGTAGGTTACTTGGACACATACATGTGCAATCCATCCATCCATACATTCATTATCTATACCTCTTATCGTTTGAGGGTCACAGAGACAAACAACCATTCAGAAACTTCAACTAATTTAACCCCTATCTGCATGGGAAATATGTGGCCTCCACTTCCGAGCCCCGATCACAGCGTAGGAAAGACAACATACACCTGTGTGTCCTGTGGGATTCTGGGAACTCAGTGGCTTTGTGGGAAGACACCACACCGTCACATTGTCACAGAAACTGCTCTCGTTCTGTGTTTACCGTAAAATGTAGAAATGTCAGACTTAATGAGAACCCACTGAGCGGTATTGACCGCCGCGCTTTACATCTACCAGTGTTTGTCTACTTGTTCCAATAATTACTATGCTCATTGAATATACAGTGCCTTGCATAAGTATTCACCCCCTTTGGACTTTTCTACATTTTGTCATGGTATAACCATAGATTAAAATTTATTTCATCGTGAGTTTATGTAATGGACCAACACAAAATAGTGCATCATTTGGAAGTGGGGGGAAATATTACATGGATTTCACAATTATTTACAAATAAAAATCTGAAAAGTGTTGAGTGCATATGTATTCACCCCCTTTACTGTGAAACCCCTAACAAAGCTCTGGTGCGACCAATTGCATTCACAAGTCACATTTGCAAGTCACATAATTAGTAAATAGGGTCCACCTGTCTGCAATTTAATCTCAGTATAAATACACCTGTTCTGTGACGGACTCAGAGTTTGTTGGAGATCATTACTGAACAAACAGCATCATGAAGACCAAGGAGCTCACCAAACAGGTCAGGGATAAAGTTGTGGAGAAATATGAAGCAGGGTTAGGTTATAAAAAAATATCCAGAGCTTTGAACATCTCTCTGAGCACCATAAAATCCATCATAAGAAAATGGAAAGAATATGGCACAACCGCAAACCTACCAAGAGGAGGCCGTCCACCCAAACTGAAGAGTCGGACAAGGAGAATATTAATCAGAGAAGCAACCAGGAGGCCCATGGTTACTCTGGAGGAGTTGCAGAGATCCACAGCTGAGGTGGGAGAATCTGTCCACAGGACAACTATTAGTCGTCTACTCCACAAATCTGGCCTTTATGGAAGAGTGGCAAGAAGAAAGCCATTGTTGAAAGGGATCCATAAAAAATCCCGTTTGGAGTTTGCCAGAAGCCATGTGGGAGACACAGCAAACATGTGGAAGAAGGTGCTCTGGTCAGATGAGACCAAAATTGAACTTTTTGGCCTCAATGCAAAACGCTATGTGTGGCGAAAACCCAACACTGCCCATCACCCTGAGCACACCATCCCAACAGTGAAACATGGTGGTGGTAGCATCATGCTGTGGGGATGCTTCTCTTCAGCAGGTACAGGGAAACTGGTCAGAATAGAGGGAAAGATGGATGGAGCCAAATACAGGGAAATCCTTGAAGAAAATCTGATGCAGTCTGCAAAAGACTTGAGACTGGGGCGGAGGTTCATCTTCCAGCAGGACAATGACCCTAAACATACAGCCAGAGCTACAAAGGAATGGTTTGGATTAAAGAATGTTAATGTCTTAAAATGGCCCAGTCAAAGCCCAGACCTCAATCCAATAGAGAATCTATGGCAAGACTTGAAGATTGCGGTTCACAGACGGTCTCCATCCAATCTGACTGAGCTTCATCTTTTTTGCCAAGAAGAATGGACAAACCTTTCCATCTCTAGATGTGCAAAGCTGGTAGAGACATACCCCAAAAGACTTGCAGCTGTAATTGCAGCGAAAGGGGGTTCTACCAAGTATTGACACAGGGGGGTGAATACTTATGCACCCAACAGATGTCAACTTTTTTGTTCTCATTATTGTTTGTGTCACAATAAAATTTATTTTGCACCTCCAAAGTACTATGCATGTTTTGTTGATCAAACGGGAAAAAGTTTATTTAAGTCTATTTGAATTCCAGTTAGTAACAGTACATAATGGGAAAAAGTCCAAGGGGGGTGAATACTTATGCAAGGTACTGTATAATTAGAAGGACTTGGCAAGGCTGTTTATATTGTTTTAGCCCCCCGCCACAAAAAAAGGAAGGTCATGAATGGGGTCTGTGGGGTTTAAATTTGGATGCTGTTGGGAAACCAGCACAAACCACCAATTAAGCCTGTCCATCAGTATCATGGACTGTATAAACTGCCACTGCTTCTGCTCTGTAATCATCCCAGAACTTGGCCCCACGCCCCACTTCAAGTCAATGGAAATAATGAGTCAAATTAGGGGATACCGCTGCCAATAATTATAGTGAGTGTCCCGTAAATATTTGCAGCTCAACAAAGTCTGCGTATATGGGTCTAACAGAAGGCCAACTCCAAGGGGGTTACACACACACACACACACACACACACTCACACACTCACACACTCACACACTCACACACTCACACACTCACACACTCACACACTCTCACACTCTCACACTCACACTCACACTCACACTCACACAGTTCACTACTGGGGATGTTACACAGGCTTGAGTTGATTAACCTTACCCTCACCATGACTACTGTTCCCAGCTTTTGTCCCCAATTAACTGGTGTTAAGTGTAATATCTGCCCCCGAAGGTAGTCTATGAGATTCCTGCCTCGGTATTTTAAAAACAAGGGTAAAACAAGGACAAGACACAGTCTCTCTTACTGTAAATCTCCAAGTCATATTCCTTCATAAGCAGAGATGAAGTGGATTATTGATCTCCACACTGTTAGCAGCAGGGACAGAGAGTGGAGACGCACTGACAGCGAAGGATCTGTACGAGGAACAGTCACAAATTGTGTCTGCCCTTTGAGAAAATAAAACTAATTTGAGAGAAAGTCAACAGTGGCCTATAAATAGAGTGACTTGGATAATAAAAATAACATTGAAACAATTGTGTTGTTGTGTTGTTACCCTGCTGAGTGGACAAAGCGCTGTGTAAAAAGAATGAAGACAAGATGGGCTGGAGTAAAAGTTTCCCTTTTTGGTTTTGCAGAGGTATGACAAGCTGAGCTGATGGAGACAAGCTGAGGCGGGGGTTTGAGGCTGGAGCTTTTCACACAGTGAATGGAAATGTACGACAACCTGAATGTGCATTAGGGCTACTCACAACTTCTCTGCAAACAATCAGACCCTTTGTATAAAAACTGTAATTAGAAAAAACTACTTCAGTTGCATGTTGTCAATGACGAAATGTGAGTGAGCGGCGCAAATAGTAAGATCAGCTTTTTAATGTGGGATGTCAGGATGAATCTGCTTTGTTTATATTACCAGTACACTTAGATATTTAGTTATAGAGATAGTTCATCCAAAAATGAAATTTCACTCATTATCTTCTCACCACTATGCTGGTTGTGGGGGTGAACTATTCCTTTAAGATTCAGCGGGGGGAAGTAACTACTCAAATACTTTACTCTTTAATCTGAATTTTAATCTTCTTTTTGGGACATACAGTTGCAATCAGAAATATTCAACCCCCCAAAGATTTTAAGGATTTATCAATTAAAGTTGACAGAATCTTGCTCTTTGAGCAAGATTCTGCTTCGGATGACTTCTTTATGAGTTGAGTGATACAGAAAATCAACACGGAAAATGCATGATGTAGTATTTGTGTGTAGCAGTATATTTTGTTAAGATAGCCATGTCACAATTATTCAACCCCTATATAATATTGTTGTTTTTAAAGCTGTCTGACAGTTATTTTGACCTAAAGTTGAGTTGAAACATTATTAAGCCTTTGGGAACTCTATACTGAAGGCTGGTACAAGTGCTTCAGTGGCAACTATAAGACGTGCACTGAATAAAAAAGGACTTCATGGCCGGCTTCAAGACACACTCAGCTCTTGACCACAAGGGACATCAAAAGTCGACTAGAATATGCCAGGAGGAATTTGGATAAGACTACTGAGTTTTGGGTGACAGTTCTATGGACTGATGAAACCAAACTGGAACTGTTTGGATGTATGGACCAGCGGTATGTCTGGCGTGTGAAAGGCCAGGCCTAGGACCAGAAGAATACCATCCCCACAGTCCAGCATGGAGGTTGGTCAAAGATGATGTTGGGCTGTTTTTCTGCAGCAGGAACTAGCAATCTTTATTGTGTACATGGCATCATGGATTCACAGAAATACCAGTCCATTTTAAAGAGGAACGTGATGCCTTCTGTTGACAAATTAAACCTTGGTGATCATTGGACTTTCCAGCAAGACAATGATCCAAAGCAAAACCTCCAAGTCCACCAAAGCTTGGTTGAGAAAAAAATCCTGGAACGTCCTGGAATGGCATTCACAGTCACCAGATTCAAATTTGATTAAAAATCTTTGGTGGGATTTAAAGAAGGCAGTTGCAGCATGGAAGCCATCAAACATCACTGATCTAGAGGCTTTTGCACTTGAAAAATTGGCAAAGATTCCAATTGAGAGGTGTAAGAAGCTTGTCCGCACTTACCGAAAAAATTTTTTAGAAGTTATAAAAGCTAGAGGATGCGCCACAAAGTACTGAAGCTGGGGGGTTGAATAATACTGCACATGCACATGTGTTGAAAGAGTTACATTTTTCATTTGAACTTCCAAGTTAAGTCAACTTCTGTTGTCAAAATAACTAAAATACGTATCAATAAATATCCTTTGTTGTTTGATGAGGTTTTTTTGTCATTTATTGTCATTATCTGTCATCAACATCACTATAATGTCTATTGAGGTGAGGGGGTTGAATATTTCTGATTGCAACTGTAAGTCATATTTACCTCCATGGTTTCACCCGTGTTGTTTGTTTGCTTGTTTGTTGGTAAACAACTATTGGACGGATAACCAGAAAACTTTGTGGAAGGATTTGGATTGCGTCAGGGAAGAGCCTATTAAAGTTTGGTGGTGATCCAGATTAGAGGGCGCACCCAGGATTTCTTTGTTCACTTTCATAAACATTACATGAAAATATTTTTTTTAATATTTATATTTAAAAAACCAGGCACATTTAGAGAACTCATATCTGTGCGTGTGTGAAATTTGGTGCAGTTTGATAGAAGGGGCCTGTTGGGCCTTAGTGGATGAAATTGCTCTGCTACGTCCTGTCTATTCTCCTTTATGATTCAGAGAGAAAAGCTGTATTTTTTATTCCAATAAAACTTTAGTTGTGTGTTACTTTGCTGAATAATTCGACATTAGGGAAACTACAAGCTGATCTTAATATGACACTTTGCACTTGATTAAATCAGTGGTTTCCAATGCTTTTTGGCTTCTGACCACTTTCAAAAACACAATGTGACTTTCCAGATGTCTGCGAGTTGTTAGCAGGTCCAACAAATGGTGATTTCCCTTTAAATTCTCACATGGTTCCATTTAAATCAGCATTCATGTGTCTAAAGAAGTAAAATTATCCATTTTTGAATGTTAGAAATACCCTAAAAATGAAATCAGGTTTTTGTAAGAAAACTTTAGTTTTTGTCTTTCTTCACTTATTAGTCATCTCACTACCCTGAGATTTATCTTGTGGCCCACCCCCAAACACAAATAAACTACCCAACTGTATATGAACTATGTAGCTCCACATCCACCAAGTTTTACCTCATCTAGAGATATATCATATATTACTATATTTTTTTTACAAAGCTGTATTTTTATGACAGGATCTGAAAACCAACACGGTTGAGATGGGAACATTTTAACATAAAAAAGCTTGAGCTCATGCACAGGAACAAATCAAAGATACCAGTATGCACCAGGGTTGACAGTCTAAGTGTTTCAAGAGCTGAAAATGTGGCTCGCTGATTTAAGGAGACCAGAGCAGAGAAGCTGCCAGCCGACAGCCCAGTGGTTCAGAGAGACGTGAAGGATCGTACAAGGATCGCAAATTGTCAGCAGAAGTTCACCCCGAGCCAATGACAGACACGGTGTAAATGCTACAGACCATCAGACACCGTGTCCGTAATGCTGCTGTCAGCTTGAAGTTATTCCGGTGTGTGCACAAAGTTTGGGTTGTTATCCGACCTTCGAAACTCAGATCTGTGTCTGCCTTCATTCAACAGAGACCCAGCATCAACATCATGTGGTCCAAGTCTTATGTTCCAGCAGCACAGACATCTTCTTGCGTAAGCTCCAGGGTCCGTGTGTATGAAAGTAAACAACTTATGGTGTGGTGTGATTATTAATTGTGTGTATCTCCAGAGGATGACCTCTTGGATCTGATCTGGTTAAAGTCATGGTCAAGAGACATATGGTCCAAAAGACACTTTTCCAGCATCCTAGAGACAATATGAAGCTTATATTGATCAGAAAACAATTCCCCATCAAATAATGCGTACAGTTCAAATATGGCCCTTTCAGGTATCTCTGCATCATAAAGGAATAGACACTACCTAAAGACTTATACATTAATTTATGATCATATGGTTGGAACAATGTTCTACTGTTAATTTTTCATGACTTCATTATTAAATTGCAAAATTACAATAGAAGCATTAACTTAAAAGGGAAATAAATGTGTGTATCATCCCTCCAATAGATTCCTGTTTACAAAGTGGCTGTTCAAAGTCTTTAAAAAGTTGTATTGCCTAAATATTTATAAATTTCCCACTTTTTCTGAAGATTTTTAACTGTACTTGCAAACTCTTCAGATGGCAGCTTGTTATTGAATGTCTTTCTGGATTATTTTCAGGCTTTTCAGCGTTGATTTCTTCAACTTTGAGTAAAAAAAAAAAAAAAGAAGCTTAATCATAATAATGAAGAAAGCCTCAGCTCAAATATAATCATCTAGTGAATTAACAAACATGTACAGAGTAAGTGATGTGTGCACCTGAACAAGAGTGTAAAAATCGCTGATCAAGATACTGCATTAGATTAGAATACTGGTTACACTGCTGTTTAAATTTGGAGAAACACTCATATTTTCAGTATTCAATTAGATAAGGTAACGTTCATGTGACCGTCTGCCTGGTGCTGGCAGCAATGTTTTGAAAAGGCATTTTCTATCTTCATCACATGGATTGATTGAAGTGATCCATGTTCCAGGAAATGAATTTCCCTGCAGGAAATTAGACCAACATTTATTATTAAAAAAGAGCAATTGCAAAGCAGCTAGAGAGGAAGCTTTTCTATATTGTTATTATTGGCCAAAATGCTTGTAATCTTTGGATTTTGCATTGTTAATGAAATTCTAATAAACTTCACAATGGCAGCTAAATGATCACAGTGAATAATGGAGGTTTGAGACCGACAGCTAATGTCAATGTGACACTGAACCTAGTCTCTCATCCCTTTCTGTAAGTTGCTCTGTTATTCAGCTTAATGTCTCATATCAAAGACTTTGATCAGTGCAGTGTTGAATGTCAGAGTCCGTTATTATCGAACAAGTGAAAAAACAGCAAGGCAAAGCATTTTTTATTTGGCCTAAAGGGGCCATAAATAAAACTTTATTCTCTCAATTTATTAACAAGCCACAGAAGGTCCGTGGCCGTCTACCACAGCACTTAAAACATCTCACTCTGCTGCAGTCCATCAAGACATGAGACCGATTTGAGATCCTGCGAGCCGCTGACAGAACTGGAGGCTCTCTTCCTAACTTCCTTAGAAAAATAAAACAAAACATGGTAATACTGTACCAAACTGGAGGCCGAGCAGCAGGGTGATCCTCTCCACGCAGAGGAGGGGGCTTTAGAAAGGGCTATGAACGTGGCTGGAGAAGCTTGAATCAAACAGCAACAACAACAGTAATAAACTATGAAAAACTCTCAAACTCATGTTTTTTAACAAACCTGAAGCGGAGTGTGCTTTCAACCACTGCAGGCTGGCAGTCCCAGTTATTCGTCCCAGTTATTCTCCCCATCCCTCCCCCCCCCTATCAACTTCTCCTCTCATATTTACTTATCACCTCCCAACAGTCTCTTCCTGCTTCTTTCCGCCGTTGTGTTTTGCTTAGAAATAAAAATGAAATCATATTTATTGTGATAAAACCTATAGCAGCAAAAGAGAAACGGAGGAGTAACAGCTAGAAGCAAGTGACCCCTTGATTTATAAAGGAAGGCATGGGTTAAGAGAGGTCCATGGATTTCTGCCCTGGGTCGGGCCTGTGAAAAAGGGAGGGGTGTCTGGCCGCCCCTCTGAGCTCATCTGCCCTCGCTGGGGATCCTTCTGACGGCAGCCACGATGCGGCTGAACCGTTCACACAGCTCCAGAGTGGAGTAGGAGGGCAGCTTGGGCGGGTCGTGGAAGCTTTTGATCTCCGTGGAGCAGTCCAGTAACTTGGGGAGGAAGTCGGTGAGCTTCTCCTGGAGGTTGGCTGCCAGCAGGGGGAGGACAGATGGAAAGAAAGGGGATGATTAACTGTATGAACATTGGAGCACAACGTAGTGAAAATGGAACACAGAGAACACAGGGGAAATATTTAACGTGATATCGCAAGCAGTTTGAAAGTCTGTTCCAGGACAGGATCAGACTGACCCTCTGGTGAATTGGTGTCTGGGTGATAATATTGTGATTTCCCTGAACAAAGGCCAGGAACTCTGAGAACATGCTCTCTGTGGACTGATACTGGAAAGCACTGATAAAAGCTGAGTCCTTTCCAGTCTTTTTTTTTTTCTACCAACACATTCTTTTGAGGAGCATTTTGAATATCTCCTTGTGGATTTTGAGCAGGTAAAGTTACTCTCCTGGCTTTGTTATACCCTTCAAAACATATTTGCCTACTTACAAGCTTTTCATATCAAACAAGAAAGATATTAAAATGGCGTTGAGCAGGGTTGTTGCTGTAATCTGCTGAGACATGGGTCAAATGAAATTCAATTTAGATTTATTGCTAATTCTATAGATTATTATAATTATTTAATACGTTATTGGGAAATTCTGTGGATGCTCTGACCATTAATGAAATTATCATCTATCTGCATCTTTTCTGAACCGTCCAGACTAAGATGCAGCCCCGGCCCCCCCAATTGTTTCAGTTTTAGCTGCTCTAACACTGTGGAATAGTGGGATACCAGATATGTCTGTAGCAGAGCTGATGTGTTTTCAAATTAAAACATAGTAATGTGGTTGTAGCCTTATTAATTAATCATCTATGAATATTCAAATTGGCCACAGCACCATGTCCACTCAGCTGAACGGCCTGTCTCCCAATGAGCCACACATAGCTTCTGATCAGAGGTTTGTGATGCAGAAATAATAGAGAAACCTCACTGCACAAGTTGATGCTATGGTGTGTTAGTGT
This sequence comes from Pleuronectes platessa, assembly GCF_947347685.1. Lineage (NCBI taxonomy): Eukaryota > Metazoa > Chordata > Actinopteri > Pleuronectiformes > Pleuronectidae > Pleuronectes > Pleuronectes platessa. Next base: position 21,295,741 of record NC_070640.1, on the reverse strand, counting down.
GTGTGTGTGTGTGTGTGTGTGTGTGTGTGTGTGTGTGTGTGGGGGGGGGGGGGGGGGGTTGTGAAACCCTGACTGCAGTTCCCAGGTGGAAATAAGAAGCCATGGTATTGTCGGCTTATTTCAAAACCATGTGGACAAGTCGACAAGGTTCAACACCTGATTTTCATTCGACGGGTCTTTACACATCTGCTGGAAGAGGCAGATATTGCTGTTAAGCTCTACAGCTGTCTAATGTTTTAAAATAAAGACTCATTTCTTCAGGTTCCTCGATGCTGCACAACCTAGAAGCACAGTGCAGTGGCATGATTATCGTGATCTTTGGCAGGGGCAATGAGGAATGTACCAGTAACCTAAGACTTCACTCTCCAGAAATATCTGCCTCCTAAGGAACTCACATTCCATCTCTTGGCCCAGGTAAGAGCACCAGCGGTTCCTCATGTCCTCCACCGCCAGCAGGTCTCTCTCCGTGTCGTCGACCAGCAGCAGAGGGATACAGGACACCACCAGCTCGTTCATGATTCCTAAGCCCGTGGTCACCTCGGGTTCTTCTCCGGATTCAAACATGGCGGCCGCTTGTTCGTTTAATTTCTATGGAAGGAAGATACTGTTGATTAGATGTTTTAAAGAGTCAAAGTTTAATCAGTAACATGTATCAATTTTTGTAATTTCCTTTAAAATTATATTATTGATTACATTTAAGGGATAATCACATTCAAAGATTCGCAGATACAGCTCCCATAGTCTAAGAGCTATGGGGAGAGTAAACAGGAAGCATCAGTGCATTAACATAGGTTTTCAACTTAATTCTAGTCTTTTGTGCCTGTACTTGTTTACATATTGACAAAGTGGAAACATCGAAACTCTGCCTAATTAACTGTTGGCAGCTCTGAGAAGGAGTGTAAATTTTGATGAAAACTGCCACAAATCACGCTTGGAGGATTTTTACACAACCTTAATTGGTTCTGTTTGCTGTATCACAGCCACTGCTACTGCTAAGACTGCTGACCAAGTTGATAAGCAGAGCCAAAAACCAGCGAGCCAAAAAAAGCAAGACTAACTTCCTGTTGTGTACAGAACACCAGCATGCACCTGTTCCTTTCATCTCATGCAGTATATTTGCCTCACGTCTCCCCTGTATCCCTGGAAGGGGAATGTGTCTCACAGTTTGATAACCTGAGATGGAGACGTGAGCCAAGGTCATGTGGCCCTCACAGCTTTCAGACAAAGGCAATGAGGATGACTAAGTCTTCATTTCTTTAAGGGTTTCGGCCAAGAACCCACTTTGCAGACTTTTGTATATTTGTGTTATCTTGTGTAAATGTTTTTATTCCAAACAATATTCTTTGTTGTTATTTTTTATCTAAGTCATTTATGTCTCAATGCTTGTTTTGTTCTTGAGTCAAGTTTTCCATTAGCTCTAATAGATAAATTCTCAACAGCTTAAGTACTAACAGTAATCCTACTGGCAGCACGAATATGAAGAGTGTCCTACAGCCACTGGAGCGTAAGTGGGTCCTGACGTTTTTACATGTGGATACAAGCTTTTCTTCCTCTTCTTGGCCAGAGCCACCTTGCTGTCACAGACAAACTCCCTGACCTCCTCTCTCGGAGGAAACGACCCGTTTTTCTGAAAGCCCGTTTGGAATCGAGAGTGAGATGCTGGATTTGCAAAACATCCAAGTACATTAGCTGTGTCAATGTTAGCAGTGTTTTCAATTAAAACAAGAGCCGTAGGTAAACAGCTGAGCAGACGGAACCAGAAGTTCTGGCCAGAGATCTGAGATGGCCGATCAAGCAGAGTAGAGCTGAGGTTTGAGGTTAGCTGAGGACACGCTTGTGTCTCATGGTAATGTGTTTACACTCGCAGGCCCTCCTGCTTCCTATTCCCACTCCAGTGATTACATTATGAGCACAATGCTGGTGTAAGGTTACTGAGTGCAGCAGCGAGGGGGCTGCTAAAGATCAGTACGAGGCTGATCAGACCAAAATACCCTCAGCTCTAACCAATAATACCAGAGCACAGCCTGGAGCTCGGCGGGAGTAAAATGAAAAGGGGGCTCACATCGCAACGCTGAAAGGATTTTCATCTGCCAGAATCAGATGAAAAATCTTCAGTGGAATCTTTTGTGGGCAGCAAGCAAACGAAAGCAATATCTCAGCGAAAGCTATTTGATTATAGTAGCACGACTCAGGATTGAAGTAGAAATGTCTGGCTATGTTAGTTTTGCTGGGTCACTGGGACAGAGGAAGTGTGATACAGAGGAAAGGGAGTGACAAAGAGGCGACGATCACAGGGAAGAGCCGCGGGACATAAAGGTTTCCGTCCACAGCAGACCCTCTTTGTGATCACTTTGTTTGATCAAAGAAAACGGAAGAAATATGACATCCACTCACGACAATAGAGATCAGACTTGTTGCTTGGAATAAACCACTGTGTTGAGAACTCACCAGCAAACACTCTCGACGGTAATAACTCAGCAGCTCCTCGTCATGACCTCGATACAGCCCTTTGGACAAAAGCTCCTTGTTGTACTGATACGAGTAAATCAGATACATCAGAGCCTCCACGTAACTGGGAAGGAAATAAAGTGGATGAACAGATGTTATGTTCACATAAATGAATATCAAAGTTGCACGAAGAACTTAGAGAGCAAACCATTTACAGAGGAAATAAACCCAATGACCCCACTGCACAACTACAAAGCTTGGAGCTGCGCAGACAGCCAACTGCTGCCCCCTGTAGGAGACATTCAGCACCCACTGGCTTATGCAGATCGGATCAGAGTAAATGTACGAGTTACAGCTCAAAGATGATAGTTGGAGGCAGGGTTTGATTTAGTTTTTTCCCGTGTAAGATTGTAAGAGGAGCTCAAAAAAGGTGTCAACATACTTTCTCTTCTGAAAGAGCTCCAAGCCAGTAATCATGAAGACACTCGTCTCGCGGAAGTTGCTGTAGTCCTGATGCCACATCTGTTGTAGACAAAAAAATTAATAAAAGCATGTTCCTTGAAATTCAATGACACAAATACTGGCAATATTTAACTATTGTCTGTGTCGCTGGAAAAGCCATACTGACAAAGTGTGATAATACTGTAAAGGCAGTGTACTGCTTTAGATGAAGAAAGAGCAGTGCTGACCTCGTATTCGTCCATGTTGACCTCCTCCGGCTTAATAAGGTCCAGTTTGGCACGTGCCACATTCATAATGCTCTTACATCTGTGGGAGGAGGACACAAGGAGATGGTGAGTCATCGTGATATACTTAGGAGATGAAACGGTCCGCCCTGCCCCTAGGCCTGAACGTGGCCTAATGAATCACTCTTTAGAGCTGAGAGGAGAAGTGAAACGCTCCTCCGGAGGCTCCTATTGAGGCCACATGGACACATAAATCTAATTATCTCGCTCCAAATAGAGGAGAAGGGAGGAATCAATTTTTCACTCATGAATATGGATTGAGGCCAACAAGCGTAGTAGAAAAGTTTGGAGAATTAGTAAGGAGCGTTACACATTCTAGTGACATGAGCATCACAATATGACTGGGGAGGGAATCTTGATATTTCCCAGCAGTATTAAAGAGATCATTAGTGGACATGTGTGTCTTAGGATTTGTGCTGGAACAAAAGACCGAGCAAGACTCATCAGAAAGCAGTGTCCGGATGAGACACTATCACTGACGACGCTGCAGTAACGTCAGTAAAGGTCTCTGCTACCCTCTGCTGGTCATTTTTAGAAGTTGACATTGTAAAAATAAAGTCTAAAAAGTGACAAAGTGTAGGGCAACCAGTTGAAAAGCACAGAATATACATATGAGATTTTTTTGTAAAAACAAGGTTGTGTCATAGTGTAAGAGAGTCTGAGCTACCTCTCATCAAATGCCAGGTTCCTGTCAGCAAACTGTGTGAGCAGAGTCCTCTCTAGGATTTTCTTGGGGGCCTGGTTTTGGATGAAGTAGACGATGACGTGCTGAAGTCGGTAGTCGTTCTCAAGTGATGTGTCCTCTTGGGCGAATCTCAGAAGACGAGCATACTCCAGCTTTATGGCCTGAGCAGAGTGACAAAGTAGTGACGGTTCATGGTTACATCTCTGAGGTTTAGGAGGTCTGATCATGGACACTTATTTACCTGCTCTTCAGTCAAGACCTTTATGATAAACTAAATTCACCTTTTCTTTCCTACTCAGCTACTTTATAAAAAGTACAGCGCACTTTTTATACTCATGGTTGTGCAAAACATAACAACTTCAGGGGCTAAGTTATGCTAAACAAAATCTGCTCCCAAGCAACCCAAATAAATACACAACTATCTGAAGGGTTCTGTATATACTGGGCAAAATTTTTGGCAACAGAACATAGACACAAACAAACTATCTTCTCTGTTTGGGGTAAAAAAGTCGACAGCTCAACAGGAGTAAGATGCCAACACAAAGAAAAGCAGATGCGTCTAGAATGGTACATGAAGATAAAATATGTCAAATATTTTGGTTGGACACACATAAACCTATTGATGTATATATTCAATCTAATTATAAGAAGACAGGTCTTCCTCAGATGTTTGTATAAACCTCGACTACTACCCTTTTTGCGTCTCTATACGTTGTCCCATCGAACAAGTTCTTTGCAGAAAGTTCAAAACACTAGGATTTTTTTAATCTTAAAGCTACCGACTGTATTTGGCTGATTTAAATACTCCAAAATGGCACCGGGAAACATAAGCAGTTTAGAGTTGAGCACAATATTACAGTTACATTTCCACTTGGATCTTCTGACTCAAGAATTGGAAAAAACAATCACCTCTGAACATAAGCCAAGGTAATTATACTACTGTGCTTATAAGTATTTATAAGTATTTATCTAGCGCACTAGGAGAAAGTAAACAAGAGAACATCAAAGAAGTTGAACGACATAAAGGGGAAGGCAGGTGAAGGTGGAGATGAAATGAGGGACGGTGGAGGAGAGATGGTGTGTACCTTAAAAAAGGCTGCCTCAGGCCCATTCTTTTCATGTATGCAGCCGGATTTGCCAATGGCCATTATTATACCCTGCATGTTGGGGGTCAGCATCGCCTGCCCAGAGAGCAGGAACCATGTTAAACAAAACAATGGGTCCTTGGGACGAACCGAGCAAGGCCAATGTCTAAGTTACGTGCTCTAAGGCATTACAGTAAAGCATACCATATTCAGGGCATGCAAGGCATCACTCAGCAGTCCATGCATTTGTTAGAATGACAACTGTGAGAGACAGAGACGGCCGGTTCAATGGCAAGATGCACAATCCTCACAAGGATAATGTGAGAAAACCACAGCACAGCATGACAGCTGTGTGTGACCCATAACTAGAAGTTCAGGGACATGAGAGAACAGGCTGGAAAACTCACTAACTACAGCAATTGTCTGTTCAGAACATCGGCCCTGTTCACACCTGGCATTAACAACCATCCACATGTGATCCGATCACAAATGGCCAGCTCTAAGTAGGTCAATTCACACGTGGTACTAGAATGTGTCTCCTGCGACCACTTATGATCAGAGGACTAACATAGCCATAAGCGTGTGTGTGTGTGTGTCAGTGTGAGAGGGAGACAGAGAGAAGGGCTGAGTAAATCAATGCACTGTGCACATCAGTGTTGGGCGATCTTCACCTCAGTCAGATCATCCTATCGTCTTTCAATCGCCAATACTCGATATCGCTAGATGTGGCTGTGCGCAACAAAGCAACAAAATATCTAAGAGCAGAATCTAAGCACAAGCAGTAGCTAAGAGTGCAAGCAAAGGGTTTTGAGTGAAAGGATTTCAAAATCTTAACTTCAAATCAGTAAATCCAGCTCTCTAACTTAAAGACCACACTCTTGAATAAATAGTTGGGGGAAAAACTTATACATTCACGTTTGAACTTAAAGCTGCCCACTTGTGAACGGATCCCCAGAGACACAAGTCTGAACACTGTCATACTGATCTTCAAATATTGACAAGGCCAATTTCAAAAATCTGTGCATAATGTAATAAACATCTCATTACCTTTTGTCTACAGGTAATGGTTTGATATCAAATTAAAACAGTTTATTCATAACTTGCCATGACACTATGTTCTTGGCTTTTTTAATTTAACTGTGACTCATGTGAAGAAACAGTTCCTGAGATTTCTACCAAAGGTCAACTAGCCTTTGTGCCAAGATGCAGACTGGCTCGAGAAGAGACTTTTCACACAAGGGTAGAACAGAACTCTCAAGAAAGAGGTCAGTCTGGTTGCACAGTATTTTCAACCTTGAGCCAATCAGGAAATCAGTCCACGTAAAGTGTCAGATTTTCTCAGGTGTGAAAAATCTTGAGTAGAGCCATGTGAATGTATCAAAAAGGCACAGGCGTCTCAGCACATTGCACAAAATACGGCGAAGAGACGTATCTGTGCAAGAACTACCTCGTCATCATACCCCCCCTCTTCTGAGTCAATGACAAAGGTCCCCACATTGGGAATGGCCACCTCAACGGTACGCTGGCCTGGGAACTCATCCTCCATGACCAGGTCAGGAGGAGGGGTAGAGGGGTTGCTCACCTGGACCTCAGGCTGAGGGGAAGTGGGAGGGGGAACAGACTGTAGAGAGAATGGGAAAGATGAAACAGGAAGGATAGAGAAGTGATGCAAAGGCAAGGAACATCAGACAGAGAGGGAAAACTGAGATATTGGCAAAACAGTACTGAATCAATAAACTAATTTATTCACTAAAAAATTCAATGTGGTTTACTGACTGACTTAAGCTTAGGTTATGTTCGCCAATCCTGTACTTGTGGACGGAGCAGAGTAGAAATTATATAATTTTCGATAAACTTCAACTTTTTGCATGTGGGGCCAAATCACTGCAGCTCCAGTACGAGTATGAAGTATATCCATTTATGGTCTCCCTCTTGAAAGAGAGCTTGACAGATAAAATAAAATAACCCTCCTTGTTCAGTATCAAAGGTAACACTTCTGGAAATGATGGTGGAAACTTGAATAAGCACAAAAGAGGGATTAAAGGATAAATTCACGTCCTCCAAGCTTAAACTTCTATATGTGTAAGGAAATATTTGTTTTGTTCCTCCTCTCCCTTCCTATCCAATTTAAAGGCCAACAAGATGTTAAAATGGGACATAAAATCCACTGCTCAAATGAATATGTTTAACCTGCATTATATTTGTTTTGCTCACCTGGGGTCAGTGGAAATACACTAAACACAACATAGACATATTTTCACCTTTGATGATGATATGATGGAATTTAACTATCATTCATTATCATCAGGCTTTTAGCTCTAGTTCCGTCTCCACCAGATCTTAAAAAATGTAATGGACTTCTTGGCTGTTAACTTCTCTGCTGGTAAGGCCGTATGTGAATTTTTCCGTCCGCTTATAAAGTTGCCAGTGAAGAAAACCCAATAGGCTGAAAGACCCGATTAAGGTCCATAGTGCTATAAGTCCATCGAAGATTCTCAGTGAACTGTCCCTACCATCATGTCACTACACGCGACACCTTTCACATTCAAATTAAACTTAAAAATAAAATTTTAAAGAAAAATGACACCCCACCCATGATTAACTCAAGGTGTAAATAATGAAAAAGGATGAAATAAAATCATACAAAATCCTGACTAATATTTAACTGAAGACAATTGCACATGATGGGTAGCAACGACTTGGTGTGAGAGAGGTGCACGGTGTCTTCATATTTTACATACAGCATTTAACAATGCTTCGGGGCTTCTCTCCTCTTGCTCCGCAGCAGCTCTGGAGATGGCTCTCTCTGTGTCCTCCTGCAGGTGTTTGGAGTCGTCTGTGGGTGACGGCTGCTCCATGTACTCTGGCTCCTGCTGGGCCACTGTGGGAGGACAACCGCACCATCAGAGCAATGCAGCAATAAACAGCTCTTCCCATTTCAACTCTTTTCTTTTAACACAAACAATCATTTTGTCTGTCATCCACACAAATGTCACAACAGCTAAGTGCACGTTGTAAGTCTTTCTGCATTAGCGTGAGCGGGGCACCATCGGCATTGTGCCGAGTAGAAAATTAATGAATTTTCATTGTTTTGACCTGTCTCTTTACTTCATTAATTATTATTATTTGTAGTAGTGGATTAAAGTATTACAAATGTCTATTGAATTAATTTGTCGCACTGTAGTTTCTCGTTTGCATCTTCTCGATTATAAAACTGACCACTACTTAAAACCAAGTATTGATTCTCAGTGATGTATTCTGATCAGTATCCTGAGGGTCATGACTGACCTGTGTTGTCTGGGGGGCTTGACTCAGTACTCATGGGCTGAGGGGAGGAGGAAGTGGTGGAGTTGCTGGTCGCTGCGGAGGCAGCTGCGGCGGCAGTGGCGGCCGCAGCGACCAGCGCCAGCTTCTCCTGCTGGGCCTTGCGGGCCTGCAGGGTGTTCCACTCCTGAACCTCCTTGTCAAACAGCTCATTGTCCTCCTTCACATAGTGCTTCAGGTCTGGAGGCAGTTTGTCCAAACCACTGAGTAGCTGTCCCGTCTCCTTATCAAACTCCTCTGCAAAGACAACAGAGAGAGACAATACATTTAGAAACTGCTGCAAAACATGGAATCAAACTATTTCATTATCATTCCCTCTCAATAAACTGAAGATTTTTTTTTTTTAAGATTTAGTCTTTTTCATTTTCAGCACCCAATTGTCCTACAGAGGAACAACTCAAACTCATTGGAATCAGCTCTACTTACTGAATTGATGCAGAATAAAACAAGAAGCTCAGAGGTAAGGCATTTTTAGGTGTGAAAATATTTGAACTCCAGTGAGGAAGGTCACAGAATAACTATTAGAAAACAAACGAGAGGATAAAATGTAATGTTTTAAAGTAAACGATCATTGAACTCTTGGCTATGTTGTTGAGTTTAAACTTCATTTGCAGCTTTTTAGCAGAATCACTACATCTTTGACAGCCGTCCTACCAATATCCATACAAAACTCAACTTTTAGCCTGTATATATTAATATTTGCGCAAATTTAGAGCTAACTTCCTGTTAGCCTGACTACCTTGAATGTAGAGATTAAGCTACTGGAGGTCAAAAAGTCAAGAGTTACACTCAACAGACGTACTATAAATCTCCTTCATAAGTACATACAGTATGACGGTAGCGCTCACACCACAAGATACTCATAAATGCTACAAACAGCTAATCATAAGTGCACAGGTACCTTCTATGAGAAAGGGCTTCTTGTCGTTGATATACATGAGACAGTATGCACTGGCGTTGCGGTAGCCTCCAAACGAGTCTCTGACCAGCTCCTCCCAGGACGACTTAGTGACTGAGATGTCATTGTACTTCATCCAGCAGCGCTGATGTGGATCGTAGATATAAGCCCAGTAGTGGCCTGCATTGGCCTGGCCTTCATGAACCAGCACTGCATGAAGCCGGTATGGCACCTGTAATAGCACAATAGGTTTAATACGCTGATTTATAAATGAAGCACTTGATATGGCTTTTTGCTTCACAATTACGACTGATTACAGAAAACTGGGGCTCACCTGCATCATAGATTTGTCAGAGTACATAAGCTCTATGGTTCGGTGGATTCTGTTTATGCTGCCCTGCAGATCTGGTGAGAAAAGAATCGTATACAATCTATTTGTAAGTACCAATCTCAAGTTTATCAGAAAGTGATGGACAAGTAAATCGTGCTGAAGGAATCACAACAGAGGAAACATTAAGGGCTGCAATCGGAAGGCAGGTACACCTACCACGGGTGTCATTTTCCACTTCGCTTCTCCAACGATGCAAGCAGCCCTCAAGCACCCTCAGCTCCTCCTCTGAGATGTGCCGCGGGGCAGGGTGCATTGGCAGGTCAGGAGGAAGTCGGGACTGTGTAAAGGGTTTATGAATGGGTACTCTCTGTTGCTGGGCTGCAGTAGAAGCTGTGGTGGGACCTGAAGCAGAGCCTGAGCTCTCTGGGGGGGGCAGGGACTCCTGCTCGGCTGTGCTGCAGGTTAAAAAACAAGGTTTAAAAATAAAATCAAAATACATACAGACATTGGGTCTGGGCCTATGGTATGACAACAAAAAATTGTTAACTTACAAAAATGAATATGATCATTGTTGAGGGGTGTCAAAGCTGTTTGATTTATAAATACTAGATAATGTGTGACGACACTGTTTGTTCCATTAAAATAAATGATATAAAATAAAGGCGTTTCCACTTCACATTTCAGAATAAGTACTTAAAAGAATCCAGTACCTAAAAAATACTGCCTGGTGTAAGAATCACATAGAAATGTACAATGTATGTTTTAAAACATGTTTTATTCATTAGTTTTCTTGTATTTTGAGATTTCTCTTCAGTACCAACAGAATCCGTGAGTGGCCTGCAATCTGTGATCGTCGTGCTGACTAAACCAGCGCCCAGGTCAATCATGTACCCATTTGCCTTACTGAGACATGGTTATGAAGCTAACTTCATGTCCAGTGATGCCGGTAACGCGCTACTTAGTAACGCGTTACTCTAATCTGACCGCTTTTTTCAGTAACGAGTAATCTAACGCGTTACTATTTCCAAACCAGTAATCAGATTAAAGTTACTTGTCCAAGTCACCTTGCGTTACTATTTCGGTATTTGTGGTTAACCCGCTGGGCACGTCCTGCGGCTGGGGGAGCAGTCGCCCCGTCGCCCTCCTCACCACGCCGCCGGAGGCTCGGTGTGCGGCACTCCTCGACGGTTTTTTAGGGGGGGAGGTGCTCGTCCGCGGTGCGGGGGCTATCCTTATAGTATGCCGCGGGGCGGTGTCCGTCGGCGCTGCGGAAGGCGGGGGACCGGTTGGAGGGGACCGGGTACGACGGTCGGCGACAGCGACTCTGGACGTGTGTCGGGCTCTTCTCGCGGATCACCTCAGCTACAGCGCCCGTTAGGGGAACCCTCCGTTCGCGCGCGGGGGGGGGGGGGGGGGGGGGGCCTCCGACGGTGTCTAATAAAGTTAGTGTTGGCCAAACCGGTTGTCATTTTTATGTTGAGGCGGCGGGGGTGTTGTCGGCAGCTGCTGAATGTAACTAATAAAGTAACTTGTAATCTAACTTAGTTACTTTTAACATCAAGTAACTTGTAATCTAACTTAGTTACTTTTAAAATCAAGTAACTTGTAAAGTAACTAAGTTACTTTTTCAAAGTAACTATGGCAACACTGTTCATGTCACATAGTTCCCTCTTTATTTCTATCACTGTATACCAATGACATAACTCTTTTGTGTGTGTTTTAGGCCCCTAGTACACGACTACTGTCTCTGCTCATGTTTTTTCAGTTGTCATCTGTTCAAGTCCAACAGCTGGATTTAAGACCTGTGCTGTTTAGCTGTACTTTTCACACTCGGATGACATTTGTGTCTATAAACAAAGCAACAGAGAGTTTAATAGTCAATTCAAATTGTGCACCCATTTATGAATAGGTGGCATTCATCAAGTTAAAACAAGCAATTTATGTTTGTGCAGTGAAGACTTTGCTCAATCTGATAGGATTACCAAAGGATTTTAATTATCTATTGGAACATTGCCACAGGCAAATGAAAAGAGGCAAAATTCAGGATGAGAACACAGAAATGTTCTTGCACAAGGCCCATATTCCCATGTTTTGCCTGAAAATATCAGACAGTAATGTTGGAAACTTACCTTGGTGGGGGCAGCTGTTGTCCTGCTGTGCCACCGGGAGGCACTGATGGGTCAATGTCCTCTACAGGGGAAGTGCACACAGGCTTACTGGAGGCAAACTCCATGGCGTACTGGAGGACATCTGCCAGAGGAAACCTCTTGGGGCCTGAGCCATAACTCAGATACCTGAGAAGGAATAGAGAGAAACAGCGAGTGTCACGGGATGGAAGCAAGTACAGGGAGAGAGAGAGAGATAAGAGAGGGGGGCATAATGAGCGCTGTCAGGGAGAATTTACTCTCCATGGCTCTTGTTGACTGTGGCTAAATTCAGAGGTGGACAAGTGGTACCTCTCCAGTCGCTGTTGGAGGAGCGTCAGATGCTCCTTAAGCCTCCTGATCTCCTCCCTCTTGATCCTGGTTATTTCCCTGTTCCTGTCCATGTACCTGACAACACAAATATCCCAACACAGGTTTCAGTCTTAAATAGATTTGAGATTGTCATTTACAGCTGAGGCAAAGATTTTCCATAATACAGTCAAGTGTTATTATTTCTGTCACCTGTCCAGGTAGAGCATCGAGGGGAACTCCAGCTTGTTGTGGATCTTCTCAGGTCTTCCTAGTGCTTGGTTGAATTCAAATCTTGACAGTTCAAAGGTCAACACGGGAGGGAGCTCTGTGAACCAGTGCTGGAAGAAAATGTTGATGCTGAGATAAACTCTCTTATGTTTGACTTTAGTGCATGCCAAAGATTTTCTGTCCTTGGTTGCAGTTAAATGATTATACTCCACTCTAATTGTCATTTGATTTATTTGGCAGGACAATGAAGAGGCTCTGCTCCGGCAAAAAAAACAGGGGGGACATGGAATAATGTGGGGAGGAGCCTGTGAGACTTACTACTGCAAAATTGTAAGTTAGATTTGTTTTTATCAAACTCTTTACTGCCATTAACCTCTGTCATTGTATTGAAATAGGTACCACCCCCTCTCAAACCTTTAGATTTTGCTGGTTGAAGTTCAATCATACTGAATTTTATATTAAGCAAAGGTCATTTCATGACAGGAAGCATATGTGTGTCATCATGATCCACTTAGACATGGAAGGTAATTGAATTTTGGCCTGATCAGATTTGAGGACATCAAAATTCCCCTGACCACTCTCCTGGAGGAAACCCTGTATGCCTGCATGATGTGAATCACTCCCTCTCACTCCTTGTGTCTAATGCCCCCCTCCCTCTCACTCCTTGTGTCTAATTCCCCCCCCCCCCCCCCCCCATACTCATGCCTGGTGCTTTTCCAGGGGGCTGGGTGCCATACCCATCTGTGTACTTGCCTGTTAATTAGCTACACCCAGCTGCTGAGGGACAGGGTAGGCAAGGTCGCAGCTAACCAGAGGTCAGCCTCAGAATAGCAAAGGTGTCACATAAGGGCAAGAAGGTCAAACCTTTGGAGAGGATCCACCACATAATCCCATATCATTTAACCTGATTTTCTTCTCTTTAGTGCTCATGATAGGTAGTGATTAACAATTGTTTGGAGAGGTCAGAAATACAGGCCTTATACTTGTAGTACATACAACAACTTTATTGTCATACTGCTAATACAGTATATGGCAAGTTTGGAATTTTGACCTTCTCCATGCCCCTTGGATGTAGGTAAAGCATTGCTTTAGCACTGACCTCTTGTCCAGACCGGGCAGAGTTCTCTGCCGAGTGCAGGGACTCGATCTCGCCCTCAATCATTGCAGCTTCAAGACACTCGTGAAGATCTTTGAAGCCGTTCACCTGCAGTGGGTACTGTCCAAACATCTCCGTGTTCTCGAATTTTTTACCTGTTGAAATACACACATACAATAGAGATGAACTGAGGAGATACGCGAGAACAAGGCCAGTGCACACCATGAGGCAGCTGTGGGTCACCTATTCAAAGCTGGGTTCTAACCATAGCTGCTTTCAGACATGCACTGAACTCCAGCTCTCTTGACAGCATCCAGAGATAGGCTGGAACGCAAATAACAGAGTCAGAGGCTTCCGACTTTCTCTGCGAATCCTTCTGCAAGGCCACTAGTGCAGACTCCCATTAGATACAACCGCAGGAGATTCTCCATGGGAATCACTGGGAGTGAGTGGGTGCATTGATTACATTTTTAACAGACATGAAACTGATAAAAAAAACTAAGAATACAGATATCTCCAGATGAAAACAAGGAGCCATAGATATAGAAAACTTCAACGAAGATGTCACCGAGATTCACAAGCTGTTGGTGATACAGACTAATGCTGGTGTCGATGTGCTGTAAACAAAAGCATGTGATCTTTCCTGCGGAATTCTTACGTTATGTCCCGCCTCCTGCCTGCGAGAACTTTCTGCAGATTTTTGTGGTTTTGTGAGTGTGCCTGACCTGAGACTCTATCCGCTTTTACTATGTGAAAGGCTTAAAGCTCAGACCCAATTGTGCAGACATTCTCCAGAGTTCATGTCCGAAAACGGCCCGTGACAGAGAAAGATACAGAGAATCACATGCATCATATCAGAGAGTTGGTTTAATAAAGGAATTACAGCCACTTCACTCTCGTTTGAAAACAATGTGATTTTCAGTTGCTCGGCAGTCACTTAATCACAACTACATAAATGGCCGCACGTAGCTCCCTGATAAGACCCCCCCCCCCCCCCTTTCCAAAAACAGAAAAAAGAGGAGAGGAGATGCTAGCGGACATGCAGATGAGGCATTAAGGTCATTTTATGAGCAGCAGAGTCCACTGGCTCAGCTTTTGGTGGCTCAGGGCCAGTATTGTCATGCATAATAAGCGCAATGTCAATCAGCCGTCAAGGTCTTCCACAATCAATGCAACCGCTCTCCTCTTTTGCATGGACCACATCTCATTAAGACAAGGTCACTCTTCATTACCAGGGGCAAGAACTGGCTTGCTTTCTGGCTGCTGTAATCAGAGCATCCAAACGCCTAATCTTGCTGTGATTGTTTTATTTTGTCTCTTTATTGGTTTTAATTTAACACCTCTTCTCACCTTCCAGGACGCCCACAGCAAGGAAGCGACCATAGAAAAGCTCCACCATGGGGTTCTTTGGTTTCTCGCCCTCCCTGACAACAGGAAAAAGGTGGTAAACACGAGGCATCTCAGATTCAGTCCTTACATGTGAGACTTACATGACACTCTGCTTGAGAATTCAGTATTTCACCAAGATAGATTGGTTTATGTCTTACTATATATCCATTCTTCCCCCACAGTGGTTACCTGTCTTCTTCAGCCTTCATCTGGAAGGCGTCCTCCAGCCAGTCCAGCAACTTGTGGGTGAACTCGCTCACATCCTGCTGTTGAGTAAAAGAACATACAAAGACATACTTATAACAAAACCAATCGCAGAACTGCCTTGTGGACATGGAGGTCAAATAGTTAAACTACAGGACTTGCAAGCAAGAAAGTCCAATCAGTCAAATCAATGCCACGTCTCTCAACTCCTAATATTCACAGAGCCTCAGCTACGAGATGAGTGGTCTTTGCAGAGGAGTTCACGAATGGTGAACTTCAAAGGGAACCTGAATACCCTAAGGCCACTCTCACATCAATGCCACACTGTAATTCAGGTCAATGCCTATATCCAACCTGAGTAATAATCAGAGGAGCGACATGACTGACGAGCACAGAGGCCAGAGGGGTGGCCTCAGTTAACCTCTGCAGCGACACTGGCTACATTCTTAGATTGTGTAAGAATGGAACAGTTTCGTACATCTGTCACGTGTGTTTCTACAGGAACTATTCACATTCCGTTAAGTGGCTTAGTGCAGGAATTTGCCAGTTTTCTAATTCATACCTCAAAGACAAATAGGGGGCAGCATTTTTTCATATATTTGGACTTTCCACTCCTCCGTAGTATTACGAAGCAGAGGGGGGCTAGCTGGTTAGCACGTTACTTTCAGTAGATATGTTACACAACACAGAGACGTCTTTAAAATATTGTTAGCATCACTATTTCATTACGTTCTGTTTTAAGTCTAGGTTAATATTTTGACTGTTTTCAATTTACATACTTGCATATTGCTGCTGCCTGACAGTAAAACTGCTAGATTGACTGAAATAACCATTCAAATGTCTTGATAAGTAGACAATTAATTTACAACTTTTCAAAACTACTGTGAGACATTTCTTTACATAACAGAAGACAATGACTCTATACCAATTAAACTGGTAAATTGATCAATAACACATATGGAACATCAGATAAGGAACAGTATGGCAGAGAGAGGCTTACCTGCTGTGACTCACTGGACTTAAAGGCGTCTTTGAGGATTTCCACAGCTCGTGACGGATCCACATATTTCCTCTTGGACCCCACCATGAGGGAGAAGAGGTGCCTCAGCTCCTGCATAAAGGGCAGGTTTCTGTGCTCCTGGTCAGAGGAACACAATCAAAAATTTAGAGAATCAAATCTGTGTTCCTCATCTCAGAAGGGGAGAGAAGGTATGCACCAATGTTTTACTGAAAACCAATATGTTATCTGATGCTTTCCAATTAGTTACGTTATTAATATTCAGTGATAGGCTTTTGTAGAGATAACACATAATCCCTAATATGATGATTGTTGAGGATAAGGATACATCATCAAACATGCATATGTAGTAAGGCTGACGATGTGCTGAAAAGTGTCACCACCTGTGTGTCTCAAGCCACAGCACGTGGATGCACTAATCTGACATTTTCACTCCTAATACTGATTCTAGTTCCTTGGGTGTAAGTATTGTCAAATGCAGAGAACGGATCATATTCCGATGTTTAATTAATAAGCTGTGTGCATCACTGTGTGAAAGACTGGTGTCATTCTTCTATGTGTGAGCAGTGATCCCCTTATACCGAGCTCCCTCCATGCTATGTTAGCGTTCTTTCTTATAAAATGTAGGGTGTACTGAAAATCTAGCAACATATTAAAAAAGTCATTGGGTGAATGATGTATGAGTAAACAACCTATTTGTCATCCTTTTCCCGTTTAAATATAATGCATTGTTGTCATTACAGAGACATGGTGAAGCCCGTAGACCAAACTGTAACTGCTAACAGATTTTTCTTTACAAATACACATTTTCCAAAAGTCTTGCAGTGTCCCCATGGCGGCAGTGCTATTCAGAGCTAACAAGTCTTGGCAGTGTATGGTAACAGCACACTTATTTTTGTGCAAGTGAGTCATGGATGGTTATGTAAAGATTAGAATCTAAGCTCTGGTCGTCTCATTCTGATAAAGTAAAAGGTCAGTGATTAGGACTGAGGGAACTAAGATGATGAAGAGACGACTGCCCCAAACCACACTTCCCAATTTGAGGCTTAGACCAGATTAGTGACGGGCTGCTAACCCTATGGTGAGCAACCCTGTAGAGAAAATATGGATGGAAAAAAAACATGCTGAGAGCTTCTCTGCCAATATACTGTAGCAGCGACTGTGATGAGACAAATTTGAACATCTCATATTTGAGAAAATCCAGGCTCAATCAAAACGTTCTGTGTCTGTGTGTTCATTTCTGTCCTGGTGTGGATATATCCAGGATATATCAAGAATTTCACACCAGCTGGCCCTTCTTGTTGCTTATACGCAGTGAGATAAGTCAACCATCAGGAACAGACACTAAGCTCCTGTGACCTTAGGGCATGATCAAACAGCTGCTGGACGAAGGCTCACAGCTATAAGGGTCAAACCCTCATAGCCAAAGCATTGCTAGCTGTGATAGGATATAAAAGGGAAGCTATGATATAAACAGCGTGAAGCTGCCCACAAATACACCTGAACTACAAAGCATTACGACTTAGTTTTGGATTGTTCATTGTGCTCTGTGAGGACAGGGGGGCGTCTTACCTTCTGGTTGCGAGGCAGGTCATGGACTCTGGCTGGTGGAGAGTAGTGGAGCACCAGCCTCTGGAACTCAAGCAGGTTGAACAAAGACTGCAAATTGAAATGAGAAAATAAATTATTTTTTATTTTTACACATAACAAAAACTATATAAAATATTCCACTTTTTACACCAGTAACAACTTGGCTCACTATATAAACCGTGATGCTTATTTTCTGCTACGTATGGGAAGGTAAACACACCTATTTGTATATCTTGTTATGAATACAGAAAGTTGTTTACTCGTGTTCTTGTAAGTGCAGCAGGGTCAGGTTCAAGCAGTGCCTTCCTCTCAAGGCTGGGGGTTACATTACACACAGCAGCCAGAAACCATGTGATGGTGTATCCAGTTTTCATCTGTGATAGTTCACCTAAGGTCACATTCGAACACTGATCCCACCGGTGGACGAGAAGCTTTATGACATAATTTCCAGTATTTTTTATCAAATAACATTTGGTTGACTCTTATCCACAACTACTTAGATTAAATCCCTCATGATCCCTGACTATGGATTGCTAAAGTCCAGTCGACTGTGTTGGAAGATGTGGAAATGCTCTTAAGAGAAAAATTTAATTTGAATTTAAAATGATTGAAGTGGATGCGTCCAGGATGAACAGGATGGCTGACAACAAGTGAGAGACCTTGTTACGGCAAGGAATGAAAGCTGATTGGAGGGAATAGACCTCACTGGGGCTGGCATGGGTTAGCTTCCCCTGCTTGCAGGATCCGATAAGAATTGGTATTTGGAGACACCCACTAATGGCTACGAAAGCCAATAATCTTATAGGAAGCTCCAGGTGTGTCCCTGTGGCTGAAGGAAATTACACCGGCAAAGGGCTTCAGAATACACCAAGAAAGACGAAGTGCTTGATTAAAAGAGAGCCGGGATCTTGCATTGCTCAGTACTTTCTAAGAAGCCAATCAAGTCACTCGAGCGAAGTCCAGCGACCACACTAAACCAAAAGTTTGCAGGACATCAGCCGCCCCTGTATCTGAGGAAGTAAACTCTAGCACAGAGGAAGTTGCAGAAGATGGTGTACAGCCCACTTAGCCAGGAAAACCAACAAGGTTGAAGAAACCTTTACAAACCAAACCAAAGGTTAACTGGCCTGGAGCTTCAGAAAAATCTAAATGGGAGGCCATCAATGCAGACCTAAGCAGTATCCTTGAAGAGATAAAAGGCACAGTTGAGACGAAGCTAGTCAGGATGGGTAAAATCATTTATGACTAAGGAGCGAAACATTTTAGAGTGACACATAGAAAACTGATAACACAAACAAGGGAAATCAAATCCAGAAGGCAGCTCGAAATAGAACGCTTGATACAAGAGAGGAGGCAGCTTAAGAAGCAGTAGAAGAAAGCCTCAGAGAGCAGAAGGAGGGAATAAACATACTCCAGGATAACATCAAAAGCCAGCTGACAACCTTGAGGTGAGCACAGAACAGCTCAGAAAAGAAAAAACCGAGCAAGATCTTCTTTCTTTAAAAACCCCTTCAAGCTTGTGAAATCTCTCTTCACCACAAATAAGGTAGGAAGCCTGAGGACCTCAAGCAGGACTTAGACGAGTACCTGGAAAAAACACTCTGATCCAAAGAGACATGATCCAATAGCAATTCTGACTCAAATTCTACCCATCGAGCAGCCGGAATCCAAAATGGATGTGAGCCCTCCAAAATGGAACGAAGTGCAGAACACAGTGAGCGGGCAAGAGTGTCATCAGCCCCAGGCCCATATAGGGTATATCAGAATGCTCCCGATGTTCTACGTTTATTGTGGAAATTAATGAGAGTGGCATGGTGAAGCAAATTATACCCAAAGCTTGGCACAGAGCTGGAGGAGTACTGATACCAAATGAGGAGGAATCCTCAAACATCAGCCAATTTCGGTGCCTGTAGTTTGGCCTGTTACAACAACTGATTTGGCCACTTACAGTATTCGGCGTTCCCCTCACAAGAGTTGAGAACATGGAGAGAACATCAGCTCCTATGTGAGAATGTGGTTAGTTCCACGATGTCAGAGAAACATTGGCCACAGCATCCTCAAGCTTAAGTCTTGTACAGAAGTTTAAATGGGCAAAAGGAGCACTTCAGCACGCTGACATTGTGGGCCACAATCAGCAGGAAAGAGGTGGTTTGGGCCTAGGTCAGAGTAGACCCCTGTGGAACAAGGAAAACTCCTTCAGAGTTTCAAAAATAGGTAGTACCTGAAATCTGGAGTCAGAAAGAGGCAACGAGATGTGCAAAGGCTGTCACTCACAGCGGCTTACGGCCACATATTATCACTACCACCCTGAGACCAGACCTGATACTTTGGTCCAACACCGTGTGCGTCGTCTACTTCATAGAATTGACAGTACTCAGCGAGGATGCTGTTAATGAAGCGAATGAGATGAAAAGGCTGCGGTATGCAGACATGGCATTTGAGGCAGAGCAACGTGCCTGGAAAGCAATAATTTGCCGTGTGGGGGCTGGCTGCAGAGGTTTCATTGCAACATCCACCATCAAGTCGCTCAAGATCTGGGGATCCAAGGACAAGTCCTGCGCCAGACCATAAAAGAAACATCACACACTGCAGAATGCTGCAGCCAATGGCTCTATGTCAGGATGAAAGATCCCAACTGAGCCCCAAGTTGCTTGGAACATGCACCCAGAGCTGAGTAACCTGCGGTGGGACTGCCTTAGAAGTGGTTGTTTTGTGATTAAAAGGCCGAAACACCTCATGAGGCTAAGGTACACAACTGAAGATATAGGTACCTGATAACATCAATTGGTGGTAGGCATTAATTAGTGTGGTAGAACATACAAGGGATATTCAGTGTTTAGTTTAAAAAGGCATAGAGGTAATGACGTCTGATACACATGACTCTCATCGTACTGCCATACAAGCCAGTAGCCAGTCAGATTTACCTTTAGCCTCTTGTGTACCCTCAAGTTCGGCCTGTATCATTGATTACACGGCCAAAACACTTTATGACACTAAGGTGAACAACTGAAGTTCTGTCCCTAACATCCTCTTGTGGCTGCTAACACCTGCTAACATCCACTGGTAGTTAGTAACTTAAATTGTGAAGAAGTCCTTCAAATGTAAAAGGGATATTCACCATCTTGTCCTTAATTCTAAAATGTCAAACAATGCCTTTGATTATATCAGCATGTGTGTGTGTGTGTGTGTGCCCACCTGAATGACAGCACTGAACCAGCAGGTATTGCCAACATTTTTCAGCCCCACAGGGCAGTTGTCTATCCTCTTCCTGTCATGTGGGTTGGGTGAATCACTCCATACTTCTGTGTGGGTGCGCTTCAGACTCGCCTTGTTCTCTGCTATGCTGGCCTCCAAAACTCTAAAAAGAGAGAGGGAGAGAGAGAGAGAAAAGGCATCAAGATGCATAAAAAAAAAATGTTTTTAGGCAATTAAAATGTTATTCCACGAAACAACACAAGACCCATCTCGGCAGGATTTCTCGCTTAGTTAACTTTTTGCATGTTTTTTCTTTATTTCACAGCAGGATGTGCCGTTTTTTTCATTTTTCGTGTTTCTGAGCCCCTTGTCACTTCCAAAGATGAAATATGAACACAAGTCATTTAACTTCTTTTATCTCAAGCTTCATCTTGTGCCTAAAAACAATCTGTTACAGTGCTTCTCACCTGATTGAAGATTGTGTTAAAAAATGTTTTCCAATATGCCTCAAAACTTTTTATTACTGCTTGTTGTTTAAAACATTTTACTTTTCTGTACGACAAATCATTGGACTATTAAGGAGGCATTATTCGATTTGAATTCACTATTACCCAGCACAAGCGTAAGCAGGATATATTTTCTTCACACCTTGGACAGAGATAGGCAGTGAGTGTGGACATTTGTCCATAGCTTGTACCTGTCTTTTTTAACACTTTGGCTTCACATTGAGTCCAGAATTTCTTGGTGTATTTGTTGTTAAGTAATAAATGTTGTAGAGCGAACCTGCTGATGGCCTGCTCCTCGTCAGTGATGCCCGTCTCCCTAAATGCACGGCTGGACTCCTCCAGGCTGAGGGCGATAGCCCTCTGCAGGTCATCTTTATCATCCCCAGTCAGGTCAATGACATCTGCACCAGCACCAGCACCAACAACACACACAGACACAGACTCACTTGAAAGACACATTCAAAATGCCTTTCACATTTAGTTTTTTCTTTGTCTTACTGTTACTTAAACCAAAATACAGATATTTTGTACAGACAGAGACTGATACATTTGTTTTTCTTTTAATCATTCCTGTGAGGTCTCTAGAACAGAAGTCTTCAACAGGGGGTCCGCGGAGGTACTGCAGGGGGATCGCGAAATCTTTGATTTATTAGACAATTTTTTTAATTTTTTATAAAAAAAAAATTTTTATAATTTTTTTCTAACCAATTTTTCCCCCACAAATTTAAATGTCTTTAAATACACATTTACATGCATCCGATATATTGTGAGATCGATATGACCCTCTGCCTGACAACCTCCATCCGTCCAAGATTAGATAAGTTGTGTGCTACCCATCAGGGTCCGACATCTCACTAATGTGAGCATATGTGTGCCATCCGCAGATGGCTTGAGGATTCACTGTCTATTCTACATGCATGTTTAAAATAAAACATGAATCTGTGAATTACTTTAATAGCTCAGTGTTGTATGCAAGATGTTTATAAATGGCAGTGGCATGGCCACCCTGTACCTTGCACATGTTTAAATTAAAAACATGAATAAATGAACCCTTGTAATATTTGATAAGCTTAGTATTGATTGCACAATAACAGGGTAGCTATGTTTATACAAGGCACAAGGTTTTTTCACAAAAAATAGTTTTTTGCATGTAAAAGTAAATTTTCTTGCTTTGAACTTAATCAACTGTTGTGTCAAAACAAATTGAATCAGGTAGAAAAACTTATATCATACATGTTGGTGAACTTCCAACATATAAAACCATGTGATTGATGCTAGCTGAAGATTAGCCTGAATTGCTAAGAGATGTTGTTTTTTCTAAAACGGTGGCTGTGGGGTAAAGTGGGACCAATGCTGTGGCCAAACACTTGAAACAACTAGCTGACCAGTTCCATGGCCTTGCTCCAGTTAAGTGCTGTGACCTGGCATTTGAATACGCAGAGAAAAACAATATCCCTATCTCTGCCAATTGGACAGAGAAACAATGTGCAGGTAAGCTAGGGTCTGCAAGAGATCACATGAATCATAATAATCATAAATGTGCTTAACTGACCAATCCCCACTATTCTGTTACTAGTCCTTTATTAGTGGTTGTCAATCTAGCTCTCGGGATTTTAACTATTACAACATGTGTTGTTATGGTAGTTTTAAAGTGGAAAATGTAAGTGGACCACTTTACCCCGTAGCTGGGGTAAAGTGGGACACATGACCACTTTTTTTAAAACAATCATATTTTCACTGCCCTTTGTCCCGAAGACATTCTGATCATTTCTATTGCTAGAAAACATCCTGAATTAATGGGAAATGTGTAAATTTTACTGATATATCATTTGAGCTCGCCTAGAGGGAAGCAAATGTAAAAAATGTCCCACATTACCCCACTCTCCCCTACTGTATATATATATATATATATATATATATATATATATATATATATATATATATATATATATAGTAGGGGGTCCCTGCTCCATCTCTTGCCCAGTTTGGGGGTCCTTGGCCTGAAAAACGTTGAAGACCCCTGCTCTAGAACATCTGGGCCTAGAGTTAAAGTGAGCTGCTCACTTGTGTCTGCCTGGCTGCCCACACTGATGTATCTGTCGCTGGCCACCTGGGATGTCTGGTAGTAGGTTGCCTCATCCTGCTGAGGGACCTTTGCATTCTTCTCCGTCAGAAAGGCTACAGCCTCGGCCAGGTCTCCGTTGCTCACCTGCGGCAAAAATTGGTTCAGGAAAATATAAGTTGGGTGTGAACACAGGGAAATTAACAACCAGAGCTGACTAGAACTTGAAAATGATTTCTGTTTGAGTTTGCGTGTACACAATATTAGTAAGTGTCAAATGGGATATTAGAGGTTGTAATGTGTGTGATGATGTACCTGCAGAGCCTGCTGAAGTAACTGAACGTCTGTGGTTCCTGTGATCTCCCTCAACTGGTTTAGTAGAGTCTGCTGATGCTATGGAAGCACAAGAGAAGAGAAGGACACAAGCAGTTCAGAGTAGAGCCTGATGGAGGAGCAGTAAGTACTTTAGAACAGGCTGAGGTTCTTAAATGCAAATTTTTTTTTTACTAAAGGTCTTAATTATTACTATAAAAACAGATTAATTATGAAAAATGTATCACCTCTATTTTAGATGATTACTAAATCATTCATCCAAACCTCCACAGGTTACAGTTTCTTTAACGTTAATGTCTTAAGAGTTTTTAAAAGAAGATGGCACATTTTAAAAATAAATCATAAATACATAAATAATCAAAAAATATTGCCAGGTTGATTGATTGTGAAAATTATTGTTATTGGCAACCATAGTGAGAATGGCCCCATTTGTATAGTCTTGATCAACTAAGATTAGGAGAGCATTTATTAGCTATTAGTATAAATAGTTATGACAAAGTCCTATTCTGTAGAATCAACATTCAACTGCATCTGGCTCAACATTATACAGAGGTAAAGGCTGAGAGAGGAAAAGGCTGAACATTGATACCTTACCCTCCAAATATACTGTTGATAAACTGTGTCAATTGCACTAAAATAACTGTTTATCAAAAAATACAGAATACAATGTCAAGTCACAGAGTTTGAAGTTGTGTTACATATCTAAATTCTTGAGGAACTGATATAGTATCAAATTAAAAGCTCTCTGTCAAATTGCATCTCTAGTGATGAGTTCACCGATGGGAACCTGGTGATGTCAACCCCAGCTGGACTGCATGGCCTCACCACACAAACACAATCTGCGATGCACAGCTTGAATAAATGCGGGAGTGCACTTAGTGTCAGCGTCCAAGGAAGGAGTCTTTAGTTGGAGTGAGAGGACCACAGAGTGTACAGTAGGTTTCACAGGTCCAGCAGAAAGGAGCGTCACACTAACAACACATTGGTTGGTTCAGGACTCGTTACTATTAATGCCGGTTCTTTTCATACACCAAAGACTGATTACACAACACACATCTATGGCTACGCTGGACTGCACCACAAACAATTTTAAACAATCTTAATGGGGTTGCTCGAGCTGCTACACAAAAGGCAATGAAAGCAACTAAGCCAGTCATGCCCAGGAGCATGGCATGTCATAAAGTAGCACCACCAGCAAACAAATAACGCAGGTTGTTTCATCCCCCACAAGTTTTGTGCCCGTCTCTTAAGCAGTGTATGCATTTGCTCTATGAATGAGGAAGGAAAGGTGAATACATCTGGACTGCACCTCAATAAAACATCAATATGCACTTCTCAAAGAAATGTGAAAAAGAGGAAGTAACAAACAACTCACTAATTGGTCAAAGTGTGACCTTGTACTGACACCACATTGCCACATGCATTTAACTTTAACAGTGGTAAATTGAATCCCAGTCATTACCTCCAACCACATTCTGCAGGGGTCCAGCACATTATTTGCTGTCAGACTTGCAAAATAACAGTGTAGTGATTTGGAAATTACACTCTTTATTCAACCACTAAAATGCCACCTGTCTGGCCAAAGGGAGATAATGAGCAGTCTGGTGCACGTCAGTAATGATACCGATACGATGATGCAAAAAAAGGAGTCAGAAGACAAGAGCATAGTTGTGCAAGTGCCCAACCCAATGCATTACAGCAGAACCCTGACTAAAAGTAAAGTGGTTTTCCTTTAAGTTGGGCAAAAATGTAATTTGGGTAGATATTATGCTCAGACAGAAGAATGTGAGCCGTTTGCCTGACACACCCAGGACTAGATATTCTGCACTACTGTCAGGGTTAAAATAAATCAAATTATACAGAGCACTCACCCATAGACCCAGAAAGTTGTGCCTTGGAAATAAATTAAAGTGTCTACTTGCAACGTGGCACAATATCAAACAAACTTCAAAAGTCACAAACTCGGCATTACAAATATTTAAGTACTTGAAGATGCCAGCTCAGAAAAAACAATTAAAGTCTCACATATGTTAATAAAAATAATGTGCTAATTACAAAATATTTATATAATGTTATTGTCATCACAGTAATAAACCATTAGAGCAAGCACATATTGCATTTAAAACTGAGCAGTGACAAGATCAGTCAAAGACATCAGCACAGCAGGACCCGTGTTGTAGTATCCTGATATGAAGCACTCGATTGAACCAGGCCCAGCAGGGAAGCTGTTGTGCACCTGGTTTGGGACCCGACTTCAATCCTACCATCAAGTACATGACTTTCTGTGAGTTGTCGACAACGGTGCTTTTCAAAAAGTCAGTGGAGAGAATGAAAAGAAAGTTCTCACCTGTCTTTGAGTAATAACACACCAAACTATTTGTCTGCAGTTTACACTAGGGCCGGAGATTATATATAATCAGGGAGGGGCGTGTCCTTAACAGTCAAAAAAAACAAATTGAAATAAAAGCATATTTGAAATTGAATTTAAAAAAAGAACTATAGACTATGTAGTGAGAGGATCACCAGTCAACATGTTGATGTTCTGACTCCATGAGTAGTTACTACATTATTACATGATTTCTCTGAGGTCTTGAGAAAGACCACAAACATTTCCAGACTCAGCATTAATTTTGAACTCAAGTATACACCTGTAAACCTTCAAGGTTCACAACAGCATCTAGCCTTACTAACCTGAGACTCAGTCGGTAAATAACTAGGAGGGAAACTGCAGAACATATTACTAAATGGCCTTATTTTTGAATTTCTGTTGTTCTTCAAACCTTTTTGAACATATATTTATAACAGTACATTACCTCTGAAGATTAAAACCTTTCCTAAAAAGACTGTAATTACAGAAAGTTTAGTTATGATGACTATTGCTCATGTTTGCAGTGTGGGGATCGTACCAAACTCTGTTACTAGGGAAATCAAAGCATTAGATCATATTTCATGCACTTGCCACGTTTCAACCACTGGAGGCAGGTAAACTTAAAGATGACAGTTGGTTTTGGTCAGAGACTGATGGATTTAGGTTTGCTGTCCAGGGGGATGGCAGGGTCAGTTCAGTGTGAGACAAATTACACCTGTGACGGATCCGGGCCAAGTCAACCACAAGAGCAG
The DNA here is from genome assembly GCF_947347685.1 of Pleuronectes platessa. Taxonomy (NCBI): domain Eukaryota; kingdom Metazoa; phylum Chordata; class Actinopteri; order Pleuronectiformes; family Pleuronectidae; genus Pleuronectes; species Pleuronectes platessa. Next base: position 21,269,027 of record NC_070640.1, on the reverse strand, counting down.
TCTCTCACTCTCACCCTCACTTCTCCATGAGACATGTCTGGCACGGCTGTTTGTCACACTGGTCATCAGCCATTAAGTGACAACTTGTGAATAACACCATCAGAGAATTCTCTGCATGGCACAGGGGACAACTTTGAGGCTGTACAGCAGTTTACAGTCAGGAGCCACTAAGACTTTTTACGTTTGTGCATGCCAAAGGGCTGCAAACAAAAATAATGCAGGATTAGGATTCCTGAACATAACCTCACTCCACCGTCTACAGGTCATTACATGAAGCCCTGCACCACACCCTGCACTCGTCAGGCACTCTGAAGATGGAGCATAACGCAATGCTGCATTGTCAAAAGAAATCCGACCTGAGCAGCTCTGCAGGCTGAATAATATGATGACCAGTTCCACCATCATCGCCAAATATCTAAAAGCACCACTTCTCTCGCCGATTAACATAATTGTGCTCCAGAAACTGAAAGATAACAGACAGATGGGTAAGAAAACTGATCACTATATCCCTGGTATTAAATGGAAATAATAATGTTAAAGTAATTGTATCATCTAATTAAATATATACAAACGTTAAGTTGTGTCTAAACTTGAATTGCTCAAACATTTTGTCGACTATTACAGCCCTAATTTACTGCCACTGTTGTTAATCAGGGTTGCATTTTGAAAAGGCCACACAGACTAATGGGGTTAGTGTTACACTGCTACTTAAGAGTTTGAGGCATTAATGAAACATTTATTTTGGCTCCAGACATCAAACTGCAATCAGACCATAAAATCATCTTCTGTATGATAATTTGTTAAGTGAGATTTGTTGGATCAAGATTTAACACAGTAAGCCTGGGCTGCCGAGCGAAGGTACTGAATTGAATGCGGTGTAGTTAAGCATGGCTGTGATTACACAATCTGCAAAAAATATAATTTCTTTTCACGAGGACTGAGAGAGCAAACATCTTATCCACGTTTAAGCAACATCACTCAAGTGGTTACATAACGGACCAAAGCAGCGCAATGCTGAGCTTGGTGGTCGCTGAGCAAATCCCAGGAATCGACATTTGATGTGCTTTCTAAACTGAATTATAGTAGGTGTAAGCTTGATCGTTGTGTTTTGCTGAACCGTCACACACTTGGCTCGCTATGAGGCCACCCAATCCCCACCCAGCGTCAGGACGCGGTGCCTCCGCCGCTGGCCACCCTTTGTAAACAAAGATATCAGATACAGTATGTGATGAGTGGCCGGGGAAACATTGGGACACACAAACACACGCGCTCCTTCCTACCGCACGTCACCGCCGGTGGCAGCTGACACGCCAACATGTCTTCAGTAAATAAAAGACTCGCGTTAAGAAGCTGACGACGTTAACGTTAAATCTGTCACTGCCACTTGGCCTTTATTTCAGTTGACGACACCGTTAGCTCAGCATGCTAACGCTGGTAGGAGGTTACGTGACAATTCACGCCGACGTATGATTTAGCAAGTTAGTCGAACAACGCGACCGTTTAACCCAACTTTGTGTGGCATCGTTAGCTACGGTTGGCTAACAGCTAGCATAACATTGGACAGCGGTCTGCGCTGGAAAAGCTTTGGGCCTAGTTGCATCAAATTCACTTGCTGTTAACAAACGGTTCCTAACCGCGGTCGATGTTAGTCCCGCAATCCTGACACAACAAGTCAAAGGGAACCGAACTAACCACGGGGGCTTTGTATCTGTCTCTGCAGACACCGTGAGCCCAGAAACTATGTACAGATGCAGTTGGGCTAAAGTTAGCTAGCTGCCAAGTTAGCCTGTGTGAGATTACCTTCTGAGAATGCTGCTGGAGGACATTCTGCTCCACGGTCATGGCCGGTTCAGAGGAGGGTTTAAAGTCTTTCAGCCCAGAGTAGCTAAACGAACTGGATAATTTGCACCGACGCGATATACAACACGATACTATGAGGTCCCCTCCTTCATCAGCGACATCACGGGCGCCATGACGGACTGAGTACCGCAGCTCGTCTGCAGGCATGAAAACATTGCTCTTCCCAGGCTCGGATCAGGACTCGATTGCTCTTGTCTGTTTCAACTGCATTTACGTCATGGATGAGATTTTTTTGCAAAAATCAAGGATAATGCTAATAATACTAATACTACTAATACTACTACTAATTATAATAATAATAATAATTATGATGGTGTCGATAATAATTATAATACACTGCCCCCCCCCCCCCCCCCCCTTTTATTTTATTTTCTATTCTTTATATCTATGCTTCAAATTATTTTTGACATAATATATGTATCTCTAGTGTGGAACGTGGTGAAACTGAACCCTGTCAGGACCCTGAAAAACCCCCAAAACTTATGAAAAACAAAACTTGCTCTGCCAGAGTGTCTCTTTTGGCTTTTTTTGCTGGTCCCAAGCCCGGATAAAGGAGGAGGGTTGGAGGTAGAGCTAGCAATGCCGCCCCACCTAACAGTGCGGTGCACATCATCCTGCAGCGCACATCATCGGGCGGCTCACATCATCGGGCGGCGCACATCGACGTGCGGCGCCCATCATCCTGCAGCACCCTTCATCCGGCGGCACACATCGTCCTGCTGCGCACTTCATCCTGCGGCGCACTTCATCCTGCGGCGCACATCATCCTGCAGCGCACATCGACTCACATCATCCTGCCGGCGCACATCATCCTGCGGGCGCACATCATCCTGCGGCACATCATCCAGCGGCGCACATCATCGTGCGGCGCACATCATCCTGCAGTGCATATCATCAGCACATCATCGTGCTGCACACATCATCCTGCAGCGCACATCATCCTGCGGCGCACTTGATCCTGCGGTGCACATCATCACAGCACATCATCCTGCAGCGCATATCATCATTACCGCACATCATCCTGCGGCGCACATCTTCCTGCAGCGCACATCATCCTAACGAGCACATCATCCTAACTCGCACATCATCCTAAGGCGCACATCATCACCGCACATCATCCTGCGGCGCATATCATCATCACTGCACGATGTGCGGCGCACATCATCCTGCGGCTCACATCATCCTGCTGCGCACATCATCCTGCAGCGCACATCATCCTGCTGCGCATATGATCATCATCGCACATCATTGAGCGGTGTGCATCATCCTGCTGCGCACATCATCCTGCGGCGCACATCATCCTGGGGCGCACATCAAAGGAGGAGGTTGGACCTAGAGCTAGAAGTTCCACCCCACATAACAGCCTTTTTATTAAATTTGATATTCTAACATTTAACAATACAGGACAAAATCGATTTATGTATGTGGGTCTAGATACAGCATTAAAGTCATGACGTTATTTTGAGAAGTGATGGCCTATTTCAATGGCAAGATAAAAAAAAAAAGAATCAACAGAAGAATACGGAAGGGTATTGCATTCACTTTTATTTTTTACTTTTTTGGGCATTTGTAACTTATACTGTGTTGTGCAGAATTGTGTGCATTGATTTGGCATGGGGGGGGGGGGGGGGGGGGGGGGTCCTCGCACACCAGACCTTCACATCAACTGCAACTTGACCTCTGACAACATGCCTAAGATTCACCCTGAGACCAAAGCGTTGATTATCAAGAGGCTGAAGACCAGATCCACTGCTGAGCTGGCACCTTCAATGTGTCTCAGCGTCAAGTACAAAGAATAAGAAAAAGATTTAAAGAGAATGGAGAAGTTTTTGACAAGCCCAGGTCCGGCCCCACAAGACAACTGCTCGTCAGGACCGTTTGTTGGCTCGAAAATCCAAGGCCAGCCCCTTTTCCACTGCAGCAGAGCTCCACCAGGCCTGGCCACCTCAAGTCCCCGTGTCAAGTATGATAGTTTGTAGAAATCTGTCTCGAAATGGCCTCCATGGTCAAATCAGTGCCCAGAAACCAGCACCAAACAAAAAACAATAAAAAAAAACGTGTGGCATTTGCCAAGGCCCACAGCCTGCTAAAAGGATGGATGCTGGAAAAGTGGCAGAAGGTGGATTTTTCAGATGAATCTTCGGTTGAATTACATCACAGCCGCCGCAAATATTGCAGGAGACCTACTGGAGCCCGCATGGATCAGAGATTCACCCAGAAAACAGTTAAGTTTGGTGGCGGAAAAATCATGGTCTGGGGTTACGTTCAGGATGGGGGGGTGTGAGAGATTTGCAGGGTGGAAGGCAATATCAACAGCCTAAAATATCAAGAAGTATTAGCTACCTCTTAAATTCCCAACCATAAAAGGGGTCAAATTTTGCAGCAGGATGGTGCTCCATCGCATACTTCCATCTCTACATCAAAGTTCCTCAAGGCGAAGAAGATCAAGGTGCTCCAGGACTGGCCAGCCCAGTCACCAAACATGAACATCATTGAGCATGTCTGGGGTAGAATGAAAGAGGAAGCATGGAAGACGAAACCAAAGAATCTTGATAAACTCTGGGAGGCAGGTAAGACTGCTTTCTTTGCTATTCCTGATGACTTCATCAATAAATTGTATGAATCATTGTCGAACCGCATGGATGCATCCTTCAAGCTCATGGAAGTCATACAAGATATTAAATATGGATCTCACAGCACCACTACTTAATTCACTGATGTTATGCAACATATTTTTGTATTTGAAGTAAATTATTTGTTCAATTTTCACATTACTCTCTGTAGGCGACAAAACTTTAGTCTTGCCAAAATCTGATCTTTCTGTGTTCATTAAAGGATCAATCTTTCTTCAGTGAAGCAAATTTGTTTTAGTATATTAAACATAATTTGAGAGGGTTTTAGCTTTCATATGATCCATTTCTAAAACCAATGGATTAATTAAAAGTCATGTTATAAGCTGTTGTTTCTACAAAATGGATAAGTGACAAGACTTTTGTCAGGGACTGTATACCACTTAACCTTTAAGGGTCGTGGGGAGAGATCGAGCCATCAGTGGACATTGGGCAAGAGGTCGGGTCTACACTGGAGACGTAACCAGTTGATCATAGGTCCAAACACACAGAGACAAAGAACCATTCATATATAAAGAATGAAAACTATATATATACTTACTTTAGCTGCTTTGTGGGATGACATTCACTTAACACATAAACCAAAATGCAAAGAGATTTGGACAATTTGGTTATTATGATATCATGACAACAGCAGTAAATGGGGGTGTTTTTGTGAAATAATGACTCAATTTTGTATTGAAAATGTGTAGGCTATAATGATTGGATATTTTTTATTTCAAATTGAATAATGTCAGTCACTGTCAGGTCATACTGAAAGATGTGCTTTATTTAATTTTTTTGTAACACGAAAAATATACATATTGTTTATATGAATAAGGAATTGAAGCAAAATAAGCTTATCTTCTATATAAAGAGGTTCCAGTGTGTTATCTTCTGAACGTTTTGTCGATCTTTAATGAATAAATGCAGGATGTGTGTTTGATTTCCTCAAATTCCACCAGTAAAACACTTCCGTGCTTTGTTATTGACCTTATAGATTATCTAATTTTCCCTCTGGCTATTCTCTTTAATTAATTGTTCTCACAATATAATTTTACTGTAGTTAGTTGAAGGCTTCTACAGCCGTAGCATTTGCTCTTCATCTATAGAGAAATACACACCTGCTCCCCTCTGCTCTTTTTATTCAGCTCCTTTTTTAATTCAGGAGCTACTCTTTGGTCTCCAAGATGCAAAAAATAACAAGATAACAAATTGTAGAACTTCCGCATTGTTCTAAACAGACTTGCTATTTGAACCTAATTGGATTTTATTGTGTGCAGATTCAGATGCAGATCATTTCCATAGCTACAACAACGTCCAACCTGATCTTTTAGGTGGATGTACATTTTTCTCAAGTACTGTACTAAAGTCTTATTTTGAGAGGATCCTTGTCCTTTGAGTATTTCCAACTTTATACTTTTTGTCATGCAACATTTCAGGAAAAACCCAGCCCCTTTTTTCTCAACAGCATTTATTTAGGTGCAGATTCTCTGTAGATCAAGCTTCATTTTAATTTAAAAATAATTTGTGTGTTTATTATTCAGTCCTTATTTTCTCGTTATTGTGGTGAGATAATTTCACAATGTTGTGTTGGATTAGTTCCCTGAATAATTTGGAATACAATGATATTTTTGTTACCGTCATCAGTCAGTAATCCTCTAACAATTCTCAAAGGAATCTCTGAAAGGTTATTTAAAGTGTTGATATCTGGACATTCCTGCAGTGCCAGTTTGTCTAAAAAGGACAAATTCAGACATCAAATTTCCCGGCCTAATTATTCAGACAGATGAAATAACACCAACATCCAAACACTGGGCATTCAGATCTGTCAGCTGTTATTAATTCAGTGCAAGATGGGAGAGAACAGTCCTCTCACACAGAACTGGGTCATCCTTTAGATGTTCAGGAATAGCATTGTTGTAATAGTTATAAGTGAAGCAGTCAGCGTGCTTTGTTAACATGAACTGTGTCATCTAAGTAGTGCATATAAATATTAATGGGAGCAGTCAGAACTTTGTGGTGTTATGTGGAAGGATGTTGCGAAAACAACAGGAATGTAAGAAAGATGGTGTCATCAGTATACATTTTCCAGGTTTATTATAAGAGTAATTAACCTTGATTGTAGTTGGATATTTACATATATACACATATATGTATTGGACATATCAATATATTTTTTGGCATGGTCCTTAATGATTCATTCAGTACAAATATAAGCTTCTTAGTGTGGCACTGATATTCGGCTTTTGACCAGCAGAGGGCAACATCCTTCTATCCTCTCCAGCTTGCATAATGACACACAGTCACAGCAGGACTATGGAAAATGAAATTACTCATGAAAATGACTCAATTTGGTAATCAAGTGACATTATAAGTCAAAAAGCCATTTTCCAATGTTCATCACTGCACCGAAATCAATATCCTATACTTCTATATGAGGCAGAATGAAATCATGACTGACAGTAAAACATCTCCTTAGCAGACACATCTCACACACAGTTTGACCTCAAGGCAGGAGGTAGAGCTATCTGTCAGAGAATCTCAGAAGCTGCCAGGAAACTAATCAGAAAATAAGTTGATGAATCAATTGGCAAAGTCAAACAGTAGCCGCTGCAGTCGGAATAGATCCTTGGCTGACAAGCTGATAGCCAATATAAAGAGCTCAGGCTTGTTTGTTGAAGATCAAAACGTATCCTGAAAGTGAGCCTGAGGGCTGTATGATAATAGCTTCACTCACACCAGGATATTTAAAATCCCCCCTGCTCTCTGTCTGATTCCGTAATCCACCACACATAAAGTCTACTGTACGTCACAGCTGCACGTTGATAAAGATTTATAAAATCAATGTAAGTGAAATTCGTAAAATAAAGGATATTTCGTCACAGGAGTGCTGTTACGAAGAAGGGTGGGTTAGGGTGGTTCACTCTCCGGCGGGTAGATAGTTCGATTCCAGTCTCATCCATTCGAGGTGCTGAAGTGTCCTTGGGCAAGATACTGAACCCCAAAATACCCCTGCTGGTTCTAATGGCTGCGCCGGCATTGTGTGAGCGATGTGTGTTAGAGAAAGTGCTGCACATGGATGCACTGTATGAACATGTGTGTGATTGGGTGAACGGTAAAACTGTACTGTAAAGTGCTTTGAGTGGTGATATGTTAATACAGACCATTTACAATTGATCAAAGGCCTAAAAAGGCCACCATAAGTATCCTGATATATAGATTTGACTGATAAACCTCATAGATTGTGGATGATTCTGCACTGGGGGTCCTTTTAGGCCACATACTGCATATTGAGATTCCAATTTGAATTTCAAATTCATCTGCTGCACATGAGTAGATTTTGGTTTCCTTGATGTAATAGATACGCAGAGTATCTACTTGTCCTGTTCTCCTGCTGTATCTTTAACCTTTAGCCTGCCCACTGAATGTATGAGCACACTGTTTTACTCACTGTGTCATAGAAGCAGAAGAGTTATTGTCTTTCATTAATGGTGTAATGTTGGTTCTAGTTTGGTTCACTTTGGGCATGCTTTTCAGAATAGAAAGGACTGGGTTAAAAATGGTTGAGATTGTAATCGAAATGTATAGATCCTGAGCATCCTGCATGAATGTGAACATATCATACCACACTTCCCACGTGTGAGAAATAAGGTCGCAGACATTTCCCCCAGGATTCTCATTTTTTAGCCATCTTCACTAACCATGGCTCCCAGTCAGATGCTAAAAGTCCCTTTACAAACCCACCAGGTTGAGTTGGCTCCATGCAGACTCTCTGTATACACATTATTTTGCAAGAATGTTTTGGAAACAAAATGTTGAAATGCATCCATGGTCGTCCTCTCTGTGCTGCCCCCTTGAGTCTGTCTGTGCCCATGCCTCACAGTCCGTATTGTTACTGAGGGGTTTCAGGGACCGGCCGGGCTCCAAGGCTGCAGATGGACACTGCAGAGTTATTATGAGTAAAGCATTCTTTTTATTATTAACTAAGAGATTGCAGCAATTAATTCCCTCTGGTTCTGGCCGACAACGTAACCTCCAATATCATCCACACACTCTGTAACAGAGTGCTGGTCACTATACTGTAGGAAACGGAGTTGAGATCCTTTTTTATGAATGTACTGCATCATATAATGGGTTTAAGTCCAAATGAGTTGGCACAATCCCTATGTAAGTCCAAGGATCTCTTCTCGAAGCAGGCAGCGTCCAGTTCCTCCACATACTGAAATTAATCATTGTGCATCTTTTATTTTAAGGCACAAGGTGTAGAACTTCATATTACATATAGTTTGACACAGTCTCTATTGTGAGGTTAGCGTGCACATCAGAAAAGTAATGAGGTCACACATGGCGTCTCACCATTGCAAATTCAGAATTTGCTTTCCTGGAGGTAGTGGCCAGTCCATCAATATATCAGCCAAACGCCAGTCTCCAGTGAAGTTATTTTCAACACTGCTGAATTAAATTCTCCCAACAGGATATTTATCTGTCATAAAACATTAAGCCATGAATAATGATGTGTCATCTGAGAGCATTTTTCCCTCATACTAGAGCACGGGACCATCTATGAAGTCCTGGTCTTCATATAACACAAGATAAGCCTCGGTGTGTCTTGAGGCCCGGGGGAAATTACTGTGTCACGCAGAGATTTTAGTTGCTGATCCCCACATTTAATATCAAATACAAACGTCTGTCATAGATGCTCACTGAGACAATCTGAATCCATCTTACCTGCACGGAATAAAAGCACAGTGAAAAACACAGTCAGTCAGAGAACACGCATCAATGTATTTTGTTGGCAAGATTCATGGTAGCAATAAAACACAGTTCACTTAATTATAAACAACACTGATTGTGTCCTTTCCCTTTGGTGTTTTTTTGTCAGAGTGCAATATGAGCATTGATTTTATGACAGAGTAAAGCATGGAGTAGTTAAACCCTGTCATGGCTGGATGTAAGGCATCCTGACAAGATCTTTCTTTGTGACCATTTCAGCCATTTTCTCCCTTTTAATTTTTATAATGGTAGACATCCACCACCTCCACTTCTCAGCCCCCATTCACCATCAATAACCTGCCTTTAGTATTTATTATGATATTTTATGCGTGTGAGGAGCCGTGGCCAGAGGCTTAATGTTTCCAGGTTGTCCGTACGTCTGTCCCCTTCCAATGAGCACGATATATATATACGGGAAATCTTTCTTTGGCACAAACATCCACATAAAGGTCGAAGGCCAAGTTCACTGTGACCTAACAAAACCTGTTTTTGGCCATCATGCAAGAATTCAAACCCTAATAGGATACAATGATGAGCTGATGACATTTGGTGATGACCAAAAGGTCAAAGATCAATGTGGCATCAAATTGTTCCTTCTGGCTGTTACACGATTCCATATCGACAGACAGATAGAAAGATTGTTACCATATTTAACATTCTGACAGATATAGAGTAGTCTCGGACTGAAGGCATGAAGCAATGTTTTTTATTAGAAAGTACTCACTGGAATCTTACATGTCACAATAGTGATAGGTTTTATTTCCTCCAAAAATTCCCTTTAATAAATTCCTTCAAAGTCTCTACTACATATGGTTTATTATACTGGTCTGGATGCATGTTCGAGATACAATCAATAATGCCTCATAGCTCCTATGTTCAGTAAAATGGATTAGAAATTACACATCCTTCTCAGTATACAGCCATGCCATGAGCCGTGAGGCTCCGTGGTGCTTTAAACTAAAGGCAAACAAACACATTGCAACATGCTCACAACATCACAGAGCTAACATACTGGTGCAGGTCTAATGTTTAACAGGTTTATTATCATAGATTACAACCATTACAACTGTTAACGTAAAAACCATAGAAGTTTATACTCCTCTTCGTTTCATTATCCGGATATGAAGCGGAAATATCCAGGATAGGAATGCTGCCATCTTGCGTAATTGGAGCTATGGTTGACAGTAGCGATCTCCGGATGGATGAAACATCCGATGATGTCTAATTATTGTATTGCATCAAACAACTCATTAAAACCAAACTTAATGTGAAAATAAACAAAGGTCTGTGTGATATGATCTAGGGTACATAAAATGACAGAGAACATCTTTGAGAAAAATATATTTGACGTGTAAATTGACATTTACGTTTGGTCCTTGTCCCATCTGTTAACATGGAGGAGGATGTATGACCTGTACAGCAGTCAGCCACCAGGTGGCGATTGTGATGCTTTGGCTTGACTTTTGAGGAGCTGTTATGTCATCCATCTTTATTTACAGTGTATGATAACTACACTTGCCATTAATGTCCATCCAATAATTGTTGAACAACAGTCTTTTCTTCATCCTCCCCTAAATACTGTCAAACTTTCTGCTCTTGTTTTTGAAATGTATGTAAATACCTTCTGAATGCCAAATGCATTTTTCTATTATTATCATCATTGTTCTTTTCCCCGAGAGACTTTGCACTGAGCGGAACATCAGAGCAAAAGCTCACAGTTAAATTTGGCATGCTTCATCTTAAATGGCCCTTAACCCCCACAGCACAGGGTTCACATCCTGAGCTCGTCTTTGCCAGACCGGCTGACACTGAGCTGCCCTTTTCTCATTCAATTGGGGATTCCGACAAATATTTACTTTAAAAGTTCACGACCCTGTAGATCAACCACGGTGTTGTTTCTGATGAAACCTCCAGCAAATGAGTGGCCTATACATTTCCTGAGGATGAGACTTTTCACATGAAAGAGTTAGAAATTAATGAGATGACAGTTGATTGTTTGCTCTCTCTAAGTTCAAACTGAGAGCGAGTTGAGGTCGGGTCAAGAGTGAAATGAATCACCTCTGAAAATAATGACCACAGAGGGAATTTGCTTCTTTCTTCCAGACGTAGTGTATGAGCAGCAGCTCGGGAGGAGAGATCTGCAGAGGTAGAAGACACTGGCAGAGCGGAGATTGACATTGCTCGTTCTCCCTAGCCAGTTTGTAAAACATTTACTCTTGTGCTTGTCGGACATGGCAAGTATCATCCATGTTCTTTCAATGTCAGCCAAGATCCCCAAGCTGACAGGCTGCTCTGTGGACTGCAGGGACTCTCACTCGTCATGAATATTACATCGGAACTGTTTACATGCTTGCACAGGGCTATCAGTAGGAGAGCTTTATGAAACAGCCATCGTTGACTTTAGCAAATATAATAAAAAATAACTAAATTCTTGCACTTCCATCTTATGCATTACAACCAGCTCAATTTAAAAGAAAGTTGTCTTTTCACTTATTATTTTCACTCTTGTGCTCCCCATCAAGCTTATTGCTTATTCATGACTAATTACCGCTTTATGTATGTAGACTAGGCGGCCACAGGAAGCAGCACGGGTTAAGAGGCTGTCAGGCGTGAGAGAAAAAAAGAGGAATCAAGCCATGCTGCCACTTGTCATATTTATGAAACGTTAGAAGAATGGTCTGAGTGTAATGCCGGGGAGGGGAGGGTGGAGGAAGGTGCTGGTGGTGTGTTGTTGGTTAGTGTGTGTGTGTGTGTGTGTGTGTGTGTGAGGAGGGAGGGAGGCGGGGTGCCACAGCTGCAGGCCAACAGTTGATCCTGTCCCGGGAAACAGGATCAGCCAGGTCATGGTGAGGGGGGGGTGGAAGAGGTCCTGACCCCTGAGGTTAAGGAACAGACTTCACAAAGAGGTACATCTTCAAAAGCGAAGGGCCACTGGGGAACTGGTATAAGGGTTGAGAAAATAAACCGGTTTGACCTCCTTTCTCGGCGCAGGAGTTTCCCCAGGTGTTTACTTTAACCTCTTTTTTTTTGTTGTCTGACTTGAGGCGCCGCTCTCGTGTATTTTACACTCATCCAGACACAGCAGCAGCATCAACCCCAGGCAAACTACTTTGCCTGATTTTAACTGTTGTCTTTTAGGCAGAGAATCTGTTTTTTCAGCATTTTATTCACACATTATTTACGACACTCCAAATGGGGTCACGTGTACCATAAAATGCTAATTCCATTGTGTGTGTGTGTGTGTTTGTGTGTTCACGTAACATATGAGGTCATGCCATGTGCTCGAAGTTCAAACACTTGTATGAGGAGAGGGTGATCGAACATCTGTGAGCATATTTATCACACCAATCACCATGACAACTAGTGACAAGTGTTAGCTCAGTGTGGTCTCCATGTGAGTAAACAAAGCACCTCGCAAGAAAGTCACTCATTAACACTCAAATCGGAGTGCGAGAGAAGCTGGTGTTTTAAACAGTTGAATGCGCTCCCATGCTGATACACCCGTGACCGAGCATGTTAAGTGCCGTCATTAAGTTGTTTGTCAGAGAATAAGCATCTGTAACTCCAGGAAATCGCTTTTGGGCCTCATAACTATGAAATGTCTGTTATGGGACTTCCGGGTCCTTGAGTCATTGGGGGCCTGGTGTGCGCCGCTCACATCCTTTTGGCCTCATGCTGAGGTCAGGAAATTAAAGAGAGAAGCCACAGACAAACAGCCGATTGTCAAGTTTTACACCTTGACCTCGGATTAAACTTTCAGCTCCCGCCTTTATGCTTGCCGCTGCTTCAGCAATCAGAGGAAATCAAGAGGTTACTGGCGGTTCAGCCTTGATAAGAATCTCGAAATGGAGAAGTTCACAGAGGGGAAAGGTTACAGGGAGTTGAAAGAGAGTGCAGTCAGTCATGGAGAGGATTAAATAAAAGGGAAGTCAGGGCTGAGGAACTGCGCTGCGATTTCAAAAGCGCACTGCAGACAAAAAGCTGTCTGTTCCCTCACTGGACTTCATATTCAAACCCAGTGCCAGGGAAGTTTAGCTTGAACTCATCTTCACCTTCAGAGGTCTCACGCTACAGGCTGTTTTTCTCAAGTCGAGAAATGTATCACAAAGTGGACAGCTTTCTAGAGTGAACACAAGAACTCAGGTTTGGTATTGACTGTACAATGAGATCTATTTCGGGCTCTAAATAGAAGATATGTGTTCCATTTTGTAAGGCACATCCTTGGGCCTTCAGCGTACATCTGGTGACCTCTATCTGTCCTCCCTCCTCTCAGTGTCTTTCCTGCCTTTGTTAATTCAGCACTGCAGTGAACAGCAGCCAAGTCAGAAGCAGACGTTTTGGGCCAAATACAGGACATCCTGTCACTCTAATGGACCACAGTCTTTGATTACACAAAAGTGAATTAGCCTTTGATGTGCTTTGTTAATAATACAATTCTATCACCCGTGATCAGTTTACCAAAATAATCCCAGGTTCTAAACCAACAACCTGTATCTTAGATCCGATTCCGACAAAATTAATCTGCCCCTAATTGATAGTTCGTTACTTTCGTTACATAATCAATCTGTCATTATCATCAGGTTATGTACCACAGTCTTTTAAAATAGCAGTAATCAAACCCCTTCTCAAAAAAAACACCCTAGACTCAGAGGTTTTAGCTAATTACAGACCAATATCTAATCTCCCCTTCATGTCTAAAATCTTAGAAAAAGTGGTAGCCAATCAGCTGTGGGAGTTTCTCCAGGAAAATTATATATATGAAGCCTCAGATCAGGGACTTGTGTCTGTCCTCGTTGTGTTAGATCTCAGTGCAGCATTCGACACAATTGACCATCAAATTCTATTACAAAGACTCAAACAGTTAATTAACATTAATGGAACCGCCCTTAACTGGTTTAAATCTTATTTTTCTGATCGCTCCCAATTCGTGCAAATTAATGATGAGTCATCTGTGTGCACCAAAGTTAACCATGGTGTTCCACAAGGCTCTGTGCTCGGCCCAATTTTATTCTCATTATAAATGGTTACATAATCAGGACACACTCTGTAAATTTCCACTGCTATGCGGTTGACACCCAGTTATACTTATCAATAAAACCTGAACAAAGTAATCAATTAACTAAACTTCGAGCATGTCTCAAGGACATAAAAACCTGGATGACCCGCAATTTTCTCTTATTAAACTCAGACAAAACAGAGGTTATAATACTTGGCCCTAAACACCTTAGAGATACATTATCTAATGATATAGCTGCGCTAAACGACATTGCATCATATTTCTAAAATCAGACATGTCCTTTCGCAAAAAGATGCAGAAAAACTAGTCCACGCATTTGTTACATCGAGACTGGACTATTGTAATTCAATATTATCAGGCTACAGCAGTAAGTCATTAAAGACCAAGAAAAGAGAGCACATTTCTCCAGTATTAGCATCGCTACACTGGCTTCCGGTTAAATCTAGAATAGAATTTAAAATTCTCCTCCTCACCTTCAAGGCCCTGAATAATATGGCGCCATTTTACCTTAAAGAGCTGTTAGTAACCTATCAACCCACTAGAGCACTCCATTCCCAGAATTCCGCCTTACTTGTCGTCCCTAAAGTCTCTAAAAGTAGAGTAGGAGCCAGAGCTTTTAGCCATCAAGCCCCTATCCTGTGGAATAATCTACCACTTTCAGTTCGGGAGGCAGACACTATCTGTTCGTTTAAGAGTAGGCTCAAAACCTTCCTTTTTGATAAAGCTTATAGTTAGAGCTAATTAGTGCGGCAGAACGTTACTTGTTCTATGTTCTAAAATAGGAAGCGTTTAGTTTAAAAAGGCATAGAGGTATTGATGGCTGACCTACTGAGGGGGCCACATGGTTTTCATCGTACTACCATACAAACCAGTAGCCAGTCAGATTTACCTTGAGCCTCAGTGTACCTCAAGTTCGGCCTGTATCATTGTATCATTGATTACAAGGCAAAAAACCCTGATGACGCTAAGACGCAAAGGGAATTTGAAGACACATGACACACGGAGCTTATCTTTCCAGCTTCTCCTTCCTCTTCTTCATCTCTATCCCATTGAAGTAAGTCATATCTCATCACTACATGTTACTGACTTGACCCCTTCCCTGAGTCCCTTTGCTTTATCGCCCGCAGATCCAGATCCAGGCCCGCCGATTTGCGGATCGCGCATCAGAGGTCGCAATGGTGGATCCAGTATGGGCGGATTCTATATCGTGAGGGCTGATCGTAGTGGTAATGGCGGATCCTGTGTTGCGTTGGCATCATATAATGGTGGTGGACCACGACCGAGGCGGCGGCTGATGATGGATCCTAATAAGCAGCAGTGGACAATGACTGTGGACTATAGTGGATCCGATCTGGATGGTGGATCATGATCCTGCTGGTTGCTTACCATAGACTATGATTGCAGCAGTACTGCTTGACATATAGTATTGAAGTTATCCTTCAAAATGTTTACCCTCATCAAAAACTTTTAATCTTGATGATGTTTTCCTACACCTGACATCTATTGCACTTCTGTCCGTCCTGGGAGAGGGATCCCTCACATGTGGCTCTCTCTGAGGTTTCTACGTTCTTCTTACATATTTTTATCCTGTTAAAAGAGTTTTTAGTAGTTTTTCCTTACTCTTGCTGAGGGTTATGGACAGAGGATGTCACACCTTGTTAAAGATCTATGAGACGAATTGGGATTTGTGAATATGGGCTATACAAATAAAATTTGATTGATGATTGATTGATTATATTGTGAGGCTCAAGTCTGATATTTGGATGTGTGATAACTTCCCTATTGGCTGACTAAGTTTACTGTAATATGTTCTGTAAAACCTGCCACTCACATGAAAACTGGGCTACACTTGAACCTTGAACAAGAGTAAATATTTCAACACATGTATTGTTAAAAAGAATCTTGACAAATACAAATGTATTTTATGGTTTATGGTTGTACCTAAACATTTTCCTGAGATAACATAGTCCAACAAATATTCTGAATGGCACACTAGAAAAAGAGGAACACATTCATACCAGGTCATGCATTTTAGTACTTTATTTTTGAGATATCAGTGCAAATGAACACCAAAAATGAAAACATAAAAAATGATAAGTTTCAGGTCTTCACATGAAGAAATGAAACATCTTTATTTTTTTTAAATATTTGCTGCTACAAATTTATTTCTTAGATGCACGATGCAGATCCATGATTGTATGTCAATCCGCCACTAAAGCTCTTTCACAGAGCTTTGTTAACCAGTAACAGAAAAGAAAATCACAAAAATATTCAATGCACGTTTATTTTTCACACATTTTATCAACTTGCTCAACAGCCTGTGGTTATTTAGAGACTGATCATATTCTAAACGAACCTCTCTGTGTGATAAAAAAGACCTATTTTAAGACTTGACATTTTCCCCCATCACCAGTAGGGATACACAGGTAGTTCCCATGCGTCTGCATGCAACAGGCAGCAGTGAGGAGAGTCAGACATTATTACACAACACAGCGCAGGATAGATTATCATTTACCACATAGAGACACATGCAAAGAACAAACCAACCAAAAAAAGATGGGCATAGCATCCTCTGCCTTTTTATGTACACTTGTACGCATATAATTCATATTTACATGTCAGGGCATTAAAAACTAGGGTCATATCTTTTCTTAAACATTACAAAATAGTCATCTTTCATACTGAAAGTACTATTTACACAAATATATTTAACCGTTGTGAAAATGTATTAATCGAAGAGACGTACTTCATAGGTATATGTATTAAAAAGATCACAAGACTAAATGGATAAAGCAGTGTCTGAAAGTAACTGAAAAGAATACAGTTCAATCAAAGTAAGGAGCTCAATACCAGATATCCCTCAAGACACCAACAAGTCTTGGCGATTGTTGGCCAGGTACACACATCCAGCTGCTTTGGAAACAAAGATGTACCTGTGGTCTTCTCTTTATTATCATGCATTTCTTTTGACATTTTATGATTTAAAAGACAGAGAGAGCCACAAAAAGAAAAGATGTCCAAAAACCACAACAGTTGAAAAATGATGGGGAAAAAAAGAAATCACAAACTGTCAAATTCTCAACAGATAACAACACTGACATCTTTTTATTACATGCCATCAAATTATGCTGAAAAGCACACGAAGAACTCAGGTTCAATAGTGCAAACTCTGGTCGCTCCTTTATATGAAATGAAAAGAAAAGGCCATGTGCTTCACACTCAAAGGTTTTGTGTGCATGAAAAAAACAGTGGTGTGGGTTTACCCAGGATTGTAAGATAAGTTTCTCAGACACTGCAGCCTTTTAACTGTTGCTCTAGAAACCTGTTTACACACAGTTGCTCAACTGTAAGTACCACACACGCTCTGTTGACCCACCTGCTGAAAACGGCACAAACATCATCACCCTGAATTTGCACTGTTGAATATTAGCCTTAGAAGTTCAATTCAAATCAAAGTAAAATACAATGAGTTGTGACCATTACAACTTCTGCTGATATATACTCACTTCATTGGCAATCATACCACACCATGAATCTTTATAAAAAGCAAGACAAAGCATTCGTCATGGTAAGACCTTCACCGAAGCAACTGCAGTGTTAATATTGTTTTCAACGTCTTTGGATGAATGTCTCATGTACTTTGTTGTAATTGACTGCTGTGACCGTTTGAGAATGACTTTATTTGGATTCTTATCTAAAATTGATGGGACTCTGTCTCTCTGAAAGTGTTCTGATGTAGAAAATAAATAAATGTCCAGTGAACTGAGCATGGACAATTTTGCACTCATTAATTATAAATGTCACTTGAAATGTTCTCTCTAAATGTTTTAGGGAAGGCAGCAAAGAAGTCATGGATAGTGATATGTGTGCAATTCAGTATAAAACAAGGCCAATTTGTAAAGGACTTCATATCTGACAAAATAAAATATGTAGTGGATGATAATCACTGATGGTAAAGGTTTAATCTGAGACAGCAATGTAGTTTTGGTTGTATCAATTAAACATTTTTGCTAAGACAGGCCTGTTTTCAGCTTTGCATTCTTTGTTATTTGTCTCATCAAACAAATTTGGCAAGTCATTAAAAAAAAAGAAAAAACAGAGTCAATGGTTCTGATTTCCACTTGTTATTTTTCTGTTGATGATATAACTTCTACTCAGAAAATCGGCTCAGCCCCTGGCTCTCGTGGCTGTGCTTGTCGTTGTGGGTTGGTGATTGCGGGGTGGAGCTCAGACTGTGTTCATAGGCATGCATGTCACTGATTGGCTCTTCTTTAACTTTGACCACAGACTGGGTCCCTACTGCCTGATCCCTAACCTCTTTCCTCAGCTGAATACTGCCCTTCTGCAACATGTAATACAGGATGGGGTTGGAACGTGAGAGCCGAGGAGAGTCCAGGTTTGAGTCACAACCCTCCTCATCCTCCTCTTCCTCCTCATTTTCCTGACTACCCCATCGCACAGGGCTCTCAGGCTCCTGTTTGACAAGAGTAGGGGGGTCCCGTTTTTGACTGACAGGCCATGGAGCTGGGTGGCGGCTCCAAGGGTTGCAGATAGGGCTGTCGCCTGCAGGCGGGTTGGGCAGTGGTCTGAGATTACTCTGAAGCCCTGAGTTAAGGGAGCCATGGGGGTGCCACCCAGGTAGGTGAAGGAAGTTGTGATTATGGGCAGGCTGACTGAGAATGCTGCCATTGGCCTTGCCATTGGCCTGCAGGACAGTAGGACTGGCTGACCCCCGAGGCTGCTGGGACAGCTCCTTCAGGCAGTTGTCCGAGAGCAGCAGCTGTTTGAGCACATTGAAGCCCCGACTCTCTCTGGCAGGGGTTTCACTTATAGGGCTCCTCGGTGGAGCCACCTCTTCCTTCAGACTCCTCTGGTGGTCAGGCTCTTCCTGAATAGCAGAAGAGGCAAAAATGTTTGTGTCATTACTGTCCACTGCTCTTGAACAGCTGGTATTGCTCAAACTATCAGTGTGATCAGGGCAGAGGCGTCTCTTTTTAGGACTGGGGCTTGGATACTCCCTCTGTTCCTCTTTAACCTGTCTGGGCTGAGACTCAGTCTGCATAGCAGCACTGGTGTAGTAGGTAGCAGTCTGTTGTTTCAGCAGCTGGCTAAGGAGGCCATATTTTGCTATGACCTCTGCAGGCCGTGGTTCTGTTTTAAAGTTCTGCTGAGAATCTGAGAGGGGGCTATTCTTTTCATAGCCACTAGGTTTTTTCCTGCCACTTAAGTCCTCAGACATGGCAGATGATGGTCCCATCCCCTCTGTGATCTCCGTTTTGACCTTTATGTCCAAAGGAGGCCCATTAGAAGTGTCATACATGATGGAGGTACCAGGACTCTTCTCATAGCATGCCCCTGCCACTTCCACACTCCTTCTCCCACTGGGCCTATCTTTGCGGCTGACTGTAGCACTAGCCGAGCCTGTTCCTAGAAGGAGCTGCAGTACAGTGCGTCTCTCAAGAAGGTTCTCAATTTGAGAAGGAGGAGAAGCTTCCTTACGACTGAAAGGAGTGCCACTGCCGGAGGGTCCGTCGGAGAGTGGAGTTGTGCTGGTCCTGTGGATTGGAGCATTGAGCCTTTCCAAAAGAGCAAGGGGCCGGTTGGCATCAGGTTCCTGGGCCAGTCCTTTGCTGGAGGGGATGGGTGGGGAAGATGAAGCTGTGCCACACTGAGCCAAATTCTGCAACAGTTTACTGGCACTGAAGGCAGGCTCAGAGGCCTTCTCAGCAGGGAAGGTTTTAGATTTACACAAGTCCAATGGGCTGGATTGAACATGGGGAGAGGGGTAGGAGTATGGGGACAGTGCACCACTGTGGTCACGATTAACTGAGTAGTGGGATTGGGCTGGGGCTACGGGCTTATCTGTGGGGCTTTTTGTCCTGGTGTCATCCCAGGGCACCAGTCCCTTTGGTGGGCTTTGAGACATGGTAGCCATGGTTATATCAAGTGGCGAATCTTGGTTAACAACACCTTTATTAACCATCTCATTATTTCTGCGTTCAAGAAGAAGCTGCATTAGTGTGACCTTAGGGTGGGATTTTAGGTCAGAGCTCATTTCAGACTCCTTGTTCATCGACAACTTTGATCCCAGTGCCTCTGGCTTCCACTTGTTTATTAAAGACTCTGTTAATTTGTCCAGGGAGGAGGTAGAGATAGAGGAGGTGGAAGATGAGAAAATAGGATTGGAGACAGAGGAAGCAACAGTCAAGGTTGGTGAAAGGTTTGAGGCAGAGGGTTGAGCTGAAGATTGAGGAGAGAATGCAACAGGGGTGGAAGAAAACACCGTTGTGGAAGAAGAGAGGGTTGAATTGGACGAGGAGGAAGAGAAGGAGGAAGGGGGGGTGGTAGTTTTCGGCCCTGTGTGTTGTGTTTTGGCCCGGCTTCTCATTGAGAGGTCAATGGGAGAGCAACTTGAATAGGAACTCTCCGCATCACTGCTGTCCTTGGTCAGCCTCCTCTCCTGGGTGGAGCACTCGCTGTCCGATGTGGCTGAAGAGGAACCGCTTGGTGGCAGAATGCCACAACTATCCTCCAGGTGCCCATTCTTGGTCAGCTGCTTCTGGTTGTTGTGGTTGTTGAGTAGCAGTAGGAGCAAGCTGCTGCATGTCTGTGGGGGACGGGTTGGACGTGAGTCAAAGCCTCGCTTCTCCTTAGGTTGTTGGCTGTGAGTGTGGCTTGGAGGAGTTGGGGGAGTGGCTGGGGAACTTTGGCTATGGCCACGTTGCAAAGAGGGGCTCTGTGGACTAGACAGGGCTGTTCGAGAGGGTATCGTTTTCGTATTTGTGGTTGTCATTCCGTTTTGGGTTGTGATGGAGCTTAAGGTGTCTGCAGCTCCAGGGAGACTCCCTCCCACACTGGGGGGTCTTATGTCCTGGCCATATTGCTGGTTTGCCATGGCAGCTAGTCTCTCGCTTGCAGATCTTCCTGAGAGCTGGGCTTTGAGTGCATGCTCTCTGGAATACTGCTGAAGATGGGCTTCACTGGACAGAAGCAGTGCCAGTTGACTGCAGGCTACACTGGGCTTGGGTGAAGGTGCTGGACTGGAACGGATTTTCACCATGTTGGCCACTGCCTTTAGACGCTCCGCACAGGATACCGATTCAGTAGCTGTTGGTGCAGAGGGAGGTGTGGCGCTATGCGTGGACCGAGGTGATTCTGGTGGCCTGTCCTGATTGTGTACCCGTCGACTGTAAGGTGTGTTACTGTGATTTTGAAGTTTGCTCTTTCTCATTAGGCCCTTCAAGCGGCTTGAAGCCGTCCCATACACAGGAAGTGGGTCTTTGTCTGCAAGTGGTGCCTTGGATGGAGAGGAACACTCACTGGGTGGATTATTAGAGTGCTGAGACATTGCCACACTCTGAAGCCGTGAGCTGAATGACTGAAGCAGTGAAGCCAACAGGGTGCTCTCCCCAGCATGAGGAGATCCCTCTAGTGCTGCATTTTGTAGGCCTCCCCCTTGGCCATTGAGTTCTATTGGGGGTGAGCTCATCCGCTGATTCCCTGGATCAGTCCAGGCTCCAGAGCGCAGTAGGCGGGCCTTCTTCAAGTGCTGTGAAGAACCTAGTGTGGGCCCGCTGGTTCCAGTCTTAGGAGCTGTGGGTCCATGGCTGGGCAGTTGGTAGGGCCCAACCCCTTTGTCTCCTTGCTCCTGATTGCTGCGGGCAGCCTCAGACCTCCCACCTGCTGTGGCCCCAGGCCCGGCCACCACTGGATGCATCAGTAAACCTTCCAGATAAGTTAAAACAGCTGAATCCTTGTGTGTCTCAGGGCCAGGCTCCTCCCCATGAGTCATGTTCAATACTAGGATCCTCTCGTATAGTTCAGCCGGCTACTGGGAAACAAATGTCCACTATGTCATCTGGTAAACAGTGGCATGTACTTCCTTAATAAGGCCATGAAATTGCACAAAATGTGCAGGGGGCTGAAAGATTCACTGGCCGGAAAGAGATCCCTCTTTTTATTCTGCAGAGTTAGCACTTTGGTAAAACAGCAGCCATATTTGGAGGCAATATGGGGCAGGGGGGCCTCCCAGGCATTGTTGTCTGCCTGTAAAACACCGTAGGATCCCAGAAGGCCCAGCTCCAGGCTTATGTGAGTAGCAAGCGAGGAGTTGGCGGGATTTCACCACAAAGATGTTGACACATTCCGTGGCTGTGGATGTTTGGGATGTCTGTCCTGAGGCCTGGATGTGGTTCTGTCAGTGGCGCCTTTCAGCTTTGCAGATCTCACACGGGGGACCTATGGCAGTGAATGAGAGAAAAAAGAAGGAAGGGAGGAAACAGAGATGGTTGGGTGGAGAAAAAGAGGAGAAAAAGGAGAAATTGTGTGAGAAGCCGGAATTTGCAAAGCACTATATCACATTCATTTCACCACCTTGTCTACCATCTCTGTTACTTAGCAACATTTCAGATTGACTGCACACAGCTCCTTCTCCTCTCTGCACTCTCCCTTCACAGCCACCGAACAGACGATAAATGTAGATTAGGCCTGATTGGATCCAAATTGAAAATTCAAGACCACTACCTTGAAAACATTCAGGTCTTGAGCTGTAAGCCCCTCATAGCGATGCCTTTCCAAAGTGAAGGGCCTTGTGAGAGCTGTGAATAATTTCTTATGCAGCTTGTCATTTCAGTGGATTATCCCCCCTACTACCGTCTTCTCCTTATGCACTTGAGCAGCATCTCACACGAAGCAAACCCTCAGTCTGCATAGAGCAGAAGCCACCCACCCACATGCACAATAATAAGAATTTAAGCATTCCTACATAGACACAAGAATGAAGATGTGTATGAAGACATAGATACTGAATATGAACATGCACACTCTCGTTCATACATAATAGGGGGAAAGCTATTATTATACCTCAATCAATCTCATAAATGCATTATTTGTATTAATACCTGGCCAGTTGCTGATACGTTACCAAGATTAGCTCTTTACAGGCCAAATTATTTTTAAACCAGTACACAAGACCAAAACCTGAACTGATATGATGTGAGCTGTGTTTATAAATGCAGGACAATGACAGAGGAGAATCACAGCAAGAAAGTAGCTGACACACAAGCTGTACATAACTGTCAAGTGCATGTTTACTTTCTGTGTATGTATTGAGGAGTAATGGTGGCTTCAGGATCAGGTGCACCTGTCACACCACACCACTGTCAGGAGGGCAGAACCAGTGACACTAGGGTGACCGTTGTGCTAGTTGCCATGACAGTGTCAGCACTGCTGCCCTAGGAGACCTCTGCTCTGAACCCTGTCAGCTTGGTTTCCGTGGATACAGGACACCTCTGACAGTCCTGGACACATCCCATAAAGGTTAATTAATACAGAGTTTCCACCTCGCCTCAGCTGCTGTTCGTGTCCTTTCCCAATGCCGTCCTCACCTTTGGTGTCCACTGAGTGGACCAACATAGCAGGTCACACAACAGGACAGCAGCCCTTGCTTATTACGAGAGGCCATGGCAACCCATGCAACCGCCAGACTAAATACCTCACAAAAAACAGAAGCAAGGGCCAAAAACGACACGGCAGCATGCTTCCAACCAGGCCGAAATCCATCCCCATGGTCAAGGTTCACAGGTTGTCATGACAGTAAGGGCAACAAAGTGGCACTTTTAATCCCACCATGAAAATGAGCCCGGATTAGAAACTGGATTTAGGCTGATTAGCATGTCTGAGTTGCAGTTAGAAACAATAAGGTTGGCAATTTAAAGACCTCTTCAAACCAAATGTCCAGTCTGATCAGACATTTCAGACTATGCAGTATTGTATAGAATATAATAATTTAACTGAGATGGACCCATCCACATCAATTACAGTTCAAGGCCATCTTTAAGCTGTTGACCTAAATTTGACAGCAACAAAAGCCAACCTGGACACACTTGGCCATCTGACGTCTGCTGTTATGCTCATCTTAGATGCTCAGGATTAGGGCTATTTTCCCGCCAGTGAGCTTAACGCAATTATAATAGAATGCTCTGTTACACCATGTTTGATAAGCACAGTAAACATGTTTACCTTCAACATATATTGGTAGAGTAACTAATAGGCCATGATACAGTTAGTGAGGGGAAAATGTGAATGGGAAAAAAAACACGGTCTCAACATGGGAAATTCTGTTAATCTCTCTGCTGCTGGCAGTAAACCTTTGGAATTACGTTTGACCTTGTCTATGTTTTTGTCCAAAGAAACTTTAATACAGAGCAGACAAGGCAGGACAGAGACACTATGACACTGCACAGTTTTAGTTTATATACAGCAAGGCAACTGCAGTAACTATCTCACATTAAGTATGAAATACTCTTTAAACAAAGTGGAGGCCTTCAGCCTCTTGAGAGACATGTAATGACAGAACCTAAATCAATTGATGCTAAAGCGAGGGAAAGAAAAAACATGTTCTCCTCAGTAACTGAGCACTGACAACAAATAAATGACCTTAATATAGGAAAAACTGTCCTCTATACTGAGCACCTAAAGCATACAGCTCTCCTCCCTTTCCCTCCAAGAGTGTATGATGTGTGCATTACTATTACATTATCTCCCCAGGAGTATACATTGAAAATGACCTTACACATCTGTTAACATTTCAGCTCATTGGAGGTGGCACCCAAAAAGCCTGACCTCCAACCCCTCCCCCACTGTGGGACACCACAGCACCAATGAGCTGCGCTACGGTTTCTGTGGTGATTATCCATTATCCTTGACAATGTCAGCCAATGACAGAACAGGCACCATTCTAAAGTGATTTTTACCACTACAGTCAGCCATGTACATGTGAGAGGGGAGGGAAAGCTATGTGAAGGGGTGAAAGCTTCATCTTCCTCTGGCTGGTCTACTCTTCATCCATTTCACTCTCTCTTTTGCTCCTCTTTTACTTAAAAGACACCGGGAACAGAACATGGTTACTGTAGGTCATTCTTCATATGGGTCATAGAATTAACAAAAGGCAGACATTGGAATATGTCAGTGCCGATGCCATGGATTATATCTTAAAATACAACCTTCATTTCATCCACTGACCTCCACATTACAACCCCCCAGCCCTGAACACACTTGCTGGTATTTTTTATATCTAAAAAAAGTCAGTTCCTAACTGACCTTCATTGTCAGGAATGGTAATCCATTTAAGCCATTTAAAATGTATGAGACCAAACAAAAGAATTAAAAAGGGGAAGAGCCAAAGGAGCGGCAGTTAAAGTCAAGGTCATTCATACCGCTAAGGCTTTTCCACTTGATGCAACAGCTGGTGTCCATGCAAAGCTCTGGGCGTTAATAAAAAGTGACAATGCTGCCTGAGCGGTGTGTATTACTAATGTCTGACACCAGCCTGGCAGATGTGTTCTCGCTGCATTTAAGGGGAGTCAAGGTTAAAGGAATTTAAAAGGAGAGGCGATGCCTAAACACTATTATATCATGTAATCTGCAGCCCAGCCCTGCTGCACATACTCATCGGGGTAGCTCACTTACACATGCGGTGTGACCGCTATTTGTAAATTCAATATACTCTGACATGATTAAATAAGACAAAACATAAGCTACCTGACCAAATGCAGTGGTTCCAGGCCTTCTACAAGTGAGCAAATGCACCAGAGGAAAGTTGAATTAAAAGCTCTTGTTCACCTTGAGAGAGGTAAACAAGAGAATAACATGCCAATGAACAGCAAGAGAGCTGGAGCAAGAAAATGTTTTTGCAGATAAGTCAATCAGGACAAAATAACAAGGAAATGCAATACACAGACGCGTGCACGCCCACACATTGAGAACTAGGGCACTCTGACCCACTTCTTAGGATATACTGACCAAACAAGTCATGCAAAGCACACACGCCCCCATGTGTGCAGACAGATAGAGCCATGGATGTACCCCACATCAAGGAAATGTGAGACGTGAATGCTGAAAAGTCAGACCTCTTGTGTTAAATAGCACAGGCAATATTTGGGGAAACTATCCTTCTCAGAGCACTTGGATGTGAGGAAATGCATGTGATGACTGAATGCTAACATTTCAGACTTGATCAAAAACTGTCTGGAGTGCTTAAGTTCCTGGCCTGCATCTGGCCTTCGAAGAGGAGTGCGGGGGTGGGTTTCAACTTCATCTGTACTCATCAGTACAAAGAGTTCTTAGGATAGAGGGAGAGGATGGAGGAATTAATGCACGCCGATGAGTCATCTAAGCAGTTCAGAGCCCAGCTGACTCCAGCCAGTGCAGTGATGATATCACTGTACCGTATCACAGACACAGGCAATCATTCCCGTACCTCCCATGCCCAGGCTTGCATTGTTTACTAAAGTGTTTGAGTCCATAGTAAATATTTGTGTGCCATTTGGAAGACCCGCCCAAGGGCCACTTCCTGAGTGGCTGAGAATTAGTGCATCTATTAAACACACACACATTCTTTCTTAATGAGCCGTAGCTGCCATCAATCTATACCTGATTCATTTCTATTGGGCTCCGAGGTAATCTTCTGCTCACATCGTCTGTCCAAAGTGGTGCTCATTTCCCTCCCGAAACAACACACATTTTACATTTAAAAGTAAACACTGGCGCTGGAAATAGGAACAGCTGATTGCCCCATGGCCAGCATGCCAAAAGGCAGAGGGAGGCTCTTGAAACAGACTGCAGTGGTGATGTCTGAGGGAAATGGGCCACTTTGCTATTGAGATCCAATGTCCCAGAGTCAGGCTGCCCTGAGAGCTGGATAAAACCAGCTAAAAACCTTGGCCTTTAATGAATCATTCCCATAATATCCTTGGCATCGGCCTTAAGAAGGCTATTGCTGTGAGTCAGCAAGATGTCTGCCTTTATTGGGTTAAAAGAGTACCTCGTCTTTTTTTCTTTTTACTGTGAGTAATTTGGGATGGTTTGCAGTAATAATGCAAGCGACAGACATCTAAGAGACAGAAAAAGAAGAGTCCATATTTCAGCTATCATTTTCTATTTCATAATGCTCCCCATGACCTACTTTCTATTTTTTAAATAATTCTAATGCTTGCTCTGAATGAGGTTGGAGAATGATATCAAATTGTAAAACAGGGTTTGAAGGGACATTCCACATGAAGGATCACAAACACAGTTTGGATTTTTTTCTTCTCTTTACCGTAGTAAGAATACAAGACTTACAATTAAAATGAATCTCATAAATTAACTGAATACATTTAACCCAATAAAGTATAAAACAATTATGTGCAACCTTTTCTGACAAAATCTCTCAAGTAGCACCAATCCAGTTAGCAGATCAGAGCTGAGTAGATGCCAACGAACAGGAGACTTCAATAAGATTAGTCCTACACCTAGGAGTCTGACCAAGAGCTCACTGAGCAAAAGCTGGTGCAACCGACAAAAACAGCCCAACTCTAAACATTCCTGAAAGTCCCAGACCCTACATTAGCATCCAGGTTAATCATCAAATCCACTTTTGGATAAAAGTTTGTGACTTTTCAATATGGCAAGGGGGGGCACAAACGTGTCCATATATCTGTAAGATGAACTGATAATCTATCTTATTATCAACCTACACTAAATATGTATTAAGGGACACGCTTCTGCAACAAGCTGCAGATGGCACAGACATCAAGACAGAGAGAAATACACTGACAATTAATCTCTGTTAACAGTAACTCAGGTAGGATTATGTACACAGCCCCATTAAGAGCAACACTGCTAGAAAAACACAATGCGTTACCGCTGCTTACAATACTTCCACAAAATCTTAGAGTTTTGGATAACACTGATGAAACAGGAAACAATATGCCTGCCGTCCCATCATCCCAAAGAACGTTGAAACACCTTGTAGCCTGTTGTTACACAACTTGAGTGTTAGCTTTAGACAGGCTAATCTATTTAAGTTAATGTTACATGTCTCTTATGATTCCTTTTCAAGCAACAGAACAAATTTTAACCAGATAAAGGTTCAGTGTGTTTATATTAGTGCATTATCATCTAAATTATATATTTATTAAAATTGGCCCTATACATTTAAATTCTAATAACGAATAACTCGTGATAGCTGCAGCAGTTTAGCATTTTAATTTAAAGGGCCCATTCTAGGGTAAAGACTTTTTTTTTATTATAACGCACTAGTGAAAACAGGATTATTTTATATTCAATATCTGCCAATAGATCCCTTCAACTAGGACATTTAGGCTAAAAACATGGTTTAATTATGCTGTTTCGAATCGTTTTTGAATGTCAGTGCTTACGGACACCACAAAAGAAATACGGGGTCGTGTTATGTTTTTGTTTTAATTCTGAACAAGTGGTTGCCATTTACTTCAATGTCACTGGGTTTGGCTGCAACGCTGTTTACTCCTGAATCTTCTAAAGTGTTTTGTGGACTAAAACACTTTACCGAATCCTCAAACGGCATGGTGATGAGTATGTGAGTGAATTTTCATTTTTCTGCGAACTATCTCTTGAAATACTTTACACAGGAAATTAATATGTCTAACCTGGACAAAGACAGAAATCCCAAAAAGCATTTAAATAATAAGAAATTGTACTATATCATCAGTTGTGCATAAACTAACGATAAATTATATTCTGGCAAGGACATTTTTTATCTTAAACTCTCGCCTGATGTTACAAGCACTGACACTGGAACAGTGACATCCGATCACATGACACACATTATATTATTACAAGTTATAACTACACTAGCAAGATGGTGAAAAGTCAAGTGTCTGGAAAAACTTTCAAATTTGTGAGGAGCGCCCCAAAAAATCTGGTGAAGATATAATGCCACAGATGATGTTAGAGCAACCAACATGCTAACTGTCACTGTCCATGGCTGATCGTCAACAGTTGTAGCGATGTTGTGCCAAGCATCGTGATGCCCACCAGACTATTCAAAAATCATACCGCCTTGTTTATTATAAATTGTAAGCATCCCCACCCCTCATTGTAAAACAGGTGGATTAGATGAGACTGTGATTAATCAGTTTTCAATGGTCACAATCTGTCAGTGAATGGAGGGTTCATGATTTGGGCCAGGCCGGTGACAAGCAGTGAATATAAAAATGCTTGCGGTGGCCACTGACTATATTGACAACGCAGTGCACGTAACTGGCAAGCTGAACTGATCAGTGTAATTGGCTTTGAATTTAAATTTCTCAGTGAAAAGATTGTTCTGGGCAGGAAAAGTAGTATCAGGAGCATCTGAAGATGAAACTGTTTTTCTTAATACATTTGCTTCAGTCAACAGAATCAAAAGTAGAGGGGCTGATGAACAGATATTTTTTGTTTAAGTCAGTGGGTTGCATCTCTCAACCTACTTCTTGTTTTATAAACAGCGGTCAACTCCAGTTACTGGGAGGGAGCCCAGGTTTAATCAACGTGTCAAGTCTTACTGATAATGAACATTATACACAAACAATAAATAAATAGTTAATATCAGATAATGGAAGAGGTACATGCTTTGGAATTGATCAGGTTGTTTTAACTGCAAGAGAAACATGCTAATTGTCAGTCTAGATGCAGACAAGCGCAGGGCCAAGGCATGCAGGAAATGAGTCCGTCTTCCCTCAGTCAGCTATTGACTATTAAAGCAGACAGAGAGAGATAGACAAGGCCAGCACCTAACTGCAACTGGGCTATTTCTTCACTGTAATGAAGGAGATCGAGAGGACAGAGAAAAATTATCCAGCGGTAGTCGTAGTAAAAAAAAGCTACACTAAGCCAAATACTAACACACCTATTCTGCTGTGTTTGGGAGGTGAACGCAGACACACATCATGCTCCCGTACCTTGTCATCCTTAGCTGTGGAGGCTGATACAGGTAAAGTGCAGTAATCAATTTGCTCTACTGACAGGAGAGCTCCTTTAGAATACTAATCAGGCTTCCGCCCTCCCCTCTTCCCTCCTTCTCGCCATCCCTCCTCCACCACCGCCCCCACTGCTTTTCTCCTTCCTCGTTCACCTTTCTCATGACTTGACACCCCCCTCTCCCAGTGCCCCAGACCTGACCAAATGCTAAAGGAGGGCGGCCTGTCTTCTGCACAGATAACTGCTGCCACTAATCAAGCCTACGTGCACCGGGGCGTGGGATTAAAAGAGCTTGCACAGCTTGACTCAGGCACTGAATGGTGTTAGCACTCACACTCACGCACACACAGGCAAACACACACAGATACACGAGGTCAAAATAAAAACCTATAGGGAAGCCAGCAGTGGCATGTTCTAGAAAAGCACACATATACTCGTGCCTCAGATGAGCAAACAACACAACAAGGTCAACTTAAAGCTGATATGTTAGGTGAACATTCTCGGGCTATAAAAGAACACACACACACACACACACACACACACACACACACACACACACACACACACACACACACACACACACACACACACACACACACACACACACACACACACACACACACACACACACACACACACACAAGAAGATTAGATCTAAATTTACTCTGCCGGTCAAAACGGGATTCAGTGGTGAGCCACCCATCTCTATCTCTCAGAACACATGTCACGCAGGGAACTGCAGTGTTGTGTGCATCTAAAGCGAAAAAGAGGAACAAACTTGACTGTGAATTGACAGGCCCTTAATTCCCATTCGTTTTTCATTTGGGGAGATGGCTTACAAGGGAGGAAGGTGAAGGGGGGGGGGGGGGGGTCTCTACACCATATCAAACACATTCCGGAGTTGCCTGGAGGCTGTAACAAAGTGTCCTCAATGTTACACTGCATGCACACACACACACACACACACAGGCAGTAGAAGTGTGTGTGTGCATGTGTGTGTGTGAGAGAGAGAGACAACGCCACCCTATGCATCAGCAGGGATATTTCATTATGTACATAACGAGTGCCATTAATCGCTCTTAACAAGAGGACACAACCTCACCTTGGCAGTCTCACACGCACAGCAGGAAGGTGGGTGGGTGGTGGGGGGGAGGGGGTTGTGGGTGGGGGCATGGAAATATCTATAGTGCGCACAGAAATTAAAATTCACCACAGTCAAGGATCTGCCGCCTCCATTTGACCGTCCACATCGTGGCCTGGGGGTGTGTGGAGGGAAGCCAGCAGTCATGGAGAAATGACTCGTCTGACAGACACATAAAAACACCTTAAAAGGTATACGAGCAAAGGAGAAGATGAGGAGGATGAAGGGGAAGTGAAGAATTAAATATAAAAATAAAAGTAGGGGAAAATGCCGCAGTGGCGTTTGCCAGCGGGGGCTCGTGCCCTTGACATACTGACATGGATGGAGGAGGGAGGGGAGCGCTGTCATGTGACACTCTTGTCATTTGCCTGAATGCTCGCCTGTCCACCCGCCTGTCTGCCCAACCACCTGGCAAATCCCCCCACCCCTCCTGTTGCAATATCTCGCCCACCTTCACGTGACCTCATCCTCCGCTGACCTGACCCTCCCCATCTCCTTCCCCGTCCACCTATGCCCACCGCCACCTGCACCCCCCCCCCGCACACCCATCCCGCCCCGCCCCTTCTGCAGTCCTAGCCCCCTGTCCGCCCCACCCCTAGCACTCTGTCTCCCTCACTCCCCTCTTCCTCCCCCGCGGCTGTGCAGCAAGGTCAGGCGGGTCACCGTGTCCTCATCTGTAATCCGCTGCCATTCGTCAGCAGCCCCGGCCCAGGCTGGAGGAGAGAGAGGAGAGGCAGGCGCTTCGACGAGGGGAGAATGCCCAATTAGGCAGCTGTCACACACACACACACACACACACACACACACACACACACACACACACACACACACACACACACACACACACACACACACACACACACACACACACACACACACACACACACACACACACACACACACACACACACACACACACACACACACACACACACACACACACACCACAGAGAGCACAGCAGAGCAGGAGAGAGCAAAAGGGGAAGGGAGGGAGGCTGCAGAATCAGTCTACTGTCCACAGACGAGGGTGGGGGATTGGGGGTGTACATGAATCCTTTCAGCTGTGAGTGTCTGTGTATTGTTTTGGTTTATGAGTGTGTGTGTGTGTGCACGGAGCAGTTTGGGGTCAACTACAGTTTAGACACATATGACTACTAGCTGAGGCATGTCAGCGGGAGGGGCATCAGGGTGTATGGACTTTTGAGGATACACTAGTTAAATTAAATTTTATGACAGGGCAACTATTCTTATCTCACAATGAAAGGAGTGCTGAGTATTCTGTCGAGTGCCTCTCTCTTATCTGCAACCACAAGATTGATGAAATGATCAGAGTGAAACGACTGTGTGCTACTGGGGACAGAAAAACTCAACAGGGTAAGCACCGTGTAATGGCTAGCTGGGTATTCAAACAAATCCAAAGTCCAGGTCACAACGTACCCAGCCAGAGCGGACTGTGGACTGGAGGGGTAGCACCAAGTTGAAACTCCTTGCTGTCCCCAACTAGCGGCAGATATCAAATGGGTGACAAATATCCCATAATTGGATCATTCATCACCAGCGAACACATCTGTTTTGAGTAATGGGGAAAGTAATCAGCAAAAATGATACAGGGACGACTTTAGCCGAGGCACCCGAAAGATTTATGCTACAGCGATCCACGACTCAAGCCTGTACCTATTGATTGTTAAGTCTAAATGCTTTTTCGTTTAATCAAAAGCAAGAGTCAAAATGGTACTATGCCGGCAGGGTGATGGAACAGGTGTGATGGAACATCCGGGGGAGAAGCTGAGAGGAGACTCTTTCTTACTCGGTTCTACCTTAAATGTCAAAGTTCATCAGGGTTCAGTGGAGCTTCAAATCCAGCTTTGAGTGGTTTGTGCTCAAAAGTGAGAGGAACACTTATCCGGTAAATCCTGTCTGAGTAGAAAGTACAGTTCACAGGACTTAGGCCTGGTGTCATACCGACTTTTCGCCTTTACAGGTGCCCAGAGTAAATGCCCCCTTTCTGGGTTACACAGTGAGTTAATGCACGTATACACAATGGAGCATGCAGGTAGAGGGGAGATTTCCCATTACATTCAAGGAGTAGCAGCATTCAAATGGATAAGTACTGAAATCCCCTGAGAAACACTCCAGATAGGAACTTTCCCTTTTGCAATTCAAAAGCCTGTTTTATTATTTTTTCACTTAAAGTAACTTTTAATACCAGTTTTGTGATGACATTTTCTTTTCTCCAAACGGTTTAAGGGATTATAATTATAAAAATTGTTATTACACTACAAGCCTTGTAGCACTCCTTCGCTTTGACTTTTTAGGCTACATCGACATTACCATGTTTTCATTTGAATCTGCTACGGATATACCTGGGGTCCACACTACCCTAGAGTTTTTAAGCTGCTAAAACAGAGAAATGCGACTTCAGTTATATCTGAAGTTGTCCCTCTGACATGTTGTCTCCTCTAAGCTATAACTGCCCCTAAAAAAAGAATTATCTGAGATCAATGTAATGAGATGTACTCTTATGCAATCAATTCCTGCTACTAAACCTCCGAACAAAGGAACAAGAAAAAGAGATAAAAAAAGTTCATTAAGGTCACTGAAAAATCCCTATCAAGTACCATAGGCACACTACAAGTCCCAATGGGAATACTCCTGAAATATCTGTCGGGCTGTATCACTGCGCGGCTCCACCCGTCTCTGAGATTGTTATTATAATGACTCAGTATTTTGTCAGCCAGGTCTTGCTCCATTCTTCCAGCACTGAAAGTACCTAAAGTGCTCCCAAAGTCTCAAGATTGTAATCTGTGATGTCATATTGATGCATCGCCTGAAGCAGCTCTATTAGCAGCCGGGAAGATGGACTTAGTGGACTACAATTTCTGCCTGTACTTTTACATCTACAAGAAATTCCGACGATAGTTGCGCTCTTAGTTTTGTTCCACAAAATGTTGCCTTGTCTCTTCCCAAAAATCCTCCTGCTTTACAATCAACTTGCACTGCGTTTTTTCTCATTTCTGGTTTTGACTGAGAAAAAACACACCACAGTATTTCAGACAAATTAATTTGTATAAAATAATAATTGGATGCTGTGAATAATTGAATACTCTAATGTAAGGAATATTATTCACTTTCCCCGTCACAGGGAGGTCAGAAGTCAGGGGCAGCTACAGCTCAGTGCAAAGCCCCAGCATTGGAGCTGGTAATGATCCAGTTCAATGTAGCATACGGTATGCTGCGAAAAAACGTGACTTCAGCTCCACCCTCCCTCCACCACCCTGCTCCCATAAGTGCAACCCTGATATGTACAGCTGTGTGCTGTTGTACAACAAGACTCGTGTAATGCGCACTGAAAGCCGATAGCTGATTGAACACTGAACACACGACGCAATGTAAACAAAAGGTGGATGAGCAAGTATACTACACACTATCACCCTTACTCTTAGTATGGCTGGATGATATTCATTGTTCAGGTTTTCTATCGTGATATAAAAACAAAACCTATTGCAAAATAAACAAACATAGCTGCTGTTTCATAACTGTATTCCAGTTGACTTTATACATCTGTCCAGGGACTGCGGATGACTGCATTAATAGCAATTGTTCTTGCTTTTCCAGATAAATAAACAAATAATACAGACAGTAACATAACTAATTCACCTGTTGGCAAATGTAAGAAAGCAAAAAAATGCTTTCAGCTAATAACACACACATACTACATATATTGATAATTAGGCTCTTATCTCTCACAATAAAGGCTAATCATTCCCACAAAATGACACCATTATGGTGTGAAAATAAACAAATATTCATACAAAATTGTGAGAAGCAGCAGAGATGGTGCTGTCGTCATTAATAATGGCTCTGTTCTATTTGTTCTGTTCTGTTCAGATAAGCCCTGACAGAGTGACCCTGAGCCAGCACCACACTGGACCCTCAACAAATGCGCACTGTGGCTTCATCCACACATACCTTTTAATTTTGAAAATAAACAAAAACAATGTCTGTCCATAAGAGCTAATTGAAAACGCATATCACATGACCCTTGTAACTAACTGGTTGTGCTCGGTGTAAACAAGTAAAAGATTCTATATTCTGTACTTAGTTGAGTATTTGCAGAAAATACAATGAATGAGGAAAAGCGATGACAAGAGGTAAGAGCATATAAAAACATATTAGTGTAGACATAACCGATATTTCGGTGTTTATATTTGCAATGCAGCCATTTAGCTGCCGTTAGTGGTCAGTGCTGCTTACAACAACAACAACAACAACAAACAGAAAATCCCTGTGACCACAAGCACCACCCGCAGATACATTACACCTACACAGCATAGTGCGCTCTTTGAAGTGACTGATTGGTCAAAAAACTGGAATTGTATGCTTAAACTCATGTTGGCCCAAACGCATAAAAATACATTTTTCCATTGGTTCGCTGTCCCTTTAAATAACTTTAAGAGCTTTTTTCTCTTCCGGACCTCCCTCCCCTGAGGTTTATCACTGTGACTCCTCTCTCTTTCTCTCTCTCTCTCTCTCTCACACACAGACACACACACACTCTCTGTATGTGTGGCTGGCAACTACAAAGCAGTTAGCCAAGCATCTCTTGGCTCTGTGCAGACAGAATAAGACACTCTCATTACTGCCGTTAAAAAGCTCTTGCCCTCAAAAAATCCACCGTAGACCCAGAAACCGGTGCAGATAGTCGCAGCATGATTTGGGTAGTTGAAGGCTATCTTTTTCCTGACAACTCAATTCTGTTTGTGTGCATGTCTGTGGTTGATGAATCCCCCCCCCCCCCCCCCCCCCTCCCCCGCAGTTCCCCTTTCCTGTTCCTCTTTAATGTCACAGGACTGGCTCATATGACCTTGAGCAGCAGCGTTGGCACGGCAAGAGCGAGAGCTCCCTCGCCTGCATGCGCCCTTGAACTGGATCTGCAAGACAAAAAAAAAAAACCTTCATGCGGCCTGATAGACATCTCAGCTCCACCCACCCCCTCAACTATCTGCCCTGTTTCTCCTCAGCTCTTTTATTCAATCTACGGTACTCCTTATCTGTTCCCCCTGGTGGGAAGAGAATTATCAGAATGCTGTATCTTTAACCCCTCTATCAGACTGAGATAGAAACTGAATTTCAAAATGTCTGACCAGCCTGTGTGGATTTATTTTTACATTACCACCACCACCACCTCCTCCTTCAAGCACAGGCCTCTTGCCATTTGAGGAGGGGGGAGTTGGTATATAGAATACACCTGTGCGATGAGACGCCATTCACCTCAGAGGTGTTGTTAATATACAAGGGAATTCCAGACGTTTTTTCCCTCCATGCTCTGCTCTGAGCCATTGGCACAGCATGACCTGTAGCTTCAAAACAAATATGCCTGCCTCTGTCCGAAGGATAAGCGTCATCTTACTGTCCAATCACGCTTCTCTGACTTAAAGAGGGGGTGGGGCCTCAGAGCCTGTGTTTTGACAGGTTGAGGGTGACCTACTGGGTCCCAATGAAGACCTCTTGATTTTCCAAAGTAAACAAAAATGGTCCATAGTCCAAAGTCTGACTCTGCACTGTCAAACTGCTCTTGTATGGGTGCTGAGCATAGTCCACTGTAAAGCACAAATAATTAAACTGTAAATACTGCGGCATCCTCCCTTCAAGTGCAACTCAGGCCACGAAGGTTCAAGTACTACAGTAAGTGTCAATATTGCAAAGTGTTCAAAACTTGCCGTTTGAAAATTCTAAAAAGGCCCTTTTTTTTAACATAACATACAGGAGACTGCACAACAGGGTCTCTCTGTGTGTGTGTGTGTGTGTGTGTGTGTGTGTGTGTGTGTGTGTGTGTGTGTGTGTGTGTGTGTGTGTGTGTGTGTGTGTGTGTGTGTGTGTGTGTGTGTGTGTGTGTGTGTGTGTGTGTGTGTGTGTGTGTGTGTGTGTGTGTGTGTGTGTGTGTGTGTGTGTGTGTGTGGCTGCATTGGAGGTTTGGACACTCAGAGACTGGCCTAGCCCTCATACTGGTTCTCTTCATGCCTGACCTTTCAAAACTGTAATGTTATCACATGTCATACGCAGGCCTGCTGGAAACCATCTGCTGAAGGCGCTGTGGTGGCTCCCTGTCCCCGAAAAAAAAAAAAACAGGCTGGTATGGCCGACTACTGGTTCTGACTGGTTTACCGCTCAGCGTGCTTCACCTTCACACACACAAACACACAGACGGTGACACGTATATGCCCCCTCAGAGGTTGTTGGTGAGCGACATGAGCTATGAGCAGTCTCCTCAATTAGCGTTAAGGGGCTTTTGCAGAGAGACATGAAGTTCTGGGGCTAAGAATAACATTAGTCAGGTCTGCTGCCTGGCAGTGGCAGGACTTGGGAGCTGTGGCAATAAGGAGAGCTGGGTGTGTGTACTAACCAGAGTCTTGCTGTTAATCCGATCCCCCGCCATGTTTAGCTCCACCTCAGGATATTATGTTATATTTGTTAGTGTGACACCTTGGCTAATAAGGCTGTTTTTACACAGAGCGAAACCAATATGATTAACATTAGCCCGGACTTATATAGGAAAAGAAAAAAAGACTGGAACTCTAATGAACCTTGTGTTTATATGATGAGAAATCCCTCCCATGTCAAATTAAAAAATCTAGTTTTTGGCGGTGTTAAAATATTAAAAGACCCACTATAGATCGCCCCACAGAAGAGCCAAAAAGCAGACTCGGTTGTAGAGGCACCACAGTGTCCTGGGAGATTCATTACAGGCAGATTTGTTCCACATAGTGAAATATGAGTGAGCTCCACTGCCTGAAAATTGCATCGCTCCATAAGCAGACCCCAATGCAAGAATAAGCTGTGATATTCAGTTCTTAAAGGTCCTAGCTCAGTACAACAGCCGCAGCAATTATTTGTGAAGAGGAGATCAGGCCCTGTGTTCATCCCGTTTTGTCTGAGACAAAGGATGTGAAACAACGAGCGACAGCACAGGCCCATATGAAATCAATATCAAAAATATATGGTGACAGTGGATTAAATCTTCCCTTAGGCTTTATGGAAATTGGCCACAAATCAACTCGAGCAAAATTTGACACAAATACTTCTTAAAAAACAACATCAATCATTGGCCTGGTTTAGGCAACAATGCCTTAATAGTGGGCATCCTTTGACAAGTTTACCAGAATGGGTTAAATCAAAAAGGTTTTTGTTTTTCCAGAAATAATAATATCATATGAAGACTCATGGCAAATGATCTATTCACATCTCTGGCTTTGGCACAGATGAGATGCAGAGGTCATTGCATCTGAATGAGCATCTGTATTGCTCATTTCTAAACCACTATTGAACTTAGTACAGTAAATAACCTGACCTGAATAAAGTCAAGTAAATCTGGCAGAAGGCAGGCTATGTTTAGAAAACAGCACCCAGAGTCAGAGAAAGAGAAATGATTCTTTATTTAATAGCATGTGTGGCGCGGGCTTTGAGCTTGTCAGGTCTGACTGCAGTAATCAAACGGTATTACCAGAGACTGAGAGGGGGAGAGAGGAACTTATAGAAGGTGGCAGTGCATCAGAGGCTCTTGCACTACTGTAAGGCTTATATGTACGTGTGCTTTTTGAAGTGCGGGGCTGGGGAGTGAGGAGAGACCTCAGTGCTCAGCTTGGGGCGTATAATCTATGGTTCATTTGCAGCTTTTCTCCCCAGTATGACAAGCCGTTTACAAGACGTAGCCTCTGCTGCTGACCCAGTTCTGAGTGGCTGCGTCTCGCGACAAGGCCCTGCCTCCCCATCAGGCCCTGCTCCTCGTCTAACTGACGATAACACCGCCACCCTCTGCCTCCATGAACTGTGGGGAAAAAAATAGGTCGCCCTGACCCACTTTTCTTCTTTTTTTTCCCTCCCCTTCCTAAGATCGTGCAAGGAGTTCTGCAGAGCATGATCAAGGGAGACAGTAAAATGGAGAGAGAGAAAGGGAAACAAAGGAAGTTAAAAAAGACAGACCTAGAGACTTCTCTGTGATGAGTCCCTGCATTCTGGCAACACGTTCCTGTGGCCTTTGGAATACAGGCAACCCTTATCAGCTGACCTGCTGTATGTTTGGCAAAAAACCCTTCCACGCCTTGATACAACAACTGCTCCTGTGATTAAACACCATCTACAGGCCTAACCAGTCCACCCAACCTTCTGATTTGTACATCTCCTCTTCTAGGCAGCCATTATCTGATGTCTTACTCAGAATGCTAAATGGGTTCCTCTGCCTTATTTAAACACAGACATACACACTCCTTTTTGCAGTCCTTCAACACCCATGAAGGTATCACATGTCATCCAGACTGAAAAATGATGAGCCTTTCTTGGCAAGGGGAGATATTACGGGGCTAGCTGAGCCGGGAGCTGCTCTAATGCCTGGTAGCATGACACCGGTCCCTTTGAGTTCCTCTGTGTGGGTTAGGACAACTCATGATATATCTCAGATCATGCACGGTGCTCTCATGCAAACCGTTCCCTCATTAAGCTGCGCTCACTCATGCATTGCTTTTGTAATCCCTCCGCACATTAACCGTGGCTCTCCTCAATGGGCTCGTTTCCTCTGACAGCAGCTGAGAGTTTCATTCATTTACAAAACTGATAGTTTATTCTGTGACACCCTTTGTATCAGTGGTGGATTCCTGTTTGAACCTGTTGTGTGAGGCCTAATCAAAGCATACCTTTGACTGCTCATTTAAATATGAATGTGCCAGCTAAAAATCATCACTTGTCAATTATGGTGCCTTTGTGTCGCTTAGCAACCTTTGTATAGCCTCTATTCAAGAGCTATATCTGTGTGTGACATTTAATTATTACCTGTTAAAAACTATTTAGCTTTATAGGGACTTACTAAACAATTTTACTTCAGCTATACTGTGCTTTTATAGCAGTATTAATCCACTCAGTGTGCATACAAATTATTTTAGACATTCTATAACCTTTCTAATACCACAGAATGACTTGTGTAAGTTAACTTTAAAATGATGGTTATACAAACTTCTTACAATACGTGGCTTTCAGATAGCTAGCATGACTTATGTTAGCCCCCCTGTGTCACACAGTTTGCCCGTACAAGAACATTAGTCCAGCCAGATGCTAGCAACTGCATGTGCTTGTGTGTCTGCTCATTTGCATCAGCCAGCTTGACACTCCTCTTTAAAAAACAGAGTAGGGTTTACCTGGCTCTAAACTGTAACCAGCATGGTGCTAACTAAGCCTGTGTGTGCTAATGGTGACCCAGTGCACATTCAGACCTGGTGGTCCATTAGAGACAAGTCATGAAGCCCGCTCTCCACTTTCCTCTTCTGCGAGACAATCTGCAAAAACAGTGGAGCTATAGTGTATCTCACTTTTAAGAGTAAAGTCCAGCAAATACAAGCAGAGAGAACATGGCCATTAAGAAAAAGTAGAAGGGAGTAAACATCTTTATTCGGAATGGGCGGTGGAGGTTCTAGTTCCAGTTAAGGGGTGAATGTAGGTCAAGCCCTGCCTCTTCATAAGCACCAAGGTAATGCTGAATAGAGGGGAAGGTGGCTTAGAGAGAACGTCGCCCCGGATAAACCACATTCGTCTGGCACTTGTGCCAGGACCGGCCCCAGACACGTAAACACACTAACACAGGTACACAGCTCCTCTGTGCTCCACAAAATATCATACATGTTATACATGCTTTACTATAGCTCTCATTACCTTTTACAAACCAACAACGCTTAACCTGCATATGAGTTAGCAGCACTTCTGTCGTGCTGCGCTCTTTGAAATATCTACAGTTGAACCTATATGACATAGAAGTGCTGGTCTGCTGACTGTGGCCTGAAAATCTCATATTTTCAATCCACATCCAAATTACAAATTACAGGTTTGTCTTATGCACGTTCTCTTATCCCTGTATATGAGCTACAGATGTATCCAGGCTACATGCCTGTGAATGTGGAGTCCTAGCAACTTAATTTAGGTTCTGTCTGAAACATAATCACATAAGCGTTTGATGTGTTACTGGGTTTGATATCCATTGTGGCATCATACAAACTACCACACTAAAATGTAAGTATTTAACAAATACAACCAGTTTGTACAAAAGTAAAATAAAAAAAAAACAGTGTAAAAATTAGAGCTCAGCTTACTTTTTGTGTAAATAGACACAAGGAAACATATGCACATCTGGATCATTCTTCTCGCTTTCTAAAGCAGTCAGTTACCCATCCAGAGAAATTATGGCCTGTAGCAACTTAAGCAACAGTCTGGTATAATGTCCTTTTCCCTACAGCACATGTTGGGTTGATATTATTAAAGCTGAGGAATATAATATGTCTTGGCCTGTGTTCTAATAACTACTTATTGAGATGAAAAGCTCTACACAGAGAAGAGAGAGAACATATGTGAAAAAAAGAGTGGAAATTAGTTTTTGCTTGTTCATATAGTCGCATGATATTCTGTGTGCCGTCTGGAAGTATATTATAATAAAACAGAAAATAGAGGAACTTTCATTTGTTTTCATCAGATTAAGTTTCTCAAACTTAAGCCATTTTCAGATATGACCTCCGGGTAAAACCCGGAAAATTGGTTAAGGAGTTTACCCAGAGTCTGCCTTTCTCACATGCACATCGTAGGCTTTCTGCACATATGCGTTGAAAACATGAACAAATCCATCGCATTATTCAGGCGTGGGGTGGAACAGCCGGGTGCAACAGGCAGAGGCAGGAAGTGACGTATTAACCCTGCTGCGGAGATCAAGTAATTTCTGGGGGATCCCCAGCTTTGTTCTCAGAGAGACTATTTCTACAGACTTTATGCATCTGACCTCCTAGTATAAAGAGTAGAAAGAAACTTTAGAAATTACAGTAAATTATATTGCATATAGCATTTTGCTATCATATATCATATTTAAGATGTACAAGCTTGTACCAATTATATATCATCGTATATCTGTTCGAAACAGGAGCGAGGTTTACTGAAAAAAAAACTATACTAAATAATACTTGGTCATCCTCTCAGATATGAAGGTAACATTAAAAAACGAAGTTGCTACCACAAGCACAACCTGGAATTTGAGATATAGATAAAAGCACCCTGATTTAAAGACGTCACTTTGTTTCACAACTCAGCTGGAAACATTTTCTATCATAAAAACTATAAATAGCCGGGAAGAACCTGATGGAAGAAGGGCATTCCTCTGACTTGAGTAGTTCTCCAAATATACTAAGAGCAAAACTAGTGTCTCGCATGTACTATGACTGGTGTGGCTAGCATTTCCCGATGCAGTTTTACCAAAGTAGGCCGGGTTCCTGATTTACCCAGCCATAATGTAAACATATCCAGGGGGCAAAAATGTTAGCGTTATAGCATTAAAATACTCTGAAGCAGGAGACAGGAGCTTGCTCTTAAGAGAGACAGTGAGCCAGTGTGGTTTTACACAGCGGGGCAGCGGTAGGGATTGAGTGAAGGCAACTGCAATAGCACAAATCCTAGCAGCCAGCTCACTCTGGACATGAATCACTCTGGACATGAAACGACCTTTCCCTGACATATGCTGGTATCAGTGATTGAGAATTGAGGAGATGACTAAACCTGCTCAGTTCGTCACCACAGTCAAGCAGGGTGGAATCTTGTGGCCAGCGATTCCCAGACTCAGATAAGAGCAGGGATCACTGGGGCTGCACTGTTCGCTCTTACATGACCTCAACCCTTTTTGACCTTGGAGTGAATGCCCAATTGAGTGACGGCCCCTGCAGCTGCATGCAGGCCTGTGGTGAGCGTCTCAACCCTCTCAACCTCGTGGACATAGAAGGTCGGGGGAGAGCATAGGGGGTGAGGCTGGGTGAAGGGTGTCACATGATTGGATCTCCTTCTGGAGAGTTACTTAAAAGGCCTCCTCAGCAATCAGGTCAAGGTCGTGCTCTAGCCTTAATGCCAACGGAAAAGAGAGATGTCTCTGAATGTGTGTGTGTGTGTGTGTTTAGAAGAGTGCACAAAGACAGACGAGAGGGAGGAGGAGTGACTATATGCTCCTCTACATGTTCAGCAGTCCTGGGTCCTTGACTTGAAAACACAAGCTATGATTCTATTAGCTGTATTAATCTCCCTGCTTAGTTGAAACTTTTATTAAAAGTCACTTACACAATTATCACTCTTGCACATCTCTCTTTCCATTTCCACAGCTGGATATTTACTGGAGAAATTCAGGTTAATTGCCTTTGCTCAAGGGCAGAGGGTGAGCAGAGTATGAGCCAGCAATCTTCTGGTCACCAGTCCATTTCCCCTA
This sequence comes from Pleuronectes platessa, assembly GCF_947347685.1. Taxonomy (NCBI): domain Eukaryota; kingdom Metazoa; phylum Chordata; class Actinopteri; order Pleuronectiformes; family Pleuronectidae; genus Pleuronectes; species Pleuronectes platessa. The sequence continues at coordinate 21,225,594 of NC_070640.1, read as the reverse complement.
AGTAATAGGTCATATGGCTGCCTCAAGTCATCAGCCCAGTGCTCTCCATCTTCTCTCAAATGGCCTCTCTGCTACTGGGAGCCTTCTAACACAGTTATGAGAAAGCTGCACTTCTGAACCACAGTCTTTCGGTCTGTTTAGTCTGCTCTAGTGAGGATGTACTGAATAACGCCACCTCACTAATGGATTTACAAGTGGGCTGGAGGTTCACAAAAGGACGGCATGTTTCAGAAATTCAAGAGACTACTTTCAGACAAAGAGGGGGAGTGGGATTTCGCCAAATGTCCTCAGTCCTTCCCTTGCTGTGTGGGAGTGCATTCATTTTTATTTATTTTTTTAGCTGTGCCACTTAACCTGTTTAGCTCAAAGACATGTATTGATAATGCAATGAGACATATATACAATAATTAACAAATTAATAAAGGAGTAAAATCTGGAGTGTCAAACCATTACAAGGCTGGGTATTATGCATCTTAGAAGAAGCACTAATTAAATATTATTTTGGACGACATATAAATACTAACGTCTACCTTGGAATTACTTGCAATCAATTAGGTATTTCAGTCGGGATTCACCGACACTCTTCTAGTGGAAAACCCAGGTAATGTGCTGCAGATCTATCTGAACTCGCATAGCTCCAACTCTCCATGGCCACCCGCACAGGTCCCTTGTTGCCCAGCAACAATTCAGCTCATCACTAGAAGCCAAAAAGTTACACAATTACAGTTCAAGCCAAAAGAGGATTTGGGGTGTGCAGCACGTAACATCATTCAGCAGGTTATATCCAGTTTCTATAAGATGTGGGTCTGAATGAATGAGGAAGTGGGGAAACCCTAACTCATCCTGCGAAACCCAGGAGTGTGAAAAAATTTGAGCGTTCAACGGATTGCACAGACAATTTCCCAAATATTGACAGTGGAATGGTGTACTCTGGACTCACACGTGTTCTTGAGCTGGTGGCATACAGGAGCAGCTCATAGGTACAAAGTTTAATGATGCATGAAATTTCCCAAACTTTACCCTTTTTGCAATGGAAATAAATCTGAGGCACACAACCTCGAAGCATAGACTGCATATGCATCGCTCCTGCTGCCTCTCCTCCTCCCTTCCCTCTCCTCACTGTCGTCCAGTGCAATATATCCATCATTCATTCATAAATTCTGAAAACTCCTCTTTAGTTAATTGCCTGGGAAAATTTAATTTCAAACGAAAGCTTTTAAAAGAGAAAGATATAATTAAGTTGCAGGGATTTCTCTGCCCCCACCTTGTCCAGGGGGGCTGAGGGGACATGTGCTGTGAGCTGTGCAGCTCTGCACCGCACAGCTCCATGTCAGGGAAGTCATACACCCATGTTTAAAGCAGAATGTTACGTAAAGCCTCCCCCTCTGCACTGGCTTACTGCACCAGACACTGTGTCCTTGCCTGGGCTGCTCAAGGTTCCCAAAAGGACAGGCTGCTAAGAAGTTGGGAAGGACGGGGCCCTGTGATAGCCTGCAAAGGGAGGGAGGGAGGGAGGAAGGGAGGAGGGAGGGGGGAGAGAGCCGCTGCCTGTGACAGCCTTGGACTTTGAATTCAGCGCCAGACAGGCTCATGCATCAATCCCTCAACTTACAAAGACAAGCCACTAACCTTGACGAGGCCAGGGACTCTTCAGGAATGAGTGGCATTTTCACTTAGCCCCAGCTTCTCCCCTGCACTCCTGCCACATAACCTGGTTAAAATAAGACACAGTTGAATATCAGCTGACCTCAGTCTCTGGACTTTGTGACCCGCTGTTCTAGCCTTCAACCCGTAGGCTTCTTAGACCACGCTAGGGAGGTATGCAATAATACATTTGGAGGCAACACAAATAGCACTTAGTAGACAAGGTGTAGTAGTCTTATCTGGTGCTTGTCAGAGGCTGGTTTGTTTGAGTGCGCTGTGAAGCAAGCCCAGGTGAATCAATGTTTACTATGATCCTTAGGATCAACAACTGTATTATCACAGACTTAATTACAAGCAGCCTCTGACTGGTGCAGCTAAATTATTCCAACAGCAGCACCAAACATGCAGGTAGGTATCTGCCGTCGTTACCCTTTGTATTTCACTGTAAGAAAACAAGGCAGACGTTTTCTAACATGTGCTCACAGGCCGGGCATGCCTCCTATCCATGAGCATCTGTCCTTGTTCCCCTTGCAGCCTGCACACTCTGACACGCTTGTGACATTGACCTGCTTGTGGCAAAAAGCAGAGACCTTCCCCTTCGTCTGACTGCAGCATCCTGGCAGCACGCTCACCACAATGGAAGAGAAACGGTCCTACTGCACCTCTACAGCCCGGGGCAGCAGCTCTGCTACAGGAGCAAGAGAGTGTGGGGGGGGAAGGAAAGGAGTGAGGGAGGAGTCAGTTCCACTCCGCTCCTCTGCTGTGACCACACCAGCCTTGCCAGGAGAAGAGTCAGCTCCTCTCACATCACCCAGGAGGTCTGCTGCTCCACGCTACATCTCCTCAGTCCCTCCTTAACGAATCAGAGGAGAGGGACAGTAGAGATTCTGTGTTGTGCTGGTAGCTCCATTACCACTGCACAAAGTAGCTTGATGCTGTTACACTGCTCTGCTTCATTGATTGTCACAATTAGGCTTTCACAGCTGTTGTTTTGCAAACAGGCCGATGCTTCACGTGGGTAACATGTAATATCTTTCTCTTTCAGGCTCCTCTCCCCACTTCGCAAGCAGCATTCAGTTTAAAGTTTAAATAATTCACAGTAATTGCAATCAGCAGCGATCAATCGGTGGAGATAATTGAGGTGCCTGTCATTGCGCCAAGGCCAAGGGGAAGCGTGAAGGCAGAGGGGTGGAGAGCTGGGGGTGAGGGTGAAGGGGGTAGGAGAAGGAGGTGGGAGGAGAGTCATTCAACAGATGAGCTCAGGCTGGTATAGCTTTCTGGGTTGCAGCGGAGGCGTCCATCTTTCTTCCTCACATTTCGTCATTCCAGCCCGCATCCAGGAGCGATGGCTGTAAAAGGCGCATTTAGCAGTTCCTGCCTTGTCATCAAAATGAGTCCTATTGACTTTGGCTGCCTTCTGTTCATGACAGAGGCACCAACAGGAGCAGGAGTGATTGCCTCTGAATGAGATAGTGCTGCTATAACCGAGGCCCTCACCAAAACCCAGCACACACAGCGGGAATAATCTCAAACTGCCCACACAGGGGATCTTATTTCAAAAAGCCAAAATAAACTCCAGTGGTTTTGCGATGTTGTTTCTTTCAGTCAGGTTTCTAGCGGAAGAAAATTCTGGGAACATAAACTACCAACACTTTCTGATTTCCATGGGGCCCTTTATGTATCTGCCTGACTAAATTAGTCAGGCAGAATGAGCTCTTGTGTAAATTCTAATGTCTGTACAACAACATTGCTGAAGCCTTTACAATTTATTCATCATATCCATTTATTAAAGGCATTTCCTATTCCATTTTTACGCATCAGTCTGCATGATTCAGGTGTATGTGAAATCCATTGACTGATAAGAGGTGTGGAGGAGAAGGCAGAGAGTCAATACTAAGGGGTGCTAACAGTCTCATAATTGTCAGATGTTAAAAACTGATTATTTAATACATAAACACTTGGATCAAGTACAACATTCACCAGTCGTGCACTGGGCGTTTGTCTTGTCACAATTTCTGATAAACGTTTGACTCCCGACTATGAAAATTTACAGCACAATTGTTGCGGCGTAAATCTCCACGGCTGTAGCATCGAGTATTGTTATTAGTAGCAAGTGTCTACTGAGTAAACAAACAGTAAAGAGAACAATCAAATGATTTGGCTTAATGCTTGCTCCACACAAATATTATAGAGGCCAAACAATTAGAGAAATGAGCTAGTGGCCAATAGGTCTCTGGTTGGATTCCTCAGTGGGCCGGCAAAGTGCGGGCCTGTAAGTGGATGAGAAATGCACTTCTCTTCCTCAACATCTACTGTCAAAGTGCCCTTGAACAATGTTCAGTGGCCAACAACACAAGTGCTGGGCAGCTCCCAGGTCTATAATAAATCAAAACCTCTGCAGTAAATGCATGACACTTGTTCTGGTAGATTGCACATTAGCTTGTTGATTCGCAGAGTATCTCAGCAATCAAAAAGCAGGATGCCACCCTCAATTTGTGTCTGCCCGTGCATCTCTTGCTATTGTGACTGACAGATTTACAAACAGTGGGCTTTCAGCTGGCCCACTGGTGGTAGTTAGAGAGGCTGTTAGTGGAGGTAAGTGCCTGGGCATGTACTCCTGTATCTGTGGCATCATCCTGCATACAAATATACTATTACATCAAATTATTTAGAGGAGAAAAGAAAGTCGCAGATGAGCAACGAGCAGTTTGAGTATGAAATTACTTAAAAAACTAAATAAAACACATCTGCTAAAGAAAATACATGCAGAGCAAACGTGCATGAACACAGTCACTTACACACCAAAACATGCCACTTTCATACAGCAGCAGTGGTGTTTTGATGGCAGATAAGATTTGTGGTGATGAAAGGCAGCCAGTGGATAAGAGCGAAGAGTTCAGAGTCCAGTCTTGTGACTGTTCAGCAGCCTCAACATAATTTGCATTTGGCCATTTGAATGTCCTCTGGTTCTGTTTGAGACTACTGCAGATCACTCAACAGCAGCTCCCTGGACAATAGCAGATGGCTCAGTCAAATCAAGCAACATCCACTACGGAGAACTCTTTGAGTTACTGCACAGTTGGCCACACGTCTCAAACAAAAGTACTTTTGAGGTGCAACTTTAAAGTTGGGCTATAAATGTAGAGGTTTTAGTTATCTATGGCAACAGAGGACAAGCTGAACTACCTTGAACATCTTGTGTAAGTTCAGGTCAAATAATTAAGCAGCTTAAATGTTCAACAAAGGAGAGGCTAAAAGGCAGACCCCCAGACACAGACAGTATTTAGAGGGCTTTAACCAAGTTTAACTTTTCTGCACATTGCCTTTCATGTTCCTCTGAGTTACAGCAGTTCCCTTTGTAAACTGCCCTTTTGGAACATGAACTGAAGATGCACTCTGCCCTCCTTCCTGTAACTTGCAGCAAACTTCAGCCCCTGACCTTTTGCCTCCGCACTCATCCAAAGACCAATGAAGCAATGGGCCATTTACGGAAATGGAACACCAACACAAGTGTCGTTCGAAATCCTCTCTCGCAGTTACTGAAAAACAAGTCTCTCGAAACACATCCGACGTGTCACACGGTGACTTGACAGGCTGCTACTCACCAACTCTAACCAGCTTTAATTTGGTCAACAGACTGAAACAGGGTCCTTCCAAAAGATTGAAGGGACCAGCCGGTTTTTACACGCAGTTGTTTTTTTAGGAGTTTGTGGTTTTAAGTAACGAGGGAAAACAGAATGACCATTAATGGGGTTCATTAGCCACGGATCCATACCATGGCTGTTTGGAGTGCATTCAAAGGCCAAATGTTACCTTGATACCGAGAATGTTATAGACCTGTTATAGCAGTGTTCCTCTGTAACCATTTAACCGTCTTCCACTATGCTGTATTTACTCTACATGCACGGGGCTTAGTGATACTGTCCCCTACTGATTGGTTATGCAATGTAAAACTGAGACAATGACACTACAGGGAATATACAAATATATGCCAGGCAAGTCTTAGACTCTTTCAGAAATTAATCCCATTTAGTATCAACTCCAACCCAAAAAAGAAAAAATTAAGAATGAAATGCTCACAGTGAAGTATGTTTCTTGGCAGCTGGCGAGATTTCTCATTAAACAGCCCTAATGCATCCAGGACAAAGCTATATATTTTAACACCCCTGCAACCATAATCATGACTCCAGCTCAACATATAGCCGCACTGAGGTCCATTCAAAGGCCATGAGGTTTTCCTAAAACCCGTCCACGCTCTTTTTTGAAAGGGAGGCAGGAATCATCAGTAGTAATTTACAGAATAGTGCAACTGAGAGGTGTCTCCTATTGGCGGGGCTAACCCTACTTCAAAATAGGATGAACTACATTTACTGTACTAACGTGAGACGGCGACTCATATGACTTGGACAGCCCTATGGTGTGTGTTGTTATTAAATGAGCCTGCGGGGTGACACTTTCCATCCAGTGTTCATATGTTCAGTAGCAGGCTGTGACAATGGCGCTGTAAGAGATGAGCAGGAGGCTTTCATTGGACTCAATCATGAACACTGACATATTAGAAGAATATATACACCATCTATTCCGGGCCTGATCCACTGGTCATGGTGTAGCCAGGGGACAGACAGTGCCTGTTCTGGCTGAACGAAACCAGGTTGCCTGTAACAGACACACACACACGAACACACACACACACAGATAGGTTTTATCCGCCAGTTCTTCTTTACGCAGCGTTTTCAGCGCTGAATCCATTTGCATCTCTGCTCGCGACACAAACACACACACACACACACACACACACGACAAAAAGCTTTTATCTGGTACAGTCCTCAACACCGCGCCCCGTGTATAACACACACCGCACCGTGTCCCTTTCTCACAGCAGCCTTTAGGGTGTGTAATAATTGTGTTGAATAATGACAGTGTGTGTTTATGTGTGAGTGTGTCTCGTACCTGTGTCTGTCCACCCCTCAGTCAGCCGGAGAGGCGCATCGTTGTTATTCGACAGGAGGCGGCAAATCCAATGAAAGCGGTGGCATCTCGTCTTGACACTTTGGGCAGGAAGCGGAGACGCGGAGGCAGGCGGGGGCTTAGGCAAAAAAAATGAAAACAAACCGATGAAGATTTTAGTCCGATTAAAAAAGAAGCCGCCTCGTGTGTTGTGTGCTCCGGCAGGGAGCGGAGGAGCGTGTGGTCTGTGTGAATTGTTTATTCTCGGAGTCTCCTCGCTGTGGAGCAGCGAGCGAACACAGCCTCACTCCTCCTCCCCCTCCACCTCCTCCCGCTGCTGCTGCCGCTGACACCACCCTTAAAGGAACAAGCCCTCCCTGTGCTAATGCTAATGCTAACGCTGCCAACTCACTCACACTCCATGTTCCAGGAAACAGTGCATATGACAAAAGATACTCAATTAGTTTGATGTACTTTAGTACCTTTTTCATGTATTTGTATTTTTCTTCTATAGGTTTAGTTGCAGACCACACCATACGTTTAAACAAATATATATGTACTCTCTACTGAACCACAGCTAATGCTGCTAATGCTAATGCAGTTGCCCATTCACTCCCACCACAGCACCTTCAGTGAAACAGTGGTAAAATGTAACAAAGTATATTTATTTCGGTATACTACTTAAGTACATTTTTCATGTATCTGCACTTTACTTAAAGGGATAGTTCACCAAAAACATTTGTAGAGTCCTAGGTAGGGTTACCAACTTCCTGAAAAGGAAATAAGTAACACGGAAATAAGTAACACTGACATAATAAAAGAACAGAAAAATTAAATAAAATGCCCCCATGCTGTTACTTTGGTGTCCTCCAAGTGTCAGTAAGCCCAGACATTTATGCTCACATTGTTTTCTATTTTTCAAAAGTAATCAATAATAAAGCTTAAGAAAAATCTAATTTATTTTCTGCATAGAGATTTTGATTATCAGCCATAATATTTTAACCATCCAATACTGACTCACCTCCACCACGTCAAGTTTCTATGATAACTACTCGTACGTTATATTAACTTCAACATGTTTTATTTGTGATATCAAGCTAAAAGCACTACACTACTCACAATCCTGAAACACAAGTACATACTTACTTTTACTCAAATATAAAAGTGAATGTGGTACTTTTACTTTTACGTGAGTTGTGTTATGGAAAGTACCTTTTCAGTTTGTGAAAACAAGTTGTATATTGTCAGGTGTGTCGCTGGGAGAGTTGTCTTGAGTCTTAAGCTGTTTTCAGACATGTATCGAACTCAGTAGTTCCTCCATATTTTCTGCGGAGGAGGTGCATTTGTTAACGTAAATGTCCAAGTGAGACGCTTTACAGTTTCTGGGTCTTTCTCCGCCCTTGATTCCCGGTGAAAAAGTGGCTACACACATTGCCAGGAAAATCATGTGATCTCCGCAGCAGAGTTAATTATCTGTTCCTGCCTCTGTCTGCTTCGCCCGTCTGCTCCACCTCTCAGCTGAATTATGCAGAAGATTGGTTGCTGTTTTGAATGCGTCTGTGCAGAGAACGTCCTGCTGTGTTGTGCATGTGTGAAAGGTAAACTGTGGGAAAACTCCGTCGCCAGTTCTCCAGCTTTTACTCGCAGGTCATGTCTGAAAAACAAATAACTCTGATGATGTCATCAGGGCTATCTCAGTTTGAGTTTGAAGTCACATTTTTTTTTTAATGACTCCTAGGCTGCAGAGTTTTGAACTTCTGTTCATATGTATATAATCTAATATAATCTGAACATTGATGTCAAGAACATGAATCCAATGGAGGATAATCACAAATCCTGTGAATTAAGATTCTTAGTTGATTTGCCAACATTAAACTTAATGGCGACGAATAGAGTTAGCATTGTTTGTTATACCACGGTTAGAACCTTTATACATCACCTCCTTGTGTTTTGTTTTATAATGAAAAGTGAAACAGCAATTAATTGGAGGACTGAAGTCAAAATCCTTAATGGAAGCCACACAATAATTATTTAACCTATCTCCCTTATACCAAAAGCAGGTTAATAAAATGGCCGTTCAGTTAAATGCAGAATTAAGTAAGATGTGCCCCAGCTAACCTTTTAGTCAAAGTCTAAACAAATCATTAGGCCTCTCCTTGGATGAGGTCCAAAATATGAGAGTTAAAAGAATATATCTGCCACAGTAGCAGAGATTTACTACCTGCCTCAGCACACAGGGAGCAAGTGCAGAAAATGAACAACATAAACGACTTCGAGGTGTCCTTGAACACGGCACAGAGGCTGCTCCCAGGTGTGAATGTGTGTCACTAAAGTGTGAAGCAGGGAGTCATTCACAAACAGCAGATGTACTCATTGAAACTTCTTAATTTACTTTAACCCTCACTTCATGAATCGTTTTCCATGGGGTCGTTATGAAGAAATTGTTTTCACAGCGGACCATAGGCCGTGCGACTCTGAATTTAGGATTGAGCTCCAAATGTTTGCAGTTAACTTTTTCCCTCTCTTCTTTTTCTTTTCTGACATCTTGTGCTAATCTGTGCTATCAGGTCCGCTGGCCTGCAGTCTGTCATCTCAACATGGCCTTGAACAAAATGTCTCTGAGGACCGGGGGAACATCAGTGTTCTCATGAATAAGAACACAACAACATAACCTACTTCTATCCATCCCCTTTTCAAATGCAGAATAGGGCATAGCATGTAAGTGTGTGTGTGTGTGTGTGCTTGTGTAAATTTGTGTGTGTGTGTGTGGGCACACACTCCTCCTCCTCCTGCCTCTGCCCTGCTATCACATCATGCTGTGTTATTGGCCACTTGCATTCAGCCACTTGGATACTGTGCCTCCTGACCTGCTGTAACCTCACCGTGGTGTTTAAACAGTAATTCAGTTCATTGCCAGTAGTATAAACAGAGGTGGCACTCAATGTGTCATTCAGGTAAATTGGATAGTTTTCTTTTACAAGGCTGTTGTTCACGGTAGGTGTTACCTGCGATTTGCATTTTGAGTACAACAGCAGTTAAAAGTCTGATCAAAGTCCTCGCCAAAGTGCTATTCATAAAAAGTTGATGTCGCTGCATTTATTGTTGTTGTCTGATTGCATCACGAGTGCTGCTCAGGACTTTTATTTATGTGTCGCTCCATTAACATTAGCCTTAAGTCAGATGAACGGACTGGCCTAGTAATTGTAGTTGGTATCTCAACTTGTGACCTCTGAGCCTGAGTGACCTCTCACCTTTGAACTCTGACCCCTGAATGCCACATAAATGGAGATACAATGTCTTCCCTCTCATTCCTTCCCCCAACCAGAACACACTGAACTTTGCCCTGGAAGCCTTTCACAGAAATGTGGTTCAGGAAACTCGGTCCTTTGACCTGAAGTATGGGGACAGCTTGTGGCTAAGAAATAAAAAGTCTGGGACCTTTTTGAAAACATGTTGTCTTGATTTTATTTATGTATGTGACTTGACATGTTCAGCTGGGTCCCTGAGGAGAAGAAGGTTGATTACAGATGTTTAACAGGCTGGCTGCAGTGTTTGGAGAAAGCGGAGGCCAGGGACAATAGAATTGAAGAAAATGGAAAAAGTGTGGCACATTATAAAAGGGAAGGTCAACAAGCGTCAAAGCATCATTATTATACGGCCTTTGGTGTTTAACAAGACTTACTTTTTACAATCGTGTTTACACAGTGTCGCATTAAGTGTGTAAAAACCCTGCTAGGATGGGATTTCGTAAAACAATTATTAAATGATCTAATCCAGGGGACTGAGTGGTTAGTGGGGCAGATTATCATTCAATGGTATTCGCAGATTTGATTTGCCGCCCCCTCCCAGTCCACAAATAAAGGTAACCGACCCCAGCCCTCTTTCAAATTAGTTTCTCACAGAGTCATTCTGCTCCCTGTTTAATATTTCTAAGTAAAGAAAAAAAGTAGATGGAAAACATATGATTGCGTGGGCAAAGGTCAGGTCTGCAGCGGTGTTCTCTTGGCCGAGCAGTGCAAACAGAGGAGAGTTTAGATTCAGACGCCTGATTGTCTCCGAGGGAGGGAGCTGCAGTGTCAGGAGACATTAACCCCTCCACCTTTGACCTCTGCTCCCCAATTTCAGCCGCAGTGTCTCCCAAGGTTTGGAGTGAAGGAGGGCCCTCTCGAGGAGGAGGCAGGTGCGAGCGGCAGTGGGAGGGCCCAGTGGAAGTCACACCATACTGTGACCTTTGAACTAGAATGAGTAAGGGGTGGTTGTGACATTCCCCACGTATACAGCTGCAGGGAAGGTTCGACCGAAAAACCATATGACACAGCAAAACCTGCCCACTGAGGGACCGATGAAGCATATTTGGATTCTTCTGGTGTTGTGCTTGAATAAAACCCTTCAGACACTCCATGTTTAAACCTACAGATCAAATAAATGAATATGCAGGCAAATCTACTGCACCACTTAACATGGCCTTTTATTTGCATTGTAGGAATCAGGTATTAATGAGGTAACTGGAAAAGGCCTCCGCCAAGGCCCAACAGTCCGCTTTTGAAACCACATTTAAATTAACTAGATCCAGATTATTATTTGGCTCTGCATCAGGTTGCACTGACTCAGAATTATCAGTCCTCTAAAAATCTTTTTTTTTGGGCAATTTTAAAAGAAAGTGATAACAAAATTCCCTGTTTCCGATCCCACCAAAAATTGAATGGGCTCTTTCCTGTCCCAAATGTCCACCAAGTGTGATAATAATCCAGCGAGTAGTTTTCGTGTAAATGCCGCTTACAAACAGACAGACAAACAAACACGGGCAAAAACATAACCTCATTGGCAGAGTTGATAACTCTTGGTACAGAGTCGTTACTCTCTTATTCTCTATAATTGTCCAATTCTTCCATAATTTACAATGAAATTGCACGGTAAATCACAGGCTGTATTATAAAGTGTTACCAAATCTGCATTCACTTGTTTAAGCAATTTTCACCAGGTCAGTGCATGAACTTGCCAAACATGTCCTTTACAAGTCTGGGACTCAGTTGCAGAAAAGAAGCACGGGAGACAGCAAAATAGAATGAAAAAATAAAACTTTACTTTAGTAGTCCATTCAGGGATAAGGCAAAATCCAAAGTCGTAAATCCAGGCAGAGTCAAAAAGCAGGTAATCAAAAACATGGAGGAAATAGCTTGAGAGCATGAACACACGACGGAGACAGTGCCAATCTGGGGGAAGGGTGAGGTGAAACAGAGGCTACAAATAGGGAGTGCTTAATGAAAAATAAGGTACAGGTGTGTAGGGAAACCAACAGGAAGCACAGCTAGACACGAGACACAAGAACCCGGACAACAACATAAAACAGGAAGTGAAAACAAACAAACAGACTGAACAGATGTTACAACATCGAACGTCAAAAATCCTTTCGACAGCCTCAACACCGGCCTCATGACGGGCTGATCATTCATTAACGAGGGAAAGTGTCTTTATTGGTGCAACAAACTATGGATGGAGAAGAAAATCCATGACCTCTGCTCAAAATAAACAGACAGGAGTGATTACGAGTGGATTATGGCAGACATGCTAAACAGCCATCTCAGTCGTCTCAGTAAATATTCCACTTTTGTCCTTGAAGTGTGTCAGGGAGATGAAACTGTGTCTGATAGACAAGAGAGATAATTTCAGTACAACGCAGCACAGCACTGAGAGAGGAGATACATGAAAGTCACAGCTGCCACTGTCAGAAAAGGTGTACTGAATATGATGACCGCATCCCTCCCTGTTCACATTATTTTCTCACCAGACCCGCAATAAGTACAAGTCTGAATTATTTCAAAAAATGCTCCAGGTAAGCAACATTATATCTGACTGAGGTCATCATGCAAGGGACATTGAGAAATGTCTTCTGGGGCATTGACACTCCGACAGTTGATACTACGGTCACTGTTCAGGTATGTCAGTGTTATTTAGCGCAGCAGCTCCGTGTTGAGTTTCTCCAGAGAGCAGGCGAGCTGACTGAAAGGATCCACACTCAGTGCAGCGCTCTGCGAAGGGATATCATGATGTTGGCCTCACAATAGGGAAGGTGTCGGCTTTCCCATTCAACAGTTTCTTCAGTCTGCTACCAGAGCAGAGAAAAATAGGCTTCATAAACACCTATGGTTAATAGAAGACAAAAAACTCCTAGGCCTTCCTGCCTAGAGCGGTTTGGTTAAGGTGTGAAACAGCAGAGCAGAGATGTTATTCAATAGCCTACATGACCTGAACTCACACGGCATGTAAAGTTTAGAGGTGAAACTGCCGGCTCGCTCAAAAAAGGACATCCTCGTTTATTAAAATCACTGTTCATTTCATCATTCTGCTTTCACCCGGCGAAGAAAATGTTCTGCCAGGGAATCAATTGTACGGCGGCTGACAGCAGTGGGAATGTTTACATCTCCCTACGCCTGTCCTCATATCTAATGCTTAACCCATACTCGCTCGCTCTGAAATAGAAAAATCAAGAGGAATTTTGAAGTTGTTTTTGGATAACTGTCAAAGTATGGGAAAACAGGTCACTGCGTAAGCGTTTCAGCCTCTGTGTGAGAGCACAGTGTGTGTATGTGTGTGAGAGAGAGAGAGAGAGAGAGACAGAGAGATGGAGAGGGGGAGAGAGAGACGGTTCACGCGTGTGAACAGGATCGCAGGAAGACTAGGCCGGCTCCTGTGTGGGTGAGTCGCTTCACGTCCCCCCTGTAACATGCACTGGCCCTGCATCTTGTTGACCTAGTTGGTGCTCTTTGACTAATCCCTGACGATTCTGCGGGTGGTCTGGGTGGAGCTCTCCTCCAGTTTCCTCTGCATTTGAATATCAGATGGCAAAGGCGGGGCCTTGTGGAAAAAAAAGCATCTCTGTACTGCCAAGGGATTTGACTGGAGCGCCTGCCAACACAACACGCAATGTTTTTTTAGTGCTCCCTGCACCTCCCCTCCCTCTCTCTCTCTCTCTCTCTCTCTCTCTCTCTCTCTCTCTCTCTCTCTCTCTCTCTCTCTCTCTCTCTCTCTCTCTCTATCATGGGTCCTCTTCTTTCATCCACTTGTCAGACATAAAAGACACCCTTATTTTTTGCCCATATTGACCCACTAGTTCAAAGCGACACTGATACTTTCATTATGTTTGCGGGTGAAAGCCAGTGTGTGTGTGTGTGTGTGTGCGTGCGTGTGAATGTGTGCTGTGGTCGTACGCCTGATCATGTAGCCATCCACAGCTATCAGTGCCAGCCTCTCAGCTTACACATGTAACAAGAGTTTTCTCACTGACACTCGGCTGACATGCCGTCTTCTTGTATGAGGTTTTATAACTTATGTTTGGGGCGATCCAATTACTCTTTCACCTTGTGGTTTATGGCTCTTCTAACTCACCCGTTCCCTCAGTATGGTCCATTTGCAAGCACAATGAGTCACAGACATGCTGCGACTGCATATACCAGCAGTTTTCTGTGAGAGACCCACAGAATGAGCCAAGGATGAGTAAAAACCAGTCTCACTCTAAGGGCAGAAACAACTTTCTCTCATTGTTTTTATATATAACTGTGGATATGTGATGCACATGATTGTTGTGACAAACGTAGCAGCAGAGTAACTGCTGATCCACGGTTGAAGCCTCTGTTTTGATGTTGGTCTTATACTGGACGAGCTGCTTTGTTTGACTGTCGCTTTACTGGGAGGACACAGCAGGGGCTGAGTTTAAGAGTCAAATATCAGGGACAGAGGCACCTTACTGTTCCTCCTGCACTTTCACACACACACCCACACATACACACACACAAACACACACACAGATGGTGAGTGAGCGAGGACAGTGAAAACACAGCTCAGTGTCCCTGGGTCCTCGTCCTTCCTCCACCCATCCACCACCAGCCATTCCCACGGGGCCGTTAACATCCTATTGACCCTGCTCAGTCATTATCAGATCAGCATGGAATACACTGGGGCACTTTAACCCACTCTGTATACACACACAGACACACAAACACAATCTCACACTACACACACACAATCTCACACTACACGCACACACACAAACGCACACTAGCTGCAGATTACTCAGCTACCAGACCAGTACTTTGCTGCTTGGTGGCCACCCTACCCTCAAACCCACAGTAGGCCACTGAGCTAGTCCTAGCGATCACTCCTCAGTGTTATTGTATTTCACCAGGAGCTCAACGCCCACTAGAACATCTCCTCCGCAGAGGCTGGCGGGTCCCATGGGATGGCCAACGCTTCCCAGCATCCCCCCACTGATTGTCACTAAATGTGTTGACATAAATGTAGTGTGGCTACTAATGAGCTGCCAACCAACAACCACTGTCAGCCCCTTAAGTCCTGTCAATATCAGACAAGCTGATTTTAGCTCATTACAGGAAGATGTCTAACAATAGATCAAAGCATGAAGCTCACACTGTTTTATTCATTTGATGGCCAGAAAAAACATCTTATACACATAGGAGCGCTGTGTGGACATGTGTAGTGTGTGACGACCCTCTTCTACCTATTGAAATTCATGACAGGTGCGAGGTGGTGTGATACTCATGTAGGCACAAAGCTTGCACATCTAATGTTTATTGATAGCAAAGCCTACATAGGCTGTTATTATTTCAAGGCAGTATGGGAAGGCTTAGTTTCAATGTCTGCATGTGTGTGTGTGCGTTTGCGCACGTGTGTCTCCTGTGTGTATGTGTACACGGCCTCAGTGTTTGTTTGTATCACACAAAAAACAGATTAGTGAAAACACTGAGGTAAAATAAGCAGCCTGACCTTGCTCTGAAACTGAAAGGCAATCCTCGGAATGATCCGCGGGTCAGTGGCTTTGTCCTTCAGACAGTTAAAGTCTATCCTTCTCATCCCTCCCTCCCTCCCCCCTGCCTGTCTCCCTGTTTCCTCCTCTCTCTCTCTCTCTCTCTCTCTCTCTCTCTCTCTCTCTCTCTCTCTCTCTCTCTCTCTCTCTCTTTGCTTTCTTCCCCAGTGGTTGTATTCACATTAAATCCCTCATTTTGCCTCCCCTTAGCTGAAACTTTATTCTCTCTTTTTATTCTCCATCGCTGCAAAACTGTCTGTCACACGCGCAGGCACGCTCGGTGCACAGATCGTATTCAGAACTCTTGATACGCATGTCACCATTTCATGTTTGGTCTTTGAACACGGCTGTTTGTGTTATTTCAAGACGTGATTGTTCCTCGTGACAAGCGGTGACGGTACTGATGTGTCTGATCTGCCGCTACGCCTCAAAGGCAGACGAGCGAGACGCAACGGCGGCGGCAGATACAACCAGCCGTATTAAAGACTTCCCCTTGCAAAACTCCTTGAGCTGTGAAATGTTTCACGCTGTAAAGAGTGCCGCTGCGTTGGTTGCCAGGTGAGCGCTGGCACATCCCCCCCCACGCCACCCCGCCCCACCTCCACCCCGTCCCCTTCTGTATTGGACGCCGCAAGAGTTGCTGTATTCACTGGAAATTGCAAATGTGTCAGCAAGTTCCAGAAGTCAGTTATGCAATGTATAAGTACAGGAAGACGTGTTGGTTGTTGCTACTCAGAAACCATGTGTATGTTTTTATACATATATATGTTCCTTTAAAGATTGGGTTGATAGTTGGTTTCTGAAATAATTGTTATCTTATTTTTGAAATGCTCTTCACATCGTTATAGCCATCAATAAATAAAGTCTGGATAATTCAAAAGCATTTGATAATTCAAACAGACAGACAGGCCGACCTTCTCATTCGGTCCAAGTGAAATGATTCCCCTGCACTAACTGCACCCTGTGCTCTCACTGCTGTAGCAGAGATGATCGCCAGAAGTTAGCAAGCGAGTCATGGAATTCACTGACAATAAATGTTCTGGGATGGAATGTATCGGTTGCATATTTATAAAATGTAGCCGACTGTTGCTTTTCCAAGATTACCAATCCTAGCTTTAAGTGGCAGCACATTGGAATGCATGTTTAAAATGCACAGGCTTGTATTCATGTATGCAGGGCATTTCTTGAATGCTGTTTTGCTCCATGGCATTTAAGAGATGCTATAAATGTAGTTCTACCAACCGGAGTTCATAATTTGTGTCTAAATACGTTTGGATTTGTCATTAGGCTTCATGCAAAGATCCACTCGTATGAACAGAGTCATTCTTAAGAGGCACATGAGTGGTCAACACCTGTCGTACGAATCACGAGTAGAAAGACTCTTCATGTTCTGTTCACCATAGCATCAGTATTACGGCTTGCCCTAAGAGGATTGTAGCCTTTTTATTGATAATTGTGTTGGAAAATGATTTCACTCCATCAAACGTCCCAGGATTTTCATGCTGGTCACTGTCCAGTATCATCCTTTGTTGCATGTGAGAGTGAAATGCATGGGTCAGACAACAAGTCTTTTGTGTTTCCATAACATGTTGCTCCATAAATAATCACCGTTTCTATGTCTTTTACATGGTGCATGATGTCACCTGAAAGAAAGAGCTGGTGACTGACCTCCACAGATGGTCCAAAGCATGTTTGTACGTGAGTGACTCTGTTGTGCTCGGAAAAGCTTAATATCCTTATCACTGTTTCAGTTTCACCTTTGACAACAGCAACCTCCTTCCTCTTCTGCTTCTTCTGTTTACATTTGTGGGCGTCTTCCGGCAGAAGACGCCCATAACTTTTTGTTGTTCTCTTATTGGTCAATGTCAGAGGGGACACTAGGTGTTCTTTCTGGCAAGAGGTTAAGATGTGCCGTCGATTGATAACAATCAGTTGCCATGCATGATGCATTGATGTATTGAATTCACCTAACTCCTTAATTCCTCTAAGAATATAATTGGCCTGATATCATGTAGTTAGATGATTCTAATGTCTCTGTGACTTCCAACCCTGTGACCACCTCACTGGTCAATCATGGAACATTTCGCTTTGGAAAAACGTTTTTCAGCATCTGATCTCACTGTTTCTGTCACATCATCGACAGTAAATCTTTATTTTTAATTCCGAAAGCAAAGTCAAAGCTTTGCAGGGAAAAAGTTGTTATTACGCTCGTATAACAATTATGTGAATGAATCTAAAACGGAACAGGCAGCCTGGTTCACGATGATCATAATAATCAAACATGCTTCTCCTCATGAAAATGGTATTTGTCAGCCAAGGACAGTGACTTAACTTGAAATGCTCATAGTGCTCACAGACAGAACATTTTAGTACAAGAATAAGAGAATGTTATTGCATGAACCCCATTGTCTCAGGCTTCACGTTCCTTTTCAAGTCAAAGCAGAGAGCACATTGTAAAGATTATAGTTGTAAATTGCTGCAGGAACCAAGGTGGCGTTCGTGTCATTGGGTTCACTGTCCTGTAGTTTGACCTATCCGAGTAGCTTTATCACTTTAATCTACTATTGTAGGTGCGGTGAAAATGAAAGAGATGCCGAATGACTAGATTGGGACCAAACCCAGGGGATATACAGTACAAGAGGATTTACCACAGCATGTAGGGTTAACCAGGGTGAACAAATCATTGAGAGGTTAATCTCTAGATCACGGAGGAACATTAACATACCTTACTCCAGCTTATCTCTGTCATGTGATATAACCTGTCAGAAATGGACAGATAGATAAATATCACTGCCACCTAGCATCATGGAGTTTTCTCACTTTTAAGATAATCTGTAGATATGACATTTGTTTTTAGTGAAAAGCTGATGACCATCAACTCTTTATGTATAGCTGTTACCTTAGCATCCCTTTGTTTAATGGGTTAGGGACAACGCGTGCTAAGGTAACTCAGTGTGATGAAAATCCGGACGATTAAAATAAATAAATTCCAAAACAAATCTATTTGCATTCAGTAAGAAATTACTAAAGCCGTTTTTAATTCCTTCATTAAAATAATGTATCATGGCAGTTTGGATGATTTGAAATGGTCATTTATTATCACACTAGCATTTAATTATCACGACAAACAATTACGCTGCACTGAACTGTAAGTAAAGTACAAAAAAGTAAAAATAACGAAACCTGTAATCATGACTTGTGAACGAATATCATCGTAACTCCCGAGTCCTTGTAAGGATTCGTTCAAAATGAACGAATCGTTCACGAACGACACATCACTAGTATTTTCCTCCTGAGATATTTGTATTCTGTTTTTTTGCAGTTTTCCGTCCCTTATGAGTTTTAAATCTGGATTTTCTAACAGGTGGCCGGCAGGAAAAAATCCGGACAATGCATTAACTAAATCTCAGATTTGTTCTCACACACAGCTCCATTTGATAATTGCAGTGTCTGAAAACAGTTTAATAAGATTTAATCATTTGTTCATTGCTATAAGAACAGCATATTTTTATTTATAGAGCCTGTGTAGCCTCAAAACATATTTCCATATTTCCACCAATTTGAAACTGACACCAATGGGTTTATCACAGATTCATTTAGAGACAGCCTCCCTCTTGTCCCTGGCTGGCAATGATGCAGAGACAGACGTTTCTTTTTCTTACCGTGACCTTTAGCTGTGTTGGGTCTGCCTCTTGCCCACAAGAATAACCCTGTGTGTGGACTATGACAAACAGAAGGGATCCATCATTTTAAATCTATAACAGAGATAGAACTTCTGCCTCGCGGTTCCATGCTTCTTCCAAACCAGTCCAGTTTACATCCATGCCTGTCCAGACTCATAATACATGGAGTGAAAAGCTGATCCTGATAGAACACAAAGTCGTCACAATGACAGGAGACAATACTTCAAATATGGATGTTACTGCGAAGACACTACAAATCCTAAAACATGGACGCTTTATCCACATCTTCAACCCTGCCGCAGCAAACAGGATCTATACAATCACCAGAGTTTCAAGTTGGGCATCCAAGATTAATGTGACCAATTCAGAGTGAGATATGGTCACAATCTCCTCCTCTGTTCCTGCGTCTTGCCGCTGAGTAATGACCAGAAAAGTGATATGATGTCACCAGGAAGTTGACCGCTGACCTTTTGGATATAAAATGTCCTCACGACATAATTTTTCATATTTGACATTTGTGTGAAATTTTGTCATAGTTGGTGCATGAAGTCATGTGGCCAAAGTCTTATTTGGTGAGGTTAAAGTGACCTTCACCTTTGACCTTTGACCACAAATATATAATCAGCTCACCCTTTATTCCAAGCAGACGTTTGCCCCAGATTTAATAAAAATTCCCTCCAGGCGTTATTGGGATATGGGAAAGGGACAGATGTGAGGTCAAAGTGACCTTTGCCTGTGACTTTTAACCAAAGAAATCTAATCAGTGCATGATCGAGTCCAATGTGCACAAAGTGAACATTGGTGCCAAATTTGGAGAAATCCCCTCTCGGCGTTCCTTTAACATCATGTTTGTAGGAGTGAGACGAACACTGCTGTGGCATTGTATATCCTTGCACAGTGTAGAGCAGGTGGGTGCTGCAGCATGAAGCATTTCTAAAGCAGGACATAATATTAAATATGGAGAAACAAGGCGTTCCCCCTGTAGATTTCTTTAAGCACAGTCAAATCGACTACAGGTTGTCATTGTGGTTCCAAACAGAGCTGTATGTGCCGTTATGTAAAAAAAAAAGAGCTAGCGTGTTATTAGAGTACATTGAACCCCCCCCCACACACACACACAAATCCCCACCTCTCAACCCCCACCACCTCTCTACCACTGCCACAGAATGACGGATCGATTGAGGAGTGACAGCACTGAGGAAATAGAGAGAGATTCAGGATTTACATCGTCCTCTGACACGCTCATATAAACACTCCCCCCTTCCCCCCAATGATAAAGAGACTACATGCTGACAAGGACACCAGTCCTTGTTTGGCTGCTTACAAGTTAAAAGATTTGCCATCTCTCCTCCCTCTTTCCCTCTCTTTCTCTCTATCTCTCTTTCTTTTAGCAGATTTCATTGCAAAGCATATAACCTTTGTGAATTATTTAGTTTATTGACCTCTGCGGGGATTTAATATGAAGGTCGTTTCCTGCTGGCAGAGCGAGCGCCGGCGGGGTCCTCAGGTGACACGGCCAAGGTCGCCCGTCTCCCTCCAGTTAATAATATATTTGTCACACGCAGTGCGTTAGCCCCCAACACAGCGCTGCTGCCTTCCACTTGATTAGTGCAACCAATAAGGACTGCCAAAGATAATAAAGTAGACATTGGCTTAAGGAGATGTGTCAAATGTCCACAGCATCTCTCTCTATCTCCCCCCACACAGATACTCTAAGCACGCACTCACACAGGCACACACACACACACAAATTCACACCCTGTCTTTCCCTCCTCCTCCTCCTCCTCTCTGTTCTTGTTTTATTGTTTCCTAGATGAAGGTTAAAGGGAGATGCTGAACAGACAGAACAGCCTCAGGGCCGTGGAGGGCCTGACTGCCTGGCTGCGGCAGGCGGTGCTGTGGGTACCAGCAGCAGCCAACCTCTGCAACCCCCCTCCGTCCCTTCACAAGTTCATACAGCGCACTGGTGTGTCAGAGGGGCAAGAGGGTGAGTCAGCCGGAGCCGTAGGGGCAAGTGGGTTACAGGATCTGATGTACACGGGGGGCAGTAGAGAGCTGCTGGTCCCTGACCGCGCCTGTCACTGATAATAATCACAGAGAGCTATGGAGCCTTATTAGCGCTGCTGTTTGGCTGAGACAAAATGGCGCCCAGTAGGTGAAGCCGAGGTGAATTATAGCGAGAGAAAGGAAAGCGTTACAGCAGGGGTGGCAAATATATTCTGGCACGGTGCTGTAATGAAGTTGGTGAAGTCTGTGAGGAAATAGAGTAGGGTGTTTAAATCTTCAAGGAGGTAGCAAGTCTGAGGTGAAACATTATTGATTTGATTGTATGAGAACTGGTGATTGGAGAATAGAGTCGGCCCCTCACAGTGACAGGCGGTGGTGGGAAAGGTGCAGCAGTCAAAGCTGCTCTGCAGTCTGTCTTGTGTTTGTCCTTCCCCTGGAATACTTTGCACCGGGGGGGTCACTGCAAGGTGAGTCTGACAAACATGTAGGGCTGACACCTGAGAGATATCACATACATGTATGGTTAACAGGTTGAACACAATAACAAAATCATTAAACAAAATCCATACAACACATAAACACTGCAAGCTTAAAAAGAACCATAAAGGTATGAAACAGTAGCAATTAATATTATGTAAATGGTTTTGTATTTATATAGCGCTTTTCTAGTCTTGATGAACACTCAAAGTGCTTTACAGTACAGTTTTAGATTCACACATTCATACAGTGCATCTATTCACAGCTCTTTGATATTCTATGGGGGGCCATTCAGGGTTCAGCATTTTGCCCAAGGAAACTTCGGCAGGAAGATGGGTCGGACTGGGGATCGAACCGCTGACCTTCGGGTTGGAGGACGACCACTCTACCCCTCAGCCACATCCGTGATTTAATTAAGGTTATTAATTGCAGGTACTTTAACCAGACTGCGTCATATGTTTTTGCATCTATTCCCTGATTATACGTGTGTGTTATAGATAAAATGAATTTTGAATTGAATTGAAAACATTAATCTATAATGATTCCAGAAATCTCTGTCTCTCATTGGGTAGAACTAATGCCTCGAGAACCGTTCATCTTATCAGCATCCTCCTTGGCTAGTGAGTTGTTTAGAGCCCAAGGAGATGCAGTGTCAGTTCAATGTCAATAAACTTTGACTAAACAGGTGACCAGTGCTCCGAAGCAGCGGCGGCTGGGACTCATGTGTACCAAGTCAAGGTTAGCTAAACTTTGAATTAACCATTGAGCACCTCTATGTGCAGAAAAGGCGGCTTCAGGGTTCTGTTGACCAAGTCTAGAAGCTCGTCTTTACTTGAATTTACTGAAGATCACTCTTACAGTTACAGAAAGAAAAATGCAACCACCATGACCATAGGCCAAGTATGCAGCCTATTCCAAAGGTTTAGTACTGGAACAATTTTCAACTTTTTAAAAACAGGATAAAACCTTTTTCATTTAACAGCAGGCCTCTGGTTTTACCTTAACATTGTTTGATTGACATTCAAGGGCCCGTTTCCATTGTGGAATACCATAAAGCAACCCTATGTTTTTGCCCTTTCCCCCCAGTAGTCCACACTGTACTATGTTGCATCATATCGTTTAAGACATTTGTGACTTTACGACAAACCGTCCTTTTAATTGGTTTTTCAGAAAGTTCGCTTCCCACTAGGTAGTGCAATCATGTTATTTGAACACCACTTTCTGCATTATAACAAGCACCGTTTAAAAGTTAATCACAAAATTGAACAACCAACATGAAGGATCTATAGGCATGGAATAACATACATGTGTTTCAACAGTGTTGAAATCACTGATGGGGCTGACATCCAAATATTGGCCATACAGCAGATCAGCTATCTGTACACATAGTATATTTTAAGACCTTTGACTAATCAAATTTAGCTACAGCTCCAACATTTTCAGAATGCAACAACAATTTCTGCTCATTGGGAAACACTCGGGGGTGTGAACATGGCAGAAAACACTCTTTACTAAACGGATAGTTCCACTCAGGAATTAAAATTGGCAAAGCCTTGTTGAAAGCCGTTGTAGCACCTGTGTCCACATTACATCATTATCGCCACCAAGGAAGAGGTTACGTTTTCATGGCTGTTTGTGTGTCTGTGTGCAGGATTACTGAAAAACTCAAGAGCCAATTTCCAGAAACCTCTTTTTGAAAAAATCAAAGAAAACAAATAAAAGCCCTTTTAAAATCAACACATGTGAGTGTCTCAGTGAGAGCTGCCGGAGCTGATATCATCCCGAGTGAAACACCGGAAAGCCAGTCAAGATGGGAGGTGAAATCTGCCAGAGCATTAGCATGATCTATGATTCGCCTGGTGGAAGGACACAGTACATTTTGTCGCAATGAATAGATTTGTTGAGTCTATTAATGACCTTCTATTCTAGACCTTTTTCTCTGACTGCCCAGCCCCATCCATAACTCGGCTGAATCCTATCTTATAAATCATTGTTCCAGGCCCCATCTTTGCTCTATCATGACAATTAGGCTCAATGCAAGGATTCGTGTTTGCTTAATCCAGATTAACTCATCCCACCTCTGTATCTATAGAACATATGAGGAGGATTAATGGGTACAATGTGCTCCATTATATTTCAGACTGTCTGGTGTCAAAAGGAATTAACATTAGAGAGGCCTTAATCGCTGCAGTTAGTACTAATGCTCAAAGGTGACTGTGTTTTCCACCCTGACATTATAAAAAGATGTCCCACTGCAAGTATCACTCCAGCTGTGCCCTGCAATTGCAGAACACTGCACTAATAAACCAATATACTGGAGAAAATTGTCAATTTGAGGATGTTGCACGCAAATTGAACTGAGTGTATGTAAAGATAATGACATCCATTTTAGGGTAATTTTCCTGCATGGCTACCGCAGGCATGGGACTGGTGAGGTCACCAGTGCAGCCACTTATTGGTCTATTCATTAAAGAAGACTGGGGCAGAAGTCTAGGGTAAGGTCTCCACTTCCAAAGTAACTCGGCAGCTCAGACCTCATTTGCAACCAGACAAGCCTATTGTAACAGCAAATAAAACAATATTGATTTTGCAAGTGGCAACGGGGCTGTGCATCTTATTGATCAGGATCAAGCACTTATCACTCTCCAGACCCGGAGTGTGCCAATGCTAAGCGCAGGTCTCAGGTCTTAATTACGACGGTGGCCTTTACACGGTTCCTCGCCTAATGATGCTCCAATAACACCGCTGCGTCTGACCTTCCTTATCAGTGGGGCGGACACAGGTGCTGCTCCTCTACCACAGGATACATTTCTACGGTTCATTTATTTTATACACAGACGTAACCATTGTTTGACTGATATAATGCATATGTTGTGCGTCTAAGTATCGAATTCTTCATGGGGCATCTCCACTGATGAGCGAGATCCCTCTGTCAGTAGACATCTATATAGAGTATAAGATGAGGTGTCAGGGCGACCCTGTGTGTGCACATAGTGACCGCTCTGTTAATGGAATGTTACAGTTCTTATCACATGCTTGACCTCGAATGCAGCCACATGTTCTGCTGAAGTGCTGCTGGGCAAAGCACCCCCCCCCCCCCCCCCCCCCCCCCCCCCCCCCCAGTGGTGGGGAGTAACTAAGTACATTTACTCCCTTGTGATGGCTGAATCTACTGCCACACAATTAAAATAAACAGCAAGATTTACTCAGTTTAGGTTAATGAATTCATACGCGTGCATCATTATCACTGGTAATGATGCAACAAACCAAACCATTGTCTTTTGGTTAAAATCTTGTTTATTGCTACATTTTGGAAACGTTTTCTGACAGAGGCACATTTAGTTTACACTGTTTTGTTCTTATTAGTTGTAGTGATTTTTCTATTAATCCAGTTAATTTGTATTTGAGTTACCATGTCTCCTCCTTCAGTCCTTGGTTTGGCCAGTTAAATGGACGAGACCAGCATGGGGGGTAATGGGCTTTCCTTGTGTGAAGTTTTATCAGTTGTTTATGTTGTTTTGTCCCTGTTGTTTCCAAATGGTCTGATCATTCAGCTTCTATGTCTCCCCTTTGCCTCATTTGTTAGGTTAGTTATTTGTGTTAATGTCCTGTTTTGTTAGCACTTTTTTGAGTACAGTTCAGCTTGATTGACCTCTATTAATGAGCTTAATGTTTGTTTGTCTTTTGACTCCTTTGTCCCTGACATTAGGTAAAAATACTTACACTCCACTACATTCATCACACAGCTATTGTAACCACTTTGCACACAAATATTTAACATGCAACACATGTCATCGTAATAAATAATAATAAAATACAATGTATTAAGAATGACAGCATAGTTGCTTACATTAGCTCCACCTTGACTGGCTACAATATCGACATTCAAATAATGTGATATATACGATAATATATTATATGATCTTAGATATTCTGATTTTGTGCTGTTTGTCCGTCCGTTCAACTCGTTTGAATGCAAAGTATCTCAAACAATATTGCAGAAATTCATTACATTTGGCAAAAAAAAACACTTGTACTCAGAGATAATTAGATGTTGGTGGTGAAAGGTCAAAGCTCAAGGTCACTGTGACCTCAGAAAACAACCTTTGGTCATAAGTAGATTATACTCTAATTATGATTGGATTTCCCGCAAAGGACCAAGAGGTCAAATATCATTGTGTCCGAGTTCACCCTCCTCCCTTTGGATCACAGGGGGCCTCTTGGGCCCTCTGGCCACTTCGTCCACCACAAGCTCACTGTTTTTAAACTGTAGGTTTCTCATCATGTGTGTCTTATAAGTTGTTCCCTTTTTGACCTTGTGTTTTTTTATTTACCTTTTTATCTTTGTGTTTTGTGACTTGCCGTTGTGACTCCTCATTTGTCGTTATTGTTTTGCGCTTCAGGGCAACCGTACATTTGGGGATTGACTGACGAATTAAAATATCTAGAGATATGTCCAGAGTTATTTTAAATGTTAAGATTAAATAAGTCTGGTTCATAGTTACTCTTGGCAAAGATCGCAAGCAGCCAGTCGGACTACTTTTACCTTTAGAAAGGGCAACAAAGACCGGCTATATCAACTCATCCGTGAGTATTCATGCATTTCTGAGACAAATGGAGTTGTTTGCATGCTGTGGCGACCAACTGATGGTGTTAGATGCTGTTAGATGAGGCTCAGTGACTCATCTTACTTATGTTCATCTCCTGAGTCTGCTTTGGCTGAAGCTTTGGCAGATGATTGGCCACAGACTGAGATTAAGGTAACAATAAATATAAAATGCAGTTATCCTATAATAGACACTTAGCCATTACACATGCATACCAGCAGTAGCTTATGGCAATGACGTACATCTTTTGCATATATGTGTTTTTTAACTTGCCTTGGAGGAGGAGAAGTATGGTTTTTATTCTTGAAGATGTCTGAAAGATGCACTGCCGTATGAAAATTAAATAAACTATTCAAAAACTCATGAATATATTTACTCAGTACCCCGCCAGGTCAACAAACCTATTTTGTAAGAGCATGACAGAAACAAACATATTGTATGCAAAGCCGAACATAATGTGCAGTTAGTAGAATATATTTCCAGTAAGGCTATGTATTAGACAAGGTACGATTTTCCTAACGGCGTATTCAGAGTGAAAGCGGTGGAGTTTTACAAGCAGAGCTCCATCTTTTTTTCTGAAAGTCTCTACATGGTTTGTTTGGAAAAGATCTGGCCTCTGTCTGAAAAGATTTATAAAACAGTACACCTTATATGTACCGGGGATCTCAGTCCGAGATTAGTGGGCTAAGAGGGAGCATTGCCACTCAAGGTTCTGCTGTCAATCGTTGAATCTCGGTACTAGGTCAATCAATGGCTCCTCTCTCTCTCTCTCTCTCTCTCTCTCTCTCTCTCTCTCTCTCTCTCTCTCTCTCTCTCTCTCTCTCTCTCTCTCTCTCTCTCTCTCTCTCTCTCTCTCGCTCTCTCTTTCCAGTGATCTTCTCAGATCATTGGAGGAGGGAGAAAAATCAATGGAGTAAAGTAATCACTTGGCGGAAGATACAGTGAAGGCCCGAGGCCCACCCAGCTACCTGAGTTCCATTTCACGCATCAGCAGCTGCAACACAAACACACAGCGCTAGCCTGTGCTCCCATCTTAAACAACATGAGCAGCCCAGCGCTCTGTACCCCTGGTGACCTATTCCTCCCCAGAGGAAACTCCCAGATTGCACTGCAGCACACCGCCACTGTCTGCCCAATAGCTGGCTATTGATCTGTAGTCCTTCACAATCAGGCTCTGACAGCACTGGCCATACCACATTTCCAAAATGCCAAGTGGCAAAAATATGCCTCCCTGCCTCTCACATCATCGGCTAATGTGCACAGGAACGATGTCATGTGGAGGCCGCATTGCCCCTGTTCGATAAAGCAATAGATTTACAGCTTTGTGTGTACAAAATGGTGCAGTGAGCCATTTAATAAATCAAACAATGTAGCCCCATTTTAAATAATGCTTTCACCACCATTGCTTTGAGGAGCTGCAGGCTTGTGATGCTGCAAAGATAGATAAACCTTTATCTCCTATGTTAAGTATTTCTTCTTCTCACTCCTACAAATTATTCAACCTCTGACCCTGCCCTCCCTGGCACCTCTTGCAGCACCATGTGACTGCTATTACCTTTGGCTGGTTTGAGAGGAGACCGTGTGTAGGGTCACAGTGGGTGGCAGGCAGAGGAAGCCATGGGTATTTGTTTAACAAAGGAAAAATGCAAATGACAGTGTACTTACTCTTAAGAGCCCCTGTAACAAAGGTCTGAATTCACGATCTCTGTCCAGTCGATGCAGTAATCTCAGTACATACTGGAGGCCGGAATACTCAAATCACATGGCCATTGAAGTACTATACATTGAAGCTTGTCTCTTGTGCATGTAGTGGTAGAATTTTAAATGTAGATTCTAACTACACAACGGTTTCTTGCAATGTGCAATCTATGTTGTAGCCCATACACCATTTGTAGTCGAGACTGTTGCCATTTGTTTTCTTCCAGGAAAGGGTCATGTGATAGGAGCATGTCAAATCAGTGAAGGATACGCTGTGACTGATAAGACCCAATCAGGAGGAGAATTTGGATCTGAGTCACTGTTCCCAAGGGAGAAGATGTGAGAAGGGTGGACACGTTTTTGCAGAACATTATGATGTCGCTCTGAAGTTGATCTTTGCCCTTCTGGATATTAAATATCATCACTTGATCATTTGTGAATTGTGTTATAATCAGTTAATCCATTCTTTAGTTATGACCAAAAACACTTGGTCCGCTGTGACCTTTGACCACCAAATTATCATCACTTCATCCTCGGGTCCAAGAGGATGTTTGTGCCAGATGTAATGAAATTCCTTCAAGGCATTCCTGACACATTGCATTCACAGGCATGGAATGGCCATGAGGTCACAGTGACCTCAACCTTTGACCACCAAAATCTAATCAGTTTACCCTTGAGTCCAACTGAATGTTTGCGCCAAATTTGAAGAAACATTAGCGTTCCTGAAATATCACATTTACAAGAATGGGATAGATGGATAGACGGATAGATAAGTGGAAAATATAATGCCTCGTCGTGGCTGAAGTAAAGAAAGGCATGAGTCATAAATGTGACACTATATATTTTAGTATTATCAAATCAAAGAAAACCACAAAATGATTTTAAAAAAAGAACTCTTGTGTTCTATTAGGTTCCAAATGCTTTAGAATCTCATGAATCAGCCCTACTGTTGTATGGTGACTTGTTCTTTGATTACACTGAAGAAGAGCATTTCTCTTGATCCCATGTCTCCTGGATACAAACCTTCAAGAAGGCTCGAGATCACCTGTATGTGACCATTGTAACCAAAGTATGACGTTAAAAAAAAATGGAAATATTAAGGTGTCTGTGCCAATACCAAGCTACTCCTTGGTAGTGATTGGTTCATTGGTCCATCTGAATCCCTTCCCCACATCTAACAAACACCGATAATCCGGTAACGTTCCTGGGAGCGCTCCCTTTAGGGGCGCTAAACATCGACTCCTTCGTGGATGAGACTTTGGTTTACATAAGCCTATGTAGCCTACAATTTATTGTGGCAGACGGCGTGCACACACTTGTGGACAGTTGGAGCCTAACAAAAACATTTGTGATTATTTTTTAAAGATAAGAATGGGTGAATGAGAATGAAAATCAATGCTACACAAAGGCCGGGGAAATTGGTAAAGAATGGAAGTGGTTATTTTCTTCTTTTCCTCGATTGTTTTCTTAAGAATAAAAGAGGGTTTGTTGATGACGTTTCTAACACGTGACAATAGCATTATTGAAAAAAACTAAAAGAATATTGTGGGACGAAAAAGTGGGGCTGGTGAAGAAGTCAGTAGTTTTTGATGATAAGAGCAGACATTGATGTAGATGTAATGCAAACAAAAACATGTGAAGTCCCTAGCTGAGTTAATACGCTACAATCTGCCTCCTCTGAGATTTCTGTATCTTAGCAGAGAATCTCCTGCTGCGCTGTTCAAGTCTGAATGGCAAACTCCAGAGAAAGTCGAGTCCCCATTCTGTGGACATTCGCCGGAGTTCAAGTCTGAAAATGCTGTAAAAGTCAATCTAATGATGGCAATAGAGGGAAAGTCATTGGATCACTACAGTCAGGAGTCTTCATCTCCTGGGGACTATATGTCTGTATCAAATTTCCTGGCAATCCATCAAAACATTGTGGGAATATTTCAGTCTCTGCCCAAAAAGATATGCTTACATAAGCAAGGCTAAAACTGTGTGTAAGAGACCAAACTCTGTAAACTGTCAGTCTGTCAGAAACTGTCTTAAAAACACATGTATTTCAAACATCTGTTTACTTTTTGCTGCTGTTTTATAGATGTTGAACTCTTGCTACTGAAGCCGTATCAGTTCCTGTTACCTGGTGCTTAGTTTGTCCAGCTGAGGTTAATGTAGGGCCTCTGTGACCACGACCATTAGTCCTCATCTTGGTGTTCATCTTGGTCAGTCTTACCCAATTTGAGTAAGGAGTTTGTTTTGCTTTGATGCTAGGGAGGTTCCAATAAACCTGACATATAACAGAGGCATCTGCTGTGATGCTTTTGTGAGCATGCTTCTGCGCCCCAAACAGCGCCCCTCCCCTCTTACTGTGGCACCCAAATGGGAAACCCCCCCCCCCCACCATGAACCCTTTTTCAGGATTCTTCAGTTGGTAGTGACTCTAATCACCTCTTCCTGTATGAGTGTTTAGAGCAGTTGTAGATTTATCCTCTATTGTTAAATTAGAGACGTGGGAAAAGTTTTAGCCGAAAGCATGCTTCAGCCATGACAGGAAGAGTTCTGAGGGCGGGGTGGCCCTGCGCCGCTGGGACATGATGACGGTCAAGGCCGCATCCCTGGAACGTCGACAGGAGAGAGATTACTCCGTGGCAAACTTTAGGCTTCTCCTTTAGCTTCCAGGCAGAACATGTTCCTGAATGGGGCAGGGTCACCCTGATCTCTGATGACTCTTCCTCCTCCTCCCCCCCCCCCCCCCGACTCTCTCCCTCCTTCTCCCTCTCCTCGTCTGTATTTTTTTTGTGATGTTATCTTTTCACTCTCCTCCCACTCACTGCCGTTGCCTGAACCTGTCTCGGGGATGAACGCCTCATTGTTTTTGTCCTTGCGCCGCTTTTCCAAAAAGTGTGTTACTGGATGTGGATGTTTAGCAGCTTCACACTCTGCTTGCCCTTTTTGTCTCTAAAGGAGGGCGGATCATGTCCAGGCCAATTACATCTTACATTTTCCTTTAAAAAACGACCAATTTGTAATTTCATTCATAAGCTTTATTTCAAGAGGTTGTTTGTTCCCAATTCATAAAATGTATTGCATGTCTTCTTGCTTTTCTCTTTATGGAATGAAGATATAACTATCTTTCTGGATCTGACAGCTGAACTAAAAACCTAGAAAGTATTTGAAAGGACAAACTTTTCCAACACATCTCAAGCTGCTTCTTCAGATGACACAGTGAAGTTATCTGGTGTGGCACAGATACAATATTAAGGAAATACACTTTAAGTTTGACTAACAGAGCACCATATTGTTTTTGTTCTGCTAAGTCGCTAATAAGTTGCCCTCCAGTTGTTACATGTTCTCTGAAGCCGTCTGGTGCCACATTTTGAGGTGCTATCCATCTGTTTACCCAGGTTGTGTCTGTTTATTGTTAATTCCGATCATGCACGGTACCAGGTTTCACACAAATCAAGTGCACCTTCAGATGTCGTTTCTCCACGGGGGGGCTGAGTGATCGGGGATGAGACGCAGCGCCTCCTCGCGAGGACTCTAAAATTGATGTGCCCTTTTGGCTCTACTGAGGGTGACCTTAAAAAAATCTGAGACTTTCAATCCTCCACTCAGCTCTGCTCCATGATATTCAGACTCCCTTGCAGTCAAATACCAAACACTAATGTGCTTACATTTTTTGTTGTGTGCATGTGGGCTGTTGAGAGAATGCTACACAGCCGTGAAGGCAGTTAGTGTGCGCTTTGTTGAATATTGAGTGAATGTCTTGTGCATAACTACATTATGCCAGATAGTCAGACAGCCCTGATGGAACGAGAAAGCTGTTAGAGAAGATGTATGAAGAACCATATGGTCCCAGAATTCAAATGTGGCAGGTCCACAGACGACAACTGACAGGCTACCAGCATCTTTCCCTCTTTGGTTGTTTAAGTAGTATTATCCCTCTTTTACAAAAACTTAGCAGGCATATAACGTTTTTTTTAACACCGCTCAAACAACTCATATCCCTGTGCCAATCACTTTTCAGTTTTTTTAAGGGTTAGTGATGTAGAAAGTTTTGAATTAGTTTCAGCCGCTCTTCAGAGAAGATGACCTTCAGTGTACAATGTCGGTAACTTGCACCGCTCATTCTCCCCGATCGAGCTCCAATAAATGCTTCTGCTTAAGACATCTGTTTCTCCTGAAACCTCTCCCATCATGTCTTAACCAGCTCGTGAGATTTCCATCACGTTTTTGAATGTTTGACAAGGATTCTGGGAGAAAAATCTAATCTAATCCAAACTAAAGGATGCAATCAGACCTCCTTAGTAATGGAAGACCCAAGAATAATCATATTGCGCTCTGGCTGGCTTTGAATTAAGTTATTGAATAATTACTGTTCTCCCCAGAGATGTCTCATTAGGGGGAGGTGCTTAAACACATTGACATCTTAACTAAAGACGGGAACATGCTTGCACAATGCACATGCAGGGACACTCTGATCGCATTGTCCGCTGGGAGCCAACTGGAGCGGAAAAGGCAGTGGAAGTTCAGGAAGCGTGGATAAAAAACTGAATGTGATGAAGTGCTGCAAGGGCAAGACGTCTTCAACGACCCCCCCCCCCCGCCCACCATCACCATTCCCACCACACACACCACACACGCACACACACACACACACACACACACACACACACACACACACACACACACACACTTACTCATTCCCTCGCCTTCTCTCTAACCACAGTGAGCGCACACACACACCAGGATTTCAAATGGCAGGACACACATATACGCTGCCTATAGCCCATTACCTCAACCTGCCTCTCCACCTCCCCCTGACCCTGTCATCCTGTCCTCCCCCCGCCAACTCATTACTCCCTTACCACCTATCCGCCGCTGCTCTCCAGCCCTCCACCTGTTCTCTCCCCTCATCTCATTCTCGCTTGCTCCCCGCAGGTCGGCTCGCTTGTTGATGTCAAGGTAGGCAGCATGGTGAGTAATTCTCCCAGTGATACCGGGCTCCTGACCTTTCACTGCACCTTAAGGAAAGAGGGATTTTTCTCCGTCCTCACCGGTGTCACTCCTCATCGGCCGTGACGGCTCTCGGTGCATTCGGGGGCTCCGACCTGGCCTCGCACTGCAAGGGGGGGGGGGGGGGTGCTGTCACAGCGCCGAGTGCCAGGCCTGACCCCCCAGGTGGCCTACAGGCTGACAGGAGACAGACCTGCTATTTGTTGCCTGAAACACCTCTGAGGAAGATGTCAGGTGGCATCACAGGAGCACATCAACAGTCCCTGAGGCCTTCCTATGCACTAGGCCTTCAGTTTTATGAACAACCTTCATCAAACACTGCACAAGTGACAAACGTTGCATTCATTGCATTCACACAGTTGCCACCAGCCTCGGAGCTGCGCCCTCTTTGGCATGTGATTGAAAATCTATTCCTTTCCTCACTGCAAAATCACGGTCCCTATAAGATGAGGTCTGTTTGAAACTCTTTCCCAGAGAGCCAAATGGTGAAATGATCAGCCGCGCCACTCGACCGCAGTCACAATCCTGCGTTTCATCGGAGCTCACCTGACAGTCACCGCTGTGTTTCAGAACGGCGGAGGCCTGCCTGGTTTCTGCGGTTTGCCATGACAGAGAGAGAGGTGTTTGATTTCCTCTCTAACCACTGCAGAAAACACAAAGCCAGAAATCACATTTGATATCACACCATCACATGGAATGGGGTGATGAGATGAGAAACCTCGAGCCGAAACATGGAGGTGTGCCGGGAGCATCAGCGTCTGCAGTAACACAGTTCGTTCAGGGGTTAGGGGAGCTGGAGTATAATTCACAGTTTAAAAAAAGAAGATGCTTCACTGCTTCACGACCACGTTCCCTCCTTTTTCAGGCCTCCAAAGCCTCTTTTCTGCAGCTTTTCCTCATTTACAGCGAGTGATAGACCAACGGCTAATTGCTCACCAGAAAACTGTTTTATTTTACTATACTATTAAAAACACACGGTGACGCTGTCCTTCCTGTGCTGCCGTGCGATCATAGAGGCAGCACTAATGCCCTTGGCTTAGCACACTTGAATGCACATGTAGGGGTCGGAATCTTAAAATTAGAAGTGGGATCACACCGGCAGTATAACAAGCGACATCTCCCCTCACTCTGTTTTTTTCCTGTATTGTACAAGCCTTTTGCTCAGGAGCCCTAATTTCTTCATGGTCCCATAGTGACAAACCCTTTGTCAGCAACAAGGGCTTTGTAGATATATGTGCCTTGGGAGGAGAGTGTCTTTAATTATTATTATTCCAAACAATGGAGCTCACACAGGGACAGAAATGGGTCACAAATGGATTATCTATTTTGTGTTTTGACACAACTTTTGATGCATTCTATATTTAGCTGTTGTAAGGAAGTGTTTCATTATTGTGTCTTTGATAACCAGGTGGTTGAGCGGTGCAGCTGCTGTGCAAATGGACGGCTTTAAGTCACCGCCGGAAAAAACACAGACACTCCTCTGATCTGCAGCAGACTTTTACAAACGGAAAGTAAACTCCCTCAAATCAAGTCTGCCTGCTGAGTGGAGGATATTAACTGGAGAAAAGAGAATTGTGTGTGACTCTGCTGATAATAAAGAAAAAATTCAATACTCAACTACAGTGTGCTCCAGGCTCTGATCTTACAGTTTAAACTGATGCACCATGGGCCCTCCCACCAACAATCATGATGTAATTTATACCAAATGATGATGAATAATTGATTTAACTAAAGCTGCTCTCAGGGATGCACTGAACTCAGGAGATCCTCTGGACTTTGTGCTCAGGGGGTGTATGTTTGAACGCACATGTCCAGAGTTTGTGGTCATAAGAGCTGTTGCCGGTAATGTGCTGTCAACAAAAACATGTGATCGCCTCCGCAGAATCGATATGTTACATCCTGCCTCCGTCTGCTACACCCCCCCCTCACCTGAACACTCTTGAGTATTTGCTGCTGTTGTGAACACGTCTGAGTGAAGAATCTCCCGCTGTGCTGTGCATGTGTGAAAGGAAACCACTGGAGAGGGTCCTGACCCGATTCCCTGGAGACCCTCCGGAGGTCATGTCTGAAAAATTCTTAAGTAACCTATAGATAATGTCTCTAATCGAATTGGTTTCAAAAGTTATATTCCCCTTATTCCCCTGGTCAAAAAAACAATAACATCTGACTTTTGTCTGCAATAGGAAAAGATACAATTAGCGTTCAATCCCAGGTCAAAGGACTCTGCAGTAGACACATGTTTTGATTGGCTCATGCTCCGATCAGCAGTGATATAAATAAGACATCTGGGTGAACATGCAAATACAGAAGACACCCAGGTGAGAGAGCGCCTCAGTTTTCTGTGCGTTTGTGATGTTCAACAAATGCACCAGAAAAAGAAAAAAAAAAAGAAAAGCAAACTCCACTAATAGAAAAGTTCCAGCACCTTTTAAAAAAAATTATTGTAAAAGAGGTGTATGACATCATTTTCTGAGTTCATAGTGATGACATGATGATGTAATTATCCTACCGTATGGTTATATCACTTTTTTCATCAAAATATTCTAGGGT
Organism: Pleuronectes platessa; assembly: GCF_947347685.1. Lineage (NCBI taxonomy): Eukaryota > Metazoa > Chordata > Actinopteri > Pleuronectiformes > Pleuronectidae > Pleuronectes > Pleuronectes platessa. The sequence goes on along the minus strand of NC_070640.1, from coordinate 21,190,162 downwards.
TGTCCGATATAATGCAGAGATACCAATACAAATGCCCCAGCATCAGCCAGTGGTCAGAGGCATTGAGTTTTAGGGTCATCTGTTCCTTACAAATCCTTTAGAAATTGGCAGAAATGTTCACTTCGACTCATGGCTTAACTGATAAGATTGTAAGTGGTCAAAGGTCAAGGTCACGGTGGCCTCACAAAACACGTTTTCTGCCTCTTAAACATGATATCTCATGTCTGCCTGTAGGGAATCTCCCCGAATTATAAACAGTTGTCGCTCAGACTCAAAGATGAAATGATTAGAGTTCCGTGGTTAAAGGTGAAAGGTCACGGTGACCTCATATTAATGTGAATGCAACGTGTCAGGAACACCTGGAGGGAGTCTCATTACATCTGACACTAACGTTCTCTCGGACTCAAGGAAGAACTTAAGTCACTCTTTACACTCTCTGCATGTGTCGGCCCTGTTTGTTTAAGGTTCTATTCCCACCTCTGTAAGTCTCCTGCGTGACTTGAGACAAACTGCCAATAGCTTTAAATGAGTTATAATGTAGATGTATGTTTGTTCACATCACATTCATAGGGACGTGAGGTATATACAGTAGATGCTTGGGCAGGACCTTCAAGTATTTTTTTCTCTGGAGTACTCCCAGTAAAAAAAATGTATATGCAGCAGTGACTAAATACAACAGTCACTACATGTAACTGGGAGGTGAGTCACTGGTCCTCTTTGAGAACCTTGAGTGCCTCCATGTGAGGTTAGGACTGAACAGCCCAAACCCTCTTCACTCCCCCTTCATGGATGACGACCAGAACAGGAGACCTTTTGGAAAAGTAACGAGGTGGTTTATCACTGTTGCCTCACAACATTATAGAATGTGGAGTTGTCCATGTTCTCCCTGTGTCTGTGTGGGTTGTCTCTGGGTAGTCCAGCTATGAAGACTGGAGACTCTAAATTGACTGTAAATGTGAATGTGATTTTGAATGGTTGTTTGAATGTTGGCTCTGCGATAGACCGACGACCCCCAGTCAGCCCCTTCTAGACCGTTAAAGCATAAGCTGTATAGAAAATTGGATGGATTCATTCAACACTGTCTCCTGGAAATTAAAATATATTATTATAAAACTTAATTTCAAACAGCAAATATGCTCAGAAGGAAATAGATATGTGACAGTTTTCCATTCAGTGAGCAAAGGTTAAAGCCACTCATGTTCTGGAAATTAAGCAAGCATGCCAGCATGTGACAGGCAAACCCCGCCCCTCCCTTCATGCTAGGCCCAGCCCTTCACTCACATCCATGATGGGATAGGCTGTCTCAGCTAATATGGGATTCTGGATTTTGCCTCCCTGTGACTTCTTCCGAACACCAGCTTGGACGATTACGGGAGGAGCAGTTGAAGAGAGCTACAATGATGTGTTTATTGACAGCCGTGAGCTCCCACTCCTTATTTGGCCCATTCTGATTGGTCTAATGTATTAGTCTTGCTCAAAAACATTAAATAGGGAATTTCTTTGCTCTGCTGCCAGACTAATAATTAAGTCTGCTTCACAGAGGGTTCGAGAGTACCTCTCCACATTGAGATGCTTTGGAGCCTTATTCAACTTGAATATATTAGAAAATGTTAAACTTTAGTTTTAATGTACTCATTTGGAAGGGTGCATAATATGTTGATACTCTACGTATGCATATGTTCACTGTTAACATATTTGCTTTAAATCAAACTACCCAATCTTAAAGTATTTTGTACTGTGCTATTGAATACATACTGATCAAAATGAAAGGTCAGCGTCATTTATTCATTAATTCGACCAAAATCCACAAGCTCTCCTAACACTGTCTGCGTGATCTTTGCCAATTAACTGTGGCCATGTTATTGAATGGCCACCATTCCTATGTGTTGATATGCTGAATAATTCATGTGTGTAAATTCAGTGCAATAATAATACTTCTTAAAGCTGACAAAATTTTGCTTGCTTCACCTTTATTTTCAAGATGTAATAGTAGGCTTCTGCCATTATGCTTCATTGGTAAACTCACACCTCACTCATCGTTGAAGGCTGGAGACAACAGCAGTAGTAAATGTGTACAAGCGTCACGGTACTTTATCATCCTACAGCCATAACTCCTTTTATGGCTATCACAGAGAGACAGTGTGGGTAATTAGCCTGGCTGTCACCACAGCAGTGGGAATGAAAGGCCCCCTCATGACCTCAGGGTCACACCAGATCAAAGGTCACTTTCGGGCCAGTGGTAAGACCGGTGAACTCACATCAAGTGTGCACGTAAGCTCCCATAATGCAGCTCTCACAGGTCCACTGAGCCTCATTATATTTTTCAGTGTATCTTTGAGTTTAACGACCTGCAGTGACACAATAGATTATGTAAAAATGGAATAAATAGCGGCCTCAGACAGGCAGAGACGCGGTCTGGCTGCCCTCTCCTCTTCACTGGATTACTGTAAGGTTGAAGGGTGAATGTGGCCCCCGGGACACGAGCCAGTGGATGGTGATGGGCTTACTGCGAGTGACATTTAAGATAGAAATGACATCAAGTGTGGCACCGCTGTGCCCTGTGGCAAGCCACCACATGGAGGCAATGTCAGCATGATCTGGCTTCACCCCAAAATGCTGTGGATCTGCGACCCATCTGACACTCCACGCACGCCCACACACACGCTCGCACATATCCCTTACAGATGTCAGCTGCATCTTGCGTCAAGTGACACATAACAAGATCTGCCACCTTCCAGATGTGGATGTGCTGTTCTCACCTTGGGGCAGATTTAAGCTGTGTGAGATTTATATGAAATACACAAAAAATGTTCTTCTATTTCTGAATCTTTTAGGAGTATTCGATGGGTGCTTCCGTGGGTATGTCCATATTTTGTGAATATGATATTTCTGTACATTTGTCAAAAATGTTAAGTTGTACTCAAGGAAGATTTGGTGATCAAAGGTGAAAGGTCAGCGTCCCTGTGACCTCCCAAACCCTTTTGTTCTCTTGTCAACGCAATACATGTAAGTCAGAAACACATCCGGGGAACCCTTCCAAATCTAAGTCTTAGAGGAATTGATTCGAATTTTGGGAGTCAAAGGTCAGGGTCACTGTGACCTCACAATACCCTTTTTGCCTCGTGACCACATTATCTTAACGTCACAAAAGATTCCTTTCAAATATGGCACAAATGTTGACTCAGACTCAGGGATCAACTTATTACATTTAGACCGTTAAAGGTCAAAGGTTAAGGTCACTGTGGCCTCATAAAACATGTTTTGGAACATGATATCTCAAGTCTGCCTTCAGGGATTTTCTTCATATTTTGACCAGATGTCTCCCAGACTCAAAGATGAACTGATTAGATTACAGTGGTCGAAGGTAAAGGTCACGGTGAACTCATATTATTATGAATGCAATATGTCAGGAACACCTGGAGGGAGTTTCATAAAATCTGATACATACATTCACTTTGACTAAAGGCAGAACTGATTAGGAAATTGTGGTAATTACAGCAGAGTCACTGTATTACTTTGTGAGAACCTCAAAGCCCTCTCACTTCCCCTCCTCGGAGAACAAGCAGAACAGGGGACTTTCTGTTTCTCTGGTTGGAAATCTAAACCAGTTTTGCAGAGATTGACCTTAAGGCATTTGTCTTTCTAACATATGACAAATCTTTCATCAGGCGTCTGTATAACCTATAAAAAATGCATTTATCAATCAGATAATCAATGTGTATATGCCATATTCACAAATCATAATTTGCCTGATAGTGTTTAATAAGGCCCTATTTTCTCGCTATATTTACTATAGCTAATCATATCTGTCAATACAGTAATAGTTCATATTTCACAGAGAGGTACTTTAAAATCATTTATTTAATTCTTTTTAAGTCAACGATGGCATATTATACAAGTCTGTAAGTAGATTGAAACTTTACTGGTTGGCAGAGGGTGGTAGTTCTAGTTTCAGCATTGTGATAATGAAGCAAAATCCTCATTACTACATGTAAAATCATCCATTTTAGTTATTCGGCTTCATCTAAGCTACACATGCTCAGGATGAGCGGAGGTGTATTACTGTACCAGCAGCGTTCAAGGCAATAGATTTCATATCGCATGAGAGCTAAACAGGAGGGGAAAAATAGAATTACAGTTGTTGGGGGCGAGTAGCTGCAGCACCCAGTAAGCTCTCAGTATCAGCAAGCCAGAAAATCCAATTATCTTATTCATACATGGCACAATGACCTTTGACTTAACATTCAAATGGTCAATTTCAGCAGAACTCACAGAGCCACGGGAGGCATGAGAAATTGTTTTTCCTTTTGCTGAGAGCTTATCTTAAACTGTAGCTATATTTTAGAAGAGATCTGTTTTGTGTCCAACATAAGTCATCAGAGCTGCAACTCCCAAGGAGAAAGGGGATCAGATAGGGAGGTCTGGCTTCAAGGACACGGAAGCCATTTAAAGGTGACATTTCAGTCTACGCAGCAGGTGCTGCCAATCTGTCTTTCCTCAGCTCTATCTCCGGCACTGGTTTTACATGCCTATCTCTCTCTCTCTCTGCCTCACTGCTATCTTGCGTTCCCCTTTCGGTTTCTTTTACTTCCATCCTCTCTTACACTCACTCCCCCACCAAACACTCACACACGCACACAAACACACGCACACTTCACCTCTCCCTCCTACCCCCATCCCCCGCTCTGTGACGTGCTGACGAGGCTGTAGGGAGGAAGTGGTGTAATAAAAGGAAGCGCTAATGAAAGGTCGAGCGGGGTCAACATACTCGCATACCTTTGCCAGACAAGGGTAAGGGAGGTCATTTATTCCAAGGGGACAAACTCACTTTTTGACTGGGGGGTGTCAGAAGTTCAAAAGGTTGCCGTAAAGGGCAGCAGGTCGTAGCCTTTGGGCTGAAATTCAATGCATCCTGGGGTCAGAGGTCAGCACAGGAATGCTGGCCAAAAGGGAGGATGGGAGGAGGGTCAAAGGTCTCGTCTCCATCCCCTGTTTGGATGAAGATGTCTACGTGAATGAGAATTCTACGTTTGCCTGAGACTGCAGGTCAAACTTTACCTACGGCAGCAGCAGCAGCAGGTCTGGGCTGAGGGTGTGACCGAGGAAGACATGCAACAGGACTCAACATATAATATTCAAAAGAATTACAGCTTTTAATTAAACTGTTCAAAAATATCTGTTGCTGCCCTGGATACAGTTTATGCAGGTAATATAAGATCCCATGGCAGCCATTGTTCTGAGACTCTAAATGTAGTGTGTTGTAAGCTATAACACGACTGAAAGTTATTCAATAATTAAAATAAATATGTGTTCCCATAGATTTCTTAGAAACCCTCCTTCAACAGTACTAATAAGGACTGCTCATATTGACAGTACATGAGTCGGGTGTAATAATAATAGATTAAAGGAGCTCACTGCCACTCCGAAATCAGCAGGTGAGACACTGCCACCTACAGGACAAAAGCCACTGTACTATTGACGACAGACGGTTCCTGCAAATGAAATGGTTTAATGTAACTGCAGATCAGAGCGAGGAGACTGGTGTTTCCTCCCAGTGTGGAGAGTCTGTGTTAAAGGTGAGTATGTGTGGTACTAAGAGATCACCAGTGTTTAATCAGACAACACAATGCGTCACAGAACGTGGCCCATAGTGATTGTTCTCTGTTTCTCGTCTGGGAAAAATGTAATCAACATTTAGACATTGCTGACTATTAGGTTGAAACATTCAAGGGTGAAATTGTGGCCTGCAGCCTGATCATTTTTAACCTTTTGTTCCTGACAGGTCCCAGTAGAGGGCAGCACAGCGGCTAAACGCGATGTGTTGATGATTGTTTTGTTTTGACGAGATGTAACATCATTTTTGGATGAGTGCTGGTATTTCAGACATTCATCATCAGCTCCATCCTTTGTCTGTTTTTGGGACCTAAACAGTGAAAGCATAGTGTATTTCAAACAATCAATACATATTTCTCTCCATTCGCATGAAATAAAACTTATGTTAAATGCATATTTGTCATGGGCACTTTTTAATATATGAATAAATAGAAAAAAAAGTAAATAATGATCATATAAAATAACCACTTCTCACTTCTCTGTGTTTTGATGCAACAGTGCAATGAATTATATTCTTATGTTGTTTATGAACTGTCTTGTCTTTGGACACACTGTTAGGGCTGAGGCGTCATCATCCCTACTGATGTGATTCTAAACTGTTATTACAGATTCATTGGTTTTTCTTAAATCCTTAGAAATTGTTCAGTATTTACAGTGTCGTCAATGATTTAAACGAGTCATATTTTTACTATAACCTCACCAATCATGTTGATATATAATAAAATGTATCATAATGATACAAATAAGTTCAACGAACTATTAATGGAAATCTTAAGTAACCCTAAACAAAATGTCACTCTAGGTATTTACATCTTAGTTTTATATCAACCCTCTAAAACGGATTTCCTGATTTCTTACCATAAGCCATGAGTGACTTTCTTTCTATCAACTTATTGGAAGGAAACCACCCGGAAAGGTCTGGTCCTGAAAACCACAGTGGCCACAGTGCACCCTGGGGGATATTTTGATGCTTGACACACTTCAGCTGAGTCCTAGGCTCAGTCAGGTCGAGTTAAGTGCAGCTACTTTTCCAACAGTATCTCACAACTCAATAAATGCCACAAAATGCTTAAAGGCATGAAGCCAGATCAGGTTTCCACATGCAGCTCCTCTGACGGCAGCAGATGTTATGCAGCAGGGGTCAGAGTCCAGCAGCAGCCGCCATAATATTATAAATATGCGCCGTAACATTTTGAATATGCTGCAGCACTAATAGCTACTTAGAGGATTATGAAGCCAGATGAATGTGGTTAGAGAAATAACCATTACCGCTGCCGAGGTGCCCTTAAGCAAGGCACTTAACCCCCAACTGCTCAGTGGCCAAGAGACAGACAGAGTGCGGGCGAACTGGGATGGTGGAATGTGTGTAAGTGGTTGAGTGTGAACCCCGGTGATCATTACAAGGAGCCATCTTGCTCATTAACAAATATATTCCCCAAAAATTGCATAAAGATTATTAGCAATAGAAATGGCATGAATTAAGTTAAATCTAAAACCCTGTACAGGAATAAAAAATAAAAAAAACTAATACAAAAAACGAAGCGTCAGACAGAGGGATCCCTCTCCTAGGATGCCCAGAAGTTGAATAGAGTCACATGTAACAGAGCTCATCAAATTAATATTAACAACATTAATAAGAAAAAACTGTGTGTGACATGAATGGAGAGGTGTATCAATGTTTTAAGTACTGTAAGATCTACAAAACAGAATATGTGTGACAGGGATGAAGGGAGCAGCAATGAACATTGTAATGATGGAGGTGTGGTCATTAACAGTGATATTTGTCTGCAGTTATACTGTATCTTTAAGCAGTCTAGTTGTTATCATAATCCAAATGTGATTAGATTATTGATTTAAATTCATCAATCAGTCATTCAAAAAGCTTGATTCTAGGGTAATGTTATATAACTGCTGTACCCCTTTGATCACATATATATATATATATATATAATGTAAATCTGTGCTGCATTAAAGACAGTTGTGGAACATAGGCGTGTAAGGATAGTGAGGATTAGACTCTTGCACGTTATCTCAGAGAGATTAAAAAATAAGTAGCATCTTTGATTGTTATTACCAGAGAAATATTGTCCTCATTCTCTGACCTAATTCTGCAGCGGAGCCCCGATCACAACAAGATGAAAAGACTTCTTTATCTCTGGATGAGAGACATCAAAACAGCCGGGCGCGAGAAGGTGCAGACAAATGTACTGGAGAGAAATGGGGGGTGGGGGTGCGGGTGGTAGTGGGCTTTCAAGAGAAGATTAACATTGAGCTTGACATCAAGAATAATTGTAATAATGTTATTTTCAGAAAGCCTCGTCACTGGGACCACTGCCTGGAAGGAACAAGAGCTGGAACCTGAGGTTTTAAACTGATGTTTATCCTCGACGCAGATGAAAAGAAATGACTGTAATAAGAGGTTTGTGCTCCGGAGATTTATGGGATTTGTCAGAGTGAAACACGGATATTTCCTCAAGTATCTCCACTCCGAGAGCAGGTGAACGTCTCTGCAGCTTCCCCGAGGAAACACCCGCTGTCTGACACTGGCCCCATCACTCTAATACAGCTGGAGGAAGACGATGCAATCCTGTCCAGGTGTTGTCTGGTTTATTATTCTATAAATCACAGAAATAAAAACTGTCAAATCCAGTTTTATTCAATTCAAAATTAAAGTATTACTGGACTAGATTTAGATGTAGATCGTGGTCGCGGCTGGTGATGGTGAATCATAAACGTGCACCATGAATCATGGATCGTGAATTGTGGATTGGGAATCATGGATTGTGGATCATTGCCTAGATATATGATATGGTTTGATATGTTCTACCATTACTTGCAATACCTCTGTCATTCCTGCCAGAGCTGCCTCCTTGATCTCTGTCAGACTTTTTCTTTTGTATAAACACCTTAAACACTGATACACCTACCCCTTTATTTTAAAGGCTTTTCTTATGAATGTTGTAAATATTGTTATTTTACATAACTCCATTAGACATCTATTGCACTTCTGTACGTCCGGGGAGAGCGATCCCTCACATGTGACACTCTCTGAAGTTTTGAAATGTTTTCCCTGTTAATTGGATTTTTTTGGTAAGCTTTCCTCAATCTAGTCGAGGGTTAACGGCACAGGCTGCTGCACCTTTAGCCCTGTGCGACAAATTGTGATCAGTGAATATGGGCGATACAAATACAACTTTTGATTGATTCATTGTTTGGAACACATTTGAGGTCAAACCCTTATGAAATCTGTGCATTCTGCATTAATTATAACAACAATAATTAAAACAATAATGACAATACGCTTTTTCTGAGTAGACAGAGTGTGCAGAGGTTTAACTTCACTGAGTGATTAGTTAATCTCTATGGAGTCATTATCCTAATCATTTCAGATAGATGCCAAACAAAGCCGGCCTGGGCAGTTTGTTGTCTTGTTGTTACGGGTGGCCCGGCCCTCTCTGTGGCCGGTGCTGGACAGTGACGGCTCACTGCATCTATTGGATTATGTGAGGGATTTGAAAGTAGGATTAGGCCATTGGGCTGTGGACAGCATGGGGGTTGCACGGGCCTTGACATCGAAGGGGTGTGTTAGAGTGTGTTAGTGTGTGTGTGGGTGTGTGGGTGTTTGTAAGTGCATTTTGGGAGGTTGGCATGTGAAAGTGTGTTTGTGCATCCCAGAGGCGCGTCTCCACTTGGCTCCATTGTCTGTTGCGCGGACCGACAAACATGAACCTGTTCTGCTTCACACTGGTAAGAGACTTCCTCTCCTGAACTCCTGTAGATCTGAGGGTGGTCTGTCGGGGACTCGTTCAGCCTCACAGGCAGAGGGAACTCTGTGTGCCACTGTGGGACACACTGGTGATGTGAGCGTAGCTGACAAGGATCCGAACTGGGCTCTCTGGGGAGCGAGAAGACGACTGCAAACAACTTTCCTTCTCTCTAAGATTCATACTGTTCCTTAGACGCAGTTTTCCTTTGCTGTGTGACTGTAATTGCTGGCTTTGTTTTGGCTGTATACAAAGTTTTAATATAGCAGACGTGATAAATCCTGTCAACATGGCATATTTTCTAACAACCTAACAACAACTTAACATTGCACTTAATGTTTTCACTGTCAAATTAGGTCCATAAATATTGTTGAATGGTTGAATAAGGACGAGAGTAAATATTGGCATCATCGTGACAAAATGAAATGATTATAACGAGAAAATAAATCATGAGACTGAGTTGAGTGCTGGTGATGAATTGAAACTTTGCCATGTGACTGACACTTTCATTGTTCGTATCTGCTGTCCTAACATTGATGGATGATCAGTAATAATTTCAAACAGACAATATGTCAATACAATACTTTCGTCTGCACTCGGTGCAGATTTGTGGATTTACTCTCAGGTATAAGTTGGAAATCAACAACATGGTACAAGACAGTACAAGATGTCCTTAGCCTCTAGCTCTTCAAACCACAATAACACAGGAGATATTCTGCTCAACACCACAGATATGTCAGTGGTTAAAAGCTGGTGTCTTACTCACAAAGGGTGTCAGCACTGAGCAGCTGAGACTATCTGTGTCACAGTCTTCAGGTTGAGAGCAGTCCCACCTTGTCCGGGACGTATAGACACATAGTGACTGTGGTGATGAAGCTGCTAAATGCAGTTCACGAGAGCTCACGGGCAGTTCAAGGTTAAAGGTTGTGGATGAGGGCCTCGATGCAGAGAAGGAGATGAAACATTACTTTACGTTACTGACAAAACAATTTGTAAGATGTTATGGAATGCATTCAAATAAACTCCAGTTCTATCTACGTGGCTGTGGAACGCTGGAGGCATCTTCATAAAGCCCATTTGATTCTTCACATGAACAAGGAGGTGATATTATAAAAGTTAATCTAATTTTTTAATTCCAGGCTTTTTCATATATTTTTACATAGCGCTTCTCACACAGAATATAATTCTGCCTTTTCCCATGTCCAGACATTTAGACCAAATCAGTGTTTGTAGCAGAACGCTGACCTACCCTGTTCAGGAACTGAGAAAATGAAGCAGAAGAAAGTTCAGCACAAAGTGATGGATATCGATTATGCATGTTTGAGTGACACGCTGAACATGCAGAGTAATTACACCAGTGTAGATGCCAAACTCGTAGATTGGAAGACATGTTCACCTACCCTGCCTTAAGGCTTTTCATTGATTTTATATTCTGTAGTCGGACTGATGACTGATTCCAGTCAATTTCTCCCTGATGAACCTCAACAATACATTTCAACGGTGTGAAACAGTGCAGGCTGCTGTTGCTCTGTTAAAAACTCTGATCGCTCTCTTTCCTCCCAGGCGGGCTCCACAGAAAGTTTATATGAACCAGCCTCCAGCCCAACACTGAGGGAAGTCCTGCCCAAGTACCAGTGTAGCCCTGCTCTGCTCAGGTGTAATCCTGAGTGGGGGAGCTCAGACCCATCCATCACTTCTGTGAGTATCCGGTATACTGAGCAGATTCTACACATTCAGGCCAGTTTAACAATGCTGAGTTTTGCAAATAGTCCCGCCACAACTGCAGTGGAACAGAGTTGTGGTGCTGCAGCTCTGTAGATGTTCTCTGCCACCTCCCTCCTATACCCACCACAGTATATAAACCTGCTCTCAGTGGTGGAGAAGACGTTTCACTAATGTAGAAGTACAAATAAATAGACAAAGACGTATTAAAGGAGAAGTGGAAATACCACATTAAACCTACGACCTGAGTAAAAGTAGTAAAAGTACTTGCTTTAAAATTATTCCTTAATTTTTGCTAAACTATTGCAATGGTCTACTAAGTCATCAACTTTACCTACAATGATGATGCTAATGAAAACACTGACACTGTTATATTAATTAAATCTAATAGCTTCTTCTGGATCCATTGTAACGCAATGTATTGTGGAAATGTCCTGGATTAGAAAGATAAAAGTAGCCAAAAATAAAATCTACATATGTAGAGTACAGATACACAAAAAATCGACTTAAGTACAGAGACAAAGTAAAGGCCCTTTTTACATTCCACCACTGTATGTGCTCACAGTGTGTGTGCAATGTGATTAATAAGAAAACAAGACAATAGCCACAAGCTTGCCGCTCTGTGAGGTTTTTACTTAGACACAGAGGTTCTTTGAGCTAAATGCTAACAGCCAGCTCAAAATAACAATGCTAATGTGCCGATGTTAAGCAGGGGTTCTCCCGCCTGCAGCCTCACATCACATCATAAGATTAAGAATGTTGACAAATGGCGAGTGTATTCAGTTTACTCTTTTATGTTTCTTTTCTTTTTCATTCTTTCTTTCCTTATTTTGCTAAAAGTGACCTTCTCTTTGGTTTTTGTTTCCCCAAGAGCCAACCTGAGAATGCAGTGAAATTAAAAAGGAGCAGCAAAAGGTATGTGAGATTTTTTGGCTCACATTCAATTCAATTACATTTGTAAAGAACCAAACCATAACACGCTTTATCTCAAGGCACTGTACAAGTCAAGATCAAACAATAATATATAGAGAAACCAAACAGTTCCCACATCGAACCTTGTTCAGTAACATGTTTTTAAAGTGAACACAGACTGCAAATCTCTAAGTGACAGGTTCTTTCATTACATTTTCTGTGACTGTTTCTTTCTTACTTTTCTTTTACTCATTAGAATCAACTCAGTTCTTATTAGTAAATTTAAGTGTTTGTCCTTTCAGGTCCTGTTTACCGACATCACCCTCAGACAATAAGACCACAGGTTGGTAGATAATGATCACAATCACTCACTGTAATATGCATCCCTGCGTCGCCTTCAAATCACCTTAGCCTGGTGCAAAATTATGATTATTACTGTTTATTACTGATTATTACAATAATTATTACAAGATTGATTACTACAAGAAACCATGACCCCTTGGAACAAAGGTTGCAGGCTGTCCAATAACCACAAGGGCGGCGGTTTGATCCCTGTCTCCCCAAATATATGCTGGAGTGTCCTCGAGCAAAACATGCGCACCAAATCACAACTGACAACTGTGCTGGCAGTGTGTGAATGATGTATGATAGAGAAAGTGCAGCACATACATGCCCCATATGAATGTGTGAATTGCAAAACGATTCTAGCCTTGCTCTGCAAGCTTTCCGTTCGTTTTTACATTGATTTTCAAAATTTCATTGATGACTTTTAAAGCCACATCCTGGATTTACTTACTACCTATGAGTCTGGACAACAACTTAGATCAGCTGATAGTGTTCTCTCAGAGCAGGGGTTCTCAAACTTTTGCAAGCTGGGCCCCCCCAAAGCTGGTTAGGGGTAGTTGGGTTTGTTGAATGTGGATGAGTCTTTCTGTAAATTCAGCTACAATGTGACCAATGTGTCACCAGCTTCTTCTTCTTCTTCCCCTCCACCTTGTCTGCTGCAGAAAAGGACATTCATCATGTCTGCTGGACGTCTTCTGGTGATGAGACTCACTTGTCTCATCAAAACAAAGTTCTGAGCGGAGGTAAAGAAACATGTATGCATGTACAAAAGAAAAATAATTAATTGGTTGTTGTGAACTTCTCAGTGTGAGTGCGAGGCATAAGATGATGAAGGTGTGTTTACCTGATATGTAGGATACCTTATTGAAGTTGACACATATATATATATATATATACATATGTTTGACAGTAGATGCATTGAGGAGGACACGAAGCAGTAGGTGACATGTGTTGTTTGATGATGCAGACATGTGTGAAGCTCGCTGTCAGAGCAGCAGGACGACGAGAGATGACAGAGTGAAGGAGCTGAAGTGTGACAGGACACAGGCAGATCTATCCGCTCAGGTAAAACCACGATACTGTCACCTTACAGCAGCCTCCAGTACAGAGCCATTTTATGATGAATGTAGTGTTGTGTTCAAAGTAGGGATGCAAAACTCCGGGAATATTCAAAGCTGGAAACTTTCCATGGGAATTAATGGGAATATAAGGGAATTAACGAGAATTAACGGGAAAACTGGAAATGTTGTGGGTAATTTATACTAACTGTATTTACCTCGTCATATACAGACATAAATATAAACATTTTGTTTTGTCATAGGCTGATTTGAGCCCTGAGGAAACGTTGGTCACTTGACTATATGCTTCTCCATCTTTGTGTCATTCTTAACATAGGTCTTTGCACAGTATTTGCATATGTACACAGCCTTTCCTTCTACATGGGCTGGGGTGAAATGTCTCCACACATGAGATAGTGAACGTGGCATTGTTCTATAGAATAAGATGAGAAAAAAGCCTGTAAAAAAACACTAATGCAATGCCTGAGATATAAATCTGACTAGTCCTCCACACTACAGCAGGCCTCAATAGCCTTGAATTATCTGCGCCTGTGATGGAGAAATGCACAGTTGAGGGTTGAAAATTCAACGTGCAGCATGTGCTGCATTCCATACATCTTTAAAATAGAGTTTTGAATGATGTTTGCTGATAGTTTCTAGAAATTTACCGAAATTTTTTCGCCCCTTTGCAACCCTAGTTCAAAGTAAAATCAAGCCCTATTATCTAAATAAATTAATTCACACGGGGAAAGCAGAGGGCCGAGTTTAATCTTTTGTAATCCTGTGCCCGCGATGTGACAGCAACGCACGTAGATACCTGGCATACCTGGTTGTTTGTGCACGTGTTAGTGCATGTGAGGAAAATGACAGTGGCTGTTTACCTTTGCTTATCTTACAGAGGAGGAAAAAACACTGAATGGATTATATCACAGTAGAGTAAAAGTCAGGTTTAAATGTGTGAACGCAGAAGTGTGACCAACGCTTCAAGTGCCTTCAGTGTCTTTATGAGCCGTGTAGGAAGGTTACAGGAGGTACAAAGTGAATGTGAACTAAACTGGAGGGAGGTCAGTTGTATATCAGCCAAATCAGATCCACGGTTCACTTTAATCTGCTTTATAATCTTTAATCTCCTTTATAGGGACCTTTTATATCTACATAGTGCTCCATGGATTCTGTACAGGTTGTTGCTTTTCATGCCAACAGCTGATAGTTGAGATGGGATCATTAATGGGGCAGCAAGGACACAAGGGAACAAGGGATAATGCAGTGGCTAAATGGGGCCTATAGGGTCCTGCTTTTACTTGAATGTGCATTCAGATCCTCTAAAAATAATTCCCACTGAGAACTTTACAAATAGATTGGTTACTAAAGTAAAAATACAGTCATTATCAGCTTAATGAACTTTAAATAAAATTATTCTATTATTATACTTGACATTATTAGCTTGTCAATAATAATAGAGACATGTAAAGTATTTTACTGCTAATTAACATTAGCCTCCATGTTTAGTGGAGTAATGAGAATGTCAAGCTTCCTCTAAATTCATAGAGGAATATTGTACTTTTAATATTTTTAAATCACTGCATGATATGTAAATTAAAACTTATTTTTTCAGGCGCTATGTATATGAAGTTTTTTAAGAGGCCACTTACACACTGATGGAGAAAACTAACCTAATGCAGCCATTAACTATAATATTTCAGCCACACGACATGTTTAACTGCATTTTCATGTTTGATAATTAATTACACAAAGCTTATAACACTTATGTAGCCTCGCCTTGGCTGTTGGAAACATGATGGATACCAGCAGCGTCTGCCCTTTGATTGTGAGTTACTGTGGCTATTCAAGGGTCAACCCTGCCTGAAAAGTGAATGCTTCTTTCACCACTGAATAAGTTGCATTTAAGGGAAATTTTGATTTCACATGAAATGAGAAAGATTTCATATTTTCCTCTGCAGCCACTTGGTATACTTTGCAGAGGGAAATGAAATGACTTCGTGTCTCAGACATGTTTATGTAAAAACAGAAACACTAACCAACAAGGAGACATAATGTTACACATCAGACATTGACGGACAGTAATAAAGTCTTCCTGGGTTCACATGAAGTGCAGGTTAATAGGTCCTTTACTAAATGTCTCTGTTTAGCTGATTTTAGCTCTCCTAATAGGGGCAATTGTTAACTTCCTTTGTTCTCAGCATAATGAGCCTTCATGTACTGTCACTGGGTTTCAGTTTTTTTAATGGTGTGCCAGATATGGTCTTATCTGAAATGTGTGATGCTGCAAAATCAGCAGATTTCCCTTAAAGTAAGGGTTACCAACCTCAATGGGGTTTTCCTTATGAATCACAGTACATGGGCTGCTATTTGACTCTAAATGCAAATTCTTTCCATCAGTGAATGTAAATTACCATTTGTTTTAAACTGAACATTAAGGTAAATCAGAGAGCACATACCTGGGCCATGGCCCAACAGCCCCCTTATGAAAACATATTTAGATTCACGAGATCCAGATATTAATTTATATCTGCATCAAAAGTAGTGGGTATTGAAAGATAACTCACAAACAAAACTCACGACACAGTGAGTCTGAGTGATGCTGGGTGTGTGTGCACGCTGTTTAGAATGCACAAACTGTTTCTTCATTCCAGGCCGGTGAAGCTGCAGCTGACACAGCAGAATCCATTCACAGCAAAAGAAGACAAAAGAAGTTACAGAGTCTGGTCCTGGCAGAGAAGGGACATCAGAGGGGAGGAAAGAACACATCCGGGAACATTGGTGAGTTTTGGGGGGCGATTTTCTTTAACTGGTATAAAAAGAATTATTATATACTTATTCACAAAACCACTGCTGCTCTTCTTCAGATTGTTTGGCAGATGTGTTGAGATACAACAATCCGGTGCTAACCTGCATCGGCCTGGGGAAGAGAGCAGAGGAGTCGTCTAAACCTGCTGCATCAGTGCAGAGGCAACAGGCCAAAGAACATGAGCATTCAGAGGAGGAGAACATTTTGAGCCCAAGGGTTGGAACTCATCTGTGGAGCCCATTTGAGTGCCCACAGCCCTGGAGTCCTTTCTACCACACCTGTCAGCAAACTCGACACGAGCTGTGGGTGTGTGGCGGCACCTTGTCCCTGCCTCGGACCACAGAGTGGGATCGTTTCGAGACTTCGATCCAGAGACTGGACGTCAAGCAGCCCGGTCCGTCTCCCCCACAAATGATCCGCTCCATCACAGACCTGCACCTCTCGCAAAACACAGTAAGACACACAGCACGTTAACAGACTTTCCACTATAGCCGATGAGTCATCTTAATGAATAAATTAACAATTTATTACAATGGATTTTAGACTTGGCCCCCGTTTCTGCATCTTTTTTGGTCTGAATGATTACAAATGGGGGGGGGGGGGGCAAACTGAGAGCAGTCGCTTTGCTAATTGAGAAAATGCCTCTGGCAAAGGTGGGGTCAGCGATGTTAATTCCGCAAACCATCAAATTCTGTTAATATCTCCTCACAATCCATTACCTGTGTGTGCGCTGATAATCTGGTTTAAATACACATCGCTGGTTCTGTATTCCTGGAAACAAAGAGAGTTGGACGACCCAAACAGCAAAACCCTGTTCCAACAGAGGCATCCATGCTTCTGCATGGACCAGATGCTGTTGAGGTGGCCACACATTGGCCCAATCCCATTTCAATCTTTGGCCCTTCCCTTTCGTTTTGGGCCTTCACATGTAGGGCTAGGCTGTATTATTATTTGTTTTACATCAACATGCATGCATGATAATCCTGTATTTTCACCTAAGTTCATACAGGAATACTGACTATCTGCTTCTCAGGGGTTTGTCTGCAGACGCTGCTAATGTGTATGGTGGCTGATTCCAACTTGTTGGATAAGTGATTCACCTTGGCAATGCACCTGCATAAATGTGGGGGCGGAGATTCTGAATGAGCAATGGGGGGCGGGGTGTACTTGTTTGCAACATCAAAAGTCGTCTCCAAAATGAGTTGCCCCATCTATAAAGTTTTCCAAACATGTTGGATGTTACTTGTCAGGTTTTCACTGCTTCTGCTAATGGAAGAAAACCATTTGAGTGGCGGAATGGGGGGGGGGGGGGGGGGGGTAGATCCTTCTCCCTGCTACAGTTTGTTCCTGAAGTGATGCTAAATGTGGCACATGGAATCTTTAAATAGCTTGTCTTTGTTCAGCACTTATTTCGTGCCAAAGTCCAGCAGAGAGCAGCATAAAGGCTCCGGTCTCTGAGGTGTGACATTTTGTGTTGACACAGTTTATAATGCAGCCAGCTCCCAGACCTGCACAGTGTCATTAAGCTGTGCCTCGCAGGGCCTGACTTTCTAATTGCACCTCCGAGCTCCTCCGGGAACACTCAGACCATCCGAACAGTAATTGAAATGTCTACCAATACTTGTTTCCTTAAATTGCTCTTATGGTTTCCTGAACCAAAGCTTTTTACAGCTGAGTTGCGTTTTCAGCCTCACTAAACACAGCTAATGGCTCCTAAAGTGCTGCTTAATAATATTATAATCATGATCACAATCATAATCATGTGGAAAGAAAACAAATGCGATGACATTATGTGAGACTGTGTATGGACCATCCTGCTCACAGTGGCTAGTGCAGAATGTAATAACTTTTTCCCTTAGAGCCTACAATTATGAATTATTGATATGTTACGTGCTCATTAAAATTGTTTTAACATTATACATAGCTGGGAAGCATGAAGCACCTTGAAAAATGTCAGAGAGCAGCCCATGATACAGTTAAAGGGGATATCTTATTTAACATTTCAATATCAATTGAGTGGTCATTTATACGACAAAAGTATTGTCTGGTGCAGCTCGGAACAAAAGATGTGAACAGAGCATCTGGAGTTTAGACTCAGGACTAAAGTAACGATATCTCACTCTTTGTTACTTTGACTTAGACAATTATAAATGAATTAAAAATGTATTTCTGATGTAAAAAAAGTTGTCAGCCAGTTCACAATACTTTTTAAAAAACAGAGCAGTCAATATAAAAGAATGTTGTGACAGTGTCTTGACGAGGATGGGTGTTGAGGTCATTTTAGTTTCCCCCTTATTATTCAATGCAAGTCATTTTTATATAATACTTATCCAGAAACAGTGACCATGTCTGTGGTGGTTACCTGTTTCTGGTTCAAATACATGATGTATTAATAGCTGCTCCTCCAGCCACTCAGTGTCAGTGCTGTAACGGCCTATATGTTGGGAAATGATCCAAGAGTGAATGTAACAGATGTTCTGAGCGCGGAGCTGAATGACTGATAAACTGAAGCTAACGACCAACTGTTTTTATACTGTCTCTCATTTAATGAAACATATGTTGGAATATGAGACAATGAATCAGCAGACCAAGATCATTTAAACTGTAAAAAACTATACTGGTAAAAATAACAGTGAACGTTGCCCGTGGAGATAATAAAATAATACATCCTGCAACATAACACAGTAAAGTAGAACACGGTCTTTAAGATACAATTTATACACTATTTTGACTCGAGATATAAAAATGACAAGATATCCAGCTGTATTGCTGCCAGGGGTGAACCTCATTTCCCCAAAACAAATCATAAACGGGAATGAACACAAAGTGTTTTTGTTGTGGAGGTCACAGAGAAAGATAATATGCCCATCTGTCACTTGAAAACCCTCATTTTAATCTCTATTTTACCCAGATGAGCAGATTTGGGAGATTTGACGCCTCCTCACAACGCTCGCCTTTAATGAAACCACAGGATGATGGAAGCTGTGCGGTAAGACAACCCACTCCTCAATCTGCCAGCAAGTCTGTCTAGGAATTTAGCCGTCTCAAACATCCTCCACCATACCAAAAATCCAGTATTTAAACTGGGAGGAGCCCTTTTTTACATGGTGTTTTTATTTTTAAATCCAAGCAGGGGCAGAAAGAGGAACCGACCAAATCAAGGCTGCAGGAGGAGAAAATGGAGGCATCACCACAGACAGACAGGAAGCTCGATGAGGCCCCACCAGAGAGAGTTCTGACAGCCATCACCGTACGTCGGGCACCCTTCCCAGCTCATGTTAACACAACCAGTTTGAAGTTCACTGGTCCCTGCATTTGGTTCCCACCTCATGAAGTAACATCTGTTTGTAACCCTCAGCTGTCAGCCCCACACCTGCTCTGCCAGGCTGAGCATTTATCTATCAGTTTCACACAGGGCTCATTACATGCTAATGTTGAAATTAGACCTGATAGGGACTGATTACTGACAGGTTATCTATAGTTAACCTCATTTAAAAATCACCTAGGCTCTAAAACAGACACAATGTGACGTGAGGATTTCATCACCAGGGGTTCTGATCATATTTTTGGTCCATCATCAATAATAACCTTTACATTACTATGGTGTCAGCTGTTTTAAATTTATTTTTACTGCACTCTTCTAGTCTTGCAGTTTTGGGTTCAGCATCTTGATCATTTTTAAATAATGATACGTGAACATATGCATAAGTAATAGCTAATCACATGTGAAGAATTATTAAGAAATGTTACTGAATTCCTCTCATAAGAAATTCACACATGCACACACATAAGACTGCACGTCACCTGAATTTGACTGAAAACAGTCTGAACGGGGCATCTGGTGGCCTAACGGCACATTCAACATAATTACAGAATCCATGGTTGGATCCCCGGCTGCATGGGGACCGTTGTTTCATATCATACCCCTCTCTCTCTCTCTCTCTCTCTCTGTGACCTAGTTTCTCTCTTCATCTTCCTCTCTCTTTCATCCCCCCCATCTCTCTCTTCATCTCTCTCTCTCTCTCTCTCTCTCTCTCTCTCTCTCTCTCTCTCTCTCTCTCTCTCTCTCTCTCTCTCTCTCTCTCTCTGTCTCTCTCTCTCTCAATTGTTAACCAAAAAACAGCTAAAAAAAGGAGGAGAAACTGGCCATGAATTAATGCTTGATGTAACACAATTTGCACCATTAAGGAATTGCTATTTATTAATTGGCACTGATGTTATACATTGAATTATGTGCAACCAAAATAGCTTGAGTATAGTCGCAACAAAACAAAACATATCAATGTACATGATGTGTTGTCATAGAAGTGTAAAAGTGGCAATCAAACTGGCAGTTACACACACCAATGATTGATAAATGCTGATTTTATGCATTTGAAGTGTCACAAAAATTGCCCCAGAGCAAATGTCATTTGTAATATGTTAAATACAAAAAAATATTGAGTACTAATAACACTTATAATATAAATCCCGTCACATTAGATGATAAAATAACACAATGTCGACATCCTCCTGGGACTAATTCCCTGTGTTACATTGAACTTCAAAGGCTTTATTGGCACAGAAAACTATAGAGACGAGTGCATATTCAATCTCATTATAGAACATATTAAAGTAGTCTAGATCAAATTAATATAAAAAATAAAGATAGAATAACTTTAAAAACAGCATTAAGTAAGTATAAATCGCTCACATAACATAATATACTGTATATGGGTAAATATATATAAGCATTGTGCACTCGTATATTGCACAGCATTATTTTAAACAGGGAAAAACTGTATTTTGCACATTGCACAACAGAGATTGTAAGTCAAGTAAAGTCCAGTGTGGGTGTGAGAGGTCTAGGAGGATTTATTGGGAGTTCAAGAGTCTGATCTAAATGCTGCAGCGCCTTTTTCCTTTATGTGGGATCAGAGTGTCCTCTTGAACATGAAGTGTATTTTTAGAATAATGGAAACATCATGAATACGGTTGCAGTTAGGTCAGAGACCAAGAATTCAGAATAACTGCAAACCCCCTTCAGTTTAAGGCAGATGCATTTAGTCTATTTCCACTTTGAGCTCTCATAATACAACTTAATTATTCCCAGGCATCCAAAATCTGGCTGACAAAGTCAGAGCCCAGTCAAATCATGTGGTAGTCTGTGTTTCAGCTGCGTGCCAATTCAGAAGCCTGTTCTCAGGTGGACCGTGCCAGAATAGTCCTTGGTGTGAAAGTCCCTGCACAGGAACAGGAAGTTAAAAGCTGAACACAGGTAGCTGGGAATTAAGCTCACCACACACCTCCTAGGTGTCAGCTATAAAAAGCAAAGGCAACTCTTGCAGGATTAAGTGTTTTGCTTGCCAGAGGAGCTGCGTGTCCCAGCGTAAACTGGGATGCTGAGCTGTTCCGTCACATGAGGAATCAAACGCAGCAGCTTAGGGCTCCGACTCCGTGTTCTGGTTGGTCAGCGGCCTCTTTTGTTTGCCTGCAGGGGGAGATAACGAGTGACAGAGTATGAAAAAAGCGTACGAGAGAATAAAAATGTGATTTGGTGTTTCGACTGTGCAGAATGGGGACACAAAGAAAGATGAAGTGATGAAGAAGGCTGCAGGTGAACGACCACTCACTAAAAGACACAGGAAGTCCACTCACTCTCTGTCAAGCCTCTACAGCCTCAACAGTGGACAAAGCTCCTCAAGTAAGCACCTTCAGGCGCTGGACCCAGTGTCCTCTTCACAGCACAACTCATTGAATTATGCAACTCCTCCTCCTCCTCCTCCTCCTCCTCCTCCTCCTCCTCCTCCTCTCTTTCTTTTATCCCATACTTTAAATGCTCTCATTTATAGAACCACACTAACCTTTGAGTAACCCAAACCTCCACACAAGCTATCTTGTTATTCACATGGGGTAGAATTCAACATGTTCCTCCATCTCTAATTTTATCAATGACAATACTGACTTTTTTAATTTCCTCTTTTTTGTTCTATTAACCAATTATCCAATTTTTATTATTGTTACTTATTATCCACTTATTTGTATTACTTATTTTATTGTCAGCTTTTGTACTTTGTGTTTCGCTGTTTATAGTTTTTAGTTTTTTAATGTGTGTTTAATATATGCACTTGTATCATTGCGTTCAGGACCCCCTCAAAAACAAGATGATACAACCCTTAATCCTGATAAAATGTCAACCAATCAGCTCAGGCCTTATTGAGCCCTTTTGTTTGTGTGTTGTTCCCCAGGTGGAGTCACCAGTGGGTCAAACTGCTCCAGTAACAGAGGCAGTCTGAGGCTGGAGGAAGATCTATTGTGCACCAGACAGTTCTGTGGCAGAGCCAGAGTCCACACAGACCATGTGCCAAGTCCATACGACACCGAATCCCTTAAACTCAAGGTAAACAAGTCTGCAGAGTAAATGCTAATGAAATAAACCCCCTGTATTTGTGTCTGTGTTGTACTGGGGCTATTTTGGATGACACTCATCTGCCATCAATATGATTTTAAAAGGACTGAAAGGAAACAGACTTAAATGAAGGACACAACACGTGTACAATTTCAGCAGGAGAACGGAACACTACTACTAGAAAGGGAAAAGACCAAGTGGCAGAGAGAGAGAGAGAGAGAGAGAGAGAGAGAGAGAGAGAGAGAGAGAGAGAGAGAGAGAGAGAGAGAGAGAGAGAGAGAGAGAGAGAGCACAAACTAAATACACCATGGGGGGTGGGGGGGTGAGGGGTGAATGGGGGGGGTGAGGGGTGGATGGGGGGAGCAACAGGAGACAGGTGATTGGACTTAGATCGTAACAGGTAATCTTTGTGGTGGGAAATGAAACAATGGCAGGAAGTGAAGGGATCTGAGACAGGAGGACAAGGTAAATTTGCAAAATAAAACAGGAAATGAACATTAAACAACTAGGACATCAGATCAGTTATTTTAGCCAACTGAGTGCCATTGCTCTTGGTATAGATGTAACAGGCTATTTGGTCTGGTTGTCCCACTACTGTGATGTTTTCAAGGAAATAATAATAATAACAACTTAATTAATAATTACAATAATAATAACACTAATAATAATAATACACCTTTAAGAACGCATTTGTCCTCTTATGTAAAAAAAAATTGTAACTAGTTATTTTGCTAATTATCTTTGTATGATATCGATTATGTGATGTTGGTGCATGGTCCCTTTCAACCAAACTGACCTCTAGGTGGGAGACGTGATTGACATCATCACTAAGCCCCCCATGGGAATATGGAAAGGCATGCTGAATGGCAAGGTGGGATATTTCAAATTCATTTATGTGGACGTGCTGAGAGAGGAGAGACCTGAGCTACGCAAGGAAACACAAACCCCCAAAGACAAACGAAGGTCAACAGTCCAGGAAGTATTAAAGCGCCTCAGTTTGGAGGTATGTCCATTTTATTTGATCGATCTGACGCAGCACCAATCATCTTTCATACACGATTGTGATCACCCAGCTTGTGAATGGTGTTTTCCCCATTCATCAGGAGTATTCCTCGTCTCTGAAGGAGAGCAGTTACCAGACAGTGGAGGACTTGATGAGGCTGAGGGAGCAGCACCTGATGGAGCTCAATGTGACTGATCCAGAGCACAGGCATCGTCTG
Source organism: Pleuronectes platessa (assembly GCF_947347685.1). NCBI lineage: Eukaryota > Metazoa > Chordata > Actinopteri > Pleuronectiformes > Pleuronectidae > Pleuronectes > Pleuronectes platessa. The sequence continues at coordinate 21,166,331 of NC_070640.1, read as the reverse complement.
CTCGCCGCTGTCGACTCCTTGCAGCAACTGAGCTGTGAGTAATGGGAAACACAGAAAAGGTCATCCAAGGACGGTGTCATCGTGCACATTTGTGACATGATAAAACTGGAAAGAGATACGCCGAGACGTTTGGATTCAGAAAGGAAAAGGGACGAGTGACATTACGCTTAGAGTAGATAAGAAAGCGAGGGTATCCAGGCTACTAAAGAGGTGAGCTAAAGAGGTTAAGGATAACAGGATAACCCCAAAGAGCATTTCTCAGAATAGAGCAGGACACAGAAGGGCGGTGGCCGCAGACAGACAGGCCGTTCAGCCATAATGCTCAGGAACAATAGCTGTAAAGTATAAGTTACTGCTCATCTATTCCACTCTCTGTCAGTACATCCAACCAAGCTGTCCCCTCTGATTTACAGCTGATCGTCAGATGGAGAATGAGGCTAATCAGGAGGCCGAGACCCCCGGTAAAAACACCAAGGCAGATATGAACAACTGCTCAAGGGACTCGGGCTGCCCCGACAACACGGCAGAGGACACAGAGCTGCACAGTCCCCCTCAACAACCTCTACCGGCGGAGATGACGGCTTCATGACAGCAATCCATTCTTTATAATGTCTGCTTTATCGCTTAATGTGCTGCTGAGATGACTTGTGAATCAAGCGCTGTTCTTCATTTCTTGCAACAAGGTGATTTGACCTGCAATAAAACGAGCCTTTACCAAATCAACTCCACTGCTGGTTCTGTTTGACCATTTGTTTCCTGGAATTAAAAATGTTGTGGATGTTTTCCTTTTAGCTTGTTTACAGTTCTAATGTGGCTCATAACAGTCTTCAAAGAGCATCACCCCATGACATGAAGAAATGCTCATCATCTCTGTGCATGGTAACGGTACAGTTGAGTATATCCCTGACAGGAACATGAGTTTTTAAACTGTGCACATTTCTAGGACCGCAAATAGCAGTCATTATCATTATATGTTCATGTGCCAAATATTTTTCTCAATTAATCAATGAATTGTTTGTTTGATGACAAGTAAGAGATAATATGATACATTTAATTCATTTTTATTTATGTCATAAATTCAATGAAGCTCAAAGTGCTTTACTTTAAAATCAAAGACATGAAATAAGATAGATCAAGTAAAACACGTTAGCAATAAAACAAAGACTTAGGATGAAGCATTTAACTCGCAAAAGGCATAAAAAGAAGTGAAAAAACAAGACAGTGGTGTTAATAAAAAGGCTACAATTAGTAATTAGTGATTTGAAAAAGTAGTTATGGATCATATTAGAGATTATGTCTTAATGTTGATGTCTTACCTGAACATTAGAGCAAAATCCAGATATTTAAAAATGACAGATGTTATTTTCTAATTAAATTTTTGCTATTTTGCTTGAAAGAGTGATTAAAGATGAATCACTTATTAAGCATGTTTCTGATCAATTATCAACAGATGAATTGAGAATTTACATCATCGCAGCTCTACAGACATCATCTTTTTGATACTTACAGTGTAATGATGCTTATTATCCTAATATGTTCTAATGTCGCACTTATAGAAACTGTTGATGGATTTATGTGGTTTGAATCGTATTTACTCTAAATTTTTTGGGTAGCTAATGTGAATGTAACATTAACAGAGTACATCCGTTAATAGGAATCAGCACTTGATCAGTATAACACAGGTAGTTTATTGAGAAGTGGGGTTTCTGTTCTTATTTTTTCTTTAGCTGCAAACTCTCTGCTCTCTTGGTTGAATATTTGTAATCAAATAAACTTAATGTTGCTTGAAATTCCTCAACAAGACTGAAAGCTCCCACCAACACCAGACATATTAGAATGCTAAGATATACTACTTTTAACAAAAGACAAAAATGGACGACAGGAGAAGCACAGGGCCCAGAGTAAGGTCATTCGATTTATTTGTTCATAAACTATTTGAGGAATTAATAAAATTCTGTCCTGATGATGGTGTTAAAAGGAAAAGTAAAGTGATCGTGAAGGTCAAGAGGATTCATCCTTTGGAGACAACAAACGTCTGATCAAATCCATTCAACAATTGAGGAGGTTTTTCGGTGTGAGACCACACTGTCCTCCATGGAGCCACGTTGCAGGTATTTATATCATACTGGTACTAACTGCATTAATACTACCTTAATTAATATCAATCAATATCATATATTATTAAAATATTGACTTAAAGTATTAAGTTACCGTATTTTTGAAAGAAATCCAGAGAAGAAAACCTTCACAAAGATCAAATTTATTGAACAGTTGACAGTAGTACTCTATAGTACGTAGACTTTTTACCCCTATCGTTAGACTAAACATATATTTTACAATATTCTACCAGTCACTTCATTTAACAAAAAGGCAGCCATGTGAAAGATGTTATAACTAATCCGACTATACAGTAAATTAATCATGGCAGATAAGAGGCAGGAAAAAAAAAGAAAAATGTCACCCCCCACCCCAAGTACCCTCATCCCATGGAACTCATGCCAGAGTCTGTCCCACTTAAAATGGAAGTCAGTCATCATGATAATCAATGCAAACATCAAATATTCAGTTTATATGTCCAAAACAAATCCTCTCAGAGGGAACAAAATAAAAACTCGTATTTACATCAGTGTATATTACAGAACACTACCAAGCTCATTTCTTCTGTTATAAAACAACAGCAAAAGTCAATGACATGGAAAAATACAACAGCACAGCTTTATCAGCTCAGATAAAGATTTGGAGAAGGTCACTCAAGCAAATGGACTGAACAGAAGATCTTTTCCTTGTGGTCCGATGGATGTTTGGCCCAATAACAACACAGATCAACACTCTATATTCAATAATGTTAAATGAGTGTATATTCTGCCGATAAAATGTGTGTCTGTTTCTACATGAAAAGGTGAATTGATGTTTTTAAATTATGCTTCAAACAAATAGATTTATTACAAAGAAAAAAACAATCGCATGTTTCCCCAGGTCCCTCTGACTTCACTTGATTCTCAGTGTATTCGTCAGCTAATCCATTGAGTGATGACATCATCACATATGCAAACAGCAATGTTTCCAGCAACCTTTACATGTTTCATGTAAGGTTGAAAGTGACAGCCTTTGACAGGGTAAAGAAATGCTGAACTGTTTTAGAGCCTTGTGGGATACACCGGCAGTCTTACAGGATTAGGAAATACACCAAAGTACGTTATATTAAAAATATATATAGAAAGGTGTCTGATGATGAAAGGTTCAACCGATCAAAACCACTGGCCAGTCCACAAATTTGTTCATCTCATAAAATGTAATACAATTTAAGTTGCACGTTGTTTTTTCTGGCCAGAGTGGAAACATTCATGTGGTAGCTGTCATCACTTCCGGGTTCATTTGCCGTATAGATGGGTTTCCTCTGTGATCTCCTTTTTCTGCTCACCAGAACAATCCTTTTCAATCGTTTTTCATGAGTGGCTGGTTCTTCAGTGGCTGAGGCCTCCATGAGAGTATCTGGCGTAACCGTTCTCAGGATACAGAGACAGCTCCTCTGAGCTGCCCAGCCCGTTGTTAAGCTCTGAAAGAGACGACAGAAGTAAATGAGTCGGAAAACATTATAGTGTTTCCTGCTGTTGAACTTCTAGTTGCTTCCTGCTGAAGAACAGCATTTGTGTATTTATCCAATCAATATGGGAGAGAGTACTACGTACACAGCCAGACGATAAGATCAATGGGATAAAAGACGGACTGACAGACAGATGGATGGACAGACTAACAACCCTATTTTGATTTTTGGGCACGGCTACAGGGTAGATTGGTTGTTCTCCAACCAGAAGGTTGGCGGCTCAAGTCCCAACCCTTGCCGAAGTTTCCCTTGGCAAGATGCTGAACCCAGAATGGCCCCTCATAGATGTTGAATGCACTAACTGGAATTATTTTGGGATAAAAGCGTCAGCTACATGACGAGCATCTGTTCATTTTGTGCAAAATATTTAACCTTAGCTCCATAGTGCTTTTATTCCCTCTACCAAAGGATCACATACAGCAAAACCTCCACGTGTTTTTTTTTAGTACATACAGATAACGCTGATTCACTATAGATAAATCTCCAGCACCACCCTGTGATGGTGTTAAAACCTGTGCAAAGGCTGTCTCCCACCTCTGATTTGCATTCACATCCTTGTTATCCTGTTGTGAGACTGCATTGTTTTGCATGTTTTTTTCTGTCCAGTTAAAACCAGATCAACTGTATTTCGGGTGTGAATGTGCTCGGAGCTCCACCTGAGAATATGAGCTTCTCCTTCATGATGTTGACGTCTCGACTGGACCGACGCACCATCGCGCTCAGCATGATCTGTTCAGGGTTATAGGTCTGCATCCCGCTCATCCGCCACCTGTTACAGCAAACAACATTGCAAGCACACGATTCCACCCGTGTTATTACACCTTTTTAAATTCAGCTGTAGGGATACACATGAAATAAACATTTAATGGGGCCACACTGAGGTACAAGTGCAGGGGAACAAAGGAAGGGAGTCGGCCCCTGGGTGTTGGGCAGAAAAAGGCACGAGAAGGACAGACGAGGAGGCAGAAACAAGGAGCAAGGCGGTGGCAGCAGTTACCTGATCATATGATAGCTGACAGATGCCAGAGGGCAGTGGTGGAAGGTTGCATGCAGATCAGGCAGAGCACAGCACAAAGAGGACAGGAAGAGAGTGAGAGGTTAGAGCATGGAGGAGAAAGGTGCAAACATCCAGGAGACAAAAGACATGAGGAGGAAAAAAACACAAAGAAAAAAAGTAAAGAGTGAACAATCAGTGAAGAAGCAGCAGACAGTACAAAGGCCAAAGGTCAGATCAGATCAAATCAGACTCATTAAGGCTAGGTTTGGTTAATACAGAATATAAGTGTGTTTAGATCATTTGATTAAAAAAAGAACAACTGACATTTATGATCATTTCTACACAACAATGATCTCAACTGTGTTCACTAAAGAAGAAACCAGTGGATAATATATTAATAACACTGATCAGCAACAATAAAGCAAAATAAAGACCTGTTTCTGGAGATTCTGCTATTGAGTGTAGCTTTTAAACGCTGTGAGCTCAAAAAGAGCATTCACCTCCACTGCACTTGAGCTGAGGCAGAGGTGCATATCCAAAAACCAAATCAAAACCATCCACATTGTGAGATACCACACAAAACCTATTCGGCCTTTCTTAGTTATTTGCATGAACTGATCCTTTAGGGACCCTGCTCCTTCCCACTGGATTTTACTTATTTGATAGAGAAATAATATTTAGCCTGTTTTTCTTTATTTAATAGGTTTTTTTAAAGGCCTGGAGAAGTGAAAGGAAGACTGAAAAGAATGAACATTACTTTTTGTGGGAAGTATCCCTTCTATTTAAATTTTAGTTGTATTTGTTATTAAATATTTCAACTTTCTGATTCTTTAATCCTCCTTCAGATTGTGACCCATGTGTCGCGGTTCCCCGGTTGGGAACCATTAAACCAAATGATTTCTAACTAATTATTTGCCATGAAGTAAAGACATGCTTTATAAAAATGCTCCAAACAAAATACAGAAATACTCATTCAGACAGGTGCATGTGTACTTTAAATGTATATTCAGTAGTTGTCAGTGTATGTCTGTGATTTTACACATGATGATCACAGTCCAAACTGCACTTACTTCTGGAAACAGAAAATCCCTATGACGATGGCGATGGACACCAAGTCTGAAGAGATCCAGATGAAGCCGTAAGCGTACTGGCTCTGCAAGACAAGACAAACAAAGTAGTTCCCAGTCAGCACCACTGGAGGTCACCATCCACACACACTCATCCTGAAGCTAACTGACTAAAGAAAAAGCATGTTGGACACTTGTTATATACAGTCTATGGTTGGACAGCTGCTCTTTGGTTCAGGTCCGTCCTCTTGTCTCAGCCTGTGTCAGACTCTTTCCCAGGGTCCTGTTGTTTTCCAACTCCACGCTGAGTTCCCTCATATTTCTCGGCTTCCTTGCCCTCGAGCCTTGCTGGGCCCTCGTCAGTCTCTGTCCTCTCTCCTGCTGTCCTCTTGTCTCGCTGTGTGACCTTGTCAGTCTGTGTGTGTGTGTGTGTGTGTGTGTGTGTGCGTGTGCGTGTGCGTGTGTGTGTCTGTAAGAGAGAAGGAAGGAGAGCTGTTTACCATGAGCCAGATGGGGTAAGGCACCTTTCGGAGGACTTGAGGAGCATCAGAGGACACAGAAGGCACCCCGCTACACCACAGAAGGGAGTAGAGCCAGGGCTCGTTCACTGGGTACACGGTCACACTCACATTATTGGCCAGATACTCCCTGAGAGAAGGAAAAACACATGTGAGAGCTGGAAATAAAGCCCCTCCCCCTTTCCCCCATAGTCACAATACTCTGCTCTTACTTTATGGTCAAGGAAATCTATTGCAACATATTAAAACCAATAAAAAATGCTTTAGAGAATCAGACATGAAAACTAGTAGTGTTTCTACAGCAGCGACAGTGAAGTTCACAACAGCAGAGTCACAATCAACTCAATGAGACTGGAGACAAATCATTCAAAACATTAGACAGTAGCAATCCTCCTGTCTGACCTCTGTCCTCCTTTCTATCCTCGTTCATCCTCCCTGTCCTCTGGCCTCCTATTTGACCTCTGTCCTTCTACCTCTGTCCTCCTCTCTTCGTCCTCCTATCTGACCTCCTGTCTGACCTCCTGTTTGACCTCCTGTTTGACCTCTGTCCTCCTCTCTTCGTCCTCCTTTCTATCCTGTCCTACTCTCTGACCTCCTGTCTGAATATGTCCTTCTCCCTCTGTCCTAGTCCCTCTGTCCCTCTACAACTAGATTTTTATTTAGATATGCACCAAAGGACAGACACTCATTAACATGAGTCCTCTAAACATACTAGACTTTTTTTCTTTAAGATCCATTAATTGTTCTCTGAGAAATCAATAAAAATATTGCAAAATGCCATCTGTCTCAATGGTTAGTACAGTGAAAAAGAAAACCTGGATCTGTCCGTGACTTGGATGGTGGATTCTATCCTGACCTATACTACCGAGTTTTGTGGTGATTTGTCCTTTAGTTTTTGCCTAATCCTGCAAACTAACTAACTAACTAACTAACTAACTAACTAACTAACTAACCAACTAACCAACTAACCAACTAACCAACTAACCAACTAACCAACCAACTAACAAACTAACTAACTAACAGATGTTGGGTTCTATTATTGACAGCCAGGACATAAGAGGTAGCAGGTGACCTGTGTTCACAATGGCTGTGTCCAAAATCGGCCTAACACACCCCATTCATATAAATGTAAATACGAGCAGTATAGTCATTCAAAATGCTTTTACCTTAAAGTATTAATACTAAGTGAAAAAATTAACTTTAAAAATGTAGAATGGGATATCCCACTGGTCACCGTTGTTGTTGTATGACATATAACTTGATGTGTTCCAGGCACAGAGAAAAATGTCAGAAAGCGTTTTTCATTTCCAGCTGAGCTCAAAATATACTCGTGATTTTGGACGCAGCATGTAAATTGCCCACCTGACCTCACCATAGGTAATAGACCTGTTGTGGGCCTAAGCTCACTGCTCCCACAGAGGACTTTAACCACAGCCAGGCTTTCAATAGGTCTCTAGCCCTGCTGTGGGTCTAAGGTCCCTGGAACCGGCTGTTGAGACCCCCGAACATTTCTTTCTAGCATTTTTTTGTAGCACCACAACCCCCTTTTCTTTAACATCATTAAACTTGTAGTCTTCCAACCAACACTGACTCAAATGGCATCACCAGAGGACAGTAACCAGACTTCACACTAATCCTGCTGCCAAACAAGTGTTCATGTGATTCAAAATATCAAAGCTCCAAAATATCCAGAGGAGATTTGAATTGATATTGTTCACATGCTTGTTACCCCCTCGGATTTCCAGACACATAATCAAGCAGATTACTGGGTATGTTGAGTGGGTTACACTCAGGCCAGGTGAAGACCAAGTCAATACTTTACATGGAAGATATTATGAATGGCTGCAGTAGACTTACAATTACTTAAAAAGTAAACATTTATGTAAACTTCATGAGAGAGAAGTCAAACGTCATCAGATTTTTCGTCAGATTGTGCTCGAAACAACAAACAAAACTGTGTCTCCTCTGCATAGTCATTAGCAATGGCTACTTGCTCTTACTGTATGTCTCTGTGGCTGGCCTTGCTATAGTGGAGGGTCAGGCTTGTAATTCCCCTCTGCCTTATCTCCTCCAGCGACAGCTTCTCAGTTGTAGTCTGCGGAAGCCCTCGCACCCTCCCCCTGTCTGTGTCGGGGGTCCACGTCACCTGGCAGAAAATCACAAGACGTGGAAAGACCCTTGGTCAGACAGAATCCAGTGTGTGCTTCGTATTTAGTAGAATTTGGCAGTACAAAGGTGTTCCTTGTAGGATTTAAAATATCAATATGATGTTAACAAATTATCCCTGCAGCAGTTTGCAGCAGTTTTCTGCTGAAACATCAGTGCCCTCTGACTGTATTGTGCCATAAAGCAGTTTTCTATATAATTCCTTCCGGCAATCTGCTCAGTAACATTGTTTATACATGATTTATTAAGGTTGGAGCTCTACAAGCAGCACCTTTAATTTATCAAAGGATGATTACGGAGAGACCTACAGTCCTCACCCGCTTAGGGGAAATCCCTGCTTTCTGCACGGCCCACAGCGTGTCCATGAACCAGCTCCGGGAGCGCGGGTGCTCTGGTGGAGGTTTGCGGACGTTGAGCAGTGCGGAGCTGTTGGCCCTGGATGCCAGACGCAGCATCTCCACCAGGCTGCAAACCGTCTGGTTGCCTATTCTGCTGCGGTCCCTCGCTGTCAGGGTCTCAACTGTCCAGTAGGGGTCACTCTGGAAGCAGAGGACAGACACAGAGAAAAAGACACTGAGGTAAAATGGCATTTAAGATAAACATTGTTCCTTTGTGATTGATGCAAACAGGAGAAACTGTTTGCACATAATCTAGTAAATATGTAGAGCTAATTTCTTCCTTGTTGTTATTCAAATGATTTATGTTTGATATGTTTACAAAGACAGCCCATATTTGTTCTTCATTCAACAAATCAAATTCAATATCAGATTTTTATATTGTCCGTGTATACATTTGCCCTTTGTCTTTCTCTTTCTAACATCACAATTTTACTCAAAAATAAATGACATCTTTTACATATTTATTTCCAAAGCAAAAACTCTGTTTGTAGTACTACATTTTAAACCCACTCTTCTTCACAAATACTAAATATTCATTGTCTCGCATTTTAAACATTTTCAGCACTATTCATAACAAAATATGGTGGATGACGTCACAAGGGAAGATACATTTTCTAGCTGTGGTGCATCAACAAAATGAATGTGAACTGAGGTGAAGAGGATTGTTCAGTACCTCCAAAAACCACTGGCCAGCATTTAGAGAGCGAATCTCTGTCCAGTTGAACAGAGCGGCATCATCAGACTGTCTGGCTGGAAAAACCTTATTGACGTCTGTGGTTCGCCTCAACGTGCGGTCTCTCATGAGGAATGGAACTCCATCCACACTGAGGGGAAACAGGGGCAAAAAACTGTTTTACTTTAAAGACACTTATTTTGTCTCATTAAATTCAATCACTTATAGTAAACAATACTTGGGACTTGGAAATTAATTGTAAATTAATGATTCAGGAATAAAATGTTATTAATGTGTGATGAATAACCTGATCGTGACGTCGGCCTCCAGGGAGCTGGCTCCCTGCTGCAGGGCTCGGTTAAAAGACACCATGGTGTTTTCTGGGGCCAGCTGGAGCAAAGAGAGGACCGACAAGAGAACAGGGGGAGGGTGTAGAAAAACACACATCAATGGGCCGTGATAGAATTAGAAAACAACATATAAATAGAGAAACATGATTTGTTGAACATCACAGATGGAAATTATTACAAAGTGAATCCAAAAAGGGGACATGACACAGATCCGTTTTAAAGTAATACAATATAGAAATGTAGGCCTTCCTATGAAAACAGCAAAAACAAATGTGATTCCACGTACAATCTGAAGTAACTACAAAACAAACCACTAAAAGAAGCTCCCTTAAAGTTGCAAATGTAAGAGAATTAATTCTGATATTGATCTCCATCGTTTGTGTGTGCGTGTGTGTGTGTGTGTGTGTGTACTGTGAACATCACTCTACATTTGTTCACAGCTAGTCATCAGGAATTTGCTTGGCCAGCTGCGAAAGGAAAGTTCAATGTGTTGTTGACTGTCGAGCTCTGGGAGGCTCATTCTAAAGTGGTAAACAAGCTACGGAGGCAGATGCATATTCAATCCTTGAGCTCTACATAAACTGTTGTCATGTTGTCATAAAATAACACTCATCAAAATAGTACCACATCATTATCATATTTTACTCCAGTTCTCCAGAGCGTTAGCAGGAAATGACCACCTGACCGGCTGCAGCAGTGTCATCCCCACTGAGCTGCACACCATCGATCTGAATAGTAAAGTGGATCAGACAGTGAGGTCTGGCGAAGCACCAACTCACCATAGGAGCTCCCCGTCGACCGATGATGTCTGGCCGAGGTCTGAGGCTGTGGCGGTCCATGATGCAGGGGCAGGTGAACGTGAGCGGAGCTAAACAGACCGCCAGGAAGATAATGACGTAGATCAGCAGCACAAGCACCTGGAAATCTAGGAGGGAGTTAGGAAGAAGTTTTTAGGAGTCACATTATTCTTCTGCTCATCTCATGTACATATTAGGAAATAATGCTAAGTTTTTTTTGGTGGTTTGTAGAAGTCTGTTTAGGGTATATAATTAGCTAATGCCAGAAAATTCAGGCAACTGCAGGAAATAACAGGAAAATCTTTTTAGCATTGGTTTGTCTGAAATATCTATTCATGTAAACTGTGACTAAATCTATGCACTATACTGTTGATTAAAAAAGGATTAACTTTAAAAATAACCGTTTACTCTATATTTTTATTAGCAAAATAAATGATTACATACAAACATTTTTGTTTTGTTATTTGCATCTGTTAACGTACCACCAACCTGGCCAGCCTGTACAAAACTACTGTACGCACTTTAACAATATGACTGTGGAAGGTTTGGCAACAATTACTTTGGGTTGACATTTTAACCGGCTTTCAATGTAATAAAGCCTGTAGTAACTTATCTGATTTAAAATGCAATCATTAAAATGATCTTTATCCTTAAAACAGACATTGTGCCTGATGGATGACAAGGTATATTTAGAAATAACAGCATTGACTTACTGGATCTCTCTCTGCGGACCACATACCCAGCTACTAACCAGCTAAAAGCTGTGACTGTCGCCAGGGCACCAATGTGCAGGAATGGTGCTGTGGACTGGTAACAAAACACAATTATAAATCAACCTTCGTTAAATTATGGTTATTTATTACAGACAACTATGTCAACTATGTAAGTAACTATGAAGACATTCACATAATCAATACATGTCTCAGAAATATGGTGACGATCAGAACTCTTAATGATTTGTATCAGGATATCGAAAAAAAAGATTGTTATGTCTCCGATAAAAAAACAAATATATATATATATTTAATGAAAACGTGCAGCGAGCTTATGACCGTCTCATTTTGATTCTACACCAACCTGCAGTGACACAAGCAAGATGTCCCACTCATCTCCCCATATGTCATCAACGGAGACGACACCAGAGATAGTGGTGAGCAATGTGGCCAACACTCCGATCTGTGGAGATGAGACCGGATTCATTAGGTCAGCTTTTGATTCCAAAGTGTGTGTGGAGCAAATTCATATCAACAGAGTAGGATGTAAATCACAGCACCTTGTGAACCCAGAAGAGATTCAGCTGTTGGCCCAAGGATATGTGGAAAAGAGCTAATATCTGAAAAAGAACAACTTGTCAGTAAAAGGTACCTCAACTGATCGATAAGCAGGTCTCCTGACATTTTGGGATTAGAAGAAGACTGTTACCAGTAAGAATGTAATATAGCTGAATCCCACAGTGGTGGACGCAAGGATGGGGATTGTCTCATCCCTCCATTCTCCAGAGCGGTTGTAAACTGACCTGTGGACAGAATAGAGATGACTGATCTGTGCTGATGGTACAGAGACACTTTGCCTTGTTTGCCTGAGGAGCAGAGGAACTGACTCACCAGTTAAACTCGTTGAAATCATTTTGAGCCACCAACCAGAAGTAGGCCCAAAAGAGAAGCAGGAGGAAAGAACTGCACAAGATGATGAACCAGGTACACTCCCACTGGGAAGGAAACCACAAAGGACAGTTAACTAATTGAATTTGAGTTTCCTGCTGAATCCCGTATCAGGAAGAAAAGAAGCTCTGAGAAAAAAACAAGCAGCTATAATCAATATTTTCATGTCAACAAGGGATAAGGCTATTTTGTGTGGGTTGTAGTGACAGAACCAAGTGATAATTATCATGACAAAGGAGCCACACAGCAGTTTTCACAGCCTTCTGACCGCACTCTGCAATCATTTGTCCATATTGTCTCGTGACAGCTTATGGATAGTAAACAGAGCAGTGCCGTTGAAAATAAAGCAGATGGTAGCCAATAGTTCACGTGAGATGTCAATAGGATATGATGAAGAAATTTCCACAATGGCAGAACTTTTTGAGACTTTAAGAGCTGTTAAAAAACTACATGCATCTTCATGATGAGACTTTGCCAAGAGGGACATAAGCACAGCCTCTTCCCCTGTCACCTTGTCTATTGTAAGAAACAGTCGACTTTGGACTTTTCTAACAACCATTCCAAATTGAAGGACACTTGTGGAGAGTGATTGCTAAATTGTTTGAAAAGGACATATCTCATTTCATACGTAAAGGAAGCATACATGCACCTTAAAATGGAGGAGAATGGATTCATGACCAATACTGCAGCAGGCCACCAGGTGGCGATTAAGATGCTTTGGCTTCACTTTTGGAGAGCGACCATTTCGTCAATGTTTATATACACTCCTGATCAAAATCTTAAGACCAGTTAAAAAATTGCATGAATTTGCATTTTGCACTGTTTGATCAGCTGATGAACAGCCTACTTCAGTTAAATTGTTGTTTTCAGTAAATTGCCTGCTCACAACTTTTGGGCTCTTGTTCCCATTTCTTCTTTTTGCATTTTGAAACTCTACTTAGAACCTTCCTAAGATTCAACAGTGCAAAATGCAAATTCATGAAATTTTTTAACTGGTCTTAAGATTTTGATCAGGAGTGTATAGTCTATGATCAACTCTAACAGTGACATTTCCAGATGCAGTAGGCAGCTGTTTTTCAGCAAGAAGCCTCCAACATCCTTTGGTTGCTCAGCACTACACAGCTGGCAGAAACTTTGAGCTTATAGTTAGAGGACACAGTGGGCGTAAAACACGGTGGAAATTACCTCATCTCAATTGAATACGAATGTCGGGGTTTGTGGATATTTGGATCACAAAAGCCTAAAAGTCAACCAGAATTGGCTAAGCTAGCAGACGTTAGCTTTTCTGACAGTCCCTGAATGCACCTCGTCGTAAGCTATCAGGGCATTTAGGCTTTGAAACACGGTTTACATGACCTTATTTAGAGTCTAATAAGAATATCGGGGCTTGTGGACACTTGGATGACTGAACAGGAGCAGCATGGAGGCATGCAATGTTTGTTTTCTGTTTTTCTACGTCTGAAGAGAAGCCCCTTATATCTTCAGTTGTATTGGATTTGGCTGCTACCCGGCTGCTACACTGTTTACCAATAAAACTCCAGAAGGGTTTTATGGACTCAAACACCTCACCCACCCCTCCATCGGCATAAGGGTGAATAGATAATTAGTGAACTATTCCTTTAAAAAGGAGTCAATTTCCTAACAAAGTCATAACATATTTCAAAAAGATGAATTATTTTATTTAACCCCTTAGTGTAGGGCATTCTGTCTTGAAATATGGGGCAAAGGTATGGAAGAGAACTGTCAAGAACTCTTCCCTTCAGTAGTTAACAGGATTAGCTGCTAGTGCCATGCGAGGGGAGGTGTAGAATGTGATAGGCAAGTCAACAGATCCAATGAACGCTGATCAGCTTTGCACAACACTGTGCCTGGACTAACCTCTAGCACCGGCTTATAGAAGAGGCTGGGGGGGATCATTAGATGGGTGTGCAAGTGAAGAGCAAATGGCCGCACTGACCAAGCTGTGGTCTAAAGCTTGTGATGGATGCAAACGTATCATAGAATACGATTTAATTGAATGAGTGATACAGTCAGTAAAATAAGAGAGGGTATGACAAGTTTCAGAGGCAGTTTTTAATTGGTTTAGCACTTGGCCGTCAGGTGACTGCTACATGACTGTAGGGCACTGTGCCAGAGTCACGTTGTCAATTTAGCTAATGCAAACAAACAGTGGTGTGAATATCGTCAGTACAGTCTTCACAGATGTTACCACGACGGCCTTTCTGTACAAGTCCATGTTATTAAAAATAAATCAAACCAGTTCCCATAGTGCTGTACTTCAAAATATGATTCCTCCCCTGGTCAGTATTTCTATCCTGGTATCTTCTCCTGCTCCGGTGGGGTTGAACTGGAGAAAGAGTATCTTTACCATGTGATGGCGTGAGTATGTATGTGAATTAACAATTTTTTAAAACTCTGTTGTCTGTTCCTCGTGTCTCCATTGGAGTTCTTGTTTGGTAGATAAGGATTCCAGTGTCAGAGGGAGGGCCACCAGCAGGGTCACAGGAAGGCTGTGACTAACAGGTGAAGTAATCCCTAGCTGAGGAAATCTCCTTGGTGAAGAAAATGGTGACGAAAAGAAGCTTTGTCCTCAGTAACTACTGTCAAAGTTCAGTTTAGCATGACAGTAAGTAAGATCAATGCTCAGCTGCTCCTCTGGGAGAGTCCTCCCTGCATCCACCAGCACAGTAACCCTATGAGTGACTATGGAACCAACAGACAGGGAATGTTGGTGTTACTTAAAATGAGGAGACTGGCATAACAACTGATGTGCTCACTCTTTTTTAACTATTGTCATGATGTCATACATTTCATTCATTCATTCATCCGCATCACATTTCCATCCTTTAGCAGGCAACTGTCCCTGTGCTGAATCCTTTATTTTCAGAGGTGATGCGTGATTTCTGACACTTTCTCCTGAGAGTTACAAGGTCCCTCCGTCTTTCCAGCCTGGCCTGTGTTCGACAAAGTCAATGTCAGCAATCACACATTTGTCTGTGTTCAGGATTAAAACACAGACAAATTAACAAATGAACATTAATGCAGAATATATAATGTGGATAGTGGACATACACTGTCATTTTTCTTTTTAATTTGCAGTGGTTGAACAAAGTGTAACGGAAGTCGAGAATTCAACCAATGATTATACTGGTGGTTCACGAAAGTGTACCAATTACCTGAATCTTATGCAGGCATGTTGCATATTATATGTTGAATCATTAAAATCTAATTATTAATGGATTTTTGTAAAAAATATAAAAAAAATAGACTGTTTATTACAATCAGTACAACAAATACCTCATCCATGATTATTTTCCATTAACCATCCCCTGGGAAATCAGTGACAATTTCAAAGACCAATGTTAAAGAAAGTGATCTGGATCCACAGCAAATATTTTGGGTTCTTCCCTGACCCATAACGCATCCTGCAGCCAAATTCCGTAGTAATCCACCCCATAGCTTTTGTGTAATCTTGTTTACAAACAAACAAACATACAGTGCATATCTAATAAAGCCTTTTAAAACCTGCTGTGGACTTTTGACCACATCTGGGCTATTTAACTCTTTATCTGCTAAATGCTACACTATTTACCAGCCAGCCGCCACATTGTGTGTCGGCTGCTCGTCAGCTAGTGTACAGTCATCAGACTTGTTATCCTGAACAATGGCTCACGCCTGCTACAGCACAAGGAAGGCTGCTGGAAGGCAATGAGAGTGAATCACCACATTAAAGTTGCAAGTTCTACAACCATAACAAGGGACCTCATCACATCAAACACATGCATTTTATTCAGTGTTGATATTAAATATTGTTTACTTCAGCTTTAAATAGCCATACACACCAATGTATACCATCAATTCTCCTGAAGTAAAGCAATACTGCTATGGACCATAAAGCCAAAGTGCAGAATTACCACTACACAAAGAAGCAGAGGTTCTGAAATAAAATTTTCTAAAGGAACATTGAGCCTGAAACACAGTTCAGTAGAACCACTGAGGCCTAAATTCAGCCTGGATTAAAACAATGACTGTCTGTGATCAAAATCATTCACACATCACAGCACAGTGCTGCTGCAGCAGTGTCAACTGACAGGAATGGTGAATGGCCTTCCCCCTTTAAGTATCTGTCTCCTATTAAATACTGAGCTCATGACACTATGTAAATAGATTGGATAGAGAGATTTGATAGCCGGACAGACAGACATACAGATAGACGGACAGATGGATAGACGGACAGACGGACAGACGGATAGATTAATGTGCGTTTGTATTTTTTCCTCTTGGTCAGCACATTCACAGTGCTCGATTCACACATTTTGTAAATGGGGTCATTTATGGCCGAGCCACTGGCTCTTAATGATAAATGGTCCAGCAGCAGGAGCTGCGTCTGTCTACTCAGTGTGTATCCAACACAGCTGGGTGTCTGGATCTGCTTTACACATCCAAACACTGCTCTGATTCTGCTGCTCGCTTTATTGTAAGGATCGCTTTGCAAAGTTACTAGGGCCTGGTCAAGAAGCCCCTTGAGAATGTAAGAGAGAAAAAATTTGGATGATATAAAACATCTTTAATAGATTTGTTGCATATTACAACTAGATTATATTTGAATGCTTAAACCAAACAATACACGTCAATCCTGCACAACATTGTCCCGAACTCTTGAGTACAGACTTTTCAATGAACAGTCTTTAATTTTCAATAAGTTCTTAAAGGGTAAGTGGCGTTACAGTGGCCTATGAGCACTACGACATGTACCATGTAGACAGTGAAATCGCTTCTTTGAAGTCTTCATGACATTCATTAAATTCCTCAGAAATATGTAAAAACACAGCAACATCAAAATAACGTGGTCAAAGGAATGGCACTCAATGCAATGCATATAGCTAACAGCCCAACAGTCTCCTTATGAAACCACATTTAGAATCACTAAATCAGATTTTTATTTAGATCTGCACCAAATTCCAGACACTCAGAATATCAGTCCCCTAAACATGTCTAATTTGTATGATCAAGATTCAGGAATTATTCTCTGCGAAAAATCAATAAAAATGGTTGAAGAATGCAAATCTCTAGAGTTAAACAAAGTGTCAAGAGATGTCTGGATCTGAACAAAGATTGAATTGATATTTCCTGATCCATCCATCCATCCACCAAACTGTGTGGTAATCTGTTAAGTAGTTTTTGTGTAATCTTGTTAACAAAAAAAAAAAATAAAACAGCAGACCTGTGTGAAAACATTAAGTCCTCGAATGAGGTATCCATGAAGATCTTTTTTTTGATTTATGGGACCAAGAGAATGATCTCAAAGGAAAATGCAATATGCAAAATAGGAGCCTGTAATGCCCCAATCAAAACGAGTGTAAGCACAGTGAGCTGCACGTGTGTTTGCTGCAGTGTAGTTTTCTGTTGCCTTTCACAAAGCATGACGTATTCTTTTGGCCCTCAGAACCACAAAATGGAAAACAGTTCATTTATCCCTGAGGTGTGGTCAGGTTTCAGTGCAGCCTCCGCAGGACTGTGCAGTCTCATTATCACGCTCTACACAATATACAGAACAGTGAGCCAATGGACACACACACACTTTACTCAATCAAGTCTTTCTTTATGTAAACGCTTGTCTATAGCATCTATAGATATTCCGACATTATCATATTCAACATATACATTTTAAAAAAGTATTGTTTCGGTACTAAAAGGTATGCAACATGTACAAATAACACTAAAAGTACAGTATAGTAATATTTAGTTCAGTTTATTAATGAAACAGATTTTTTCGGATTGTTTTCACGAGGCGTTATCTTACCCTGGAGCTGTCGTCTTGGGAACGCTGGTAGCGTTTCCAGCGGCAACCATAGATCCCAGTGACAAAGGACACAAAGACCTGCTTCTCATAGACCTGTAAGGGTTGGTGTTTCACCATGCTCCTTCAGCCTCAACGCACCCCCAGTCCGTTAACATCCCACACAGGACCGGGAATCCTGCAGAAAGAATGAAGAGGTGTTACTGTGCTGTACGGAAAACAAGCTCAGGGTCTGTACATACAATTACATTTTTCATCAACATGTTGCAGCACGTCATTTTGCTGAGATATACTTCAACACTATAGCCCTGATCCTTGCATAGACTGACAACACCTGTGAAAGCAAGTCAACAACGTATTAGTGAGTAATGTCTGGGACACATAATATTATGGTGTATTCTTCACAGACACTAGTCAGCCCATTGCCTTCGGAGGATTTATACCTATGGAAAAGTGGCAAATAGGCAGGGTGGGTAGCAACACGTTATATCTACTCTGTTACATGTACTTCAGTAGTTATTTCAATAAATTGAAACAGGCAGCGTGTCAGCTCCTTGTCTGCAATGTGAGGTTTCTGGTATGATCGCTGTATATCCTTTATACAAATGCGGCTATCTACGCAATAAATGCCAGGAAACTATACACTATCTTCCAATAACACTCAAAATCTTGTTAGAACAGCTGAAACGCTGTAGTACTTTTACTTTGAAAGGGGTACAGGAAGTGTTGCACATATTTTGGTTTGTGAAACATTTAACAGATAAACATTATAACTTTGGAGAAAGATCATTCTCATCTTTTCTGCTGTGTACGCGGAGAAATTAGGCGAAACCTCGATTCAAAGATGGAAGATGGATGTTTTTAAAACAGGTGGAAGAAGCAGGGTGAAGTGTTTATTACTGATTGGCTGGTGAATATTTCCTGCCTTAAGTTATGTTACACATTTTCAATTGTAAAGATTGACTTTATTCAGTGGAGTTTGATGTTTTTTAATGACTGCATCTAAGCCATTCCAGCACAGATTGATAGTTTATATGTAAATTGTCTTTTATCCCGTTCTTTATATGGCACTGTAACAACACCATGTGTGTTTATTCGTGCCCTTCAACTGTTTATCTTTTGAAGTTTGGAAGATGTATATCATATGGCATAGAATTCCTTTGCTTAATTTATTGGAATATTACTGTAATTTTTGAACGTCGTTGTTAGGACGACCACACTTACGGCTGGACCGTACAGCAAAAGAAGACCAAGGCAGGATAGTTTGCGTGTCACAGACGGGTTTATTGTGGTCTCTCAGGCAACATGGCACACGTCCTCCAACTCATGCAGCACCCACACGGAAAACAACTCTCCCACTGATAACAAAATGGCCACTTATATAGGGTGCCTAGTTAAGGAGGGAGAAACTATTCCCCATGCTGACATGCTCTCCTTTTGACAACACTTTTATTTTATCATTATACCCACCATTCTCCTATATACACAACCCCACACACATTAATTTACAAACACCCCCTCATCCCCAATTCCAGCACATTACAATAATCACATACACTAATCTTCCCACACCCACACTAATCACCACTTGGATGCCCCCGGAACTATAAATATGGTGCTTGTTTCCTGGGGAGGCCTTTTGCCCGAACACCCTGGAGACAAAAGAGACTGGTGAGTACCATTACACACAGAACACACTTTACCCTTCCCACTATACTATCACACACTATTGCACAACATATGATATTAGTCACATCTCATCTTAGCGTTCAGTTACCACAAAAGCACATTAACTCTCATGTCCCTCTTTTGCAGGTGGAACCATGTGGCCATCACAGAACCTACCAGCACAGATTTAAAAAGGACAATACATGTATCACCCATCAATAAAGATGAACTGTCTTTAAGTGTGCATATATGCCATGTGCAAACTCTGCAAATCCAATAAAGTGCAACTGCTTACAAACGCCTGTGCAATTATTAAAGTGCATGTACCTGGTAAAAGTGCATGGTGCAATATTCCCCCAACCCCATCTCAAGCTCCAGGGAACGAAGTCCTCTTCGTTACAGTCGTTTCCTCTGAGGATCCAGTGAAGGTTCTTTCTTGATGTCTGAAAGCAGACAGTGTATTTTGGCCTTTGCCTAGTTTTGAACATGTCACTTTGACTACATTGTTATTACCTCTTATCCTGTTTGAAAGCAATACATTCTAATGACGTTATTCAGTACTTGCTTAGTTACTATACACACCACTGCAAATAGGCATTGGTAGTCAGGTATATGTTATGACTGAAGATTGTCAATAAAAATACTCAGATCAGATGGATACTTCATGTTACTCGTGCCTCAGAGAAAAGCTTGTTGCCGTGGTGGCAGGTAAAAATTATCTTTTTACTGGTTCCTATATTATTCAAAATAGATATTTTTCACTTTTCATTTAACTTTTCTAAATCTGTGTATTATGTAGACATAATTCTGAAATCATTTTAGTTAACGTAAGCTACAGAAATGTGTTTGTTGTTTATACGTCTAAAGAGAAATTCAGAGCATTGCTCGTTTGATGGTGTTACTTTATGAATGTGAGTCTATTAGGGGGTTGGTTCTTTCATCCAGACTGAAAAATCCCAACAATCCCTAAAAGGATTTTGTCATGAAATCATGCACAGACACCTGTGATCCACAGAGGATGAATGTATTATTTTCCTGAGTCTGACTTTTCAGATTGATGCCTAACTTTTTTTTCAAAATAAAAATAAGTGAATTATTTACATTATCAAAACGTAAAGAAATGACCCATTCAAACTAGAATAGCATTTAGAGGAGCACAAACCTGCAACAGTCCCCTTAAATTCAATCAATCTGCACCAAATTGTATCCACTCATAGACAGTCTAGATTTTAATCATCTAGATCCATGAATTATTCTCTGGGATATTGATAAATGTTGGTTTAAAACGCATTATCTCGCAGTATTAAAGAGAGTGAAAAAAAAAGAAGAAAAAAGATTCT
The DNA here is from genome assembly GCF_947347685.1 of Pleuronectes platessa. Classification (NCBI taxonomy): domain Eukaryota; kingdom Metazoa; phylum Chordata; class Actinopteri; order Pleuronectiformes; family Pleuronectidae; genus Pleuronectes; species Pleuronectes platessa. The sequence goes on along the minus strand of NC_070640.1, from coordinate 21,145,292 downwards.
GCCCCGGGATCTGCACCAAAATTCCATTGGTTCTTTTTTTTGTTTGTTTGTGCTTATCTGTCCAGTAAATTCTGTGTAATCTGGCTAACTATCAGCAAAAGAAAAATTATAACATAACCTCCTTGGTGGAGAGGAACTATAGAATGGCACTCAGTGCATACCACCACAAAGTCTCAACAGGCTCCTTAAATTCTATCAAGCCACACCCGATTGCTCACACTGATAAATCTCAGTCCTGCTTGATTTTGTCATCAAGATCCGTGAATTATTACCTTGGAAATAGGTGAAAATGTAAAACAAACGCCAAAATCTCACAATGTTAAGGTTAGTGATAACAATTTCTGGATTTGTCACTTTGCCCTGATCTGCTCCAAAATCAAATAGCTCTTTCTTGGCCCATGTCGCATTCTTCCCCCAACCAACCGATTCTGTGTGCTTGCAGAGTAAATATGCTCCTTTGGGGTATGGTTTCACATATTGGTGCAATATCTTTTGCCATATCCATCCCTTCACAAGCTTTGGTGGATGAATAATCCTTTTGACAAATAAATCAATAGACAAATGTGAAAATATAACCTTCTTGTGGAAGGAAATAAAGTTGAATGTTTCACGTTTCAGGCTCAATACTGACTTGGAGTAAACAGGCAGACTAATGGACAGCAGATCACCTCTCATATTAGCCGAACCAAAGTCCAAATTGGACCTGGAAAGGGAGCATGAGGTCACTCTGGTTGATATTAATGCTGGCATAGTCTTGGAAAGGCCTCTGAGGGGAAGCTACAAGTGTCACCTCTCGCACTCAACTGTCCCCCTGCAGGCAGCAATTTATACCACATGACAATAAAAGGTGGATAAAGCTACATCTTTGATGCAGCAGCCATAGCGACTATCACTGCCACTGTGTCCAAAAAACAAGGTCTCCTACAAATCAAGGAGAGCACTATGTTAGTAGAGAAGAGGTGCAATTTTAAAAGCTCACCCTGATCATTTCTATCCAATATGGTCTGGTGGGGTTCTTGTCATAGAACCCCACCAAGATATTTCAAGATACTTTAGATCTGATATAATCAATCCAATAAAGGTTATTTGCTGAAGAAAAGATGGATCAAATAATTAAAAATTATCAGTTCAGGTGCACAAGGGCGTTCTGAGCCACATTAAAGGGCCTATATCCTCCGACCGGATGCGATTTCATAATGAACTTAACTATCAACACAAAAGGGCACATGGAGAGAGGGCATACCTTTTCGCTGAGGCTTCAACAAATATCGCTATGTTAAGGAAGTAAAAATAAAACTTTGGTCCGCCCCTAAATCAAGTCCACTCCAAAAGTTAGTAAACATCCAACAGACGGCTAGCCTGACAATATGTGCTCCAACCAATATTCTCCTCTAAGGATGGTAAGCATTGACATCTTGTTAGGAAAACTTGCTTTGGGCTCAACCTGGCCAGGAAGTGAACTTTTCTCCAGCAAATCTTCAAAAGAAAATCAATCATATAGTTTTGTTTCATTGTTGATTTAAAAAAGAACTAGAAGATGTAGAAAGAGAACCCGTTTGCAACCTTATTGGTTCAAGAGTGTCAGATGTTACAGGACTTATATTATGTATTGTAATATCCATCATGTGTCCTGTTCGGGGGTTTCTCAAGGGATAAGTCAGTGTTTGTTTAGGATTCAAACCTAATCTATACAACAGTGTTCAAAAGGAGGAAGCTCGCAGGTCTTCATCCTTTCACTGTTGACTGGTTATTACATGGAAACTCCCAGGCCTGAGGGAGCCCTCTGCTGCATTCAGAGGAGTTGGCGGATTCCCAGTATTCACATCCTGACCCTATCCTCAAACAAGGGCCAACTGGAGCTGAAATCACAGGGGCCTGATTCCAGCCAGGTTGGTCTATTGTCTCTGTGGCTTTTTCTAACATGGTGTTATTGTCACAGGGCCAGTGATAACTCCACATTAAAAGCGTATATACTCAAAGGATAGAAATATGAAAAAGCCCACTTTCCATATTTGGTTTGTCTTGTCCAGCAACCATGAACTGGACTAGAAAGAATTAATAGAGGTTGCTAATTTATGTGGATAAAAGTAATCCAGGTGCAGAAAGTTGTTGAATAATGTACAAATATTAACATGTTTTTTTTAATTAAGCAAAGCTCTATGGCTATTGAGGGCAATACCGTCAAGAACGGTAGTCGCTTGTGTCCAGGCGAACATGGAAACAGTACTGGAAGGAACAAGTTTTCCTGGAACGCTATTCAAGACGAATCTGTCATCATCAGGTACCATCCCTCTGAAGGAGTGTCATCAACACACAATATTGACAGTATAACCACTGTGAGCAAAAGCACGCACACAATTCTGAGGCTATTGCGCATAAAAGCTGTTAACGTCAATAAATGCCAGTGTTGATGAAACTACATTTACCTGATATTTACACATCTTTTGTTTTGCTGCAGTATATGTGTTGTGAGATGTGAAGTGTTGGCTGATTTGTCAATGTGCCCACTGCCACGCCAACTGTGGCTTGGTCTCTAAAAACCTAAATAGAAGCACTACTGTCTGTATTCATCTTTGATGTAAATTCCATTGGTTTGTTTACAAACTGTGTACATGGTAAATTGTCTGTATTATAGAGCTTTCACAATACAGATTTATTTGCCATTTACTCATTCACGCAAAGTCCAGCACTTTCTTAATCAAAAAACAATCACACACACTGGTATCAAACCGCTCTCACTCCTGAGCCCCAGCCCTCCCAGTATCTCTTCACTGCTCATTTTACATCTGTTCCTGGTGCGTTTACAACGTTTACAAGCCCCTCATAACATGGTGAAGAATGGAGCTCTCAAACGGTCACTTGAATTCACCTGTGCTCTGCCTACACATATGACACAGCTCTCTGTTGTGGGTTTCCATTGACCTCTCCCTGGGCTGGCTTCAGGCCAGTTTCCTCTCATGAACCTGTTGCTGTTTACCTCAGAGGACTTTACTACTCTCCAACTTCCCTGCCAACTTCCAGCAGTAACCTGGTTAGGAACTGTCACGGAGCCGATTAGGCTCCAGACGCCTCGCCGTGTCAAAGTTGTCAGTGGAGTTAGAATCCTGCGCTCATTGAATAATAATACAATAATCCATTAAGTCTCACCCAACCAACTGCCACAGAGCCTCTGCCATATGCGGCTATTATTAGCCTTTTATCTCGGTCACTGTCGCCTCTTTCCAGGCTCCCATCCTTCAATCCTTCATGAAATTTACATTTGCATGCATTAATAATATCCTTAATCTTTCAATGGATTAAGCCAAAAATAGAGTTTCCATTAGTGCCACGGGCTCATTATCCACCCTGAGTGAGGAGGTATGAGGGGGCACAGACTGGAAACAAAGCCGCCGACGCAGCCAATGAGCTTTGGTCATCAGCCATGTGTCCACGGGGCGGCCAGAAGACATGATTCTCCTGTTAGTGAAAGTGAGAGCTGTTCTTAGGTCCTGCACATCATCAGCCAAGCAACAGCAGTCAGCAGAGAGGCCGTCTCTGACTCATTAAAGAGGACTGATGTCAGACAGATAACGCTGCAGGACGACCCTGGTACAAGGAGAGATGACAGGCGACTGGTGGTCAGACACTGCATGTCTGCTACTAATCACATTTGTTGAGGACAAAAGGAGAGAGCTATGTAATTAAAGCTTGATTCATTTGCCTTGCAAAGATGATGATGTCACCACCTATGTTGCTCAAATATATTTACCTTTTTCAAAGTTAAAAACAGGTAAATTAATCAGCTTTTAGATACTTCCATCATGTATAAAGTCTGTATAAGTTGGATTTTTTTTATATTTGAATATAACATTTAGTGAAGGGTCGACTAAATCCATCCATCCATCCCACATCTAGCCCTTATCCTTCTGAGGGTTTTGACAGGAGCTGGAGCCGATGACAACTGAATTACATGTAGTACACAAGGGCAACTAAAAAGTGTATTAACCGCGTGATTTACTCCCTCACTTCAGTTTACCATGGTCACCATCAGCGAAATGTTGAATACATGATGGGAAATGGAGTCATAACAATCATGTTGAACGTGGATTTACGATCATAGTTGTGGTGCTGCTCCCTTCATCTCCGTCAGACATTTCCTTCATACAATTGAAATCAATCGCGACCTCTTCTTCCATCGGCATAGTGGTCATTAGATGATTTGTGAATTTAAATTTGTTGTTGAACTATCCCTTTAAATTAAAAATAATGAAAATAACTTTAAATAATTTATTAACCAACTAAATATTGAATAAGCTGGTGAATATTAACTGCAGTCTTTTCCCTGAAAACACCTACTAAACCTATTTTCTAATGCACATGAAGGCCTCTTCCTGCTTCTATAACTTGTTACACTATATACAGACATGTGTATTCCTGCTTTGTATGTTTCTATTCTATAAGTACACATAACAGGATAACACAATGATTCTGCTCAGTGAAGTATATAATTTTGGGGTTATTCTCGTGCACAGCTCATCATTGGCCTGACGTCTATAGAGCAAATCACACAACAATCCGCTCTGCAGCAAGTGTCACTGAGGCTGCTCAGGAGACAAGTGTAGTTTCTCTTCCTTCATGCGACACATGCAGTTTGTTGGGGGGGGGGGGGGGGGGGGGGGGACTCATGTCCAATTCTCTTCTGGATTGTCTCTATGAACTAAACACCCATCTGCCATGAGACAGACACAGTGCTGCTGACCGCTCGGTGGTGCAATGAACCTTGATGAATATGTGTGTCTGAGTTAAAACAGCCAGTGAGCAGACAGCAACTCCAAACTTCACCGGAGTGATGGCCCCGCACCGCCGGCAGCCGAGTGACAGCTCCGTGGATTAGAGTTTCGATGGAGATAATCCTGTAAAGTGCGCACAGACACTCACCTCCACCACAGACTGCTGCTCTCTCTCTCTCCTGTCTCACAGCGCCGAGCTCGCAGGTTATTCTCTTATTTCCACGGTCGTTGACATCACGTCGCTTCTTCAATGCAGGACCGACACTGATGACAAGTCTGTAAAGTTCGGTCCAGCGGCGCGTCGGGACGCATCGGCCGAGGGAGCCGCTACTCGGACCAGAGAGGGCAAGTTGTTTTAAAAGTGGAGTGGTGTTAGGACAGAGGAGTGGACGGTGTCTCTCAGAGGAAGCCGGACCTTCAGAGCTGCGGGAGACGAGTAAAAAGTGTAATCCGTCACACAGGGGGTGGGAGGAGCTGAGGGACACGCTGCAAAAAGTCCGCAGTTTGGAACCGAACCCTCTGCAGCGAGCGTGTGTTTCACACCGGTGTTTCTTACAGTGTGCACACTGACTGTCAGGTAAATCAACCTGAGCAGCACGAAGTCAAATGATACCAACTCTTAACAAGTGCCAGTTCACTGGGACTGATGCTCCTTACATTTTAGTTGGGTTTTTCAATGTGAAATGTCCCAATAAACAAATTTGAAGGTTCACTTTTACAACTTTAGAAGTTCAACCTTAAAGGTTCAATGTTTAAGGTTTAGGTGAAATTGATATAGTGGCAGAAATTTAATGTTAAAAGGTTCAATGTGTAGAATTTAGAAACATCTAGTGGTGAAGTTGCATATTGCAACTGAATTGCAACCCCTCACATCATACTCCCCTTTCAACATGGATGAGAACCTATATGGTAGCCTTCAATAGTCATAAAAACTCAAAAGGTGTTTAGTTTGTCCATATTTGAAGAAAAAAAGTTGTCCACCATATGGGAGGACCCGCCCCCTATATAAATTCAAAATATTTTGATATAAATGGCCCATTCTAGGGTAAATAAAAACAACAATTTGTACAATTTAGATGAAACACACTAGTGAACACATCAGAAGGATTATTTTATATTCAATTTCTGCCTATATGTCCCTTTCACCTAAACCTTACACACTGAACCATTAAGGACATTTGGAGCGGGTCCTCTCTACACAGGCCGCCATGTTTTTTTGACAGTATAGTCCAGACTGGACAAACTAAGCACCTTTTCAGTTTTATTATTACTGAAGGTTTCCACAGGTTCTCTCTCATGTTTGTAAGGGGAGGGTGAGGTCAGGGGCATTCAGCTCAAACATGCAACTTCACCACTAGATGTCACCACCTTCTACACACTGAACCTTTAAACACGTTGTTTGATTCTGTGTCATCCACTTTTATTTTTCCGTATGCAATGGGTTTTTTGTTCGCGATTCTTTCACCTAAATTGCCTCCTAAATGTACCATTTACCACACAACTTAAATCTGTATTCATGTCACTTAATGTATTATTATTAGGAAAAAAAGAGTATTAAGCTGGTGAATATCTTCAACACTCTTTAAAACCCCTTAAAACCGTTACCTGTAGGCCCCTGCTTCTATAGGTGATGGTTATTTCTATTCTCACTATGCTTTAAATCTGCTCTTATACCCAATGTCTTTGAATATATGTTTTGTTGGTTTGCTTTTTTGCTTTAAAAAAAAAAAGTTTTACTACAACTACTGGAGGAGAAATGTTGTGGGTGAGAGCTGTGGTTATTAATGTGAGTGTGCCATGTCAGCATTGGTATTACACACACAAAACAGATGATATGATATGATATTATTTATTGACAATAAATAAAGAGACAAAATGTAAATAGTATGTTATTATATAGAATAATATATTATATATTTATAATATTTATGATATCATATTATATGATATCATATTATATTATGTTCCATTATCGTCTGGACACTATAATTCAGTTTTTTTTCTTCTTTTTTGGTCTCTGACTGTGAAGTGTTTTTCCTTTTTTCTTAGCATGTTTCAGGAACATATTTGAAATAAGATATCAGTTACTGACAGGTCTGTAAGATATCTTGTAAAATGATTAAAGCAGGCTATGGTAAAATTACCCAAACATAACTGTCATGATGTACATTTGGCAGCATGGATATACTTTTTTCAGGAGGATAAAACATCTGAACCAGATGTGATAGGTGTAGTGAGGGTGTGGAGAAAGAAGTTATCTGCAGTCATCTGTAGCTCTTCCTGTTTGCTGTCTCCAGACCTGCTAGTTACAGCCTTAAATTAACTGATAGATGTGTGTCGACAGAGTGTGGGCTTTAGCAGAGTAGATTAGACACTGAGGACAAACTTTAGAGAAATGTCTTCATGCTCAGTGTGTTATAAGACGTTCTGAGAAGGTTAAGTTGAGCATGCTGCAGGCTCCAAGTGTGGGTGGAGATGTCAGGAAGGAGAGCTCAAAGGGGGATAAAAGAAAATACAGTAATTTAATTAAACCTCCCAGTGGGGTGGGTGGGTGAGAGGCCCGAAGTTGCCAAGGAGGACGGGTTGGTATTAGCTCTATCTCATAGGAAATTGTGTTTTTTTCAGGAATTTACAGAGCAGGTGCACAGGGTGGGTGTTAAGGTCTGGAAAGGGAGGCTGTAGTATCACACTGTGAGGGAGGGTTTCCACAGGGCAGACATGAGCTTGAGCAGCGACAGGAAAAGAATGCATCACAAATATTATGTTATCTTAACGCATATTTGTGATTTTACAGAAGTGTGAACTCAACAAATAATAACATCTCAACCATGTGCAAAGCCAGCTCTCTGAAAAGATCAATTATTCCCAGTCTCTTTGTTCACTCATACAAAGTTGAATTTCATTATGCCAGGGTAAGAAAATCTTCCATTTAATAAGATAAAGATTAAACAATTTTACATTGTCCTTGTTGCCATTACATTAATATAAATTGCTCTCAGCAGAGAGAAGCATGGGGTTGTCTCCACATGCTCTATATTCTCTCCACGTTAAAGCTGCTAGACTAGAAAAGCTCATTGTAGTAACGATTAAAACTCAGTTCTATATCACAGCAGGCCATGTATTGCCATCAACTGGTAAAGAGGCAGAGCAGAGTAGCGTTTGCTAAGAGAGCTATTCCAGGCCCAGCAGCCAGAGATTAACCCTTGGCATAGGATAATTACGTCAGATCCCTTTAATCCTAAACAATTGAGCCGTGCAGTGACGGTCCTACAACGACAAGTTCCCTTACAGATAGAATCTGTTGGACCTGTGATGCTGTCTTTGACTAAAAGTGAGGACCTGTTTGAGTGAAATGTGGATACTGAATCAGAAAAGTACTTTGGTAAAACCTAATATTTGGCAGTGGAATTCCAAATAAGACTTTCTATAGTAAGACATTATAGTTCAACTTATCAGAGTCGAATTAACTTAATTTATTCCATTGATTTAGTCAAAAGTATGAGTTACACATTCCCCAAAAAATAAAAAATAAAAGTGAATGCAAAACGCTTCCGTATTCTTCTGTTGATTCCTTTTTTTTAATCTTGCCATTGAAATAGGCCATCACTTCTCAAAATAACTAATGCTGTATCTAGACCCACATACATAAATCGATTTTGTCCTGTATTGTTAAATATTAGAATATCAAATTTAATCAAAAGGCTGTCATGTGGGGTGGAACTTCTAGCTCTAGGTCCAACCATCCTCCTTTGATGTGCGCCGCAGGATGATGTGCGCGGCGGGATGATGTGTGCCGCACTATGATGTGCGGTACTGATGTGCTGTCATTTGCTGGCACCTCGGCACACAAAACACTCCTCACTGTCTGTCTGAAGGAGTTTCTACTATGTCTGCTCTATGGTATTTCTCAGTGGTGGAGGAGCATTTTATATAAGTACAAGTACAAATAAAGATACCAAAACTAATGTAAATGTAAAACTATTTTTATTTTTTTCAAGGAGTAAACCTTTTTTGAGTAAAAGTACGTACTTGCAAGTAATTTCTTTCATTTTAATATATTTTAAGTATTACTTGACTATATGCTACATCTGTATGGCTGAGTCTCAGGTGCACTTTGCTTTGGTTGAAGGATACAGATTCTTATGTTATCTGCCCAAGCTGACTAGATCAGTTGAACAGATCCTCTCTCTTCATGATAATCACTGCTCTATACAGTGGATCCCCCCCTAGTCCGTTCCATTTGGGAGACCCAGAGGTGAACTGTCCCCCGCGCCCCCTCCCCTTCCCCTTTCTCACACAGCATCAAGCAGGGGCGCTGCAGTTGCAGGGGCGCCAATTTGCCAATTCCACACACATTGATATGATAGATAATAGAAAACCGCTTCGCGGGCCAGATGATTTTTTTTTTTTTTTTTAAGTGCTCGTGCCGCCACCCACGTGACATGAGAAGTTGCCGCCCCGGGCGGCTGCCCGGTTCGCCCGTGCCCAAAACCGCCACTGGTCAAGTATGTTAACGACGATTGTTGTGGCAATAAGAGAAACACCCTCAGAAGTGAAGGACAATGTTTCTCCAGCTAACACTTTGACGGCCACTAGTGGTCATGATCATTACTACAGAGTTCCTATTTATTCCACCAGAGGGCTTCTGTACCCACTGTGCTGTTGGCATCCTTGCTCTTGCAATCCAAACATAGAGTTCTTTAAAGATGTAATCTGATCTGAATCGGTGTCTGAATAACAGAGGGCAACACACACCTGTCATGTTGTTTCTCTGTATAGCTGAGTCTCAGGTGCACTTTGCTTTGGTTGAAGGATACAGATTCTTATGTTATCTGCCCAAGCTGACTAGATCAGTGGAACAGATCCTCTCTCTTTATTAAAAACTGATTGAAAGGCGAAACAAAACAATTTCCCATACGAGCAGTGTGTTTTTTTTTTCAGTTGAATGAAATGCAATAGTCCAACTACTCAGTGAAACATTTATAAAAGCCTGGATTCAAATCAACAAGTGCAACCTGGGATAAATTAGAAATTCTGATAACCCCTGTTTTAGAGTGAAATTATTATGAATTTGGAAATGAAAAAAAAACAGACTCTCACTAACAAGTGAACTTCGCTTATGTTCGCTTTTGCTTATTAGGTGAGTTTACACATTTTTTTATTAATCTGTCACATGTCTGACACATTCAGGTGCCTCATCCATAAATATGACCTAAATGGCAGATTTACTCTTCAAGTCTTTAAACCAGTGACCCCTCTTCACATCCTGGTTACTACTTTATTTTATATAATCAGCTTATCCATGATGGAATGGTGTTATAGGAACATCCTTTCTGCCTTGAATTAGAAAGCTCAAAGTATGTGTAGAAACAACAACATGCTACAGTACAGCTTCAATGAAGGCAGTTCTTTGAATTATGATAAAATACTCTACATACAAGTATGGATGTTTACTTTTTTGTGCACACCCCGGCAGCTGCACAGAAATAATAACAAGCCATAGACAACAGGAGGAGCTTTACAACGGATGTGCATCCGCTTCTCCTGTAACTTCCCTCTGTCTGATCCACTCACAGACACAGAGCGACTCGAGGCAGGGGGAGGATCCACACAAAACCAGGAAGAAGAAAAGGAAGCATTCATGGGAAAAATGAAACCAGAGCATTCAGTTCCCACACTCCCCACACATATCAAATTCATACTGGCCTGAACTGCTGCTGTTGAATTGTTGCCACCATACACATTTCAGTGGCTACTTTTAACCCACTTAGTCGTTTTGATGCTCTTTGAAATAAAAAATAAAAAAGTGTAAGCCAGTTTGTCTTTGCTGCTCACTGTTGTTGTAGAAAGCTGCAGTCTCAGATTGGCAGCAGATGATACAATTGTTGTTAACCAGGAGGGGTCAGATAGGCCCTATCTGATCTTGTTTGCCTCACATGCCTCTCTACATAGTTCATGGTGGCACTGGTTTCAGACCTAATGCGATGTAACCGTATAAACGACCTGTGTGTCCTCATATTCAAGTTGCTGCCGAGTTCCCTGTATTTGTGTCAGGACACGACATGTAGTCAAACCCCTTTCCCGAGAGAATGGCTCCTGCCGCTTATGTAACACAGAGGTATCAGACATGTAGCCGGAGGTCACGTCTCTGTCTTGTTGTTACACAGAGTGACGGGTGTGATGGGACGTCCAGGTGTACATTCCACTGGTGGTAGAGCTCTGCAGCAACACAATGTGGATGAATTCCCTACAGAGGTCTCCTGTTTAAAGGATCAGTCAGCTGATTTAAATGTAAAGGTCCTTTAACCCATCATGGAGAGTATGGCTGAGTTATACAGTGTGTTCTTTTTTTAAAACTTTTAATATATTTCAATAAGACAAAACACACATAGGGATGTGTACATAATCATACCTGTTTCAGTTGATATTTCATTCATATCAGTCTCAGCTCAGTAATGAACCAATAACGAGGAAAAGGGATATTCTTTAAAGAGATAGCTTAAGTAATCAACCGAGGGAAAAGGAAGGATGCTGATGGAGTGTTTCTGTTGGTGTGTGTGTGTGAAGCACAGGAAAATAACCCTGATGATGTCATCCTGGTTATTTTTTAGTTAGACTTGAGACTTCAGTTACATGTCGAAAAAACAAACCTCATGGTGAATATATTGTTTCTCTTTATTATTAGGACAAGGTGACATCGACAACGTAAATTGTATTTAAATAGATTTTTTTCGGCCTTGATGACCACTCAAAGCTCTTTACAGTGCAGTTTTCCCATTCAGCTATTCACACACACATTCATAGAGTGCCATGTGCAGCACTTTTCTCTATCGTCCATCACTCATTCACTGGTAGCACAGCCGTCAGGGGCTATTTAGGGTTCAGTATCCGTCGACCTTCTGTTCTACCTCATGAGCCACAGCCACTGTGTTATAAAATTGTTTTTGAATGAGAATATGTATCTGTGGCAAGTGGCAACTGACCATGCCACCAGGGTCTCACCACAGCAGCCAGAGACGAAAACTGTTGCTTTTCAGCATACTTTATTCAGACCATACACTTGTGAGCGAACATAAATTCTATGAACTTAAAGGGTCTAGCTTTGCAGCTCAGTCCTTCCCATTGTGCCAGTGTCTCTCCTTCCGTGTGTGTCTCTGCGTCCTTCGACCTCTGCATGTCTCTGCCTGGAGTGTCTGTCCTCGGCCACCTCTGTGCCCACAGTATCTCTGTTGGCTCAGGATGTGGAATAACTGTAAAGATTAACTGTCAAGCACATAATCAGGAAGAGAAGAGAAATCACATAATCAAATGTTATCATCAAAGCATAGAAAAAAATCAATGTCACATCACTGAGCTCTTTGACTACTGTCAGGATTTCAATATTTTAGCTATATTCTCTGTCTGACTCAACTCTAAATGAATAAAGATAGAAGCAGTTTGAGCCAGATAAATGGCCTTCACACAAATGATTAATAATAAACTTTTCCTTCCTACTGTTTAATCTTGAAATTAGAATGTGTGAGCGCCAGAATGTGTTTCGTTGTTTTGGTTTAACTGTTTTGAATGTCTGTACAAACAGAACATTGTTTTGATATAGATAGATAGATAGATAGAAAGATTACTTTATTCATCCCCAAAGGGAAATTAAGTCGTCATAGCAGCCGGTACATTTGAATACAATAAAATACAATACAATAGAATAAAATAAAAAAATATTGAGGTAGAAAGAATAAAAAACAGAAACACAAGATAAATAGGTAGATAAGGTGCAGTGGCAGATGATGGTAATAGTACTGATGATATGATGGTAATGTTATTGTTAGACAGTATATAAAAAAAAATAGTACAGTATATATAGTATATAATATAACATAATATATATTTATATATGACAGTAATTATACCAATATAATAGCAGTATATAGTAATAATGCCAGCAACAGTATATATAATAATAAAAGTAAATATAATAATAATAATATGTACACATGTATAAATATGTGTATATAGACTTATATATACAAAGAATATACAAAGAGTATGATATAATATATGATATATAGTACGGTATAAATATAAGTATTTGACGATACAATAGATAATATAATATACTATGAGTGTAAGAATATGTAGACAGAGTGTGCAAAAGACAGTACTATTGTATAAAATGATATATAGTATCAATAAGCAAGAACACAATAATCTTTTCTCCAATTGTCAACACCATTGGCCCACATGCCATCAGCTGTGTCAAGGCCTTGGGAGTGGCTCCTTGTCACTTCCTTATTCCAATACCAAGAGGATGGCCTACGCCTGCGCACTTTCGAGGAGGAAGAACCAAGATCTACTGTTATAAAATAGACAGGCGCCGGCTGTTTGATGCGTTCTGATGGGTCTCGTGTTCTGATGCGACTTGTTGGATGCCCGTTGCTTTCCTGATTGTTACCTTTCATTGCTTTCTAAATAAATACTTGATTGAACAAACCGAGTTCGGCTCATCTTCTCATATTTAAGATAAACCAACACGCCTGACACTACTGAGTGGGGAATGAGGCTACAGCAGTAACTTACACAGCTCCAATGACCTTTACAGCATCCAAGATGTTGCTAACATGAATAAAATCAAATAAAATAGAGGTGAGGTTCTTTAACTTTAACTTTAAGATGAACCCCTCATCTACGTCTTGAGCAGCAGAGGTGTAATTACAGGGTGGGGGAGGGGAGAACAAAGGCAGTTAAAGCACTTTTAGACGACAAAATAAATCAGTAATCACACACCTGTTAAGCGTGTTCGTTTATCCTAAATATGAGAAGATGAGCCAAACTCGGTTTGTTCAATCAAGTATTTATTTAGAAAGCAATGAAAGGTAACAACCAGCAAAGCAATGGGCATCCAACAAGTCGCATCAGAACACGAGACCCATCAGAACGCATCAAACAGCCGGCGCCTGTCTATTTTATAACAGTAGATCTTGGTTCTTCCTCCTCGAAAGTGCGCAGGCGTAGCCCCTCCTTCTTGGCTTTGGAATAAGGAAGTGACAAGTTTCAAAATGTTCATCTCTTGACCAGCTTTGACACAGCTGATGGCATGTGGGCCAACGGTGTTGACAATTGGAGAGAAGATTATTGTGTTTTTGCTATATCAAAACAATGTTCTGTTTGTACAGACATTCAAAACAATTTAACCAAAACAACGAAACAGCATTGTGACGCAGACACATTCTAATTTTCAAGATTAAACACTTGGAAGGAAAGGGTTATTATTAATCATTTGCGTGAAGGCCTTATCTGGCTCAAACTACTTCTATCTTTATTCATTTAGAGTTGAGTTAGACACAGACTATAGCTAAAATATTGAAATCCTAACACACCCGAGGTTATCCATTTACCATTTACCATTTATCTAAAATACCAAAATGTTTAGCAACTATATCATAGCATAACCCCTTTGCACTTTGCTTTGCATAACCGTTCAATGCAGCAATTAAAGCCACAAAAGCCAGACTTTAATGGCATGTTTTCTAGATCAGTACACAACAATACGATAGATACAATATATGTAAATACAAAATACCAATCCTACCACTACATATTCACCTTCAAGTTGACTTTTATTGGAGAAAACACTAAACAGAAAGCTTTCATGTATCAGCATGTAAGGAGGGGGTGCGTTTATAATGGGTCACTGGTTTTAAGTGTCTGGGCTCCAACTGAGCAACAGATTCCGGCTTTAGGACCTGGAGGGGAGAATTCCTCTCCCACGGCCCCGGGATACTATGGGCGGGACTGGAAATAAGATTCCAGGGCAGAGATTTTCATGCACTGAATAACCAGGCATAACAATCCCTGCACAAAATTCTGTTCTCTGCCATCAGATACATCAAACTTCACATAGAGCGAATCAGTGCTGGTGGATCTGTTGGTGAGCAGCTTGGAGGAGAACTGCTGAACTAATGACAGAACCTAATAAGGTAAGATAAAAAGATTTAGGAGTTGGGGGCAGGGAGAGAGAATCCTGAGTTCATCTGGTGGGAAATGCCCAGGCATGTGCAAAGAGGCCACAGTCAGATCTGTGATGTGGAGCTAAAGATTCCATATTGGGCTGAAGCAGTGTGGGTCAGTAAGGTGGTTGGAGAAGTTAGAAAAGGAAGAAAAAAGTAGAAGAAAGTGTAAAAGAATGTAACAGAAAATCCGAGACATATTCGATGAGACTTTAATTCAATTGAATCCAAAGCCCTTCATTTTTCTCTCAAGTGTCTGTTGAAGTCATGTGAGTTTGCAGAGTTAGCTGCAACTTTACCCAAATAAATGAACATTATTATTGATAGATATACACGTACAAACTCATGTAATAGGAAATGTATGGAAGCAGGAGATGAACCATTGATGTGTTATTGCATCAGTTGAATGGTCCTAACCCGAGGAGAATGATCAATGGAAGCTCCTGTAGAGCAGGAATGAAAACTGAGAAAAGCTAATTTAACAATTTTAGTCAATGGGTCATGAGTGTAGTCTCCAAATGTCAATTTTAGTGTTACTTTACAGTTTTCATCACTGTTCTAACCCTGCTGGCAACAACAAAGAAAAGACCACAGTAAAAAATATTGTAAAAGAAACTATATAATGAGGTATAACTAAAAGAATTCTGCTGCATGAAGTCCTGTATCACTCCATCTCTCTGTGTTGTCTTTGTGGCTTAGAGAGCCTGTAAAAACACGTCTGGGAAGCTGCTGGAAGGTCTGATGTATGGAAAAATTCTATGTTAGGTGGACTGTTGTTTCCCTATTGTATCTCAATAAGAGACTGTTTCTTAGCCAGTCAGTGTTTTATAGAGCAAAAATATCTACTAATATCTACAATTGTAAGTATAACTTGCCATGAGCTCCTCTTCTTGAAGCCTCATACGTGGCCTGTGTGTGTGGGTCAGCATGCAGTCGGTTCCTCCTCACCGCAAGGACGTGATCAGAATCAACCACACACACACTTCTTTAGGGGAATGTGTCAAGTCTTAAATATTTACATATAAACTTTAAAAGCTCGGATCTATCTGGCCAGTGTTTTGGCTACATGTAAGCTGCCGACGTGGGCGTTATGTAAGTCTTGCCTTGAGGTTTTCTGGGAGAAACCCTCTGTAGTTTGAATTGTGTGGTCAACCTAGATCACTCCTCCTGCTTAAAACTGCAGGGTAAATACTGAATTTAACATAACATGTGTTTATTTGGGTTAAATAAAGACGCTAAGGTTTCAAGTATATGTCAATAAGCCAACTGAAACAACAAATATCAACAAAGAAGATGTCATCTCCGTTCTTGGATGAGTAACAGTGTGTGAGTGGCAGCATATCACTTCATGGCTTCTCCTGTGTTTTCTCTCATCAGTGTTACATCATGTGGCTGATAAATATGGCAACCCTGCTCTGCCTGGCCTCTTCAGCTGCAGCTGCCACCGCCCCAAAGGCAAACAAGGTCCTCAGCAACCATGCCACCATCCTGGCTGACAACAGCGCCACCCTGGCCTTCAGTCTCTACCAAAACATGGCCAAGGAGAAAAACATGGAAAACATCCTGATCTCCCCCGTAGTGGTAGCCTCCTCTCTGGGCCTGGTTGCTCTCGGTGGAAAGGCCGCCACCGCCTCGCAGGTAAAAACTGTTCTGAATGCAGCTAAAGTTAAAGATGAACAGCTGCACACCGGCCTGGCAGAGCTGCTGACCGAGGTCAGTGACCCCAAGACCCGAAATGTCACCTGGAAGATCAGCAACCGTCTGTACGGACCCAACTCTGTCAAATTTGTGGATGAGTTTGTCAAGAGCAGCAAGAAACACTACAACTGTGACCACTCCAAGATAAACTTCAAAGATAAGAAGAGTGCTGTGAACTCCATCAACGAGTGGGCAGCCAAGTCTACCGACGGCAAACTGCCTGAGGTCACCAAGGATTTGGAGAAGACTGATGGAGCGATGATCATCAATGCCATGGTTTTCAAACGTGAGTCTGCATTCAATCTGTATATTTTGAGTGAAATATTCCTTTAAATGAGCTCAAATTAATTTTCTTATTCCCACAGCTCACTGGGACCAGCAGTTCCATCATAAGATGGTGGACAACCGTGGATTCATGGTGTCCCGCAGCCTCACGGTTTCAGTACAGATGATGCACCGCACAGGTGGGTGGAGACAATCCGGAATATATTCACAGACTCATTAAAGACACATAAATGCACAAAGGGAGAGTTCAGCATGTGAAGAAACGCAGTTGTGTGCTTTCTGCTTGGGAGGAAATAGACTGAAACCCCTCTCAACAGTCAGTAGCTGACTCAGCATCTTGACTGGGATCAGGTTTAAACAGGAAACCTGGCTCAAAGGTAATTAAATCAGCGTACTAGTACATTAAAGGCTTCTGATAACAAGTCATATCTTCTTCATTTAATTAATAGAAAAGCTCAAAAGAAAAAAAAACAGCTCTTATCTTTACAGTGGTTAGTGTACCAAACTATTCTTGGCTCTGAGCGGTAACTTCTGGCATGTGTCCATCATCACTCCCTGTTACTATATAGTAAACTACATTCACTCTTTACTGAGGTTTTATTTTTAATGTGCATCAAATTAATGTGCAAGCCATTGTAAAAATGGAACTTCGGCATTCTGTTCTGAAAACCACATTTTCAATAATTACAAAAACAGACCCACACCACTCCGTAGTGTGTTGTGAGATTCACGTGTCTAGATCATTAGCTTTAAGGAATTTTTAATGATCACCATTACACATCAACGCAGGGAGCAATACAAGCATTCTAAAAATATTCCTGTAAGAACAATGAAAAAAGGTCTTGGCCTGCAGGCTGCTTCCTGTTACATTCTTGCAGTGCTGTGCAGTTCAGGTTTGTCATCAGCGATGACATAAAATGATCATGAGTAAGTGTGTCTGAATTTAATGCTCACAACAGAGAGACTTATTATTTACTATTATTCACTAAGTTTCTATTATTTATCCATTAGTGTGTGACTAACCAACACAACCACATTTTTATGGAGCCAGAACAGTCTCAAAAGGATTAAATGCACACAGAAATGAATACGTGCGCAAAAAAGATCCACAAATACATTTTCAATGCACACACAAATATGTTTCATTCCATATATAAGTAAAAAAAATTCACATGTAAAATATAAGATTCATAAACATATTTCCGATGCACACACAAATAGAAAAAAAATTCACAAATATATGCATGTAAAAGTATTTGCAATCTTCATCAAATACATATTTGGAGCTTGTTACATTCATATATAAACTGTTGGACCTGCATTTACAAAGTGCTTTTAATTTGTAAACCTCGCTGCATTTGTGTGTGAGACTTTTGAGACTTTTGAGACTCCCCTGACGCGACTCTGTTTCACGAATGCATTTTTTCTAAGAGGGGATCGTCTGTAGCCAATCAGATGTCTCACTCCTGTACAGCCAATCACGTGAGTGCCATTACACGACGTCATTAAAACGCCCGCAGGCAGCCTGGAGGTTTTTAGCCCGCCAGCCAATAGACATAGAATTAGTAGACGCTGATCCCCGGCTCCTCACACACAGTGAACGATGACAACAGAAAAGGGCTGTTGATGACGCGACAGTTTTGCTGAAATAAAGTGACACCCAGCGAGTCATAATGTTTATGTTATCATGTCTTAACGCAGCGGTTCCCCGGTATTGTTTCCAAACTGCGTTGCCAATTCAACAGCTGCAACAGCTTGAAGCTACACGGAGGCAGCTAGCTTCCCCCCCCCAGCTTCCACACACAATCAGCCGGACAACGCCGCTGGCTCAACACACTTGTCACACTAATCAGCGGCGTTGTCCGGCTGATTGTGGCTGGTTAGAGCACTTCATGTGTGTACGGTCACATACGGTTATAACGAACTTTGATAACGGGGATAGCGGGCTAGCCACCATGCTAACTGCGGTGGGAACAGCGCAAAAACCCGCTGACTTAATCCCAAGGCTCTCATGACACTGTTTCTCAAACACCGTCAGGTTAGAAGCAAACACTTGGTAGTAGTTAGTATCGGGTGTCCGTGCTGACTGTGTGTGGAAGCTGGGGGGGAAGCTAGCTGCCTCCGTGTAGCTTCAAGCTGTTGCAGCTGTTGAATTAGCAACGCAGTTTGGAAACAATACCGGGGAACCGCTGCGTTAAGACATGATAACATAAACATTTTGACCCGCTGGGTGTCACTTTATTTCAGCAAAACTGTCGCGTCATCAACAGCCCTTTTCTGTTGGCATCGTTCACTGTGAGTGAGGAGCCGGGGATCAGCGTCTACTAATTCTATGTCTATTGGCTGGCGGGCTAAAAACCTCCAGGCTGCCTGCGGGCGTTTTAATGACGTCGTGTAATGGCACTCACGTGATTGGCTGTACAGGAGTGAGACATCTGATTGGCTACAGACGATCCCCTCTTAGAAAAAATGCATTCGTGAAACAGAGTCGCGTCAGGGGAGTCTCAAAAGTCTCAAAAGTCTCACACACAAATGCAGCGAGGTTTACAAATTAAAAGCACTTTGTAAATGCAGGTCCAACAGTTTATATATGAATGTAACAAGCTCCAAATATGTATTTGATGAAGATTGCAAATACTTTTACATGCATATATTTGTGAATTTTTTTTCTATTTGTGTGTGCTTCGGAAATATGTTTATGAATCTTATATTTTACATGTGACTTTTTTTTACTTATATATGGAATGAAACATATTTGTGTGTGCATTGAAAATGTATTTGTGGATCTTTTTTGCGCACGTATTCATTTCTGTGTGCATTTAATCCTTTTGAGACTGTTCTGGCTCCATACTTGTTTCTGTTTACAACACATTCAGACTTACTGACAAACTCATAAATCTGGTTGATTTTCCAAGTTGACATATTATTCAGTGTGTCTTCTACCTGTGATCGCAAATAAAACAGAGAAGAGTGCACAAGATCAAGATGCTAATTTTTGTAATATATTTGAATGGTTTCCTCAGGTCTCTATGGCTTCTATGATGACAGCACTAACAAGCTTTCCATCCTGAGCATGCCTCTGGCTCATAAGAAGTCCAGTGTGGTGTTCATCATGCCCTACAATGTGCAGCCTCTGGAGAAGCTGGAGAAGATCCTGACCAAGAAGCAGCTGGAGACGTGGATGGGCAAACTGGAGGAGACAGCAGTAGCTGTGTCTCTGCCCAAAGTCAGCATGGAAGTCAGTCACAACCTGCAGGTAACAGATAAAAGACACCACAAGCTTCTAAGTGGATTGAAATGCCCAGACCTTAGTCTTTGCTTTTCACACATTACCTGCTGTGCCTCTCTGTAGAAACACCTCGGGAAACTGGGCCTGACAGAGGCTGTGGACAAATCCAAAGCAGACTTCTCCAACATTTCTGGGAAAAAGGACCTCTACCTGTCAAGCCTGTTCCATGCCTCTGCCATGGAGTGGGACACTGAGGGGAATGAAATTGACACCAGCGTCTTCGGCACGGACAAGCTGAAAAGCCCCAAACTCTTCTACGCCGACCACCCCTTCATCTTCCTGGTGAAGGACCAGAAGACAAACTCCATCCTGTTCATTGGCAGGATGGTCAGGCCAAAGGGTGATAAGATGAGAGATGAGTTGTGACCATGTGTAGACTGTCGTGTTTACAGATTTAACATGTGACTGTGTGCGCGGGTGTAGGTTATCTACTGCAATATGCTTAGAGAAGTGGGAAATGAATTATAGGTTGGATATTTGCATAAATGCATTCCTTTGTCCCAACGGCATTCCACAAAAAGTGAAAAGTCTTCAGTTTTAACTTGGAGAATATTTCTTACTATTTGTACTTTTGTTATGTATTGGCACATCACATTATGGACTGAAGACTTACGTTAAGTATGATTTCCTCAATTTATGCCTAAAATGTAAATGCACAGTTTCATAAAAGTTTATCATCTGCGTATGTGCAGGCACAAAAATTATCGTTTTCATGATCAAGTCTTATCAGTTGTTGACAACAATCCTTTAAATGTTTCAAATATGTTTATTGGGAAAACAATCACATAACAGAGAAATTAACAGTCGACAGTTATATTTCCTTTGTTTTTTTACAGAAGGTGAAAAAGTAATCCCTGACAAAAAAGACTAATGACAAAAAAGAATAGCAAGTAAACAAGCAATGCATTAACAAAACAGATGAAACAAAAAGGACAGGACAAAAAAGAAAAGAAAAAAGACAACAGTGCGTACCCTCCCATCACCCCCCCCCCCACCCCCCTAAGGAGTGCATCCAACTAGGGACTCAATCAGATTCTCTTTCGAGATGAGAGACCAAACTTTGTCAAGTTTTGCTGTCCATGTCCATTAGACCAATGGATCAGAAATCATTTTCCAATTCTTTCACTTTCTCGCACAAGCATGTTTTTTCTTGAACCAAGAGGCCTCCGTGCAGTTTATCTGGGTAGTGATCTGTGCTGAATGCAATGATCTACACTGGCAAACAGGTGGTAGATGTAAGCACTGTCTCAGCAGCATGTGCACACATGGTTTTTGACTGTTACAAATCAAATAAAAAAATATGAAAAGTGTCTCGTCTTGATTCTAGATGTTTGGTTATGGCGTTTTTTTTTCTGTCATTTCCAATAACGCTGACTGAATGCAGTCGACTTGTCTCTGGGCATGTCTATTTGAATGACTGCAAAACCAGTTTACCTTTGGCAAGTCAGTTAAAGTCAGGCCTCCCGGGTATTTCTCGCTGAATAACATCATAACCAGTGGGGAGTGATGATGGGAACGCTTGGGCAGCTCTTCTTCAGCATGCGATATACTTGGAGGGGTAAACACTACATGGTTAACACATGCCTCGGAATGATAAATCTAAATATTTAGGTATCAACAAAATATTTGGGCTTATCCAGATGTGTGCTGCTGCTGCTCTGATTAGCAAAGCTACACATCACTGACCTCCTTTGCATTAGGTTCACGAAGAAACTACAAAAAATGTCAAGTACTCTAGCAGAATAGAATAACATGATTGGGCATGAATAAACATGTTAGGGGCAGTGTGTGGCCATTGTTTCTGAGTGAAGGACCCCATCTAGAGGACATCTGGACTTGTGGCTCAGGGAAAAAAATAAGTTTAAATTTGTTTTAATCCAGCTAAATATTTCTTGAAAATGATAACTTCTGTAAGTATATGGAATATATTTATTACTCACACTGTAGGATTATTGTGATATAAGTAAATTCTAGTATTCGACCTAGAGCTTTAAATCAATTTAGACATGTGTTCAATTGTACATTAAGTGTTTGGGTTCCTGCATGTGATGCAATAGGTTTTTTATTTTTTTTATTATCTTTAATAAAGTAAAATTATTCACTATATATTACAGCATCAAAGTCTGATTACTACAGTGCATTTACTAAAATTGTCTGCTCTAACTAATTAAACAAAGATTCATACAGTATAGGTATTTAGTTCAGGATATTAGTTTAGCATAGCAGTGTTAGAAAGTAGTTATGCTTAATCATTAACCTGATACAGATAACACAGTACCAACAGTAATGTAGTCAGTGTGTTCATCAGAAGAAAGTCTGTAATGAAACAATAATCTACTGTATCTGTCCAGATCCTGTCCTGACCTCCTTGATACATCTCACACACACCAACATCCTCTCTCTAAAGATATTTTGTAAAATATTATAGGACACAACAGAAATGGTAAAGGCAACAATTGTATTAGCTTTACACAGTGGTTTTCAAATTTTTAAGTTTTATAATGGAGGACCAAATAGGATTCAAATAAATATCGGATCATGATCAGGACAGCCATGAGGGAACGTCTCCGGCTCCTTGGCACAGATATGACAGAGATGTGGAGGCGTCAAAGACACAGAGGAACAGCAGCGTGGGATGGGAGTAATTACATTTTTGTATCACAACCTGAATGTGATTAAAACCAGGTTAGACATAAACAGACAGGTGTGCATGTGTTGTATCAGATAATGGTGGTGACTTGGCATGCCACAGAACAGAAGCTGTGGCAGCCAGGTTAAAAGTTCAGAATTCATACAGTATATTCTGCATTTATACCACCCTAAACACACACACACACACACACACACACACACACACACACACACACACACACACACACACACACACTCACACTCACACTCACACTCACACACACACACACACACACACACACACACACACACATGTACACGCAAACACGTTTTTACTTCTTAGTGAGGACACTTATTGGCATAATTATTACATTATTATTACATTTCATTTAATGCATACCCTTACTCTAACCGTAACCATCACAATTAAATGCCTGAACCTAACCTAAAGCTAATTCGACCCCTTTTCAAAGTGAGTCAGAAAGTGAGGAAACCAAAATGTCCTCACTTTCCAAAAAAGGTATCTCACCCCCCACCCCCCCCATCCCCACACACATATATATATTATACATACAATTTCACATATGCACACCATACGTAATGATAAATAAAAAACATATAATACATGATATATTTAGTCAACTTAATTGTCAATTCTGCTCCATGAACAGGTCAGGGTTGAAATGCTGTTTCTTCCTAATCCTCGGTGTAAACATATAAGTAGACAGAACATATAAGTACGCAACATATTAAGTACTCCAACAACAAAAAAAGCACAACATAGTATGCAGCCAAAGGGGACACATATTTTATCAATATATATAAATATATATATGAATGTGTGCGTGTGTGTGTGTGTGTGTGTGTGTGTGTATTTACTGTATGTGTATAGGCAAATGATATGCATTTGAGGGGGAGGAGGTGTTGGGCTCGTGCTCGTGCTCGTGCTCGTGCAGTGATGGGACCTCAGTCCGTTAGCAGACACCACAGCCTCCTCCTCCTCCTCCTCCGCTTCCATCATGGCTCCCTCGGTAGACAGGCAGGGATACTGGGGCCGGCCGACCTCAACGCTGGACTGGTGCGAGGAAAACTATGTCGCGTCTTTCTACATGGCGGAATTCTGTGAGTACAACCCGAGGGCACGAGCGACGCTGCGGGCTGTTTACTGCTGCTGTACAGGAAGCGATCGCGCTGCGGCGCACAGACAACGTGAGGTGTGAGCTGGTAATAACGCAGTGTGTCGGTGTCATGGTGCGAGTCTCTCATGGTGAAGTGGATCTGACTTCCAGCTCAGTGTTCGCTCTCACGACATGTTCGGAGCGGACCGGCCGGCCGCAGAGCAGAGATGTGAGGGGCACGGAGAGGCTGCTCCTGCCGGGAAAACGCTGCTGCCTGCCGGGGAGCGTTGTGCGCAACTCGCCCGCCTGGTCCGAGCTGCTCCCATAGCTCTGTGTGCTGTATGTCTCTCTGAGCAGCCTCATCACTCAGACATCACAGATCTACATCTCAACACATGACCACACTCTGTATGGGTTAGGTCATGCGTATCACCCTCAGTCATTCTCACACGTAGCTTGATAAAACATTTCCTTCCTTCTACCCGGGTGCCTCAGAGGCTGTCACCGAGAACTGGTTCATCAGGAACCAGTATCTTTTTAGATTTAAACTCTGTTAGAAGCACCACAGTTCCAACAGCTGTCTGTACACACAGCTCATGTGGCTGACATGCACTGGCTCAGTGCAGGAGCCTTGAGCCCAGCTCCACTGGACAAACAATACTTTGATCCACTTCAGTCCTCTTAACATGGGGAATGCAGAAGAAAGACTAAACTGCTTTCAACTGCAAACCCTGTGGTATGATCTCATGTGTATTATTCATATTCCCTGCATATGAATTATAGATTCAGTGCAGACGTTGAATGGCACTCAGTAGAGCACCTCTCTTGTTGAAATTTGCAAATAAAATCTGATAACGTTTAAGAAATTGAAACAAATTTGTGGACCCGTACCCTGGGTCTGCACCAAAAACGAGTTGCAGTCCATCCCTCTTTTACTCTCTGCCTACTTACGAATTACTGTAATAATTAATAAATAACTAGAATTTCAGTAGAACACATACCTCCGCCATGTTCCACACAACGGCACGATATGAGTCCCTTAAATGTTTCTGATTATTTCATCAAGATCCTTGGAAATTGGTGAAAATGTTGACAAACACCCAATCTCGTCAATGTTAAAGAAAGTAAATAAATGTTCGCCCCCTGTTCGGGATCCACTCCAAAATTTAATGGATTATTCGCTGACCCACTCCGCACCCTGCCACCAAGTTTCGTGGAAATCTGTTTGGTTGTTTTTGTGTCATCTTGTTCAAAGTGCAGAGTGATATTTCACTGTGTGTTGAGGAGTCCACCTTCCATTTGAAGTTGTCTTGTTGTCGAAGTGACGCAACAGTGAAAGGTGAACCCAAGCCAAGTGGGGGAGAGTTTAATTAGAATAGTGCATTTCATCTTCTCTATGCTTGTCCATGTTAAGAGGACCTGTGTCACAGGTTTCCTTTCCTAACCCCTAACCCTAACCCCGTAGAGTACAAACTGAGCCTCCACCCATGGAGCGCACATTGTACTGTAGTACCACTTGGAATGCAGCATACATGTATCTAAGATACTGATAGTTGAAGCGTTAGTTACCACACATTACACACGCTGGCCGGGCCGGATAATTGTTTTAGAAGAATTGTTCGGCATTCAAATGGCGATTCAGGTTACAATGGTTGGAATGTGGCATTGTGACCGAGGAAAAGAGGAACAGCCAAGACTTTAATCCTCATCTGATGTGAGCTTTTGTGCAATATCTCTCTTTGCAAAACAGCAGCACACGCTGAGGGTCCATCCCACAGACACAGGGGGATGTTTTAGCGAGTCTCTGACACTGGAGAAAAGCGTCTCATCCCCATGAAGACACAACATTTCCATGCTGTAGTATGCTTGGTGTGCGTGCATTTGTTTTCAGTAACCAAAGTCCACACATGTCACTCCAAGGACTCAGATCAGATACCTGCAGATAAAGAGTGGAGGCGGTTGTGAAATTACTCGTCAGCAGGATTAGTGTTAAAACTAATCGAGGTCCGGGTGAGCTTGCGTGTTGTCCATGCCTGAGTTTACACATCTCCACACCCAGGACGAGCAATGTCATGAACAGTGTCAAGCTGTTTTATCAGGTGAGCCTGATGGTGTATCAAAGGTAAATACAGTGACATCACTCCAACCACAGGCTGCCCATACTTATACAAACAGAACAAAGTGCAATACAACATAGCGCAACACATGGTTCCACAGTTATGACTGGAACGCACACACATTATCATTAGTGCTTAATCTATTGACTATTTGTCTCATTAACATTGGTTGCTTAGTCTTTAAGACGTTAGAAGTTTCACAATAAAGCCCAGAGTGAGTTTATGATGTGTTTTTGTCCAACCAGCTGTGGGACACCTAAAGATATCCCTTCTGCTAAAATACAATACTAAGATAAGGAGATCATTTACATAATTTAGAATCTGGAACCAACATATTTTTTGGTTGAAAAATTTGTTGTACAAGAATAGAACAATGGTTGCAGCTCAGCATTCATTTACGCACTGCACACTTACATATAAATTCAAATAACCTTATATTAATGTTTTTTTCCCTATCTTAATTCAAGAGGATGGTCTTTCAATTCATGACCATTTTCTTCTGCACATGGATTTTTTTTTTGGGTGCAACAAATCTATCAAAATTCCCCAACCAATAGAATCCCAGGTCTGGTGTTGACAAATGACAATTGTCGTGCCCTTGTTGCGGATGCCTAAGGTTTATTTGTTGTACGGGTGGTTCCTTTAACTGGGTTCTTGCACTTATATACTGTGACTGTGCAAATCAGCCCAAGGAAAGCTATTTGAGTGTGAGGGCTGGATTTTGAGTGCAAGCTTTGTAAAATCTGAACGCGATGTCCTACTCTCTAACTGAAAGACCACACTCTGGTCTAAAGAGAGGGGAAAAAAACCATATAGATTAAAGGTTCCGTTTGTAAGATTTAGGTGAAATGGATTTATTGGCAGAAATTGAACATAAAATAATCCTAGTGATGTTTTCACTACTGCGTTTTATCTAAATTGTATGAATTGTTGTTTTCTTTAAACTAGAAGAGACCCTTCATGTTTAAATACTTTAGATTTACATCAGGAGTGGGTCCTCTCTATGAAGGCCGCCATGTTTTTTACAGTAGCCCAAACTGGACCAACTGAACAGGTTATCTTTCATGTTTGGAAAGAGAGGGTGATATGAGGGGTTTTCGGCTGCATAATCTCATTGTCATAATCTCACATGGATCCCAGGCTGCCTCACCAAACTCTCGCTGCCACCATGTCAGCCAATCACTTTGACACTCTTATTTCTTCTGATATCTTCTGGCTCTAATTCATATCTGGTGTCTTTGTGTACAGGGAATACTGTCAGCAACCTGATTATGATCCTTCCTCCCATCTGCGGGGCCATCCAGACATATCGTGACGGCCTCGAGTTCCGCTACACCTGCTCTTTCCTCGGGCTCGCAGGTAAGAAAGCTGAAAAACAACTATGGCTCGATACACTAGTGACAATGCTGAAGCCAAGTCCGCTCTAACAATGCCCTCACATCATAATGCATACATGTGAGAATGTCTTCACATTTCATTGGTCCTAATGTTTTTGGGGTTGTGTCTCATCAGCTGTTGGTGTTGGGTCCTGGTGCTTCCACATGACGCTGCTGTATGAGATGCAGGTGAGCCACAGTGTTACAGTCAAATCTAAATGATATGTATCTACATCACCCGTCTATTTATCTTTTACTGATACCTCAATTTCTTGCTGTATTTTGGAAATATGACGTCAGATATCTATGACAGCGAAGTCTATATGAATGCAGTCTATATGTTCTTTTTTATATGTTTATTTTGAGGGTAGATATCAGCTGTCTGTGTGCTATTCAAAAGGCTTTCCTAGTTTCTCCAGAAACAATTAAATTGTTTCCAAAATTTGGATCCATAAGAAGTGGAACTCCGGCGAGTTCTCAATGCGGCTAATGATTTCAAAACAAATATATATATTTTTTTATCCTCATTATATTATGACTTTTTTCCCTGTGATATAACAACTTTACTCTTGTAATATTACAACATTATTCCTCGAAATCGCAGCAATTTTCTTTTCTTCATTCGGGCCCTTATACTCTGCTTCTTAGTAATGCTAAATTATGCTATAATAACATCCTGTGGTGATGTTTTCATATGTTCTCTCTGTTTTCTCATTTGCAGCTACTGGACGAGTTGCCAATGATTTACAGCACATGTGTCTTCGTCTACTGTCTGTAAGTGGCTCCACTCTCATGTCGGATGGAGAATAGATTTAGTGTTATCGTGAATGCAAACTGAACCAGTTACTCCCTCGCTGATCATGTGTCACATTTCTAAGAAAGTACAGTGTGTCGTCCTCTGGTGTACTGCATGTAAAGGATCTATTGATTCTAAACTGGACGTGTTCCTCTTCCCACTTCAGCTCAACTTGTTATTTCCTCACATTCTTTATGGTCATTCAATCTGAACATGTAAATTAAACATGTTTCACCTGTTTCTTTTTTTTCAGATATGAGTGCTTCAAAGAAAAAAACAGAATTAGTTTATTACCTATTGCACTTTTAATAATCTTCAGCGTCACAGTGACTGTGGTGAGTCCTCCCTTTCATCCAATTAATAAATGAACCATAACATTCATCATGTCCTCCTGACTAGTGACTGTGTTTCTGTCTGGCAGGTTTACTTACAGTGGAAGGAGCCAGTGTTCCACCAGGTGAGGGAAAGCTCTGTGTTATCACCTGGCTCGGATTGCTCATTGTTAACTGTCAGGGCTCAGTGTGCCTTAGGTCATTTCTACCTTGTGCAAACATTGGGCTTACCAACATAGCATGCCACATTGTTTGCCGGTTTAATAATGGTTACACATACAGGGTTTTTTAACATTAATGTAGCAGCCAACAACTATGTAAATATACATTGGAGTAATGGCATCCTGAGCAGAGAGTAAAGTCACGCTCCTTCCATGTGTATCTCAGTCTGCGCTTCTCTGTTCTTTGCTTTGGTTTCGGGTGCACGTCCATGTCTATCTCCCATTGAACCAATCGGTCCCCACCTCTTTTGTAAAGAGAGACGGCTCCGCCTCTTATCGTCAGTTATTGCAGTGATGATAGCGATAGGCATACACTGCCCAGTGGACGCATGGTGCTGGTATACCAAAATCTGTGCAGCTTATTTTTTCACACAGTCTATGGGCGACACACAGGGTGGAATGATGCCAGCCATGCTAACTGGCTGGTAGCTGCCATGCAGGCCCACAGAGAGAGCTTCAGGCGGCAAGAGAAAGTGGGGACCAAAATGAACCCAGTAAAAATAATTTACTGGGTCTCACACCGAGGCTCTGGCCTGGTCAGGAGCACCAACCCGCCGATGAGATGGGATTTTACCAGTGTGCATGGCAGCTAGCTGGAGTGTTGTTTGTTGACTCTCCTTCACACAAGGTCACTTTGTTCAGTTGTACTTCCGGTTGTGTTCAGGAGCCACTTTCACCGGACTATTCAACATCTACAGACTGCATACAAAACACACGGCTGAGAACAGTGGGCACCAGGCATGACGGATGAAGCATTTGCTTTAGTCCAAGCGACTAGTGCATCTACGGATAGTGAATGTAAAATCAACAACATATACGTATGTGACCCTTATCAAGTCAGTTATGCAAAATGAAATGATGACATTTTATTACCTCTGTCTTTGAGGTTATGTTTTCATCTGTTTGTTAGTCAGCAGGATTATGTCGAAACTACTGGACCGATTAGTATGAAACTTGGTGACAGGATACATTATGCGTCAGGAAAGAACCTTTCAAATTTCGGTGCGGATCCGGATCAAGGAGATGATAAAGGAACAATTTGAGAATAGCTTTTCCTTCCTCAGTGAAGAATGTGTGGATCTTGATGAAACATATCTGCCATGTGTAGGGAACTGATATTTATGAGTTTGTGCAATTTCGTTACAAATAAAAATCCAGATATAGATCATTTAAATGTGCTTTCATGAGGGGACTGTTGGGCCTTGGTGGAGGTTTAACTCTGAGTGGCATTCTAGGTTTATCGTGTGTTATAGATCAGCTAAGTATTTGTGAAGTTTAAGAAAAGTCATGCTCTCTTGTTTCTGTTTTGGTTAACTGTTGTTGTCTTGGTTACGTAGAGTTTGAACCCCTATGGTTTGTACCTGCAGAGTCTCACATTGTGTGTGTGTGTGTTGCATACCAACAGTGATGACTATGTGAAAAAGCTGCTTATGTTTACTCTCTGGAGGTGACTTTGTTTACTAATGACAGAGCTCCATGGTGGTTCATAACAAGACTGATAGTGTTCCTGACGGAGCACAGTGCGACAACAAACAGACTGGATTCAAATGGTAACTTGTGAATGATGAGAAACAATGGAGTGAACATGAATTGAAAGTTCAAGCTATATCAAATGATGCAAGTTTCAGGTTTCATTCATAGAACATTTTGAGCTGTGAGTCCCGAAATACAAGGGCCTCATAATATACAAAAAAAGGAAACACTTAATCAAAGCATTTTTTTTTTTTATCCTAAGACAGAGAAGGGATGAAGAAAAAACTAAAAACAATCAACTTGTTTATAAAACAGTTTAGAGGGTTAGGAATAGGATAGTTCATGTCTTTTGTTTCTGCTTGTGGTCACTATGTGCTCCCTGTGGCGCTGAAGCAAAGAGCGGGAAGGGGAAGCTGCAGACAGGAACCTGTGTAAAGGAGGTGCACTGACCTTGATAATGATAGAGAAGCAACGCAGGGTGGCCTCGTCACAACTTCCACTTACTGAGGGAAGAGAGGATGACGATAATCCTTCAGCAGCATCTTTGCACTCTCTCCAGCTCCTCAGAGATGCATGTTATCAGCCCCCTCCCCAGAGTGGGCCGGCACACTTAAGGAATGAGAGAATGAATGCCAGGTAGATTTATGTTAAAGCATCACACAGGAGAACAGCTCTTTTTTTTAAACTGAAGTAGTGGATTCTTGGCAGTGTTTCACAGGAAAAAACAAAAAATGGAAGAATAGTTATGCAAATGAAAGCATCATTTTCTGTGTACTTTATTATGATCTGGTGACTTCTCAGATTCACATAGGTCATCACGTTGAGCTCCGGTGACCCGATGAAAATGACTAAATAGTCCAATATTCTATCTGTAATCCAACAGTCCTCATTGTCCTTTCTTTCAGGTCATGTATGGAGCTCTAGTAGCTTGTCTAGTGATGCGCTCCATCTACATTGTTACGTGGTGAGTTTTCCAAGAGGGGCATTAAAGTCTCAAGTATCTCAATATCGAAGGAAGTGTTTTTCATTATTATTCACGTGCTGAAGGATGTTGTTTGTTGTTTCTGTTTGAATCGTAGGGTGTACCCCTGGCTCAGACCGCTGTGTTATACCTCCTTGGGGATCTTCCTGTTAGGATTTCTACTGTGGAACATTGACAATATCTTCTGTGACTCATTGAGGTGAGGATTTACAAGTTTATTATCCTCCTCATAAGAGCTGTGGTTTGGAAAATTTTCAAATCAAGGATCAGCAATATTTACCTTTAAGAGGCATCACAACATTATTTGGATGCATTTTTCGCTCATGAGTAGTGCATGCACTACTCATTTACATAAGCTTCTTTGACTTAATTAATTTGATCTATGATGTGTGCTGAATGTACTAAGTATTAGTAAGTAAGTAAGTATGTTAAGTGTATGGATCTTGTCTTCCTGGGGCCCTGAATAGGAAAGAGTATTAGGGCCACTTAAAGGAAAAATTTAAAAATCTTAGATTTCTAAAAATAAAGTGATAATTTTAAAAGACTTGAGTTATACTTTTTGGTTGTGTGTCATGTAAGATGGGGAATACCAGAAGATCAGCTTGTTGCCTTTCTTTATTCACATAGTTTTACTTTTTTCTCACAGTCACAGATTTTTAAAATTCATTACGGCCCCAATACTCTGCCTCACACTGTTCTCACACTACACTAGTCAAACTACTATTCAAAGTATTGGTTTTGACCTTTATTCAATTTGTCAACGTTATCTCTGTATCACAGAGCCAGCAGGAAAACACTGCCCCCTGGTGTTGGAGTAGTAACACAGTTCCATGCCTGGTGGCACATCTTCACAGGCCTGGGATCCTACCTGCACATACTTCTCAGGTAAGCTTCTCTTTCAGTAGTAGGTCACAGCAGCAGCGGTGCGTTTTGTGGTGGTTGTGATGGAGATGAAGATGAAGAGCTCAACGCATCAAGGATACCAGAACAATATCAACGTTTACAGAGTACAGTGAGCAGCTGTCACCCTTTAGTCCCAAGATGTCTCACACAGCATCACAACTTATCTCCTTTCCTCCCCACCTTGCATCACCCATTCCAACAAGAAATAGAGTTGTTTTCACTCTCTATGTTAGAAGTGAACATCATTTTAGATCCTTTAATATAAACCACACAAATCTAAATCACGTCCTTTCTTTCTGTCCCTAAGAGTTGGAGACTCTCTGTCTGGCACATTTGAGTTAGATATGAAAGTCCCTGAGCGTAGACGTGACAGTTTACAGCTAGTTTGCTCTTTATCTATAACCTGGCCATGGGTATTGCTAGGAGGGAAGGGAGAATGTGTTGATAGGCTCTGTTCTCCTAATGTTAAACAAATAGCAGATGCGCTCCGTGAGGATCCTCAAAAAATCCCCAGTGTTGGGGTGGCTGTGGTTGAGGGGTGGAGCGGGTGTCCTCCAACCAGAAGATCGGCGGTTTGAAACCCCAGTCTTCCCCAGCTGCATGCTGAAGTGTCTTTGGGCAAGATGCTGAACTCCAATTGGCCCTTTAAAGATGTTGAATGCACTAATTGGAAGCCGCTTCGTATAAAGGCGTCAGCTAAATGACATGTAAGTGTTTGCTCTTTTTCAGCCTGCAGTTCAGGTTAACCTACCTCCAGCACAGACCAAAAGTAACGGTATGTGTAGCGCTCAGCCTTTGCACATATTCCAACATGTTTTCATTCCTTCTCGACTTCACCTATACTTGTCCTGTGCTGTTGTTGTTCAGTTCCTGTGTGGAGTTTGGCCCACGTTGAACATCGAACCACAGAAGATGAGCTGAGTTGAAGGGATGGGCAGCGGCTTGAGGATGGTGACTGCCATAATCCACACACCATCGGCACAGGGACCTGCCAGTGCTCGCTGCTGGGAGCTCAGCCACCAGGCAGGGGGCAGGTGGACCCTCAGACACCACCCCAGGGAGCCTTCTGTTCTGCACTATGGGGATTTACTAAGTACAGAATAGCACTGATTCCAGTTTTAAAAAGTGGAAGAATTTTCCTCATCAATCCCGACTTATTAGACTAGATTTTCTGTATCTTTGTTGTAATTTCATTTAATTTTCAGTGCAAAAATGATGTGTAGTCCACTGCACTGGTAACTGTTGAATATGTTACAGTTGTTAGCTTGATTAGAGTTTGGGGAACGTGTGCACATTAGCTTATTAATCGTGGTATGTTCGATTCTGTGAATGTTTGAATCCCCATTAGCCCAATGGTATCAAATAGATCCCTAAGCTAAAGTTTTAAATAAGACTATTGCTTATGTGTAGTTTCAAAAGGAGCTAAAGGAGCTGGATCAACAACTCAGTGTTTTCATATCCCTTTTCCAGGAGTCTCATATTGTGTTTGTTTGTGCTCACTACATGTGAGGGGACACTAACTACCAGCTAAAAAGTCTAGTCTAACGTAGGGCTGAGTCACAAAATTAAATATCTGCAATGAGTTTATTACATTACATTACATTTAGCTGACGCGTTTATCCAAAGCAACTTACAATAAGTGCATTCAACCATGAGGGTACGAACCGAGAACAACAAGAATCAAGAAAGTACAATTGTCTTCAAGAAAGCCAGACTACAAAGTGCTATAAGTAAGTGCCATTTAAGTGCTACAATTTTTTTTTGTTTAAACTAAAGTTTAAATAATATTTAGTATATAGCCCTACTTCTATCCGAGGAGTGCAGTAGTGATACCAGAAACCTTGTGTAGCAGCTCCTCAGCAGTCCGTGTTTGTAAACGTGCACCATGCGGCCGAGGTGTTGTTCAATCATTCAGGCTTCATTTTCATATAAATACTGGAAATCTTCTTTTTTTATTTTGCTGTTGTTGCCAAAGTCGCTCTGGGATTTAAAACGTTCATGTAATTATACCTCTTTAAAAACAAATTAGAAATGCAGCGCTTACAAAAAAGTTTTGCTACTAAACGTCATTGCACTGACTTTTCGCTTTTGTTCAGGACCGGGTTAAACTTTGTTCAGCTATATGTTGCAGAACAAAGTTTAACAAGTTATGTTAAATCTGTATTACATCTACATCCTTTATGTAGTTGTTTAAGTTCACACAAGTTCGTGGTCTCTGAAGGACCAAGGCCCGAGGGCCACTTTTCAAACAGACAGGGTTAGGGTTAGGGTTAGGGTTAGGGTTAGAAACCACTTTGTTGGGATCTGACCAGTGACTATTGAGTGTGATCAAACATCAGTGGAAAGGCACCATGTATTGTAACTGGAACCATTATCCCTGGTCAGATTATTACAGCTGATGAGTTCGGCTCACATGGACGGCAGGATGAGTGTGATAGTTGAAACCCAGTGACCTAAACCACCACACAAAGATAAACTCTTTACGAAGCTTTTTTTTAAAATTATTATAATAGTTGATAATCAAGGGACCAAGTGCAAGTATGGAACATATCTGAATGATGCATCTTATTAAGCTGCAGGGAATGAAGCCCTAGACACAGCCAGTTCCGGGAAGCCTACACTCCCCTGCTTCCTTTATTTTCACAACACTGAACAGTATTGTCTCCCGAGCTAAGGATTACTTGATTTAAATCAAAAGCTTTGAAGTCATTTTACCTATTGATACAAAACTCCAACATCTCCCCAAAATATTGCTAGATTTTATTTATTTCTTCTTTCATTTATCGACAATGTGGCATCAAGATGAAAAGTAGAACGGCAAATGATCACCTTGCAGAGGAGTTGAACAGTCTCTGATACAGCCACTAGGTGGCAGAATTATCCAGTTTATTTCAGACATTGCCAAGCAGATAACCCTACTTATAGCGACTCAGAAAGACACTAATGATCTGAGGCCTGAGTTTTCATGTGCTGGATCTGTGGTGGAAAATGAAGGGCTTTTTATTTACAATTTTTGTTCGGTACTGTGAAATCGTGGACATGTCGTGGTAACAATAGAACTTGAGGTAACTGGTGAACTGGAAGATGCACAACATGATCGCTGTATGAAGACACGGCAGGTATTATCTCCTGCATTGATTTTCATTATTCATTCATACACACCTTGTCACTAACCTGTATATGCCTGAGTGTAACAGCTGCTTAGAGCCAGTGTTACTAGCATTGAAAAGCACAGAAGTACAATGTATGGAAGAGAAGTATTAACGTCTCTGTGTGTGTTATCACAGCTCATCAGCTGTCAAAGAGGGTGCCTTATTGTTATCCTTGCAGTGTAATCCAAGTTGCCTTGACGTTCGTGATAAACCACTGAAGTCGTCCTCTGTGTTTTGCAATGTGTCCTTCCCCCCTGGTTATTAGCAGTCAAAGCATCAGGAGGTCGAACAACAACAGCTTCGAATGCAAAGTGTGTGCCCGAGTCTTTGGCCTTCCATTCATTTCATGTGTCCAACAGCTGAGTTACAGGTCGTTCTACTGATTTTAACTGTAGTTGAAACACTTCCTATACTTTCGTGTTGAGGCAAGAAGAGCTGTTTTATTTTAGCTGAACTTTGTTTCAGTCTTTGATGATGCCCTGTATTGTCAAAATAAAAGGAAATGTTTCAGACTAAAACTGTATCTCGCTTCATGTTTGTGACATTTTATTTTCTGCTCACAGCAGCCACTAATAACAAATGTATGACACAGAAGGACGCAGTGTCAGAAATTATTGCAATACTAACATATGACTCACAAATTCTTTATCTGCAGTTTTGTGCATGTTATTATAGACAATGCTATCTTTTATGGGGATTAAATTGACTCATTCAACGTGAGGGTGTGGCACTCGTTTATTGGTATTGGCCCAAACACTCCAGGCACTGGCATCTGTCAGAGTGAGAGGAGTGTCAATGTTGCCGTAAGCTCCTCTGACTCTCATGTATGTTGGTAGTTTTCCTGTATTTGAACTAGGAAATATTGGGGCAGGGAGGGATAAACACTGGCTTATTTATAACAGTGTCAGTTTATAGAGAAATGAGCTGAGGTAAGGTAAACCATATCCAACCTCTGGAGTCATGTCTCAGCATTTATTGACCGCTAATATTTTCATCCAAGAAAGACACCTTTAAAAATAAAGATTCCATATGTTACTGTATTGTAGATACAAAGCTTGGATTTACTTCACCTAATATATCAGTTTATCTAGTTTAATATTTTGCCTTCAAGCTTTACTTCGAAGCCACTTGCTAAAACATTTGGTTTTGTCATGGCAGCTTGGTGTTTGGATAGTTGGAACAGGTCAATAAATATGTACGGACCAGGGGTCTCACACACACACACACACACACACACACACACACACACACACACACACACACACACACACACACACACACACACACACACACACACACACACATTTCCATCCATCCATCCACTAATCCTTTGAGGGTCACAGGGAGCAGGAGCCAATCTCAGCTGACATTCGGCTAGAGACAGGCTATACTCTGGACAGGAACACCAAGGCCAATGTACAGAGACAAACAATCATTCACTCTTAAATGTTGTGAGTTGGGAGGAGGCCGGAGTACCTCGAGAAAACCCACACAAACATGGGAAGAACCTGCAAACTCCACACAGAAATGCCCAAGCCGAACTGGGATTCTTTGAACAGTGCTGACCACCACACAACCATGCTGCAGCTATGCTTATTAGGACTTTGCATTGACTTCTATTCTTTATTGACAGCCCAACCAAAACCCCATCCCTAACCATAACCATAATAAGTTCATGCCTAACCCCAACGTCTCACATCTTTTCCTGAGTACAGTACACAGTACTCATTGCAAATTTCTCCATTGCAGGGATTATAAAGGTTTTTCTTAAGGTTATTAAAACAGAACCTCAAAATTATGTTTTGCCGTATTAAGACCAGGCTTAGGTTCCTTTGGGGACAACTGGACCGGATAAGGTCACTGTTTGTCTGTTTACAGGATTAAGCAAAAATTACTGAGCAAAGTTTCTTGACACTCAGAAGAAGGGTGGGGGAATGACTGAAGGAAGAATCCATTAAATTTGGAAGTGAAATAAAACATGCATAAACAGCATATTTTTTTTTTCATTAACATGGCGAGATTGGGCCTAAGCCTTCTGAAGGCCCTTCTAGTTCTTTAATAAAATTCGTAAACTGGATATTGTGGATGAGACCTCTTTAAATGTCCTCTCATTGTTATATCTCAATTCTGTTGGTGTTACAACTCACCTCAATCGGTAGGCTGTCACAATGCAACTCTTTGTATTTCACAATCTGTGCTTGTGTAGTTAGCGTCCAAGAGGGTTTTATTGGTTGTAGACTAATATACGTATCAAAGTTTGACACGAATGGCACTAAAACCATTAAACTACTAATGCTCAAACTAAAAGAGTCACTACCATCCCTGGTCTCGTCTACTACATGCAGTTCAGAGCTTCCTGTGGCCAGTGTGACCAAACATCACTGTTTTACAACAACATTACTTCACAACTTACTCAGCAAACCATGCAACCCACTGCATATGCAGAGATTGAGGAAACTGTCACCAATTTGAGGAAGTGCTGACTTCATTTTCTGTCTAATAAAGGCCACAAAAATTGAGAAAACAAACAAACTAGGCTTGTTCCTGAGTAAAACAACATGTCTGTGTTGGAGTCAGCTCAAAATATACCCCACCAGGAATTTTCATTCAAACTGTTAGTCACTGGTTTTCTTGTAAAGTCATTGAGTCCCTCCGTCAAATGAGTCATAAGGAATTGCTCACAGGTTCCATGAATACGGAGTGATATATCGTTTGTTATGTTGTGTGTGCAGTAGAGCACGACGGGACACAACCCTAAGATAAAGCCTAATGACAGTACACAGGAGATAAGCAATATACATCACAATATAATGGTACATGTTTTCAAGTTTTATATTGTGATACATAATATAACATGGAAATAAGCTGGACAGGGCAGTGAGTGAACATACGTGGGTTATTTCCTTATCACCTTTCCAGCTGAAACCTACTGAATATATATACTTCTCACATATCAACTGGCTACTGACATAAGAGGGGAACAACGTGACAAGAACAACCTGAGCATAAAGTCACAACAAAGAGATTATGTGATGCATCATTTCCAACAGTATAAGGAGTCAAGCAGGTAAACTGACATGCGCTGACATGTACAGCTGTACATTGTTAGACTGCAATCTTCCTCACTCAGGGTCTCCGTGCATCTTTCAGTGTAGTGTGAGAAGAGCAAGTTTTGACAAAGAATAATTACAATATCAAAAGGCCACCCTGCATTCCTCTCAGCCTATCGTACATAAACACTGTTTCGAAAAGGCACTCAATGCTGAGTGTTACATAAGGGCTATAGTGTTCAGAACACACACATCTCTCAGTGTCAAATAATGTTCCAGCAGCATTTTGATGTATGGTATGCTGTGAAAACAGAACTGTCATACCACAGTTCCAGAAAATG
This sequence comes from Pleuronectes platessa, assembly GCF_947347685.1. NCBI lineage: Eukaryota > Metazoa > Chordata > Actinopteri > Pleuronectiformes > Pleuronectidae > Pleuronectes > Pleuronectes platessa. Next base: position 21,106,758 of record NC_070640.1, on the reverse strand, counting down.
ACATCTTTCTGTGCAGACATCATTCACACTTTGCCTTACAGCTTATAAAGACAATAAACTCATTGTTTAAAGCACACAACTATGAATTTTACGTGTCAGAGTTTCTGTAAAAAACACTGACACACACATTTTGACACAACCTCAATCGTGGGTTGAGAGGAGGAGGAGGAATTGGAGGAGTAGGAGTAGAGCGGAAATTAGGTGACCAATCTGTGAAAATCCCTAGACTGTGGTACCACATATAAACATATTCCTTAAAAGGAAACGATGTTTATACGCGGGAGTTTTTATTTTGAGTTGCATTTCCTGTTTATAAGTATCTGCAATTGATGACAAAAAGGGGGAAATGACAAATGGTTCACACTATGCATTAATGCAACACATTTAGAGCAGAGTCATGTGAAGTCAAGTGTATTCATGCTGAAAAAAACCCCCATCAGACATCATCTGGGAGATCACTTCAAATCAAAACCTAGTTCTTGCTAAACAACTGCACCTCGTTCATATAATGTTACAGGGATGCAGGTTTGGCCTGCAGGGACAACCGCAGCAGTTTGTGAGTCAGTGTCAACATGTGTGTAATAGAATCTTATGAGTGTCCTTAGCAGGTTTTCCCCAGTGCTCCCACTTCCTTTGACTCAAGCTCTGCTGTACCTGCTTGAACTGGTGATTAGATTGCGATCAGTCACTGAGGCTATGACCTAGCTTCAGGTGTAAAACCGCCTCAATCCCAGTGAGTCCTCGACAGCGCTGAGGTGACTCATGCTGGGAATACCTGATGGCACTAACTGAAACCGTTCTGGTTCTTACGTCACTGTTGAAGTTTTGGCACACCTTTGAGTAGTTGATATACTTTTTTTCAGAAATAGAATTTAGGCCATATTAAGAAAAACTAATCCATGGATTTAGAGTATAATGTCTTAATATTCTGAGCGTTAGGAAAACCAATATATTTTTGTTTATCAAGCTCATTGTAACCGAGAAACACTGAAATCCCTTCTACTGCGCTGATTGCAGTCGAAAACCAATACCAACTTCCCCCAAGTCCATCTGGTTCTATCTTTGGAAAAAACTCCTGCTACTTGATAATGTGGTGCTGATGTGCTAAAAGTACTTTGTTATTTGTGAATCCTTTACTAAAGTATAACCAAAAATTCTTCACATTCCTCATTTTGACACAGACGTCAGGCCGATATTCTGATACTCCTCTAAAAGCACACGTAGTCTTACATGACTTTACACTCATAATACTACAACTTTGATCTCATAAAATTACGACTTCTTGTATTATTACTACTTTATACCTTAAATACTCTCTTGTAGAATGGTTCTACATTGATGCTGAGTGTATTTCACTTTAAGGTGTCGGTTTATTTATATTTTCTTTTGCCAGGTTCCAGCTTTAATTGCTGGTTGTTTTATAGAGTAATCATAGAATGTAGGTTTGATTTAGTTCACATGCAAATATTCTTATTAGTATAGGTTACTTTAATGGTTGACATTTGTCTATAAGGAGAACTTGCCAAAGGAGCTGCAGCTGAAAAGAAGTGAAAGACGTTATATAAAGCCTTTTGTAGCTCCAGAGGAAGCAACAGAAAATGAGATGGACGAGCAATGGACTCGTGCTACAAAAAGGCTTTATATAAAGTGTGTGTACCAAATTTTATGTAAATGAATCAAACATTTCCATAAGTAAGGGGATCGCCAAGACGCCATCTTCTCGCGATCACAGCCATTTAGTGTCAATCCAATCCATTCGATGATGATCTATTTTACAGGGTAAGGGGTAAATTACCTGCTGGTTGTGTTAATGGAGAAGTCTGAGAATGACCCAGATCAGTAGAGTTCATTGTCCAGGGACCACGAATATCTTAATTTAAACACAATCCATCAAACAGTTATGGTCTCACTGTAGTTTCGAGCAAAATGGTGGAACAACTGCTTGACATTGCCAAACAAACAATACATAAATTGAAATGAAGTAAAAGCGTGTTTTTTTTATTCACATTATTGTGGATTCATGGATCTAATGCTTTCCGCGGATGTAATGCTAGAGTCACAGGTGTGTTCCACCTTGTAGGCTGTCTACATGTCTCGGATCAGTTTTGAGACCACATAAAGCCGAGTACTGCGTCACACTCACAGTATTGCATGACCCTGTCTGTTGTGTGCATCCTTGAAGTTCACTTATGGATGCACGCTTGCAACATTGTAGACCTTAGTGAAACAACACTTGTTTTGCTTCTGATATAAATGTGTCCCTGTGCCAGGATTAATAAATGCAAAAGACATGAAGGATGCAGTGCAATAATTCAGAATCTTTCCTACCTTGCAGAAAGTAAAACCATAAAGATAAACACTATAATTTATTTATGTCTGTAGGGTGTGAGCCAGAGTCCCTCTCTGAGTTTTTAACCCGGCAATTTTCTGCTGCCATAGAATAACACTGTCATAGTTCAGAGCACCTTGTTTATGCAAATCCACTGCACACACCTGTACAGTAACTACATGTTATTACAAAACATACATCGGTACACACACACACACACACACACACACACAAACACACACACACACACACACACTGTATCACAACAATGTGAAACAAGTGTGCATTAGTGAAAGAAGTGCAATATCAGCTCTCAAGTGACTGAGAATGTGGTGCCACTATTTTCACTGGTCGACACGTGAGTCCTCCTTCAGGTGGACACGTGCATGTGTAGAGAAGAACGGCTCAGGAGGAAAAGAGGGTTGTCCAGTAGACAAAAGATGTTGGTTCGATCCTAGTGTAATTCTGAAGTGTCCCTGGGCATTGAAGCCAACTGTCTAAATACGGATAGAAGAGTCGGATGTATGTGTGTATGGCTTGTACTTGTTCTTCTGCTTTGAATGGTTGCAGTGAAAAGCACTCTATGAAATCTTTCCACGAGGGAATCTACAAATCCAAATTATGGTTCGGGTCCTCAAATGAGGGAATATTTTTTATCAGAATTGTGTTAGACTTTTCGAATCAACGCTAAGATGCCTTCAAGCTGTTCTGGTCGCCCAACACCTCACTAGGACACCTTATGCTGGTTTCTCTTTTAATTTGTCTGTCTGGCCCGTTAACAAGATTATACTTGGAAAAACACTAATCCAAATTTCATTTATGTAGCATTCTTGTTTTTATTTCAGTCCTTCCCATGTACATATACCCTCTTTGTCATCTTAGTCAGCTGTAGGCTGTGGCAGCTCTGCAGTTCCCATACACCTTGTAGGGGATCTAAAAGGAGTGTTTCCTTTACAAGGTAAGTATTCTGATCAAATTTGAACATATTTAGAGCAGAAATGCTGCTAAAAAGACCAGTCAAGAATCTACTCTGAGATCCTTTATAGACACTGTTCTGAGATACATTTTGAAGAGACATTAAAGGAGACCCTGTTATGTGCGAAGCCACCTTGCAGTTCTTGTTGGAACAGGAGCATTTAATTAACAGGTGGTCCCCACTGCAGCTCTGCACTCAGCCCTGTGTACCAGCAGCAGCACAAGTCAGACTAACTCGCTGGGACAAACCTGAAGATGCTCTGGCTGAGACTCCTGACTCTCCTGATGCCCGGCCTGGCCCCTGGGACGGGCCTGCCTGTCCGAGCCCCACATCTTCCTGCACTACCCCACGCTGGACCATCTAAGGCTGACCAGGAGTTTGCAGAGGTATTTGTGTCTTTATACATGTCCTACAATACCTGTTTAAAATAAAATAAAGGCAGATTTAGATTTACAGGTCTATGTGTGGTGTTTTATTTCTGCAAAACTCACTCTGGACAGCTTTACCACCCCATTACCTCAGCCTGGGAGGTATAATAGTTGGTTTTTACTCTAGTTAAGTTTCCCTAAAAGCTTCTGTAATTGACCCAGGATGCACTACCAGGACAATACTGTATAATGCAAATGTTCCACCGGCTTGTAGAACTGTTTATGTGATAGAAGATAATACATGTAATGTTCTTACTCAGAAAAACATTTCTCTGCACAGCCAGCCTTCTCTGGTGATAACAGATAAATAACAGCAGCTTTGCAATGACATTGATTAATGTTTTCCATTTTTAACTTAATCGATTTATCATAAATAATGATAATAATGGCTTTGTTAACTGAGATCACAGATTTGGATTTTTTTTTTTTTTTTTAACTTTAAATGATATTCTAATATTCTGCAGATTTTGTTTGGTTCAACACTCCCAGGAGTAAAACTGTGGTCACTTTATAGGCCTGGATATTGAAAGTCAATAAATTCTGAAAACTGACGGCAGCATGTCTGTCACATCAAGTTGTTTAAACTGTGAAGAATCGAAAAATGGTATTTAATAGTAATTCTTATATGTTGTGTGATCAAATAGTCCCTTATTTGAATTAAAAACTTCTCCAACTTAACAGTACATTTTATTACAGTAGAGTTTCATTAATTTCATATTTTGTACACCAATATCAGCCCCTGCTGCTAGTTTTTGAATAGTTTATTTATTGGTCCTAAAGAAGTAAGATCATATTTAATATCGGTTTTATTTGCATATATTTTGTGTGCATAACATTTAACAGGATGATTTCTAGATATGTAGATAAGAACATGTGATGTGTACTGAGATAGACTCTTATCAATAAAACTTCCAATACAGAAGTTATTATTATTATTAACTTGTTTACCCACTCGTTGCTTTTCTGTGTTCATAGACCATATTACACATTCCTATCTCCAATTATCAGCACTGGTATTACAGGGCTGTGAGCAAAGACAATAAACAACATCTGGCCATTAAGAATACTGTACAAATATATATACAGAGCTGCAGGCTACACAGTCTTTATGTGTTGTGTTGCTGCCGCAACACCCATACTCACGCGAGTACATCACAGCGTACCGCTATTAAAGGTGGGAGAAATGTTTGGAATGTTTAGAGTAAATACAGTTTTTTGCTGACTGACTGACTGATCATTTTCAGGAGTATCTAAGGCACTTTTACGACCACTGGCCTAAACCAGAGAGACAGAGGAGGAATGGAGACACAGGTGGAGATGCCGAATGGAGGAGTGGACTCTGTGATAAGCTGCAGAGCATGCAACGCTTCTTTGGGTTACCTCCGAGCGGAGAGCTGACCAAAGAGACTCTGGCAGCTATGAAGAGGCCGCGCTGTGGTCTGTCGGATGTGGAACCATTTGGAGAGACATTCCGATGGAGAAGGAGCACCCTCAGCTACAGGTTAGAAGTGATCGACTACAGCAGTGCAGTCAAAAGCTGTGGATGGGATTTGTAGGTCCCATTAGGTGAAGTCACAGACTGCAGCAGTGCAGAGCTATAGCATCACACAGCTTTTTGATAATATTAGCATGCCAACATGTTAACAATGATAAAAGGTGATCGACTCTTTTCCAATTGCCAGTAAGGGTTTTCTTTTCAGATTTTTACCACCATTGAGTATGTTCGAAGTAGTGAATGCATTAAAATTTGAGGCACTCTCTCACCTGTCTTCACGTTTCCATCAATACCCATCACCAGAAAAAAAATGATGATGACTGCATGAGTCATTTGACCTTGGAGCGATTGCTGATTGAATCCATTTCCATTGCAGAGTAAAAAGACAGATGTTGGCAGGTGTTAGTGGTTTTTTTGACTATTGGAAAGGGGGCTTGATAAACACAACCAATCATTTTAATCAGAGCAAATTAAGTGATTGGCAGGCATACCTGTCTGTCACTAACTGACCTGTCTGCCTGTGCAAACCCGGCCTATGCTCTCATAACACATGACCAGAGTCTTCAGTCTAACAGTTTTCAGGCATAGCACGTTCATATAGGCCTGGCTTTGAAGTGAAGGCCAATGGCTATGGTTTTCAGGTACTTGGTTGCAAACTAAGTGCTGGATAAACTGAAAGAAGAAGATGAAATATATCAGGTAATAAAATTCTGCACATTTGCCTCAGGATTGCCGACTCCAACCTTCCAATCTCAGCCTCCAGGTTTCGCAAAATCATAAAGGCAGCATGGAAAGTCTGGTCCAGTGTTGCACCGATGAAATTTCGCAAACGGAGCAGGAAAGAGGCCGACATTGTCATCTCCTTCTACAATGGTGGTAAGCTCTGAAGAGATCTCCCAACACAAACCCATTTGCACAGCAATCCTGACACTGGCATATGACATTTTACACAAATTCAATGCTTGGGATGCACTGTTTGTTGCAGACCATGAGGATGGCTCACGTTTTGATGGCAAAGGAGGAATCCTGGCTCATGCCTTTCTACCTGGGTCTGGAATTGGTGGGGATGTCCACTTTGATGCTGAAGAAGACTGGAGCTTAAATTCGACCGGTACAAGTGTGAAGAATCTCAAAAGAGACCTATCTCTCTCTTAAAGTGGTCTTTTGTTAACTTTGGAATTCAATTTCAATAAATATGTTTTTTTTTGCTGAGAGTAAAGCACAGAGCCTGGAAATATGGCCTTGATGACTCTAAAGCTCACTATGAAACACAGGCCACAGTACCAGGCACATGTTTTAAAAGGTTTGTACTTTGTACTTGTGCAATAGACCCATCAGAATGCCATCTACCACACCTGCAGCTTGGCAGATTGCTATTATAGTGGTGGACCTGCCTCCACTTCTCTGCTTGTAAAAGTGCACAATCGGACCACCTGCGAGTGTAATCCAAACATTTGTGTATTTCTTTCTTGACCATGCCCCCTTAAGATAAAATTATAAATGCACATTAGCGTGCATCTTTCTCATGAAAGCAATGCGTCAACAATGCACCTGAGCACACCTTATTTCCAGACCATGGGCACCAGGATCAGTGCTAGTTCTTTAACGGTCTGAACAACATGGGTCTGGCGCTCTGATACTACATCGCTGCCTTGCATAAGGTTGTGCCAGATATATAATATGGTCCTCCATCCTTTTTGTTTTACCCATTAACCCACCAAACAAGTGTACCTACTCTTTATGCCAAGGTGGCTATGGATTTATGTTAATAGAACTTAGTGGCATCCATCATCTCTACACTACATTAATGCTTACATATGTCTGCTGCTTTGTGCATCCTAACAGCCTTTCCACCAATCCCTAACTTGGCTTCCCTTCCAGCTCAAGGCTTCAACCTATTTGCTGTGGCAGTCCATGAATTTGGCCATGCTATTGGCCTGTTCCACTCATCTGATCCTGGAGCCATTATGTACCCAGCATACAACTTTGCCTCCAAACATGAGCTGCAGCTCTCCTTACGCGATGTTAAAGACATCCAACACCTTTATGGTAACTTCAGCTGGTTTCACCGTATTCATGAGCACCATTTCACTGCTTGGATTGATTTGAATGCAGAAATATATTTGGGTTTAATATTTACATATTACAAATATTGCCAGTTTAGATATGTGATACTTAACACATTTGTGTAGATAAGGATAATGTGTGTTTGTTCACATCGCAGTGGTGTGGGAAAAAGCTAGAACCCACAACATCCTCTATCTGTTTCATCATTATACTGCTGAAATTTGCTCAATGGCAGTGACATAATTTGGCCTGTGTCAACAATTTATTTTTAAATCTAAATTCTACGTTAAGTATTTCCTAAAGCTCTCTGTGAAAATGTAAGCTGCTTTTCTGAATGCCTGTTTTTTAGTCCTTTCAGCAATGACTGGATGGAAAGCATTACAACACAAACATGTTTAATGGATATATTATACTGCTTGCAGACACTTGAGGTTTGACTTTAAAGTGTTTCTTGCATTTGCCTGCAGCTTTTATTTGAATTTATCAAAAAATGGAATGTGTCTGGTAAAATCTAAGTATAAGGTGTTGTTGTCTCTGTCAATTAGGCCAATTTCTTTCTTGACTCGCCTGCAGGTATCAGTCCCAAATTTGCTTCATTATTCTCAAAAAATCCGCCTCCGAGAACACCTGATAAATGTGATCCAGATTTGTCCTTTGATGCTGTAACAGAGTTACAACAGGAGCTCATGTTTTTCAAAGACAGGTATGTAAATTCCAGTGTGTTCTAGATAATGAAGGAGCCAGACTCACATCTGGTGTTTTGTTGGTCTAAGGATAATGAAAAAAGAACTTCCTGACCCTTCAGATTTATGTGGCGCAAACATCCTCAGTTTGAAGAGACAGGGATGACTCTGATTACCAGTCTGTGGACAGACATTATACCTCCCTTCTTGGATGCTGTCTATGAGAATTTGGAGAGGAATGTAAATGTGTTTTTCAAAGGTAACAATCAACTTTTCTCCCCCCAAAAATGGCATACTTTATACCTGTGTATATGTAACAGTAGTGCTTCTGTTTCAGGTCATCAGTACTGGATGATGAAGCAGCTGAAACTGGAAGAAGGTTTTCCTAGAAACATTTCAGACTTGGGATTTCCCTCCAGAATAAAGTCTATAGATGCTGCTGTTCATTTCATAAATGACCACTACACTGTCTTCTTCACTGGCCTGGAGTGTTGGAAGTACGTACGATGCTACAGTCCCCTACAATTCTTTCCTTATTTCCCGACTCCCCTCATCTAACTCTAGACAGGGAAACTATTTTCCCAAATTTAACACAAACTTTACTACTTTATGTCATTATTTATGTCATGTGTTATGGGTAATAATTTATAATCAGTATTTTCATAATTTAAGGATAGCTGTGGGGCATTGCTATCATATACAGCAATTCTAAATTATTTTTAATAATTTCTTTCTGAACTACAGTTGTTGGTAATGATTGGCCTATACAGCAGTGGACACAACCCTATTATTATGTAATGAAATGCAGTGTAATTTGGTAAAGAGAATAAGGTTCAGAGTTAAGCAAAGGCATGATTGTCAATAATCTAAGGACGATATTTAACCTAATTTATTACACTAATTTACCTCAAATGTAGCAATTGTAGTATTACAAATTTGAATATGTTTACATTTATACATGCTTGAAAGTAAAACATTTCACTTAAAAGCCTTCAGGCCAAGTTTAAGATTATAGAGTTTTAAGATCAAAGATTTGAGATTTAAGTTAATTACAGAAATGTCTGAAGAATGTTAAGGCAATAGACAGAGCTTTTGTTGGAGAAGAACCAAATGTATACAATATTATATAATCGGCATATAAACAGATATGTAGTTCTCTGTTGGATTAGTACTATTGATTATTTAGATAGGACATATTACTGGACAGAACCCTGTAGTACTCCTCTATAGTTGTTACATGGTGGGATGATCTGACACTATCACTGCAGTTTGCCTAATAACGTAAGATTAATATAACTACTTTAAGACAGTGTACTTTGTCAAGTCCAGCAGAGAAGTCAGCTGTACTCAGAGTCTTACCCTTCATGTATAATCATCTCTGCATTGGATGGTTTGTGTTACTGTAGGTCAATAATAAATCTATTATTAATGATATCCTTAATGCCACAGTTTTTAAGGCAGTTGTTGAAAGAAGTTCACTTTGTTACGCATTAGCACTATGATGCTGTATATTGAGTAAACCATACCAGACATTACCAGACTACTTCCTCATAATGGTTTGAGGTAATAACAACTTACATTTCCTGTGTGAGTAAAAACAAATGTCATGCTATCACCGGCTCAGCTATTTCTCATACAACACGGGTACAATGATACAATGATATTGGTGTCATAAGACACAGCAGGAAAACTGTAATCATACTTACCCAAAATGTTCACCTATCCTATCTGAGGGGTGTAATGTAACTGATGAGCAGGAAAGGTTCTACCCTGTTTCTTTCATGTACTGTACCCAGGTATAATGAGCAGCAAAAGATGATGGAGGGGTCACCTGTTCTCATAGAGCAGCTATGGCCGGGGATTCCAGCTCCAATAGATGCAGCTGTCTTCTATGATGGTAGTTTCATTACCTTCCTTCTCTGGATTCAACAAGTACCATGCATAGGATTCAGCAACATACTTAGTTTAATTAAATGCAACAGAAGAGATCTACTGTGCAGAAAATATTGAGATATAATATGTTGTGATCCTGTCCAATAAAGCACAACCATTACTTTGAAGAAGGATCTGATGTCTACAAATGCTACACATTATATAATTTACAAAAATTATTGTCTTGATCACATTAGTCTTGATGATGAATTTTGATTCTCACACAGGGTTTTTGCACATCTTCAAGGGAAACGTTCATTATACATATGACTCTAACACCAAAAGAGTTGTCTCCACCAACCTTGTCAACGACGTGCTGGAATGCAACAGGGACAAGGAAAACAATGAAATACTGACGGAGAGGACATGATTGAAGGGAAGTGCTCTATGAAGATGATGATGATGATGCTGTGTATCTGCTGTGAGTGTGCACAAGAAGAGTTACAAATCTGTATTTACCAATAACCACAATGTTCCTAATAACAAACTGGTGTTGAATAAAAGGGAAGTGGTTGTGTGTCAATGTGTCATAAAATGTTGTAACAACGGTGTATGTACCTTTTCAGTTTTTTATGTTGTGGTCGTTTTTTATAGTTAAACTAAAATGTGTTTTAAATGTTTTCCTCAAATTTCACAGGATTCTTCTACTCTATAAAGTTGCATCCATGGATTTATGTTTGCATCACTATGACACTGCAATTAATTGGTCACTGATTATGGGGGGGAAATGTTGCTTCATTTACCTGAGACAATCAATTTCACAATAAAATCATTTCTGTTCTTGACAGTTTCCAATATTAGCTAACAGTGACCACACTGTAGCTTTCCACAGTTATGTAGAAAGTGTAGATGGAGTTTTACAGACACATCACACAGCTCTTCCATCACGAACAAAACTAATCAAAATGTATATGCAGGACAGCATCCATAAAGGCGGTGGAAATACATATTTCCATCAAATCGATAATACAAGATTTGATTATCTGCATAGAAAGATTAATATAGTGCTGTATTGCAATAATTCATTTGTTTATATAGATTGGAAATAATAAAGCACCAATAGGAAAACCCTGTGGTACTCTCTGTATTTATCACTTGTAAGGACGATCTGAGTCCATCAGTGCAGGTGTTCAACAGACATTTATCTGTATTATCTATAAACAGAGTGGCAATAGATTAAAATTCCTATGCAATACAATAGCCATATCTGTGAAAGAAAGAACCTATTACATTTTTTCATCAAAGCACGCAGAAATGATTATCGATATTTCCCTCAAAGTGACATTAATAGATGTATTCATAAAGACTACTTGACTTTGTGATATGGTTACTGAATACAGGTTGATGGTTGACAAGGTTGTCCTTGCCTGTCAGAACTTTTATTTTGAAATGTAGTGAAACAGGGATTTTATGATGACTGACGAATCGTGTCCGTGCTTGTTTACGAGGCAACCTGATGTCACAGGCTCGGCAGCGGCAACAACAGCACCAGGGCAGGTGAAGAGGGTTTGTGATTCAAAGGTCCGACTATTGAAGAAAAGAGTAAAGCACATAATCCACAAAAGCACCAAAAAAGCATTATTTGTTTATCTATCAAATCTCTTATTTCAATCACTGGAGAACAACTTTTGTAGATCCAGACGTTTGTTACTGAAAAGAAAATTATTTAATTGTGCCTCTGGGGTTTTTGATTGTATTTTGCAAAATAAAAAAAAAAAGATAAGGGAGGGAATTATGGTACCTTGCCAGATAGAATAAATCTTTGAAACATATTCACATGAATATTTGCAGTTTCTACGATGCTGTTTTGGTGCTTTTTTTTGTAAAACATTTTGTTTTCATTGATATACAATACAACCTCTGTTATACATCGTAAACCTGACGTTTCATCATAATTACAGAGTCTGATTTGGAAAAGTTTTGGTTGGATGAGCAATCACATAGTCGCACTTCCTCTTCAGTCCATAAAAGGAATATTTCCTGAGTCACTTACTCCAGGAGTTTGTTGCTCAACCTGGCCAGTCCCCAGCCTATAAAGCAGCAGCCTCCAGCACAGTGAAGTTCAGTGAATTCAACGAGGAACATGACGACTTTCAACCTGAGCATTCTACTAAGCCTGGCAGCTGCAGTTTACTGTATGCCAATATCACAGGTTACAAATCAAGATGAGAGTTTTGCAGAGGTATGTATGCTTGCTTTTCTGCTTAATGCATGTATACTATTTTACAATATTAGATCAGCACAACTGATGCACATCAGTATGAAGAATCGAACACTTGTATTTTCTTGCAGAACTACCTGAAGACATTTTTCAACCTGACAGAGGAGAGCGGCCCAGCTGTCAGACGAGGGATCAGTCCGGTGACCGAGAAGCTGGCTGAGATGCAAAGATTCTTTGGCCTCCTGGTCACTGGGAACCTGGACACTGATACCATAGCCATGATGAAGAAGCCCCGCTGTGGCGTTCCAGATGTCAACATTGCCAGTTTCTCCATTACTGGAAAAGACTACAAGTGGGAGAAAAACAGCCTAACCTACAGGTGCAGGATCTGAAGAATGTGTTAGAGAGAACTGTGGACACAACTTGTGATGAAACTAAGTATATTCATTTTTTTTCATTGTCCTACAGGATTGAGAACTACACACCTGATATGACCATAGCAGAGGTGGACGACTCCATGGAGAAAGCGCTGCAGGTTTGGGCTAAATTCACTCCCCTGAGATTTACGAGAATCTACAGTGGCACCGCGGACATCATGATCTCCTTCGGCCGTCAATGTGAGTGCAAAAGAAACAGGAGCAGACTCTCTCTCTCTCTCTCTCTCTCTCTCTCTCTCTCTCTCTCTCTGTCAGTTTACTGATAGGTCCTAGAAAGCATCTCAGTTTTTATTAGGTGTTTGCTGAGTCTTGAATCTCATTGGACAGCTGATCTATGATAGCAGGATGCAGAGTATGCTTTTTTTTTTAAACTGTTGTCATTTGTTAGTTTTTACAGGAAACCAGTTGGGGCTTTGTATCTGTATTTGGTTTAGACAATCTGACCTGAATTTGCTCTTACTCAACAGCTCACGGAGATTATTACCCCTTTGACGGCCCTGATGGCACTCTCGCTCACGCCTTCGCCCCGTCTCCTGGCATCGGAGGGGATGCTCATTTTGATGAAGATGAGACTTTCACCTTCCGTTCCAATGCAGGTGAGTTTGCTATGCTTACAGAGAATAGTCTTGCTAACTACTCTATCAGTGTGTTTGACTTGAAGCTGTAACTCACCTGTAAATCTGGGGTTTTGTTGTAGGCTACGTCCTCTTCATGGTAGCTGCCCATGAGTTTGGCCATTCCCTGGGCTTGGCTCACTCTAACGATGCTGGTGCACTCATGTACCCTGTCTACACATACAGAAACCCTGAAACCTTTGTTCTACCCCATGATGATGTCAACGGCATCCAGTCTCTCTATGGTTAGTATTAGCTGGATCACAAATACTTCACTGATGCACACAAAAGTCGCTGAGTTCACATGCAATATAACACTGGTTTTTATTTTACCTCCAGGTCAAAACCCTGATCCTAAGGGTCCTAACCCAGAACCCACATCCCCCACCACCCCTGATGCCTGTGATTCAACCATGGTCTTGGATGCTGTTGTCACCGTGAGAGGAGAGATGTTATTCTTCAAGGACAGGTAGCTGAATGCTCAAATATCTGAATGCAACAATATTTTCCCCCCCACTGAGAATCTTGCCTGGGAGCTGATTTGTGATTTGAATGTGCATTCTTAGCTTCATGTGGCGTAGCCACCCCCAGAGCACCACACCTCGGCAGTTTCTCATCGCAAACTTTTGGCCTGATGCCCCAGACAGTATCGATGCTGCGTATGAGAGTCATCACTTAGACAGGGTGTTTGTCTTTAAAGGTATGTGTTCCTTGTGTCCACCTAGAGCTCCTATTATCTTGCACTGTTTTCAAGTCAAGATCATTTATCTTTATTCATGTTCCCTGAAAAATATTTTCTTTTGATTTTTCACTACCGCAGGTCGCAAAGTTTGGGCGTTCAGGGGCTATGACCTTGTACAAGGCTATCCAAAGTCAATCTCTAGTTTCGGTTTGCCCAAAACCCTGGAGAAAGTTGACGCTGCTCTTTACGATGTGCACTCTGGCAAGACTCTGTTCTTTGTCGGCAGAACTTACTACAGGTGTGTTCAGTTATTTCGGTGCCTTAGATAGGATGTTCATGCTAATCTTTAAATAGTGAATCATTCTAATACCCGTCTGTTCCTTCAGTTATGATGAAGCCGAGAAGACTATGGACCAGGGACTCCCTAAACATGTTGATCAGACTTTCTTTGGACTGACCAGCAAGGTCACTGCAGCTTTCCAGTACCAAGGTGAGTCGCAATTCAAGCTCATTCATACTTTTCCAAGACAAGATGAAAATGTTGAGAGTTCCTGAGTCTTTCCACACTTTGCCTGAAACAGGAACTAACAATCCACTATCTTTGCTCTGCAGGTTTTAGTTACATCTACAGTGGACCCTTCATGTTCGAGTACAGCATGAGAAGCGGAAAACTGTTCCGCACTCTCGGTAACAGCTACTTCTTACAATGCACTAACTACTAGACCCCTTTACCTATGCTGTTAATGTAGCTCCTCTGCAAGAAAATGAAGGCACCAAAGATGAAGCAAAACATCCACGATTTGTAATTTAAATATTTTATAATATGTAATTATATTGTTACACCTTAATGGGTATACTGGCTTCATGTATTTTCCCAGAAAAGCACCTTGTTTTTTTAAAAGCTTTTTTAAATTATCATTTTGTGATTTCAGTTACAATTTTTTTCATATTTTTTATTATATTCATTGTTTTAGTATTGCTGTTGAGTTCAATGAAGTTTAACCAAATTTATGTATTCAGGAAGTTTACAAAACTGTGACACGGTCAAAATGTATTGGTGCGTGAATAAAAAATCGTATATATATTTGGATTGTGTTTGTTGTTATTAAGAATGTACATCAATATTTGCCATGAGCTTCCTTTATATATATACATTGTTATACTTTACACTTAGTCAGTCAAATACACTATTATGGCTGGGTACAATTTATTAGAGATATAAAATATTTAGTGTTATATTTTGAGTTTGTTCTTCATGAGACCCTCCAGCACCAGGATCAGCTCCAGGACAAGGTCATAGTCCAGTAGAGACACAGGCTGATGCTCATCAAGAGCTGCCTCCCATTTTGATCTTCAAACATAAGAACAAATGAGGGGATTAGGAACAGAAACTCCAGTGATAATTCAAATCAAATCAAATATTATTCGTATAGCCCATATTCACAAATCACAATTTGTCTCATAGGGCTTTAACAAGGTGTGACATCATCTGACATTAACCCTTAACAAGAGTAAGGAAAAACTATCCCCAAAACAGTGTAAACAGACCAGGAAACCTCAGAGAGAGCCACATGAGAGGGATCCCTCTCCCACGATGGACACAAGTGCAATAGATGCCACGTGTATTGAAAACATCAGCAAAATAAGATTATTTACAACATTGATTAGAAGAAGCAGTGTGTAGCATAATGGAAATTAAATGAATTGAGGAGTTATTGTCAGAAATGGTGGAGTATCTTTAGCAGACATATTGTATATCAAGCAGTCTGGTTGAAAATAATAGTCCAAGATCAGCTGCTGTTACAATCAGGATCCACCACTACAATCAGATATCACCATAGTCCACAATCCATCAACATGATCCAGTGCCGCCATCAGGACCCACCATCAGCTGCCAATTCGATCAGCGTCCGACACCACTATCCACGATCAGTTGGCAACTCCGCCAATACGATCTCGATCTCTGAGAAGAAAGAAGTTATGCCAGTAATATGGATGATAAGACATAAATGTCTATAATGTGATAATGAGGGAGAATAGGAAAGAGAAGCTCCATTTGTCATGTGTCCCCCGACATTCTGGACCTATAGCAACGTAACTAAGAGCAGGTCCAAGACAAGCCTGAACCAGCTTTAACTATGAGCTTTATCATATATAAAGGTTTTAAGCCTACTCTTAAACGTACAGATGGTGTCTGCCTCCCAATCTCAAAGTGGGAGATGATTCCACAGGAGAGTAGCTTGAAAGCTGAAAGCTCTGGCTCCTACTCTACTTTTAGAGACTTTGGAGACAACAAATAAGCCTGAATTCTGGTAGTGCAGTCATCTAGTGGAGTGATATGGTACTATGAGCTCTTTAAGGTATGATGAGGCCATATTATTAAGAGCCTTGTAGGCGAGGAACATAATTTTAAATTCTATTCTAAATGTTATACACAAAAATATACAGCAGAGTCAATATCGGTCACTACCGCTTCAATCACTCAATCAATAAATAAAACTTTATTTGTATAGCCAATATTCAGTCCTCCGAAAAACTACCAAAAAACCTCAGAGACAGCCACATGTGAGTGATCCTGATCCAGCATGGGCACTGCATAAAGCGTCTAAGGGCTTGTGAACATAAGAACTGTACCATTTAGCAATGGAAGAAGGTGGACGGGTCTGATAAAGCACTTCACTTAACATTTATGCAGACCTTCAGCCTTTCATGGCATTAGGCAGGTGGTTTTAATGTTGTTGCTGGTCAGTGGTATGAATTCAGTCTGTCAGCTTAGGCTGACTATCAGTCTGAGTTAGAAAAATCTAGTTGTGAAAATCATATCAAGTGAGCCATCAATAATTTTCATCAAACAGACAATAAGTGGAATTAGTTGGAAGTTTTGATGGATCCAACTGGCCAACAAATTTAGATTTCTGTTTGTATGACAGACAGATCTACATGCTGAGGTTGCTGCAGTAATGTGGCATATCATAGATCACATAAGCAAAGGAGGACTGGTCACCAAAAACAAATGCAGTCACTGCTAGCTGGTAGAAGGCTCTGTATTAGCACTTATTATTAAATATCTAAGGAGTAATTTTATTTTATGTTAATGAAATGATGGTCCCCCTTTTGCTTTGTTCTGTCAGGTGTGTGTATTTATGTTAATGAAGAGCTATTTAAAAGGTATGTCGTTGTCCCTTTAAAGTCCCAACATTGTTTGTTGTTTCCTAAAATGTCTTATTTTTTTCCAAAAGAGAGATGTCTGCATAAACCACAACACAGACAGGGTCCTGTGTATAGAGTTCTGTAGCTCGTATCTACAGACTAAAATGAGCTGAATTTTTTTCTGATTTTTGCAGTGTGTTGACCTGACTCCCATTGCTCTAGGTCCTCGGGAAAGGGTTTCGAGAATAAGCCTGTCTATACCATATAGACCCGTATGTGTGTGTGTCTGTACATAAAAACCCAACAATTCATGGAGAAATTTTCACCAAAGCGACACACTATATGAAATAGCTTTATTACAATATTAAGTCTTGCCTGAAGATGGTTGCCTCTGTTTGGTGCGTTGTCTCTGCTGCAATGTGTCCTTTTGTGATGACTGTACTGATACGACTGTGAAAACCAAATATCTCTAAAAGTCTAACTAAAGTCTAGAATATTTTTTAGGGGAGCTATAGGTAAACATTGTCTGTAGGTTTGTCATTTGATTGTTCCTATAACAAACTGATTAGAGCAGCTTTGAAAAAATTTAAATACCTCACAGAACTACAGACAGATTCTAGCTGAGGTGTGTGTATAGATCTGATAAATCCTTGTTGTATTGGACAAAATAAATTGTATTCTTCTGTTTGTGTCTGGGGATGAGACTCTGGGTGTTACTGGGCTTGAAATGTACAGGTGTGTGAAGAACATTCGGAGGTCTCTTCAGTTTTGTTTCTTTGATGGGACATGAAACATCTTTAAGAAACACAAGCAAAACCAGTTGCCCTTGAACACGTGTACAGCTCCTGGAGTTATTATTGGAAACCTCAGCAGCAGTGTTGGGACTCTATGGACAAAATTCAGATGAAGTTTGGGTCAACAAGAAGATTCCCTGATCGGTTGTTTTCAAAAAAATGTATCAAACAGGCTCAGAGTTAAGCAAAGGCATGATTGTCAATAATTTAAGGACAATAACTAACCAAATGTATTACATTCATTTACCTAAAATGTTACAATTGCAGTATTAAAAATTTGAAAATGTGTACATTTATACATTCTTGAAAATGAAACATTTCAATTTAGAAGCCTTCAGGGCAAGTTTAAGATGACAGAGATTTAAGATTAAAGATTTGAGATTTAGGTTTAAGATTACAGAAATGTCTGAAGAATGTTAAGACAATAGACAGAGCTTCTGTTGGAGAAGAACCAAATGTATACAATATTATATAATCGGCATATAAACAGATATGTAGTTCTGTGTTGGATTAGTACTAATGATTATTTAGATAGGAAATCTTAAAGTACAGAAATCGGTGGTACTCCCCTTTAGTTGTTACATGGTGGGATGATCTGACACTATCACTGCAGTTTGTCTAATAACAATAGACTAATATAACTACTTTAAGACAGTGTACTTTGTCAAGTCCAGCAGAGAAGTCAGCTGTACTCCGAGTCTTACCCTTCCTTGATAATCGTCTCTGCATTGGATGGTTTGTGTTACTGTAGGTCAATAATAAATCTATAAAGGTCCATGTACTTATTAATTATATCCTTAATGCCAACGTTTATAGGGCAGTTGTTGAAAGAAGTTCACTTTGTTACGCATTGGCACTATGATGCTGTATATTGAGTAAACCATGCATGACGTTACCAGACTACTTCCTAATAATTGTTTTGAGGTAATAACAACTTACATTTCCTGTGTGAGTAAAAACAAATGTAATGTTGTCACTGACTAAGCTATTTATCATACAACAAGGGTACAATGATATTGGTGTCATAAGACACAGCAGGAAAACTGTAACCATACTTACCCAAAATGTTCACCTATCCTATCTGAGGAGTGTATTGTAACTGATGAGCAGGAAAAGTTCTACCCTGTTTCTTTCATGTACTGTACCCAGGTATAATGAGCAGGAAAAGATGATGGAGGGGTCACCTGTTCTCATAGAGCAGCTGTGGCCGGGGATTCCAGCTCCAATAGATGCAGCTGTCTTCTATGATGGTAGTTTCATTACCTTCCTTCTCTGGATTCAACAAGTACCATGCATAGGATTTCAACAACATACTTAGTTTAATTAAATGCAACAGAAGAGATCTACTGTGCAGTTCTGACTGACTCTGTGGTAATAGATTGATATTCAGCTCAAATATAATATGTTGCATTCCTGGCCAATAAAGCACAAGCATTACTTTGAAAAAGGATCTGATGTCTAAAAATGCTACACATTATATAATTTACAACATTATACTCTTGATTCACATTATTCTTGATGATGAATCTTGATTCTTCCACACGGTTTTTGCACATCTTCAAGGGAAACGTTCATTATACATATGACTCTAACACCAAAAGAGTTGTCTCCACCAACCTTGTCAACGACGTGCTGGAATGCAACAGGGACAAGGAAAACAATGAAATACTGACGGAGAGGACATGATTGAAGGGAGGTGCTCTATGAAGATGATGGTGATGATGCTGTGTATCTGCTTTGAGTGTACACAAGAAGAGTTACAAATCTGTATTTACCAATAACCACAATGTGTTAAGGCCAAGCTTCGGACACAAAGGCAGAGACAGAGGCTGAGGCAGAAGTAAGGTAAAATATAATTTATTGGAAGTCCAATAATAAGGGCAGGCAGGCAGGCAGGGGGGCAGGCAGGCAAGCAGGCAGGCAGGGGCTGGAGTCGGGGCAATAGTCCAGCTGCTGGTCCTGGGCAGGGAGACAGAGGAAGTCAGACAGGGAATGAACAGGACCTTTACGGAAATCTTAATATTTGGCTGCGACAACTGACTGTAACTTAGTCTATAGTCCGGCGCCAACTGAGAGCAGGAGTGGAGCTTATATAGGCAGCTGGATAATTAAGACCCCAGCTCCAGCACACCAGGACCTCATCTGCAATTAGCGACGCCCCCTGCACACACAAGCAAGAGAGAGAGAGAGAGAAAGAGAGAAACTAGAAGGCAGGTGAGGCAGGGGCCATGACACAATGTTCCTAATGACAAACTGGTGTTGAATAAAAGGGAAGTGGTTGTGTGTTAACGTGTCATAAAATGTTGTAATAAGGGCGTATGTACCTATATTTTTTTATGTTGTGGTCGTTTCTAAGAGTTAAAACTAAAATATATTCTAAATGTTTTCCTAGAATTTCACAATGAGATAGAGTCTTTCTTAATAATACTCAGGATCCGTCTACTCCATTAAGTTGCATCCATGTATTTAATGGATTTATGTTTGCATCACTATGACACTGTAATTAATTAGTCACTGATTATGGGAGGGAAATGGAAATATATATATATTTTCTATCATTTAAAAAATGAATTGTTGGATATTTTATTAACACATGCTAATTCCTTCTGAGTGTCTGTGTTTGCAGCTGTTGCTTCTTTTTCCTGAGAAAATACATTTCAAAATAAAATAATTTCTGTTCTTGACAGTTTCCAATATTAGCTAACAGTGACCACACTGTAGCTTTCCACAGTTATGTAGAAAGTGTAGATGGAGTTTTACAGACACATCACACATAAAAAAAACATACAAAACTAATCAAAATGTATATGCAGGACAGCATCCATAAAGGAGGCGGAAATACATTTTTCCATCAAATCGATAATACAAGATTATTCTTCTGCATAGAAAAATGAATATAGTGATGTATTTTAATAATTAATTTGCTTATATAGATTGGAAATAATAAAGAACCAAGAGGAAAACCCTGTGGTACTCTCTTTATTTATCACTTGGAAGGATAATCTGAGTCCATCAGTGCAGGTTGCCTTTGTTCCATCACACAAAAATAACAACTTAAAGACAGTGTATTTTACTAAATCAAACAAAATGGTCAGCAGTCATGTCTGATCAAAATGAAAACAATTTAGTTATTTCATGTCTGTGAGCCTTAAATTACACGCACAAGTCGGGATCTGTGGAGTGGCAGGTTGTATAGGTGTGTTCAACAGACATTTATCTTTATTATCTATAAACAGAGTGGCAATACATCATCATTCGTATTCAATACAATAGCCATATGTGTGAAAGAAAGAACCTATTTAATTATTTTATCAAAGCACAGCAGAAATGATTATCGATATTTCCCCATAAGTGCCACACATTAATAGATGTATTCATAAAGGCTGCTTAACAAGGTTTCCCTTGCCTGTCAGAACTTATATTTTAAATATTTTATGTAGTGAAAAAGGGATTTTATGATGACTGACAAATCGTGTCTGTGCTCGTTTACAAGGCAACGTGATGTCACAGGCTCGGCAGCGGCAACAACAGCATCAGGGCAGGTGAAGAGGGTTTGTGATTCAAAGGTCCGACTATTGAAGAAAAGAGTAAAGCATATAATCCACAAAAGCACCAAAAATGCACTAAAATGAATTCATATATTCAATGGGGAAGGTTCTACTGTAATGATACACAACAAATGAGAAAAAGCTGTTGTTACCTGAAAACTCATTCGTTTTATATTGTTATCTAGATCCATAGACAACATTCAGTGTAGTGCACAATAAATGCTTGTTCAGTTGCTGCCTCTGTCAAGGATGTTATATTTCAGATATTGATCATTTGTTTATCTATCATTTCTCTTATTTCAATCACTAGAGAACAATTTTTTAATTACTTTTGTAGATCCAGTCTTTTGCTAAAAAAATACTTAATTATGTAATTGGTCCACTTGGGTTTTTGATTATATTTTGCAATATTTAATTTTTGCAATAAGTTAAGGGAGGAATTATGGTACTTTCCCAGTGAGGATACATTTTAGACACATATAAACGATGAAAACATCTACCCTCCCTCAGTCGTTCCATTTTTATTTACTTTTGAATGCACATACTGTTTGTACTTTTGTCTTTATATGCTTCTTTTTTTTGTACAACATTTTGTTTACATTGATATACAATACAATCTCTGTTATACATCGTAAACCTGATGTTTCATCATATTTAAAGAGTCTGTTTTGTAAAATTTTGGGTTGGATGAGCAGTGATACAATCACACTTCTTCTTCTGTAGATTAAAAGGAATATTGCCTGAGTCACTTACTCCAGAATTTAGCTGCTCAACCTGGCCAGTCCCCAGCCTATAAAGCAGCAGCCTCCAGCACAGTGAAGTTCAGTGAATTCAACGAGGAACATGACGACTTTCAAACTGAGCATTCTACTAAGCCTGGCAGCTGCAGTTTACTGTATGCCAATATCACAGGTTACAAATCAAGATGAGAGTTTTGCAGAGGTATGTATGCTTGCTTTTCTGCTTAATGCATGTATACTATTTTACAATATTAGATCAGCACAACTGATGCACATCAGTATGAAGAATCGAACACTTGTATTTTCTTGCAGAACTACCTGAGGACATTTTTCAACCTGACAGAGGAGAGCGGCCCAGCTGTCAGACGAGGGATTAGTCCGGTGACCGAGAAGCTAGCTGAGATGCAAAGATTCTTTGGCCTCCAGGTCACTGGGAACCTGGACACTGATACCATAGCGATGATGAAGAAGCCCCGCTGTGGCGTTCCAGATGTCAACATCGCCAGTTACTCCATTACTGGAAAAGACAACAAGTGGGAGAAAAACAGCCTAACCTACAGGTGCAAGAGCTGAAGAATGTGTTCGAGCGAACTGAGAGCACAACTTGTGATGATCTCATTATATTCAGTTTTTTCATTGTCCTACAGGATTTAGAACTACACACCTGATATGACCATAGCAGAGGTGGACGACTCCATGGAGAAAGCGCTGCAGGTTTGGGCTAAATTCACTCCCCTGAGATTTACGAGAATCTACAGTGGCACCGCGGACATCATGATCTCCTTCGAACGTCAATGTCAGTGCAAGAGAAAGCAGACTCTCTCTCTCTCTCTTTCTCTCTCTCTCTGTTTAATGATAGGTCCTAGAAAGCATCTCAGTTTTTATTAGGTGTTTGATGAGTCTTGAATCTCATTGGTCAGCTGATCTATGATAGCAGGATGCAGAGGATGCTTTTTTTTGTTAGTTTTGACAGGAAACCAGTTGGTGCTTTGTATCTGTATTTGGTTTAGAAAATCTGACCAGAATTTTCTCCCAATTGCCAGCTCATGGAGATAATAGCCCCTTTAGCCCCTATCGCTCACGCCTTCCCCCCGTCTCCTGGCCTCGGAGGGGATGTTCATTTTGATGATGATGAGACGTTCACCTTCCGTTCCAACGCAGGTGAGTTTGCTATTCATACAGAGAATAGTCTTACTAACTGCTCTCTCAGTGTGTTTGACTTGAAGCTGTAACTCACCTGTAAATCTGGGGTTTTGTTGTAGGCTACGTCCTCTTCATGATAGCTACCCATGAGTTCGTCCACTCCCTGGGCTTGGCTCACTCTAACGATGCTGGTGCACTCATGTACCCTGTCTACACATACAGAAACCTTGAAACCTTTGTTCTACCCCGTGATGATGTCAACGGCATCCAGTCTCTCTATGGTTAGTTTTAGCTGGATCACAAATACTTCACTGATGCACACAAAAGTCACTGAGTTCACATGCAATATGACATTGGTTTTTATTTTACCTCCAGGTCCAAACCCCGATAAGGATCCTAACCCTGGACCCACATCCCCCACCACCCCTGATGCCTGTGATTCAACCATGGTCTTGGATGCTGTTGTCACCTTGAGAGGAGATATGTTATTCTTCAAGGACAGGTAGCTGAATGCTCAAATATCTGATTGCAACAATATTTTTTCCCCCACTGAAGATCTGGCCTTTGAGCTGATTTATGATTTGGATGTGCATTCTTAGCCTCATGTGGCGTAGCCACCCCCAGAGCACAACGACTCTGCAGTTTCTCATCGCAAACTTGTGGCCTGATGCCCCAGACAGTATCGATGCTGCGTATGAGAGTCATCACTTAGACAGGGTGTATGTCTTTAAAGGTATGTGTTGCTTGTGTCCACCTAGAGCTCCTATTATCTTGCACTGTTCTCAAGTCAAGATCATTTATCTTTATTCATGTTCATTGAAAAATATTTCTTTGGATTTTTCACTTCTGCAGGTCGCCAAGTTTGGGCGTTCAGCGGCTATGACCTTGTACAAGGCTATCCAATGTCAATCTCCAGTTTCGGTTTGCCCAAAACCCTGGAGAAAGTTGACGCTGCTCTCTACGATGTGCACTCTGGCAAGACTCTGTTCTTTGTCGGCAGAACTTACTACAGGTGTGTTCACAGTAATTTCGGAGCCTTAGGTAGGATGTTTATGCTAATCTTTAAATAGTGAATCATTCTAATACCCGTCTGTTCCTTCAGTTATGATGAAGCCGAGAAGACTATGGACCAGGGACTCCCCAAACATGTTGATCAGACTTTCTCTGGACTGATCAACAAGGTCACTGCAGCTTTCCAATACAGAGGTGAGTCGCAATTCAAGCTCATTCATACTTTTCCAAGACAAGATGAAAATGTTGAGAGTTCCTGAGTCTTTCCACACTTTGCCTAAAACAGGAACTAACATCCACTATCTTTGCTCTGCAGGTTTTAGTTACATCTACAGTGGACCCTTCATGTTCGAGTACAGCATGAGAAGCGGAAAATTGTTACGCACGCTCGGTAACAGCTACTTCTTACAATGCACTAACTACTAGACCCCTTTACCTATTATTTATTATATTCACTGTTTAAGTATTGCGTTCAATGAAGTTTAACCGAATTTATGTATTCAGGATGTTTACAAAACCTTGACACGGTCAAGATGTATTGGTGCGTGAATAAAAAATAAATAAATTCATATATATTTTGATTGAGTTTTGTTGTTATTAAGAAAGTACATCAATATTTGCCATGAGCTTCCTATATATATATATATATTGTTGTAATTTACAATTAGTAAGTCAAATACACTGTTATGGATGGGCACAATTTATTAGACATATCTTTCATCAAAAGAAGTTTTTAAAATAGACATTAATATTTGGAGTTTGTTCTTCATGAGACCCTCCAGCACCAGGATCAGCTCCAGGCCCCAGGTCATAGTCCAGTAGAGACACAGGTGCTGATGCTCATCAAGACCTGCTTCCCATTCTGATCCTCAAACATTAAAACAAATAAGGGGATGAGGAACATAAACTCCAGTGATAATTCAAATCAAATCAACATTATTTGTATAGCCCAAATTCACAAATCACAATTGGTCTCATAGGGCTTTAACAAGGTGTGACATCATCTGACCTTAACCCTTAACAAGAGTAAGGAAAAACTATTAAAAAAAACATTTTAACAGGGTAAAAAGACGAGGATACCTCAGAGAGAGCCACATGTATTTACAACATTGATTAGAAGAAACAGTTTGTAGCATAATGGAAACTAGGGCTACGTTGTAGCACTAACGGGCCAGAGCACAGGCAATTTCAAGCCTGTTGCGGTTGGTGAAGAGAGAGGCCTGTGGCTAGCTTCCTGTGTGGTCTAGCATATCTGTCCAAGAGACTTATTTCTTTGTCATGAAAAGACACATGTCTCTTTCAATTTTTGTAAATGTCGGCCTATCGTAGTGGCGGGGGTGCCTTTTAGGGGGCGCTAGAGAGTGATTTTGCCACGCCCATTCCTTAAAACCATCTGAATGTCTGCGGGTGGGGCTGTTTCTACACACAAGTAGTTTGAGGGAGATGGACCCATAAACACGGAAGTTACAGTAATTTTGTGTGTTATGGTGAGCTGATGAACTTTGATGCCACGCCATTAATAATCCGCATGATGAAAAGTCACAGTAATCGTATACCTACATTATCAATGTCTTGAGACCCATTTGACACAGTCAGGCATAGTTTGGCAAAGTGGATGAGGAGGAATACTTCAAAGTGTTAGACGTTACAAAAAACATGACATTTCCTGTTGCCACCAGGGGGCGCTGTGATTTTAAGTCACGATTTCTGAATAGATGTCCTCAATCGCGACTCTTGTCTTACTTGGACTCGATTGGAGCAAATATGTCCAAGATACAGAAGCTTGTGTTTTGATGGCGTGTAATCAAAGTTTGACGCCACGCCACGGTCACACGGTATGACGAAAAGTTGAAGTTTTGATAACTTTAGATCTCCATCTTGTTGTGATGACACTCGTCTAAATTTTAAGTTGATTTGACAAAAGCTCTACGACCAGTACATCAGAGTAAAAATGTGCAATATGTTGAGCTATTTTGCCACGCCCATTTCCGAATTCTCCACTGCGTAAGATCTATCGTTATGCAGTGGAGAAAATACTGTATCCTGCTGGCTATGCTACACTACTAAGTTTGGGGAAAAGTGATTTAGCATAATTTTGGTAAATATTCTCTATTAGACATATTCAATAACTTCTGTCTAATTCTGTATATTCTCACCAAAATCACATCACTTCAAGGCTTCAAGGTTAAAGAGATTCTGATTTAAATTCAACAAAATTGGGAAATACATTTTCTGTTGTTTCGCATAACCATCAAGGGTCTCCTTGTGTTTGACGTGTAGTTGGGTCCAATACTATTTCTTAAACAACTTTGAGGCCCTTGAAACGAAATACATTTTCCAAACAAAGTACTGTAGCATAGCCATCAGGACTTCCTGGTGTCATGATTCTGGTGAGAATATACAGTATTATACCGAATTACTTGAATAAAATTCATAATAAATATTTCCCAAAATTATACAAAATCACCTTTTCCCAAACTTAGTACTGTAGCATAGCCAAAAGGACTCCCTGGACCTAGGACGTGATTTTGGTGAGAATATACAGTATTACAGTTAAGTTATTGAAGAGTTTCCATAATAACTATTTCCCAAAATTATGCTAAATCACCTTTTCCCAAACTTAGTACTGTAGCATAGCCAGAAGGACTCCATGGACATGTGAAGTGATTTTGGTGTGAATATACAGTATTACAGTGAAGTTATTTAATAATCTATCCCAAACATTTTAAAAATATATTTTTTCAAAATTAAATACTGTAGCATAGACAGCAGGACTCCCTGGACCTGTGACATGATATCGGTGAGAATATACAGTAATAGAGTGAAGTTATTGACAATTTTTTCTCTGTAGATGGTCCCTGCGCAGTCGTTTCACAGCAGGCTGTACATAGACACCAATGTCCTGTTTCCATCACAGAGGACGAATCATATTGATGATAACTTACCTGTAGCCCGTTGTCTACCTCACTAGGGTGGGAATAATGCAGTTTGTTCTTTAACAACGTTTCGCATATGACTTATTGATCCATGAAGTCCGAAGCTGTGAATATCTTGTCGTGCTCTCTCATTTTAGTTTGTTGATTTCAGTCTTTTTGTTTATAGTGTTTTCTGTTTCCTGTTTATTTTGTAGTCTCGCTTCCTTGTGTGTGTTTTCAGCTTCTCGTGTGTCTTCACTTCCTGTCTGTGATTGTCTGCCCCAGTCCTCATGTGTTACACCTGTGTTCAATTGCCCCTGCCTTCCTGGTGTGTGTATATAAGTCTCTGTGCTTCCCTTTGTCCTCTGTCGGATCGATTGGTCTTCTACCCGCTGTCGTTCAAGGTGATGTTGTCTCCTGCTGTCCTGTCTGCTTTCCCGTCCTGATCTCTCGTGTTCCCTGTGCGCCTTGCTGCTCAGCTTCTATTCTCTGTGTCCCTAGTGTACCTGTGTTTTCTTCCTATTGTTCTTGTATCTCCAGTTTTCACCCTTTAGTGTTATCCAGTCTGTCTACCCCTTTAGTGTAATGTTTTGTTTTTGTCTAGTTAAAGACTCTTTATATTAAATATTATTTGTTAAAACCTCTGCATCCTGGGTCCATCTACTTCTACTAAACCTGACATCTTTCCAAAATTACTGCATACGACGTAAATACCAAAGGCAGAACATGAAAGGAGCAGAGTAGGAGACACTACCCATTCAAAGAATAAATGCTGTTTAATCTTCAGAAAAACTCATATCCTATGTATATGTTTAAAATAAACGTTATATGTATGTTCATGTGACTAAATCGCAGGGGTGAGGAAACCGACACACCCTCAAAGGGAGGGGGAGGGGCCGGCCTAGGGGCGGGCATTGATGACATGCAGCACCTGATTGTTCGATGGGCGTGTGATCAAAAGTCCAACCTGTCACTTTGACATATAATGTCCCTCTTTTCTCTTTAACTCCAAAACGATCACGATCTCTGATTTACGAAACACCACCAAGATCCACGATGTGCAGCTGCGGTCCTGGATCTGCAAATAATAAAGTACAAGGACTCCAGGAAAGAAGTCAAGTCAGTAATATGGATGATAAAACACCAATGTCTATAATGTGATAAAGAGGGAGAAGAGGAAAGAGAAGCTCCATGTGTACCCCGACATTCTAGTCTAGAATGTCTGCTATAGAATCTAGACCTATAGAAGCTTAACTAAGAGCAGGTCCAAGACAAGCCTGAATCAGCTTTAACTATGAGCTTTATCATATGTAAAGGTTTTAAGCCTACTCTTAACAGAGGGTGTCTTCCTATCGAACTGAAACTTAGGCATGATTCCACAGGGGGATCAGTTATGATGAAGCCGAGAAGACTATGGACAAGGGACTCCCCAAACATGCTGATCAGACTTTCTCTGGACTGACCAGCAAGGTCACTGCAGCTTTCCAATACAGAGGTGAGTCGCAATTCAAGCTCATTCATACTTTTCCAAGACAAGATGAAAATGTTGAGAGTTCCTGAGTCTTTCCACACTTTGCCTAAAACAGGAACTAACATCCACTCTTTGCTCTGCAGGTTTTAGTTACATCTACAGTGGACCCTTCATGTTCGAGTACAGCATGAGAAGCGGAAAATTGTTACGCACGCTCGGTAACAGCTACTTCTTACAATGCACTAACTACTAGACCCCTTTACCTATTATTTATTATATTCACTGTTTAAGTATTGCGTTCAATGAAGTTTAACCGAATTTATGTATTCAGGATGTTTACAAAACCTTGACACGGTCAAGATGTATTGGTGCGTGAATAAAAAATAAATAAATTCATATATATTTTGATTGAGTTTTGTTGTTAAGAAAGTACATCAATATTTGCCATGAGCTTCCACAGGGAGACGAGCTTGAGAGAGCTGGCTAAGACTTTTGGGCCTAACGCCGGGTTCACACCGGACACCGAAGCAACGTGT
The DNA here is from genome assembly GCF_947347685.1 of Pleuronectes platessa. Taxonomy (NCBI): domain Eukaryota; kingdom Metazoa; phylum Chordata; class Actinopteri; order Pleuronectiformes; family Pleuronectidae; genus Pleuronectes; species Pleuronectes platessa. The sequence goes on along the minus strand of NC_070640.1, from coordinate 21,077,646 downwards.
AAGCGCTAATCCCTAGCGCAGCGGCGCTTGGCTGTTCACACCGGACGCGGTAGCGACGCCGAAGAGCCACTCATTACTAATATTATCACATACTTCTGCTGTTATCAGCCTACAGTAAAAACGTTTTTTTGCTCCGTTCAATGTCGGGTGTCGAGGGTAAATTACGTATTTTCCACTCAAGCCTATGGGGAGAGTACGTAGCCCCCCCCCTCTCTTTTTATCTATGTGGCTGTAGTGGATGGGCAGAGGGGGACATTTAATAATGTGATTGGTAAAATTGGTAAAATTAAAACTCCAGGACAACAGAAGTGGAATACAAAGTATGGGATGCATATTTGATCATTTATATCATAAAATGTCATCAATACCGTTTCAAATTTTCAATGCGTTTCCTGAAGCGATACGCTCGCGGCGAGAAAAACAAATAGACTCGGTGCCGAAATGATCGCTTCACGGCGCTAGGCACTGTTGGTGAAGCGCTTCAGCGTGTGTATGTCAGATAACAGGGCTGGAGAGTCTATCTCAAGTATATATTTCCCCAGCATATGATATCATATGATTGGTTACATCATTAATAAGTCACAATCAAGTCAGGAAATGATGTCATGCATAGTTTAAAAATAAATCTTATGATATCTTTGCATCACATAGACACGCCCGGGCTTAAACCAAGAAATAGTTTATGATCATGTGTTGGAATGACATCATCATGATGTCACTAAATGAAATGGCTTCATCACTATATTAACTCGGTTCGTTGCATTGCCTCTGCTGAAATGTGTCCTTGTGTGTTGACTGTACTGAAATGACTGTGAAAACAAAGTATATCTAAAAGTCTAACTAAAGTCTATATTATTTTTTAGGGGAGCTATAGCTAAACATTGTCTGTAGGTTTGTCATTTGATTGTTCCTAAAATATATTGATTAGAGCATTTTTGAGTGTGTGTGTGTGTGTGTGTGTATTCTAGAGGAGGGAGTTCTCTGAGGTCTGTGTGTGGGGGGGGGGGTTCGTATCCTGTCGTAGAAGTTGGCTACAACCAACACCTGAAATCATAATCCAGGCAACAGCAGTGGTGATTCATGCACATGTATTCAATCTGTATTCACTCAGGATATCATCTGTGCTGCACTTGTTTGTGTTGGAGGTACAATCTGCAGATGTATAAACTGTATATAAAAACAAAAACAACAGCAACAGCTCACATTTAGCAGTACATCACACTTTCCATTATGCTGATTTAACCTTGTAGCCTTTGTGAATTCATTTGCAAGACCTTTCGTCATACGTAGTTTATTACCATTCATAAACAGGACACCAGGCAAGGGCAACACGGTAGGAACACATCTGTAAAGATTCTCAATCACCCAGCTCATCTTCAGGGGTTTAACATGTTCATCTGGTGTTTCTAGAGGACTTTTCATTGCTAATCCAAGAGCCCTTCAGTTCTGACTGACTAGTGGGAGGTTTCAGGTCTTTAACCTCTATGGGTCTTTAACTTTCTTAGTAGACATTGTGTTAAACATGCAGAACATTAAATTGCATCTTGTCATCCGTTTTTGTAATAGTTGTTTATGTTTCCCCAATGTATAGATCTGATAAACCCTTGTTGCATTGGACTAAATAAATCACATTGTTCTGTTTATGTCTGCTTTTTTGAGTTTGAGATTCGGCCTGTTGGGCTTGAAATGTACAGGTATGTGGCGTGTGAAGTTTTTCCGAGACTCGTTTAGTCAGTTTTGTTTCTTTGATGGGACGTGAAACATCTTTAAGAATCACAAGCAAATCCAGTTGCCCTTGAAGACGTGTACAGCTCCTGAATAAAAATTAGTGGAAACCTCATCAGCAGTGTTGGGACTCTATGTACAAATACACAGATGACGTTTGGTTCAACAAAAAGATCCCATGATCACAGCTGAAAATTGAGGTGTCCCATGAATATTGTTAATCAAACCAACCACAACACTTGAACCAATGGCACTCATACCTTCGCAAATGCCCAGCAGTTCATCACCATTCATTATTCTCAGAGAAATGAATAAACATTTTTAAAAAGCAATACCTGGCAATCTTTAAGAAAGTGAAGAATATTTTGTTCTCTCCCAAGTTATGTGATAATCTGTTCGGTTCTTTTTGTGTGCCTAAAAAAAAAATATCCACATTTTAGATTACCTGGAGACACAACAGATATAATTGTTTGTGTGTATTAAATTACAGGTTTTAGTAATTTAAGAGTTTTCTGTCTTTTTAAACCTCCATTTGTTAAACATCAAAAAAATGTGAATGAATTTGAATTTTCCCAGAATGTTTAGAGGTGAAGAAATGTACTGGATCTCAGTGTCCGACCAATATCTATTCCATCAGCAATAATATATCTACACTATTACATATATAGATATGATTCACATAAGGTTGAATAATAATACCCCTCAGTTTATTCGTTGACTCAGGTTATTATAACCTGGCTGAAACTTATCATGGATATAATGAAACAATGCTTGCCTAATTAATAGTGAGTAATAACCACAAACCTAATCGTTACATGATGAGATTAGTTGCTTGGCATGTTGAGTGATCCCCTGTGGTAGCTACAAATATCTGTAAGGACTTTTTTATGGCTATAGTCTGGTTGGTTTAGAGATAAGAGGGATTCTGTTGAAAACATGACCCAGCTTGCCGGTGTTTACTCACAAAGGACATCTCTATGTTACCAGCAGAAACAGCAGCCCGAGGGGTATAGAGAGGGCAAGGACCCTAAAATTTACTTCATTCAGCTTTATGAATCCATGAAGAACAAAATAATATTACTCATATTTAGATTTTAAGAAACAAAGACATCATCGAACATGTTTAATACCAAATGACAAGGTATTGTATTCAAATTCACATTAAACTGCTCAGAAACAACAGTATGAGTATAAGTACTGAAGGTAGTCTGATAAAGTAAAGTGTCTACATTCTCTATATTGCCAGCATCTGAGTTTAATGGTTGCATTTTTCACATATGATTCTTGGCATCTAAACTTCCACATGACTTACTCTATTCAGACAGTTTGCGGTTAAAACTATTTCAAAATCTGTTATTCCAGTAAGGAAATATCAAGTGTCATGTCCTCATCGTCATGTTGAGCAAATCATAACCAATCCATAAATGGAATACTCCATGCTCCCTGTGTCAGTGACTCAAAGACGTAGTTGCCCAACACGCCCACTCCTCAACATTTCCTCAGCCTATATAACAGCTGATCTCCAGTGCAGACACACAACAAAAAAAGGATGAGGTCTCCTACTGTGTGCGTTTTACTGAGCCTGGCAGTGGCAGTTTACTGTGTGCCAGTAGCAGAAATTACTGTGCAGGATGAAAGCTTGGCAGAGGTGAGTTTGCTTAATTGGCTTTGTATGCATGCATTCTCAATATTTTGCATTTCAGATATGTTTTCGATTTGTGCATTTTGGGAATCGCCATAGCGCCACAAATTCAAAAAGGGATTTCAGTAGACAACTGTATTCTCATTCTCTTTCACAGAGCTATCTGAAGACATTCTTCAACCTAACAGAGGTACAAGGTCCAGCCTCCAGGCGGGGGATCAGTCCGGTGACCAAGAAGCTGTCTGAGATGCAGAGATTCTTTGGTCTCCAGATCACCGGGACGCTGGACGCAGACACCATTTCCATGATGAAGAAGCCCCGCTGTGGTGTTCCAGATGGCAACATCGCCCGTTTCTCCACGTTTGGAAGCAACCTCAAGTGGGAGAAAAACAGCCTTACCTACAGGTGAATGGGCTGAGCAGAGAGTTTGAAAGGAAGGGTAATAGTAGTAAGTCCATTTAATAATACTGTTGCTGTCCTACAGGATTGAGAACTACACACCTGACATGTCCAGGTCAGAGGTGGACGACTCCATGGAGAAAGCGCTGCAGGTTTGGGCCAAAGTCACTCCCCTGAGATTTACGAGAATCTACAGTGGCACCGCGGACATTATGATTTCCTTCGGCCGTCAATGTGAGTGCAAAATATCTTTACTGATGTAAAAGTGTGACACCAGTAAAAATTATCCGCAATATGCTACTCAAAGTACTCATCATGCAGATGGTTCCTTTCAGATTTTCTTTTTTATTTGTAGGACATTAGTTAATATTACAAAGTTAATGCATATAAGCACTGCCTAAATGTCATAGTATTTTCACATGGAGACAACATTGATAACATACTCCTATGAGTACAAGTATGATACGGATAGGACAAAATAGCACTGCATTATACTTGATAAGCTCAAATTTTGTATCAGAGTAAAAAGCTTATATTTCCCTCTGAAATGTGATGGATTGGAAGTGATACCCTTTAGTATCTATAGACACTAAAGGGTGTCACTCAATGACTGGCAGAAGATCTTTTTGAACTATTACAGCGTAGTTTTAAAGTGCACATAACTCAACACAACAAATAGGCAGCAGTCATTCCACATTGGCATGTCAGTGCTCCAAGCTATGTTTTTCCCCACTGTTATTATGGGTCTATGAGTTGTTGACAATGCTCTTTCTTTCCTCAGCTCATGTTTGTGTTAAAGATATAGTAAGGCATATTTTTGTGTTGTGCACAATCTTAGAGATGATCCAACAGTGAGCAATGGGATACATTCAAAGCTTTCTTTCTGAAATAGAAATGCAACAAGTGCAGAAGAAAATAAGATCACAAAGTACATTTAATCGCAATAAAGATCTTCATTGTGTTGCAAATCTCATCTGAATGTGCTCTTACTCAACAGCTCATGGAGATTATTACCCCTTTGATGGCCGTGATGGCACTCTCGCTCACGCCTTCGCCCCGTCTCCTGGCATTGGAGGGGATGCTCATTTTGATGATGATGAGACCTTCACCTTCCGTTCCAACGCAGGTGAGTTTGTTATTTGCAATGTGCATAGTGAGATATTTGACGGAAGCTGTCAGGATGTATGTTGACATGCTGTAACTTGCTTGTAAATTGGTGTATTCTGCTGTAGGCTACGTCCTCTTCATGGTAGCCGCCCATGAATTCGGCCACTCCCTGGGCTTGTCTCACTCTGATGATCCTGGTGCCCTCATGTACCCTACATACACATACAGAAACCCTGACACCTTCGTTCTGCCCCGTGATGATGTCAAAGGCATCCAGTCTCTCTACGGTTAGTACCGATTAGTGGACAATTGCTTCCTGTTTTTACAACCAGCACTTTGCCAAGATCTCTGCAGATCTCTTGCACAATCTGTTGTGATGCATTCAATGTTTTATGCAATGTGATGCATGGCTTTGTAAATACTCAGCAGCTCATCTTGTTTCAATTCCAGGTCCAAATCCTGAAAAGGATCCTTCTGTATCTGAACCTACTGCCCCAGCCACCCCTGACGCCTGTGATTCTACTATGGTATTGGATGCTGTCACCACCCTGCGAGGAGAGATGTTCTTCTTCAAAGACAGGTATCAAACATTTTGTCCACCAGAATGATACAACATTCAAATCTCTATTCTGATTGTTTCTTAACAGAACACTTGTGTTTACAGCTTCTTCTGGCGTAGCTACCCCCAGAGCAGGACACCTCAGCAGAGCCTCATCACAACCTTCTGGCCCAGTGCCCCCGACAACATCAACGCTGCTTATGAGAGCCGGCAGTCAGACAGAATCTTTTTCTTTAAAGGTACGTGTGTTCTGTGTCAGACGACACAAATCGGATTCTATTGTAGATACCAACTTTTTTAACTTTTTCATTCCTACAGGTCGCAAAGTGTGGGCCTTTAGTGGCTATAATCCAGTGCGGGGCTATCCCAAAAGACTTACCAGTATCGGTCTGCCAAGAAGGGTGAAGAAAATCGATGCAGCCCTCCATGACGTACAATCTGGCAAAACTCTGTTCTTTTCAGGCGAATATTACTATAGGTGTGTACAGAGTATAAATAAATTCCTGATTTAACATAATGAAATATTTACCCCTTACCCTTATTGAATGTAGCTAATTATTGCCTGTTTCTTCAGTTATGATGAGGTCAGGAAGACTATTGACCAAGGATTCCCCAAACGTGTTGATCAGACCTTCTCTGGACTCAGAAAGGTGACTGCAGCTTTCCAGTACAGAGGTGAGTAGAGAAATGACAAGATGTTCACAGCTTGCCAGACAAACAGCAATCCTCAAAATGTGTTATGGTTTTTTGGTTCATACACCAGCTCAATGTTGATGAGAAGACCAATACCACTCACACTTCTGTGCATTGAGAAACAAGTTATTTTACCTACCTTTGGACGTCTATTATTACCTCTAAGGCTCCCTCTTGATGATGTCATATCTTGTTTTTTTGGTTAGCAAAAGTATCAAAATTACAAGTTGAGGCTTTACAAAGTGCCATAGCGAAATAGGGTTTCCACCAGTTGGCTGGTAATCTCATTACAATGACTCAAGGAAACCCATAGTCTCAAGTTATCAGTTTGGCATAAATTTTCTCTAACTATTGAAGCCATGCATGCATTTAACTAAACTATTCCCATCACAGACGCTAACATTGAGCCTCTGTTCTGCAGGTTTTACATACATCTACAGTGGACCCTACATGTTTGAGTATGACCTGAAGACCGGAAGGTTGTACCGTGTATTGAGGAACAGCTACTTCTTGCGCTGCACTAACTTCTAGCACAGTTTACCATCTGAGTTGTTTATAGACATGCGTGTGAATGAGAGTGAATGTACATCTAACAGTGTTAAAACATTACATTTGGAATATTCTATTCTGCTCTCAATATTATATATTCAATATTTAAGTCTATAAAATTCCTTTATTTCTGAAAAGTTTATACATAAAGGAGACATTATTTTTGTATACTTCTATACATTTCAATTTTCTTTATGTGTTAAGTCTAAACATCACAAGGCAATTTATTGGAATCAACTCATTAACCTATGATAATATGTTTTATGTAATGTCAATCAACTTAAACTTTTTTCTATATATTCCGACCACTTAATATTAAAAAAAAGTTCTAAGTTGAGATGTTTTGACTAGAAAAGATGATCAAATTAACTATTAATTTATCACTCAACTCGCTAAATTAGGTCTCTCAAGAAACTAGCATATTGGCAGACTGCCCCCCCCCCTCCCCCCCTAACAGATTATATTACTCTTTACACCTATTTCCTTTTCGATTCCTACAATATCACTCCCAGCAGCTGAACATGAAGTCTTTGTAAGAACTGTGGAATGAAATGGATTCTACATCAGTGATTGTAAATGTAAATATGACGCTTTGGAGACTGGTACTTCATTCAGTTATAGAACAATCCACAAATGAAATAAATCCAACTTTCCTGCACTTTTCACATATTGGCTACATTACAAAAAAGTAATTCCTATAAAATGTATTTTTTATTTAATTTGGGTTTTGATTTTCTGACTGACATTTACTTATTACCGTTTGCTGAAAGTATCACTTATTTACTAAACTGCAGGTAAAATGTAGTAAAGGTCAACAGCATTTGTTGTATGAATAGATACAGTTCATGAATCGATTCCTCTTCAAGTTCTCAGGATCCTTGTGTAAAAGTTTTATGTGCATGTTAAAATTGAAAAAGGTGACATAAATAAACAGTGTAGCATCACTAATTTACATTTACAAAATACATTGAATTTTTTTCATTTTGTGAATGTACATTTATTGGGAGATGTAAAAAACTTATAGAGAGAACTTGTTATGTACTGTACTCTTCATTAAGCGCGCAAGACTAAAAACACAAACTTGTATTCTGCAAATAAAAGTACGAACAAAGAACAAAGGAGGATTTTGTGTTAATTTCCTGTCATTTGTTTAGTTTTAGTTGACTGACCAGTTTGCAAAAAGAGGTAATTCAGCAGAAGGCAGTATTGCCATATATTTTCTTTAGAGCATATTTTTCTCAATGCTAATATTTTAGTCTCGGTCAGGAGTCCTTTAACGTGTTATGAACATTAAAATTATTTCATGAAAAGAAAACAGTGGACAGAGACCATTGATAGTGTTTTTTTTAATTAGAAATCAGGAATTTAGGAGTTTTAGTACATTTTTCTCTCATAGTAAACCTGAAGACGTGGTAGAAACGAGATGACTCTGGGTTGCAGCCAGTATTCATTTTAAACCAAAAAGTAATTTTACAGGATATTACACAAAAATAATACATAACTGTAGTGTTATGACATCAGAGATAAAATCCAACATAACAAAAATTATTAAAATCATCAAAGGAGCGACGCACATGTGTGCACATTGTAAAGGCTAAGATTTATACACTACATATATTATATTTGTCCTGCCAGTGTTTCATAATGATTCAAAACTTTTTCACACAAAATAAAGGTTTTGTGTGAACACTTCACTGCGCTTTCTGTGTCTCTGTCTCACACTCATCATCGGCAGCACCAGGACATATGACGCTGGCTCATCAAAACATCCGAAGACACGATTCTCCCAACTAAAAAGGCTATTTTGAGGAAATAATAAAAAAAATATATATATATATATATATATATATATATACAGTGCCTTGCATAAGTATTCACCCCCTTTGGACTTTTCTACATTTTGTCATGGTATAACCACAGATTAAAATTTATTTCATCGTGAGTTTATGTAATGGACCAACACAAAATAGTGCTTCATTTGGAAGTGGGGGGAAATATTACATGGATTTCACAATTATTTACAAATAAAAATCTGAAAAGTCTTGAGTGCATATGTATTCACCCCCTTTACTGTGAAACCCCTAACAAAGATCTGGTGCGACCAATTGCATTCAAAAGTCACATTTGCAAGTCACATAATTAGTAAATAGGGTCCACCTGTCTACAATTTAATCTCAGTATAAATACACCTGTTCTGTGACGGACTCAGAGTTTGTTGGAGATCATTACTGAACAAACAGCATCATGAAGACCAAGGAGCTCACCAAACAGGTCAGGGATAAAGTTGTGGAGAAATATGAAGCAGGGTTAGGTTATAAAAAAATATCCAGAGCTTTGAACATCTCTCTGAGCACCATAAAATCCATCATAAGAAAATGGAAAGAATATGGCACAACCGCAAACCTACCAAGAGGAGGCCGTCCACCCAAACTGAAGAGTCGGACAAGGAGAAAATGAATCAGAGAAGCAACCAGGAGGCCCATGATTACTCTGGAGGAGTTGCAGAGATCCACAGCTGAGGTGGGAGAATCTGTCCACAGGACAACTATTAGTCGTCTACTCCACAAATCTGGCCTTTATGGAAGAGTGGCAAGAAGAAAGCCATTGTTGAAAGGGATCCATAAAAAATCCCGTTTGGAGTTTGCCAGAAGCCATGTGGGAGACACAGCAAACATGTGGAAGAAGGTGCTCTGGTCAGATGAGACCAAAATTGAACTTTTTGGCCTCAATGCAAAACGCTATGTGTGGCGAAAACCCAACACTGCCCATCACCCTGAGCACACCATCCCAACAGTGAAACACGGTGGTGGTAGCATCATGCTGTGGGGATGCTTCTCTTCAGCAGGTACAGGGAAACTGGTCAGAATAGAGGGAAAGATGGATGGAGCCAAATACAGGGAAATCCTTGAAGAAAATCTGATGCAGTCTGCAAAAGACTTGAGACTGGGGCGGAGGTTCATCTTCCAGCAGGACAATGACCCTAAACATACAGCCAGAGCTACAAAGGAATGGTTTGGATTAAAGAATGTTAATGTCTTAAAATGGCCCAGTCAAAGCCCAGACCTCAATCCAATAGAGAATCTATGGCAACACTTGAAGATTGCGGTTCACAGACGGTCTCCATCCAATCTGACTGAGCTTCATTTTTTTTGTCAAGAAGAATGGACAAACCTTTCCATCTCTAGATGTGCAAAGCTGGTAGAGACATACCCCAAAAGACTTGCAGCTGTAATTGCAGCGAAAGGGGGTTCTACCAAGTATTGACACAGGGGGTGAATACTTATGCACCCAACAGATGTCAACTTTTTTGTTCTCATTATTGTTTGTGTCACAATAAAATTTATTTTGCACCTCCAAAGTACTATGCATGTTTTGTTGATCAAACGGGAAAAAGTTTATTTAAGTCTATTTGAATTCCAGTTAGTAACAGTACATAATGGGAAAAAGTCCAAGGGGGGTGAATACTTATGCAAGGCACTGTATATATATATATATTTATTGTGCTACTATTCAGTTCCCTAACTATTTGCTTATTACATCCACTGATACGTTATCTGCTACATAGACCAATACAACAATAAATACATTGTTTGTCTGGAATTAAATAGATTCATATTGATCAATAACCCACCGTGCCTTCTCAGAAAAGTAAAACTACACAAATTGAGTTTCAGAATTTATAGACATACAGAACAGCAAGAGCATCTCTGACAGCAAGTGTGTGGCAATGCAACATTTCTTTGAAGTGACCATCAGTTGTTTGTTGGTCTTTTTTTATAAGTGAAAATCCAAAATGTGTTCATTTAGCTGTACAACTATGTGAAAGTCAGGTTTGATAAGCTACATAATCAAAGCTGATAATCAGAGGTGCTGTGCCTGTTAGCTGCTGGTGTCTGGACTTTGTCTATTATGAAAACAAACAGTGATTAAGACAAATGTGTGTACAGAGGGACTATGTGTGCTTCAATCATCCAATTCTCAATACACACAATTCTTCCTGCTCTGAATATCTGATATATAAAAGTGTCTAAAAGTTTTAAACTAGCTCTTCAAATCCTTATCAGGTATCTTCATCAGGTAATTTAACCGCACGTAACAGCAATTTAAAGGGGTAAAACCAGTAAGAAAAGAACTATGCGAGGTGGGGTGGCAGAGCAAAGAGCAACATTACTCCACCATGAAACACCAGATGTTAACTCTTGTCCTCTCTTGTCTCCTGTCGATGGTTCATTCAGAACAGTTTCAGATCAACATCGTGTCCACACAGGCCCACGTTTCTCCAACTCTATCTAACTCCAAATCTCAACTCTTCTACCCTCCAACTCCCCGAACATCATCGCAGCTATTATCTCTCCCCTGTTCCTCTAATGGGCCTGCTCAGACACTTGTAGGAATGTCTTATTGCCCCATCATGCATCCCTCTCTGCTCTCACATCCAAAACACTGAAATTGACCGTTTCAGGAAATAACAAGTCTCAGTATCTGAGCAGAGCCGAGCAGAGACGGAGAATAAAGAAGAGAAGAAAGGAGTCATGGAGGGAGCATTGGCTGTTAAAACAGTGATGTTAGTGGTGGCTGTAGCCCTCTGCGGAGCAGTGCCCACCACTTCACCCAGACAAGAAGAGCTCTCTAAAGCCCAGGTAAACATGAGGTGTTCTCACAGTTCCAATATTGCACTGTTTGTTGGGGTTATTAAACCTGCTGATTTGGGAGAGAAGAGGGTTAAGTAATTTTGATTGTGATTCTGTAAGAACTATTGATTTCAACCTTGTTAAAAGGTGTTTTAATGTTAGAATTAAATGAATAATTTACTTTCCAATTTCAGTTATATGAATTTCTTACTAAAGCATGGTTTTAAGAATTTGAAGTTGAGGTTTCAAGACAATAACATGTACCATGTTTTTTCAATCAGGTATAGTTTAAACAAGTATATAAGAGGTGGACCAAAGCCTCTGTCACACATCACGCTAGAAACAGCTTTTTTTTTACCTGATGAGGAATCATCATAAGATGACACAGACTTTCAGAACAGGCATGTTCATTGACTATGTTGTAGCTGGTGTTGCAACAGGAGAGCAGCTAGTAGTCACTAATCAACCTTTTTCCATTAGCAACAACAGTCTGATTTCATGTTGAGCATAACTGCAGAACTCAGAAAATAGTTGGAACTGCAAACTGTAAGGAAAAGCCGCCAATACTCCCTGCAATATTAGAGTTTGCTCCGCTGAGAATTAAGATGATAAGACAAGGATCTGTTTCCCATGTTTTGCCAACTGAACATTTTTTAATGTGAAGCAGCAGCAGGAAATAGGACATGTTCAGCTTCACCTTCTTAATACAGCCCTGACACGGAGTGAACAGTAAACTGCAGGGGCTGGTAGCAGAGAGATAAAATGCATGAACCGTATTTAATCTAGAGTTAATGCCTTATTACAGTGTTGTGCAGGAATGATGAACTTCATCAGTGAAACAGTGAAAAGGAAAGTAACTGGTTGTTAGTACAGTGAATTGCTATTACAGGAAAAAAATAATGTTTTGAGCCAACTTTAAGAAAAAATACTTAAAATACCATACACAAATGAATAAAGTTAGTTAGAAATTAGGCTATATTTTTCTATAAGGTTTGATTTCATGAAAACCTGAACTTATTCCTTATAACTTATCACTTATCTTATCAAAAAACTCTGTAAATATTTAAATAGGTATATTACAAATCCTTATATCATATGCTGCGTTTTATCTGCATATAAGAATGTTTTATTTTATTTTTTTTTCTTCGACCAGGACTATCTGTCTCAGTTTTTCTCCGAAGTGGGCGTCAGTGCACCCAACAGTTTCTGGCGCAGCTCTCTAGACTCCTTTGAAGAAACTCTGAAAAAAATGCAGGGCTTTTACGGCCTGGAGGTGACAGGGCAGTTAGACACCAACACTATGGACGTGATGAATCGCCCCCGCTGTGGCTTCACAGACGTCAGCCAATACGGCCACTTTGACGGTGGACCAAAGTGGGAGAAGACTCTGCTCACATACAGGTACTGAGCAAGATCTCCATGCCAGAACAAAAGGAAACAAGTCCCTGCCTGCAGTTCACACAAACACAGAACAAAACAAAGCTCTTAAACACTTAAAGCATTTTCACTCTCACACTGCATGTAGGATAACTAACTACACCCCGGACCTGAGTCGAGTTGATGTGGATGCCACCATAGCAAAGGCTCTTCAACTCTACAGCGACGTCATTCCTCTGGATTTCAAGCAGATTTACAGCGGCACCGCGGACATCATGATCGTTTTCAAGAGTCGAAGTAACTCAGTACCTTCGGTGCCATTGAGAAAATGTTTGATCCAGTGGTAACTTTGTCCCTTTTCTTACCAGACCATGGCGACTTTTCTCCATTTGACGGGCAAAGTGGGGTGTTGGCCCACGCATTCTCCCCTGGAGAAGGTCATGGAGGTGACACCCACTTTGATGAAGATGAAACCTGGACTCTGACCTCACGAGGTGCAGCACCATTGAGATAATATGATTCCATAGCTAATTAATTGACTCCAGTAACTGTATATGTGTATGTGCAGGAACCAACCTGTTCTTGGTAGCAGCCCATGAGTTTGGCCATGCACTTGGACTGGCCCACTCTCAGGTCCAGACAGCGCTGATGTTTCCCACCTACAGTTATGTGAACACAGATGGGTACAAGCTGCCGAATGACGACATACAGGGAGTACAAGCTATCTACGGTGAGATGCATGGTGTTATTACATCAAAGCACATTTCATGAATGCCCTGACCGAATATGTTTTTTTGCCTTTAAAGGAATCAGAGAAACATCAGTTCAACCAGAGGTTGAACCTGAACCAAATCCACAGCCAACTATAAAACCTTTGCCGAGACCACAACCTAGACCCGAGCCAGATCCTGAACCCACACCAGACCGGTGCAGCAGGGACATGGTTTTTGATGCTGCAACCTCCATCCAGAGAAACCTTTACTTCTTTAAAGATGGGTGAGATATTTCGGCCAATTATGTTGTTATGTTATCATTTAGGTTTGACATTAAAGCGAGGGCCGGTGAGCCTGGAAAAGTTAGAAGAGCTGGCTACAATGTGCAACCAATAACATTGGCCCTCTCTTCAAAGCTACGCCCCAAAAAAACATGAACGTCCTCTCACTGACAAGATGACTTTTCCATGACTCGCCCGCTAACCTCTGGCCATTGTTGCTGCTTCAGTCGTGTATGCCTACAAGGCTGAAGCCTCTGGTCAAATGCAGTGAGAGCACAGTCAGTAAGTGACAAAGAGGTATTACAGTCCTTCATTCTATTCAATCTAAATGAATTACGGTTCTATAAGGGGCATAGACACCGGGTTTTTTCTTTTTTGCGTCCAACTTTATTTATTGATGGCTATCTGGGCCTGAGTAGGATTTCAACTAATAAAAAGGTTTTTAAACCTACCCTCCCTTTTATATGTTGCTCCTCAGAGCTGTGATCTTCATTGCGAGTCAGCATATCATGGTATTTTGTGTTTTTTTGGTCAGACATTTCTGGAAGAGGAGCAGCTCCTGGGATGGCATCACTATGAAGACTATTCAGTCTACCTGGCCTGGAATCAGTCAAGTCGATGCTGCTTATGAGTTTAAAAAGACTGTCATTTTCTTTGAAGGTACAAAATGAAGCCCTTTTGTTTTGTGTTCGGTTTTGAGAAAATAAAAGCTATATCAACAAATGTTTGTGCTAGGGATATATCACATTAGCAATTGTCTATCTTTTCATGCCATAGGGGATCATTACTGGGGGATCAGGGGAAACACTGTCCTACCTGGTTATCCCAAACCTCTCAGAGACTTGCGTATCCCTCTCCACATCAACAAAGTCGATGCTGCTGTCCACGTGGAATTTACAGGGAGAACCCTCTTCTTTGTGAAGAACAAATACTGGAGGTGGGTAATGTGAAAAGCCATGTACATATAGGCTGAATCCCTGTATAGACTGATGTATTGATGAAAACCCTTCCTCGTTTTATTCATAGCTACAATGAAAGGAGGCGCAAAATGGATCGTGGATACCCAAAACTCATAAAGACAGAGCTCCCTGGGATTGGCAATCAAGTGGATGCTGTTTTTGAGAACAGAGGTAGGTAACATTGACAGCGGGACAGTCCCTCTGCTGCAGCATGATGTTCCCGTTTGGCTCGATTTTAATGTTGCAACCCTCTCTTCAGGTTACCTGTACTTTTCAAGTGGATCCAGACAGACAGAGTACGACTACGTACGAAGAAGAGTGATCCGCACCTTATTAAACAACGCATGGATGGATTGTGACTAAAAAAACAAATCCTTCCACATAAACACAAAATACGCACATAACAACGGAAGCAATTTTACAAATCAGTTTTCTTAAGATCTTGATTTCTTAGACAATGGATCAATAGATACCTTTTGTTTTGTTTTAGATATGGGTCCCTTCCTTTTAATACAATAGTGATTTTAGAACAGAATAAAACAAATGTTTAAGTGTTGATTGTGAAATGAAATCTAAATGTTCTTACATTAATAGAATAACAGCGCTCAACAGGCTGCTGCAGCGGTGGTGGCAGTTTTTGTAATAACACACACACACACACACATGCAGCGCTAGAATGCAACAAAGCAACGGCCTTTTCCCTTAACTCATCGTGAGTTATTGTAGCTTTCAACAAGAAATGTATAAAGTATAATCTTTGTTATCTGGGGTCTTTTGTTGGGACATTCATCCATTTATCAACTAAACATTTACTGTAATCAAGTTTTAAATGTGAACAATAAAGAATGAGTTCAAATTAATTGTGTATGCATGTGAATGCACACACCAGTCTGGAAAATAGAAACATATGCAATTCATGATTAAAACTGGCCCAACCTTAACACAACCTCTTTATATACAGGCTATGATTTTCACTCTTCAGAAACCGACGGGTGACGTCACCGAAACTACTTCCATCTCTACAGTCTATGAACACAACCGGTAAACTTATTTGTACAGTTGAACTTAATTGAGTCAAAGGACAGGACTCCTTGAAACTATCCTCAACAGAGAGTAACATGTAATGCATTTATCACACATGCATAGTACACGCTTAGAAAAACTGTTTCTTCATAAGTGCTATGGATCACTTTGAGTGCCCTTTCTCACTAAAGAAACATTTTTTCCTGTGTATGTTTTATTGGGAAAGAAGAGTTCTTCAAAACACACCTTACAGCCCTTTTGGGGCTTTGAAGAACTTATTCATGATAATTTTATCTGTAATTTTGTCTTTTATTGTTGACATTTCTTTAGACTACTGAATTCAAAAGGATTCCTTGGGTTTAGTCATTCATATTCGACTCGCAACGGCATCATTTACATGTTTTTAGCCTAACAGTCTTCTAATATCGTCCTCGGAGGCGCCTTCAAAAGCACGTTCGGTGGGGGGTGTACACGTACACACATATTAATAGGGTATGTTATGGCGTGAATAATTCATTCTACTTCTTTGACTGAGATTTATTGTTTTGTGTGTCATCGCAACAAAAACCACAATAAACCTCTGTAGGAACAGGTTTCCAAACAAGCAAAAGATTACAGATATTATAGCACAAATAGGCCATGCATTAGTTAAAAAAAGGTACTTGATATAATATATATAATCAAAAATATCAGCTGATCTCTGTCATACGGCTGCATAATGATCAAGTACTTATCGATACTGATCACGAAGCTGAGGCTAATCGTTTAGATTTCAGGAATTTGTCGCTCTTTTTTACACATGAAATATTATCATACCCTTAACGTGAAAGTCAAGTGAAGAGTAAAGAGTTCGTAAAGCTCTATCTTAAAGATGAACGCCTGGATGGTCTAGTGGCAGAAACTTGGACTATGGGCAGAGAAGGTCTCTGGTTCGTCTCTGGTTCGACTCCACGGAGAGACAACAAAAGACGAACCTGGATTGATCTGTCCAAAAATCCAAGAGTCTCCCTACCCTGTCTAGTGCCCCTGAGCAAGGCACCTTACTCCCCCAACATCTGCTCCCCGAGCGCTGTACATGGCTGCTCACTGCTCTGTGTGTACTGCACCAGATGGGTTAAAAGCAGAGATTAAATTTCCCTACCTGCATGAGTGTGCCTTTGCATGACTGTGCATGTGTTTGGGACGAATATATGCACCTTATCTTATGATTCTACTGTAAAACTACAACGACCATGATGCCCGGCCAGCCATGACGTCAGAGGGAACACACCTCTCACTGTGATTGGCTGCTGCCTGTCGTCACTCCGCTGCATGTCTGAAGGTGAAGTGGAGACAAGCGTGTGAGTCCCTGTCCAGTTATCGGTGCAAAATGTCCTCCGCTGGACTTTTAAACATGCACGCTAACGGCTGCAGACGCCTGGTAAGTATGGGTGTGTGAAAGAACCCGATGCTCTGTAGCATGCTAGCTGTAGCATCTGTTTGACCGTGAGGCCCTGGCTGGGTTAAAGCTGCTCGTTTAAACTGTTTGTGTTTGTCCTTGACCAAAATATTGAAACAGCCTGGAAACAGCCAGGAAACAGTCAATAACTGCAGCAGGTGTCTCACAGGAACGTAGTGAAGCTAAACCAAGTCACTGGAGTAATTGTAATAATGCATTTCTCAAGAAGCTAGCAGTTATAACAAAAACTATGCAGCTAAGCTAACTGAAAACATAGACTGCTAGAAGAGACTCTTTTCTGCACCTAGCGTAAACAAAAGCTATTTTAGCCGCATCATAAGCTGATGTCCACTGCTTCTGCTTACTCTCAATTTTGCCATTGCTAATTCCCTATTTGTTATGCTAGCAGCTGTCTAGCATGTGACCCAGCACTGATATGGAGGAGCTTCTGGTTAGACCTCACTGTCTCACATGAATGGAACATGAACTCTCTGTCTTCACATTGCAGGCTCACAAGTACCTGTCAAGAACCTACACATCTCGGCCCTCGCTCAATGTAAGTCAATGTCACGCATTCATAAAGGTCCAGTGTGTAAGATTAAGGTGAACGGGAGCTATTGGCAGAAATTGAATATAAAACAATCCTAGTGGTGACTTCACTAGTGTGTTTCATCTAAACTGTAAGAATTGTTGTTTTCTTTACCCTAGAATAGGCCCTTTATTTTTAAATACTTTATATTTACATCAGGAGCGATCCTGTCTACGGAGGCCACCATGTTTTTTAAAGTCGTCCACTGGACAAACTAAACACCTGTTGAGTTTTTTATTAAAACTGAAGGCTACTACAGGTTCTCATTCAGGTTTGAAAGGGGAGGATGATGTGATGGGTATTCAGCTGCAACATTCAACTTCACCTCTAGATGTCACTAAATATTACACACTGAACCTTTAATGCAAACTTGTCGTGGCTGGTTTCAGGAAGTCGTCATCGTCAGCGCAGTCCGCACTCCAATGGGCTCCTTCAGAGGCAGCCTGGCAGCAGTACCAGCCACTAAACTGGGCTCCATCGCCATCAAAGGAGCCATAGACAAAGCAGGTTTGTTCACGTGGGTCGTTTGGAGTAGATTTATTCATCCAGTCATTATATAAGTTGTGACTATATGTATAACTCAACCAACCCCGTGCATTGGTTAATCATCATCCGCAAATATGTCAATTTATGACTAAGCTAATACACCTGATGTTAAATGTGAAAATATTACAAGTAGATTATGAATGAGTGGATGGGTGGCTGTGTATATTTGGTGAGTTAACTTATATCTTCTTCTGTTTAGGAATCTCTCCCGAGGAGGTGAAGGAGGTCTACATGGGCAATGTTCTTCAGGCAGGAGAAGGACAGGCTCCCACCAGACAAGCCTTGCTTGGCGCAGGTGTGTACTAAATTTTGTATTCTTTGTGACCACAAAATATAGATGTCAAGAAGAACAAGAACACAGAACGAAACCAGCACTGTCAGCTCTCTCCACTGTAAGACTGTTCGCAGCCAATTGATGCTGTTTCTGTTCAAATTCTAATGTGAAAGATACAGAATATGCATGTCCAGGGCATCAAATTTTGAAGAACAAGCGCTTACCTTTAGGTTGACACAAGCGTGGTTCATTTCAAGCAGCTTTGTGAGGCCTCTTTCAGGGTTTGGTAGGTTCACCCAGCCTCTGAAAGAAAGAATTTTATATCATGATGATAATAATTTCACTGGAAGATTGAAACTACTTTCAGACTGTACACACAGCTAGTGTCGAATATAAAGATCTATTGTGATAGAATGATGCACACAAACACACAAAGGCAAAAGTAGTACTTGATCATTTCAAATATTTTGCAAACTCAAAAACGTCTCTTATTTTATCTCCAGGCTTGTCCCTTGCCACTCCAGCAACTACCATCAACAAGGTCTGCGCCTCTGGGATGAAGTCCATCATGATGGCAGCCCAGAGTCTTATGTGTGGACACCAGGTACTAATAAAACATTGCAGCTTTTCAACTTGATAGAAGCTGCTTGCAAACCGATGCATTGTGCATAGTGAATAAAGTAGAAAAAAAATCATAGATTGTTCTCACATATGGCACGCTTGTCCTGAAATATGTTTTTCTGTGTTAAAAACACAAATCTGATGCCAGGTAAGATCATAGGGGACTTTATACGACCAAAAACAAACCTTGTTTACCACACACTCTCAGAATAAAATAGGTCATCACAGACTTTACATTGCTGTTTTAAAAAGATGACAGGAATTAGAGTGGTGTTGTAAGACATACAGTTCTACTGACAGGAAACTCTGCCTGTCATGGCGGCTAACAATGGCTTCAGAGAACAGCAACAGCAAAAAATTTACTGTGTTTCACACTGGGAGATGGGTCTTAAACTTGTGGTTCGCAGTCTGTATCAGACTCTACAGTTATCATTCTGAATCCTGTCACTGCAATAAATGCCTGGTGTCTCATGGTACTACGCTGTTAAGTAGTGGTCACCAACCGTTTCAAGAACATTTTCTAATTCCAAACGTAAGCTGAGATCTACCAACCTCATATCTTCCAAAAAAACCACTTAGGAGGGTCATCTTTATTATTTTTTGCAATTTCTGTTAAGGGCTGAATGTACGTGCATAAATATACACAGAGAAAGGCCGTTGATCTATTCAATCCCCAATATTCACATTAATATCAATTTATATTTACAGCATCTGTTCAAAGCACAATATTTAGATTCAGTTCAACAATATGTTCTTCAGAGGAGCTGTTACTACAGCACAATGCTTTTACATTAAAAGCATTACATTTGTCTTGAATATGGCCATAAATTACTATTACCTTGTATGAAGGTATTCCTGTCCACTCAAATAAATACAAGTACTACACAATTTCAAGCCATGCATCTTCTGCTCCAACAAATCCAACAAAATAAAACCCCTTTTTTAAACAAAAGAATGGATTTCGTGACAGAAACGCTGGAGTGCTTTTATTTTAAAACGCATACAAAAAGGGTTGCAGACATTTATTTTTGTGACAGAAATTCCTCAGATAAACATTATAACTCCGGTTAGAGATAATTTTCTCTGTTTATTCTGCTGTGAACCACAATATTTATCTGTCTATGACACAAACACTTGCCGAACCCGATTCAAAGTAAAAGCAATCGGGCGTTTCACTTTCTGAATCCATTATTTGATCCAACAAGGCTTTGGTTGTCATCAACAGACCGGAAGATGCGCGTCTTCATACTGTAGAGTCCTGTACACAATCTGACTTGTATTGAGGAAAATGTTGTAGATAAACCAGCAGCTCTGCGTCCAGTAGCGGACACACAGCCAAGTAACAGACAACCGACACACAGCTGATCTGCGGCCCAACCGCATTCCTTGAGTCCAGAAAGTTTCGGGGATCGACAGTTAAGATATTGAAGATCGATCCGTAGATCGAGATGATAATCCCGTCCTGTGTTCACACATTAACTTCTCCCAGATTTCTATAGACTTTGTACTAGGGGGCCAGGCAGATAAAGTAAACCTGTAATGTAAAGCATTTATTAATTTATTATTTTTCAGGATGTGATGGTGGCAGGTGGAATGGAGAGCATGTCCAACGTACCTTATGTAATGACCAGAGACACCCCAGCGTACGGAGGAGTGAAGGTTGAAGACCTCATTGTGAAGGATGGACTCACTGATGTCTACAACAAATTCCACATGGTAAAAGTCAATTTTATGTTGATTGTCGCCTTACTGAAAATCTTAAGCATTAATGTAGTTTTACAGTATCATAATTCTAGAGAGAGTTTCTTCTATACTTCCTAGTTATACTACTATGATTCAGACACATGATTCCATCTTGCTTCAGTAATTGAATGTAAAGTGTTTCTGATGGTGTGTGTGTGGGAAGCCTTTTTCAGAAAGTGAACATAGGGGTTTGCCTTCTTTATTACAGGACTTTCCCCTTGTCCCAATCATTTGTTAAGGTGAACAAGGTTAATTTATAATTTTGTGTGATTTGTATATATTAATTTTCCATTGCTTCTGTCTTATTCTATTCAACAGGGAAACTGTGCAGAGAACACAGCCAAAAAATCCAACATCACCAGGGAGGAACAGGACGCCTACGCCATCAGCTCCTACAGCCGCAGCAAAGTGGCATACGAATCTGGAGTGCTGGCCAAGGAGATTGTACCAGTCAGCATTCCCCAGAGAGGTACAGCAAGGTGGGCAGCATGGGGAGATTGTTCATTCACACAGCAAAGCATGTCTGATGATGGGATTTTGTAGGCAAACCTGATGTGATCGTGAGTGAGGACGAAGAGTGGAGGAGGGTCGACTTCAGCAAAGTCCCCAAACTGAAGGCAGTGTTCCAGAGAGAGAATGGTAAATATTTAGTTGTCATGCATTTTTATTTTATTGGATGATTCACCTGTGGAGCGTTACTATAGTATTATTGCATATATATACATAAAGAATACTTTAGTAATGAATTTTGCTGAGTCTTTCAGAATTTTCTCCTAACTGGTTTCAATTTTTCTTATAGGCACGGTGACAGCAGCCAATGCCAGCACACTGAACGATGGAGCAGCTGCTCTGGTTTTAATGACAGCAGAAGCTGCACAGAGACTCAATGTCACTCCACTGGCAAGGGTTGTCTGTAAGTTTTACACACAGACACACACAGACACAGAATAGGCAGTACTGGCGTAGTTTAACTGAATGTCAGTCTGGAACATATTGTAGGACTTCAGATGAAACATTGGACTGTTGCGATGCATTTATTTACAGGTAATACAATTTGCATAATAATAATAATAATAAAATATATTTATATAGCACTTTCCAAAACACACAGTTACAAATTAGCAAGACAACGAATCAAATAAAATTACGGATTAAAGATAAATGCATAAACTAGTTCAAAGAAATATGCTTCCACAGAACTGTCTGAGCTGGAGAGGTTTTTAAATCTAATGATTAAAGTATCTTAGAACCCCTCTGAGGAATTATCTTCTAATTTGGTACAAAGATTAACTTTGACATGAAAATGAACCGATATGATTTTAATGTGCAGCTGTCTTTGGTTTCACAAAACATCTTTAACATGATATCTCTAGATTACAACAGGGGATTCTTCAAATTTGCCACAAACATTCACTTGGACCCCAAGAAGGAACTGATTAGAAATTGTTTGGTAAAAGGTCACTATGACTATTGGTCAAGTTCAAATAAAACAGCCAGTGGTTTAGTTATTTCCTGTCCGTTCATAGTTAAACGCTGCATTTTGAGATAGGTAGTTTTTCATGTTACATTGTGAATAAAAAGAATATGTTGTTTTATCCACACAGCCTTTGCTGATGCCGCGGTCGCACCCATTGATTTCCCCATTGCTCCTGCGTTTGCTGTACCTAAGGTGAGTCCAAGGATTTGATGTGGTGCATTGTGAGATGACCTCAGGTTTCTGTGCATGATTATTTTTTTAATTTGGAAACATGGAGATTGTGGCAGAACTGTGAAGCTGGAAGTGCTCTTCACTGTTAATACAGTTTTTTATATTATAATTTTTGTGTAAGTCCAAAGGCGTTAGTTATCTTACTAAAATGATAAAACATAAAGACTCCATTTGCCCTCCACTAATATTTGTCTTTGGATGCAATACATTAGAACATCCTAACACTTCCATGTGTGAATCCGTGTCAGGTGCTGAATGCAGCAGGGTTGAAGAAGGAGGATATCGCCATGTGGGAGATCAATGAGGCCTTCAGCGTAGTCGTCCTGGCCAACATCAAGATGTTGGACATTGACCCAGAGAAAGTCAACGTCAACGGTGGAGCTGTGTCCCTGGGACATCCAATTGGGTAAGGAGCTGAGGCTGATGCAGTCTGGCTGTTTGTTTGTTTTTATATCGAGGATCTGACCTGGAATTAAGAGAAAAGCTAAAATGTACAAGCTTTTATGCATTAACTTTCCAGGAGTTACTTAGTCAAGGTGAGGAACAAGGTTTGTCCTGTTTTTTCTTTTCCTGTTTCATCCTTCTTCCTTTGTGATCCAGACATCTTGTCTTGACACTTTTGAATCTGTTCCACTAGAAGTTCACACAAAAGAAAAAAACTGTTGAGGGGGTTGAGTTAAACAAACTACCAGAATATATATTTAAAACTTAAGGCCTATATTAAAAGTTGGCCCATAACATAGACATCAAATAATTTACAAGACACTGACACATGTTTACATGGAAATTAATTGTTACGTTAGTAACCAGATTTAGACAAACTGTATTTTTGTTTAACCTGAATAAGGTCATACAATAATCAATAAGCAATAATCAAAGTAAAGTTGCCACTTTTAGAATTTAGTGACATCTAGTGGAAAAGTTGCATGTTGCAGCTAAATACCACTCACCTTATCCTCCTCTTCCAAACATGAGAGAGAACTTGTGGTGGCCTTCAGTTTTCATAAAAACTCAAAGGGTGTTTAGTTTTTCCAGTCTGGGCTACTACAAGAAACATGGCGGCCTCCATAGAGAAGACCCCCCTGATGTAATATAGAGTTTTTCAATATAAAGGGCACATTGTATAATTTAGATGAAACACACTCCTGAAAACCTCTCTAGGATTATTTTAGATTAAATTTCTGTCAATAGATCCTTTTCACCTAAATCTTACACACTGGACCTTTAACACATGTGGAGTACTCTGTAGACATATCGCATTATGTAGACATGTTTATGTCTAAATTGCAATATGACATCCTATTTGAGTTTTCACAGCATTTTACGTCTTCGTCTTACAGAGGTTACCAACTGTTTGATGGCACATGTCCTGGGTGCAAACCAAATTAAAACCCCAAAAAAACTGTTGCTGCTTCTGCAAAAGCTAAAAAACTTTGCAGGTGCATGTCTGTTGTTTGTGGCTGTCATCTTTTTAAGGACGTTTTCTTATCACTCGGCAGTACAAGAGTTTAACACAAGGCAGACCACTTATTTACTACGTACTACTATTTATCTGTGACCCTAATCACACCATTCATATCTTTTACAATCAAAATCTATCAAAATGAATGTTACTTTTTCTAAATTCTTTATTTACACTTAGTATTTAACAAAATTCTTTTAGAAAAGACACTTATTTTTAAACTGGCTGTGAGCATAAATCTGCTGTAACTCTTGTGGTCCAGCAAGCTGTGCTGTTCCAGTTTGTACCTTCTGGCTCAGGTACACCCTTTTAAAATGTACCAGATTCAGACCAATCCCTTCCCACTGCCATTTCACTTCTGAACTCAGGCCTTCTTGTTGGTTGTAAAGTATTTATTATTCTAGTTTATATTGTATTTATTCATTAATATTTTATTTGTTCAACAATTTCAAGGTCAACTTGGGACGACTATTGTTCTCCCCAATTCTGTGCCTACCTCCCCTTCTATGTTATGTCATGCTTTTTATTGTCCATGTTTTGCTGAACAAGCAATTGATCTCTAGTGACAAGGTTGCAGATAAACACAGGTCATCAGCTTGGGTGTTAAAGCATAACAAAACATGTTGTGGTTTATTACTAATGCTTTATTTGCCTTACCATTTGGCAGGATGTCTGGGGCGAGAATTGTGGGTCACATGGTGCACAATCTGAAATCAGGACAGTACGGTCTGGCAGGCATCTGCAACGGAGGCGGTGGAGCTTCATCTATTATCATCCAGAAGCTGTAGGAAACTTGAAAGTGTTCTCTCCCTGATACACTCGTTGAAGTATTTGTTGACAAACTGTTGATTCCAAACTGTATGAAACCTGTTAACTCCCTTTTCACTGTAAGGAAAGCATCTGTTACAACTGTGGCCTTAGTCCAACATGACATCATGACTCCAGCATTAAACACTCCCTTGTTTGTCAAAACCACTTGTGAAAACAATTGATAAACCATTAACTCTGTTGAAATGGTTGAATAAATACTGTAGTTTTCATGAAACCACTTGTGTTATTGATCCTTATTGACACATTCTGATGTTGATAGAAAGGTTTGACCATCAGTTATTTAAATTTGACAGCCAGCTTTATTGTTTTGTTTTTCATTTTTAATGCTTAATCTATAATTTGAAGTACAGTAATGTAGATGTGGTACTGTAATTTTCAAATTGGCCACTAGATGTGGCCATTTTCATTGTAATAACTGTTATGTGTAATAACGTCTCAGTAGAATGGTGTCCATAATATCTTAACACATTTAAATATGTTGTTGTATAATTACACACCTACAGTCTATTATATGAAATGAGAATTCACTTAACTGTTTGAAGATTATCTCAAGATGTTATGCTGATGGTTATCAATCCATCTGTATGAACTTTAGCACAGGGCTTTAGTAAAGGATCACTTTCAATCACATTGTTTAATATAGTTAAATAATTGTTAAGTGTAATGGTTTAGACAATTTATCTATAGTTTGACCTATTTTAAATACAACAACCCCCTCTATTTCTTAAGAAGTTTAAAATGTTGATTTCTGTGCCATACAGGAAACTTTTTTGACCTACCATTAAACCAAAGATAAGACAGCACTCGCCGTTTTCTGTTTCACTGACACATGTCTACTCAATAGGGAACATCTATGGAAAGTTAAAAATGAAATAAATAGGGGGGTCTCCTTCACAAGTTAGGGTGGTCAGTTGGAGCGAGCCAGAGCCTGGGAAATGCTGGAGGATGTGGCTATAGGCCAGCGGCTGGTAGTCCTGTCACAAATAAAAGGCCAACACCCTGTGTGTCACTGTTTGCTTCGTGGGAGTTGACAGAACCCTGGAAGGATGCTGTTGATGAAGTATGCAGACATGGCACCTGAGATAAAACAATAAGGGAGGTTGACTTCAGGGATCTTATTTTCAACATCCTCCCCTTAGTTCGATCAAAGAACCAGGAGTCCACAGACAAGCAGTGCCCCAGACAATAAAACAAATATCAGGGACTGATATAACGCTGCAGCCAATGACTGGATCACAAGGAATGACCCCAACCTGGCCTGACTTTGCCAGAGTGTTACAAACTTTTAATCACCAAACTGAGGACACGTCCCGGTCATTTGCTGGTGATCCCTGACATCTGGAGGTTTGTGCCTTATCATCAAACTAGTGCAGAAGACCTAAGCGATATTCACCATCTTAACCATCCTGTGACTCATCCTTATATCCTGCATATGACAAAAAAACTCTTGAATCTTGAATCTTAAGCTTTACACCCAGGGATGAGTTTATATCACATCACTGTTTTCTAGCTACAACAAGGAAGTTGAGTTTCAACCTGTGTGTGTTTATTTTGTTTGTGTCTTTGTCAACAGGATTATGCAAAAAGTACCAAACTGATTTGCACCAAACTAGGTGAAGGAATTGGACATGAGCTGGGGAAGAAGCCATCAAAGTTTGGAAGAAATAATGTATTAATCTTGATGTAATAAATCTATGGTGAGATCTAGGAATTTGTAAAATTTGGTCCAAGTAAGGGATAATAGTCGGGCTCCTGTAGAAGGATCATGTTTGGCCTTGGCAGAACTTTACTATTTTTTTTTTAACTACATAAGAAAGTTGTGCGGCAGTCACTAGATGTGAGAAGAGAAAAGCACTACATTTTATTTATTTACAAGGCAACCATTGTTTCTGTTCCTATTTGTCTTCCAGGTCTTTTAACTACAGATCAGTCCAAAGATTATTTATTTGCCATAAAATTCATGCTGTTTTTACTGATACTGGGATTTGGCTTTTCTATACTATTCTCCACACACTATTGCAATAATATACAGAAGCTTATAAAACTCCACAGGCAAAATGAATGTATTGAGTTCCCTTTAGTTTGGTCATAGATCAGCGTGACCTCATATGTTGCATTTAAATGGATGTTGTCCTGAATTTTCATGTCTGTGACCTATTTGTTTTGTAACCTGGTGATGCATATGGAAATGTTCCTGTGCTTATCATTTTATATTGCTTTATACACTTTAGTAATGCACTGCCTCTTCATAAAAGGGTGACTGTTTATTTACCATTCACAGTGTTTGGTCCTTTTGGAGGCTGTTTGCAGTGCTGTCAAATTGTATTGCTTTATAGCGATGGCTGATTTTATAATTTTGTCTGCCCCACTTATCAATACAGGTAGGCTAAACAAAAGTCACCTGTCTTTATGATACACTTCAGTTTCTAAACCATAATTTCAACTGTGCGAACGTTATTTAATGTTGATCGATCAAAGTTCTGTGTTTGTTGGGTACAATGTAAGAGCAACCCCCCTTGCCAGCTAACACAGTGAAACACTGAGTTAGGTATTAACAGGGTCTGAAAGTCATTGGGCCATGCAGTATTTGTCGGTCATTTGTTTGGATGTTACTGATTAAACACAAGAGGGTGAGCTTCTCTTTTGGATAATGGACGATAGCATGTGAAACGTAAGAATCTAATCTTTTACAGCTTTATATCTGATTAATATCTTTATTTTATCCTGAGCGAGCAGTGACCCCTAGCCACCGGTTGAATTTGCACATTGGTGACTGGAATACATATAGAACTTGTGACCATTTTCCGTATTTAAGAAGCTGATGCTTCTTTATATAGGTGCCTTTTAATTTTGACTGTTTCAGGTAGGAAAGCTGATTTTGTTGCAGCATCCAGACATCAGTGTGTTCTTGGCCTTGAAAGTCTACAAGTAGAACAAGAAGACTGAGTCTTTTCTACAGTTTTAAAATGCTGAACAACAACAACCCAAACTGCTCATTCAACAAGAGAGAGCTGATGATTTGCCAGGGAAAGTCAGTGGTATGCAAACCCACAACATAAACCTCCAAACTTAGAGACACAAGAGTATCGTGCATGTAAATCTCTATAGACGAGCATCACTCTGCTCATCTGAGTTTCTAAATGAGCTTTACCTCATGGGATCAGATATCAAATCAAAGGAAGCATGAACACCGCCCTGCGATCATTAATTCCACTTCAATCGCCTTATCGTAAAGACAGACATTAATGAGTATCAGTGCAGGCCCTTCTCAGTACCTTGCTGTTTGCCCCTGTCATTGTGAAGTGTTATATATCGCTAAGTGGCGTACAACAGGTCGGCTTGTGCACACAGTGGGAAAAGGTGTGGTCACGCCTGTTGATTACTTGGAGGAATGAGGTGAACATGAGACAGAGAGGGAAACAGGGAGTGGAGGGACAGAGCGCTGAAGGAATCTCCGGGAATCTTAAGGTAAGTAGTGACCACGAGCTAATATATGTATAAAAGTGTTTGAAGACTCAGGGTAAGTCAACCTGCTCTGGTAATGTGTGAGTTTTTTTTGGTGTTGCATTTAGAAATGAAAGAAATGTATATTAAGTATGAATTTAAAAACCTAGCTTTTACATTTCCTGTTGTGAAATATAAATATGCATTTATTTGCCAGCTCAATCATCTTGGGGTTATGAAATATTAGCTTTAGCACTAGCAACTCATACTTTGGAGACATAGACATTTACATCTCCTTTATGCTTTTCTATATATTTTTGTCAATGTTGTGTTGCATTTCAAGTCATCACCATTGCTTCAATGAACAGTGTCATTTAATCATGCGCTGCATCATGTATTTGCTTTGTGAGCAAAATGTTCTTAATATTTAACCGAAAAACCTGTTTCATGTTTTCCAGGCGTGACAGTATCCCAGCCCAGGCCGTGTAAACTGTATCAGTATGAGTAATAATCAGGTACGCTCAGTTTCACAGGTACAAGCAACATTTCTAAATGTCTTTTCACTTTTTTTTAACAGTTAACTCTTTCTATGATCTCTCGGTTAAACACCACATATTCTAACATCATGAATTTTTGTAATTCGCAGTGTGTCCTGATCTTTTCTCTTTAAATGTAGGGAATAGCTCCCGTCTACGACAACAGAGGGTTCCAGCATGAAGAAAGTAGACCCCCTCCATACAGCCCACAGAATGCGATGTACCCTGCCCTCCCACAACAGACCCCCAGCTATGTCGCCACAACTCTTGGACCCTCCATCAACACCCACCACACTGTCCCACCTGAAATGATTCATAACACAGGACAAAGGAAAGGTACAGTAACATCTGAGTTATCGTGAGACCTTACAAGGTAGAAGAAGAAGATATGTTAACAATGACTTCCAGTCGGTCACAATTTAAAAACACACACTCATAAGAACAGAAACAAATACTGCACCTTCACTGAATCATCCATTCATTTTCACAGTTTAATTTACTCAAAGCAAGAGTGTGGAACATTTTAAGAAGAAAAAAATGAAAAGTTGAATGTGTAAGCTATAAAACACACACTCCATGTTGAGTCTTACTTGGTCTGATATGACTAAGCTGAAAACTATTAGGTATAATGTAAGAAAACGTTTGAAATATAACACGCTGTATGACGAGTCCAGTTAGGTTGTTACACTCTGCGACTGTTGCTGTCATTTCTAGTTAAACATGATTATCACCTGTGCTCATGGTGACCATTGTTATCAGGCATTTCCCTTACAAAGACTCTTGTTTGAACTTAAGGAGAGTAAACAGGGACGTAACTGGAAAGAGCTTAACATAACGTCACGGACCCTCTCTTTGACTCGGAAATGTTTAAAACCCACCGTCAAAAATAATGAGCTGTAACAGTGATATAAGTTGCAGTCATAAAGTTTCCTTATGATGCCTAACTGAGTCAAAATGATTAAGTCTCCTCCCTGGTGTCACCGGAGGTAGAGAGAGTCTTCCAAGGTTAATGGCTCGATCCTTAATTGTCTGAATTTGTCCTTGGGCAAGATCTTGAGCAGAAGTTCCCCAAGCGGACAGTGTATGGTGTGATAGAAAAAAAACTGCATGACTTCTACATTACAATCATTATGTACATACTGTGTAATTTACAGGATTTTAATTGTTCATAAAACCATGAATTGTAATGTATTTACATATGATCCAATGACCATAAAGATAATGCAGGAGGAAAGAAACTTTACTCTTATTTCGGTAACATACAGTATGTTTAGGTTTATGTCTGTCATATCTGCAGTGCAGTGTCTTCTGAACCTGTCATTTTATACTCTGCACATCCTACAGGACATGCTGTGACCAGTTTATCATCCATGTCAGTGACTTTATTTTGTGTCCACCTTCACAGGGCCAAAGAGATGTAACAGCAGACGTATCCTGTGTGTGTCTCTGTGTGTGGTTCTCGTCATGGCAGTGGTCGGCATCTTGCTCTGGTACTTCTGTGAGTTCAGCTGACGATCTTTATGTGAAATGATCATCTCCGGACATTCCTGTGTGCTCTTGTATCAGTGCTTTACACTGTACTGTGTGTGTGTGTGTGTGTGTGTGTGCTTGCAGTATACTACCAGTGTTTGCTGGGGAAGTCCTGCAGAAGCGGTGGGAAGTGTCTGAGCTCGTCGCAGTGGTGCGATGGTGTCGGGGACTGTCCAAACGGAGAGGATGAATCTCAGTGCTGTAAGATCTGACACTCACAAAGCACATACTGTATTAGCATGACATGGGTGAGCAGCCTGGTTCTCTCTGCATCACAGTTCGTCTTCATGGGACCAACTTCATACTGGAGAGTTACTCACCAGGCAACCAGATGTGGATGCCCGTGTGCGCCGAGAAGTGGAACGACGACTATGGGAAGACTGTGTGCGAGCAGATGGGCTACATGAGGTAATGACTGGTTTCTTCGCCGCCGTATGAAAATCCACACATGCCACATCACCTATGAGTTTCTCAAAGAGTTTATATTGCTAATTCAGCTCGATATAGAACATTGTTGCAACCAAACAAACGGCGCTGTTTGCCTGTTAATTCAAGTTTTAACAATGAATGTGTCCGAATCACACCAAATTTGACACTGTACTCCCTTGGGCCATTCAGATTACACATATCAAGTGTGAAGATGAAAAGTTATTGAGGTTTATTCCACAGACAGACAGTTAAACATACAGACAGACAGATGTGGAGTTAGTAGATTACAAGAACTCTGTGTTTTCCTCATAATGATTCCTTGTAAGACAGGAAAAGCATCTGAAACAATACTGAGATTATCATGTTGTGCTAAACTTGACATTGAAAACCAGGTTAGCAGCCTTTTAAAATAATGTAAGGAGACATTCAACATTTAGTTTTAAGAATTGATTCAAGAGAGAAGTAATGTATTTTTCATGTCAAATAAAAACGCATCAACCGACTCTTCGCAATTGTGACACGGGAGGCACCTCCATCATGTCATATAACACCGGAGGACATGACTGGCTGACATCCAAACTTATTGAAAGGTCCAATTCAAGCTGGGTGTACTGCCTTTGTCTCATTTCACTGATCACATCTTTGTCCTTGTGTCCCCTCCACAGGAAGGATTATGTGACCTCAAGCCAAACCAGTGCAGGTTCTTTGGCCTCTAAAGGATACATGAAGCTGAAGCCTGAGAGTACCTATAAATCAAATATACAATCACAGCTCATGTACAGGTAATTTTACACCCAGGATTGGGGAGATCAATTTCCACAGTGAGCTCAGACATTGTTATTTATCTCTGTCTAATGTGGAACTTCTATATAAATGTTATATATTTTCTTTTGCATTTTCTTTCCAGCCAAAGTTGCTCCACCAGAGCGATCAAACTTAATTGTATAGGTAAGCTTGACTTTTCTAACTGGGACATACAGTAACTGCAGTGCTGAAACAAGTGTGGAATAATGTGATAAGTGCAAAGATGTTCAGACAGATGGATTCAGCCGGACAGACACTGGGACCTCCTGTGGATAAGGGCGCCGAACAGAACCGAACTTTAATTACCTCCGCTGAGGAGCTTCTGTTTTCTAACCCTGATCCATTCTTTGTTTGTTTATGAGCGAGATTACAGAAAGATTAATAGATTTCCATTTAAATTTAGTGGGAGGATGTGGTATGGGTCAGGGGAGAACTCATTCATAGCTGGTGCATATTTGGATCCAGATGCTGTTGTTTTCCCCCTTTCCCTATCCTTTCCAGAGAATAATTAATGGATCTCAATGAATATAATCAGCCATACTTAGGGAACTGATATCTGACATGTGGGAAATTTGGGGAGGCTTGATTGAATTTAAGGGGAGTGATGGGATGTGCTCCCGGTTTAGTTTTTCGTGAATTCATTTTTTGTGTGTGTTTGACCCATGAAATATATGAGTCACATTTAAGTGTTGTATTACCTTTGTCTTCAGCTTGTGGAGTGAGCGAAGCAGCCCCCAATACTCGTATCGTAGGTGGTACGGAGGCTGTGAATGGAGCGTGGCCGTGGCAGGTCAGCCTCCAGAATAATGGTCAACACTTCTGTGGAGGTTCCATCATCAGCCCTTACTGGATCCTGTCTGCTGCACACTGCTTCCAAGAGTGAGCGTTACACCATTAATGATCCCATTGTTTTTAGAATGTACTTTTGGTAGATATTCAGGAAGAGAATCCATATTTCACATCATTCTGTTTCCCATAGCCGGTACTCCAATCCTGGCAGCTGGAGGGTTTGCTCTGGTGACGTGGACCTGAATAGAATGAGCTCTGGGATAGCTGTTGACAAAATCATTAATCATGAAAATTACAACGGAGACACTCATGACAATGACATCGCCCTACTAAAGCTCAACACACCTCTGACTTTTACAAGTAAGCGCTGGCCAGTAAAAATCTGATTGCATTACATGGACAAATGCTTGATAATGACAACTCTTAAGTACTTGGTTATTTATCTCAGGCAGAGTGAAGCCAGTGTGTCTCCCCAACTTTGGACTGGATATCTCCCCTGGATATCCAGCCTGGATCACAGGATGGGGAGCATTGCGCTCGTCTGGTGAGCCCAGAGTGTAGAAGCCAGCTAACTGTGTTTGTTTCTGCATGCTTAGATTCAAATGCTAAAAGAGTCAAAATACAAGTCAAAAGTGCTTCAGAATGCTCAGCTTATTAGTTACCTGTGGGTGTCCAATCTTTCTCAGGACCCTCCCCAAATATGCTAAACCAGGCCCAGATCACCATTTACAGCAGAGACGAGTGTAACATTCCTCAGGTGTTAGATGGACAAGTGACTCAGACCATGATCTGTGCTGGGAAACTGCAGGGAGGAGTCGACTCGTGTCAGGTGAGCACACACACACACACACACACACACACACACACACACACACACACACACACACACACACACACACACACACACACACACAAACACGCACAAACGCATGACTTTATCATTGTCCTTGAGACTTTCTCTAACCTTGTCTGTTACAACTTGCCTAACCCTAAACCCTAACTTTAACCTACACCTAGATTGTACAGCCAACATAATCAGGACTTGGCATTGACGTTCATTTAATGTGGAAAGTCTGACTAAAACCTGAACCCTAACCCTAACCTGAACCAGAGGTCAGAATGTTTCGTTTGCCTCTTTAAAACTAGACTTTGGTCCCGATGAGGTCCACTGGTCCTGACAGAGTCAATGTCCTTAAGCGTGAAGAATAACCAGAAGTGATACACGCACGCACGCACACACACACACACACACACACACACACACACACACACACACACACACACACACACACACACACACACACACTTAAACCCGAGATATGATTTCTCTTGCACAATGCAGGGTGACAGTGGAGGACCTCTGGTGGTAAAAGAGGGAAATGTATGGTGGCTGGCAGGGGACACTAGCTGGGGGATTGGATGTGCTTGGAAGAACAAGCCAGGAGTGTATGGCAACGTAACCTACTTCGCTGACTGGGTACATGGAGAAATGCAGGTACAGTTTGTTCATTCTGTAGAGATTTTTCCTTCTGATATCGTGAGCTCTGAACTTGTATTCCCCGTTGTTCTCTTGACAGTTATTATAGTGTTTGAAGTTTTAACAGACACTGTAGGTCGTCTGTCGTTAGACGCGATTCAAGCTCAATTAACAGCAGTGACCCTACTTATTGCTATTTTTATGGCAAACATGTCTGCAAACAGCAAATTTAAGTTAACAACATGACAATGGATTCTGTGTTTGCTTTGGCTTGACTTCGAGTCAGGTTTGGTAAATTATTAATAGTTTTACAAAGGGTAAGTCACAGCTCAGTCTGATTTACATGAGTGACATGTAGTGGATAAGAATAAGATAAATTATGTTTTGTCACACCTGACATCTAATTCTAACGTTTCCTTTTATTCCAGCAGGAAAACTGATGGAAACATCAACAAACATGAAGAAATACCTCTTTGATTAATCGGTGGTACTCACACACTTTGCACTTTCAATCCAAAGGAAGAGAGGTTTACACACAAAAGAAACCTGATCATTCAATTATTTTTCTATAGCAGTCATGACTACAGATTTAATCTTTGTATTAGAACAAAATCAGGCTATTTTGTATTAATAAAATAAATTTCACACAAGATTCTAAATGTCTGTTGGACATTGTGTCAGAGAAGACATATGCCTGCTTTCACCTGTTCAGTTAAGTATCTGTGAAGCAATGCTGCTGCTATTAATGTGACTATTAGAGCAGATCCCAGGGCTCCACACTACTGAATCAGATCCACCTGTTGGCTCTCACCTCAGTACAATAGAACACAGTCCAGTACTGTACACTACAGTACCTAATACTAATAATACACTTTATTTATAGGCACCTTTCACAGCACTCAAGGTCACCTTACAAGGCAGAGATAAAAAAAAGTACAGTGCAGTACAGTGCAATAATAAAAATACAACAATATAGTATATGTACTGTAATACAGTGTAGAGAAGTGCAGTGCAGGATAGGTTAGCCCAGAATCTAGAGAGATGTGGAGACATTCTTAGCAGAAAGTACAGCGCAGTGCTATACAGTGTAGTACTGTATGTGAGAAGAAGACCAGTAAGGTTAGAATTGCAGAGTGCACTGATTCAATCATTCCAGAGGTCAGAGAGGAATGGTCCCACTGATTGGACAGGAAATCTATGGTAACTCAAATAACCTCTCTTTACAATTGTGGTGAGCAGAAAATAAAAGCTGATTCGCAACTTTATCACCATATTGCTCATACTTGTATTGAGATCAGATGCATATGCCATGTACGCAGCACTTTTCTGAAAACTGTTGATATCCAACTCAGGCCAATATTCATACTCTGATATAGTTGAAGGGAGTTATATTACCATATGGAACCTTAATGTCACTGCCCTGAAATGACTTCGTTATCCAGATCTACACCAAATTTCGGCTGTTCACCTGTTCGACAAAAGTGAAAGAAATACTCAAATACATTATCCCACAATTGTAAAGAATGTAAAAGATATTCCAATTATCCCTCCAGAAGTTAATGGTTTCTCTTTAGCCCACACTCTGCCACCAAGTTTGAAGGAAATCAGTTCAGTAGTTGTTCTGCAATCCTGCTGACAAAAATATTTAGACAAACAGCAATGAAACCATGTTGCGGAGGTAATATAGAACCTTGGGGTGGATGGTTCTACAACAGCAGAAACCACGTCAGGTTCACATCTGTCAGAGAAAGAACCAAAAGCTGCAGTGACACAGACTCATCAACATTTGACATTTGATGACTGAAAACCGTAGTCTGGCCTGATGGATGTGGATTTCTGCTGAGGGTGCAGATCGTTGGCACAGCATTTTTGTGTTATCAGCATATTTGCTTTGCCGTACACCTTATACTCAAATGTTTTGTTCTCACCGGCCTGAATGGATAAACCTGAAGGAATAATAAAAGCGGGATATGTTCAGGAAAAGTTCAATTGAAATAAATGTTAAAAACACCCTGGCCTGTTGTGTGTATGTATTCCTTTTACAAGGATTGAAGCATATCACGAGGAGAGCTTCTCTTAGTGAACAGCAGAAGATGCTGTGGCAGCTGAGCAGTGTATCATGGTTGCAAGTGGACGTTTAAGAAGGGGTTTTAATGTGCTTTTACTTTCAGTAAAAATTGTATTATTCACACTCAGTGTATGCTTATGTGCATGTGTATGTATTTGTTCATATGCAGTGTTGGGCAAGTTACTAAAAATTTGTAATTAATTACAGTTACTAGTTACTTATTTTAAAAGTAATTGAATTACTTCACCAGTTACTGTATATCCAAAGTAATTAGTTACTAGGGAAAGTAACTTTTAAGTTACTTTTATGTCTGCTTTTTAAATGTAATGAATATGAATAGTACTGAACACTTAAACACAATAAACACATTTTTTGTAATCAACAGGGCAACAGGCCATCAAATCAGGCAGTAGTTCAAAAAGCCCTTTTAATACTTAACTTAATACAAAATAACTGTCACAGTCATTTAGCAGTGTTCAACATTAGGCCCAATGAAATAAAAGTGATTGGCCTACAGTATTAACACTAATTTAAAGAGAAAACAAAGGTGCCTCGAGGTGCTGCATATAAATAAATATGTGATTTAACAAAAGGTTAACAAAATGGTTTAACAAACATGCCTCATAAGGCAGAGCTAAATAGAGATAAGAGATGAGATTCTCAACAAACGTTAAATGGGCTAACAAGTCTCATCTCTCACCTCTGACCAGTAGCCACAACATTGCTAGCTCTCAAACCAGTTATACCTCAAGAGGAGAAGCTTCTCAAACTTATGATCTGAGAGCCTATTTCCTCTTTGGAGAGAAAATCAGGCTCACCTTGCGTAAATGCCTGTAGCGCTCACGGAGCGGACAGATTTAATAGACACGCCAATGCTGTCAGTGTTCAGCCCCTCTGCAGTGGCTCCCTGTACAGTGTGGTGCATGTTTCGCATATTTTTCGCGAACGGTGAACTAAACGAATCAGTTTCCATATGATGAACGTGAGTGAACGTCACGTTCACGTTCATTTTTTAAATCATCATCGTATCAGGCCAGGGGCGGCTCCTGGTACAGGCGACATAGGCGGTTGCCTAGGGCGAAAAATGCCGAGAGGGCGGCACAAGAGACTGATTTATCATGACGTGACACATGCAATGTAAAACAATACAGTAACGTCACACCATCATCCTCTAACCCCGGGACGCACCGGAGGTAGAAGCGCCGCGAAAAGCGAAGAGCAGAGCCGGGGCGCAGAGCATATATTTTTTATTTATGTGCGCCGCAGGATGTGCACCGCAGGATGTGCGCGCCCAGTTTTTTTTATTAATTTGATAAAAAAATGTATTTAGTATGTGCGTCGCCCGCAGGATGTGCGCCACAGGATGTGCGCCGCAGGATGTAAGCGCGCAGTTTTTTTATTAATTTGATTTAATAAAAAAAATATATATATATATATTTTTTATATTTAAAAATAGAGCGCAGAGCCGGAGCGCAGAGCCGGGGGCAGAGCCGGAGCGCAGAGCCGGGGGCGCAGAGCCGGGGCGCAGAGCAGAGCCGGCTGCTCTGCTCTCCGGAGCGCAGAGCCGCAGCGCAGAGCCAGGTAAAGGCCAAATTATAGTCGGGTTGCACGCACGCACGCATGCACGCAAGACACGCAACACGCCCCTTTCGTGCCCTCTGCGGGCTTGCGTGTGTCCGCCAATTTTTCTAACTACACGACAAAGCGACGCGAGCCTCACGCAGCCCGCAAGGCTTGTGATTGGTCTGCTTACTACATCCCGTCCGGAGTCTAGTTTCCGGTTTCATGCCCCATAATACGCGGAAATCACGGAAGATTTAGAAGAACGAATATGGACCAAATAGAAGAGCACTTGGCAGAAGAGATCCGAAAGTATGACCACTTGCATAACCCGTCACTGACTGGCCGATTTGTCCGCCAGAAATAGGCTATGAGGAGCCGGAGTGGCAATGTAAATAAACAGTCGACGAAGAAGAAGACGTCTCTTCATTGTGTGTTTTGTCTTTGAAAAAAAACGTTACTCCGCCTAGGGTTCTGGCGGTGAATTGTGTTGCAACACGCGCAGCACGTTAGAAAAGTATAAACCAAAACGAGTCCGTTGATGCAGCTGCGTGGCCTTCCGCGGTTGCAGTCGCAGGACTATAATTAGGCCTTAAGGCCGAATTATACTCGTGTTGCACGGACGCACGCATGCACGCAAGACACGCAACTTTCGTGCCCTCTGCGGGCTTGCGTGCGTCCGCCAATTTTTCTAACTACACGACAAAACGACGCAAGCCTCACGCAGCCCGCAAGGCTTGTGATTGGTCTGCTTACTACATCCCGTCCGGAGTCTAGTTTCCGGTTTCATGCCCCACAATACGCGGAAATCACGGAAGATTTAGAAGAACGAATATGGAACAAATAGAAGAGCACTTGGCAGAAGAGATCCGAAAGTATGACCACTTGTATAACCCGTCACTGACTGGCCGATTTGTCCGCCAGAAATAGGCTATTAGGAGCCGGAGTGGCGATGTAAATAAAGATTCGACGAAGAAGAAGACGTCTCTTCTTTGTGTGTTTTGTTTTCGAAACAAAACGTTACTCCGCCTAGTGTTCTGGCGGTGAATTGCGTTGCAACATGCGCAACACGTGAGTGAAGCATAAACCAAAACGAGT
The DNA here is from genome assembly GCF_947347685.1 of Pleuronectes platessa. Classification (NCBI taxonomy): domain Eukaryota; kingdom Metazoa; phylum Chordata; class Actinopteri; order Pleuronectiformes; family Pleuronectidae; genus Pleuronectes; species Pleuronectes platessa. The sequence continues at coordinate 21,039,041 of NC_070640.1, read as the reverse complement.
CCGTCGATGCAGCTGCGTGGCCTTCCGCGGTTGCAGTCGCAGGAGTATAATTAGGCCTTGAGAGCAGAGCTGGGGCACAAGGGCGCAGAGCCTGGGCGCAGAGCAGAGCCTGGGCGCAGAACCGGGCGCAGAGCAGAGCCGGGGTGCAGAGCATATATTTTTTATTTATGTGCGCCGCACGATGTGCCGCAGGATGTTCCGCAGGATGCGCGCACGCAGGTTTTTCATTAATTTTATTTAATTAGAAAAATAACTATTATTTTTAAATATATTTTTTATTTATGTGCGGCGCAGGAAGTGCGCGCCCAGTTTTTTTTATTTATTTAGGATGTGCGCCGCAGGATATGCGCCGCAGGATGTGCGCCACATGATGTGCGCACACAGTTTTTTTATTAATTTGATTTAATTCATTAATTCATTTTTCTATTTAGGATGTGCGCCAACCGCAGGATGTGTGCCGCCCGCAGGATGTGCGCTGAAGGATGTGCGCCGCAGGATGTGCGCGCGCAGTTTTTTCATTAATTTGATTTCATAAAAAATACAAATATTAAACATATTTTTTATTTAAAAATAAAGCGCAGAGCCGGGGGCGCAGAGCCGGGGCGCAGGGCAGAGCCGGCTGCTCTGCTCTCCGGATGGAAGAGCAGAGCTGGGGCGCAGAGCAGAGCCTGGGCGCAGAGCCGGGGCGCAGAGCAGAGCCGGGGGCAGAGCATATATTTTTTATTTATGTGCGCCGCAGGATGTGCGCCGCAGGGTGTGCCGCAGGATGTGCCGCAGGATGCGCGCGCGCAGGTTTTTTATTAATTTGATTTAATTAGAAAAATAAATATTATTTTTAAATATATTTTTTGTTTATGTGCGGCACAGGATGTGCGCGCCCAGTTTTTTTATTTATTTAGGATGTGCGCCGCAGGATATGCGCCGCAGGATGTGCACCACATGATGTGCGCACACAGTTTTTTTATTAATTTGATTTAATAAAAAAATATATATATATATTTTTTTTTTATATATTTTGTTTTTATGTGCACCGCAGGAAGTGCGCCGCAGGATGTGCGCCGCAGGATGTGCGCGCGCAGTTTTTTTATTAATTTGATTTCATAAAAAATACAAATATTAAACATATTTTTTATTTAAAAATAAAGCGCAGAGCCGGGGGCGCAGAGCCGGGGCGCAGGGCAGAGCCGGCTGCTCTGCTCTCCGGATGGAAGAGCAGAGCTGGGGCGCAGAGCAGAGCCTGGGCGCAGAGCCGGGGCGCAGAGCAGAGCCGGGGGCAGCGCATATTTTTTATTTATGTGCGCCGCAGGATGTGCCGCAGGATGTGCCGCAGGATGTGCCGCAGGATGCGCGCGCGCAGGTTTTTTATTAATTTGATTTAATTAGAAAAATAAATATTATTTTTAAATATATTTTTTGTTTATGTGCGGCACAGGATGTGCGCACCCAGTTTTTTTATTTATTTAGGATGTGCGCCGCAGGATGTGCACCACATGATGTGCGCACACAGTTTTTTTATTAATTTGATTTAATAAAAAAATATATATATATATTTTTTTTTATATATTTTGTTTTTATGTGCACCGCAGGAAGTGCGCCGCAAGATGTGCATCGCAGGATGTGCGCCCCCAGTTTTTTTATTAATCTGATTTAATTAAAAAAATACATATATATATTTTTTAATATCTTTTGTATTTATGGGCACCGAAGGATGTGCGCCGCAGGATGTGCGCCGTAGCGTCCTCATGACTATCTCTTGACCAGTCGTGCGATCGACCCACACTACCTTCGCGATGACCGGTAGATCGCCATCGACCTATTGGGCACCCCTGCAAAAGAGAGTAACGCGAGTAACAAACTCATTTAAATTTCAGTAATTGTAACTGCATTACTTGATTTAAAAAAATACTTTGTTACATGCTCGCTACCGCTAAAAGTAGTGGAATTACAGTAATACGTTACTTTGTACCGCGTTACTCCCAACACTGTTCATACAGTTCCTTGTATAAGTATTCACCCCCCTTGGACTTTTTCCCATTATGTACTGTTACTAACTGGAATTCAAATAGACTTAAATAAACTTTTTCCCGTTTGATCAACAAAACATGCATAGTACTTTGGAGGTGCAAAATAAATTTTATTGTGACACCAACAATAATGAGAACAAAAAAGTTGACATCTGTTGGGTGCATAAGTATTCACCCCCCTGTGTCAATACTTGGTAGAACCCCCTTTCGCTGCAATTACAGCTGCAAGTCTTTTGGGGTATGTCTCTACCAGCTTTGCACATCTAGAGATGGAAAGGTTTGTCCATTCTTCTTGGCAAAAAAGATGAAGCTCAGTCAGATTGGATGGAGACCGTCTGTGAACCGCAATCTTCAAGTCTTGCCATAGATTCTCTATTGGATTGAGGTCTGGGCTTTGACTGGGCCATTTTAAGACATTAACATTCTTTAATCCAAACCATTCCTTTGCAGCTCTGGCTGTATGTTTAGGGTCATTGTCCTGCTGGAAGATGAACCTCCGCCCCAGTCTCAAGTCTTTTGCAGACTGCATCAGATTTTCTTCAAGGATTTCCCTGTATTTGGCTCCATCCATCTTTCCCTCTATTCTGACCAGTTTCCCTGTACCTGCTGAAGAGAAGCATTCCCACAGCATGATGCTACCACCACCATGTTTCACTGTTGGGATGGTGTGCTCAGGGTGATGGGCAGTGTTGGGTTTTCGCCACACATAGCGTTTTGCATTGAGGCCAAAAAGTTCAATTTTGGTCTCATCTGACCAGGGCACCTTCTTCCACATGTTTGCTGTGTCTCCCACATGGCTTCTGGCAAACTCCAAACGGGATTTTTTATGGATCCCTTTCAACAATGGCTTTCTTCTTGCCACTCTTCCATAAAGGCCAGATTTGTGGAGCAGACGACTAATAGTTGTCCTGTGGACAGATTCTCCCACCTCAGCTGTGGATCTCTGCAACTCCTCCAGAGTAATCATGGGCCTCCTGGTTGCTTCTCTGATTCATTTTCCTCTTGTCCGACTCTTCAGTTTGGGTGGACGGCCTCCTCTTGGTAGGTTTGCGGTTGTGCCATATTCTTTCCATTTTCTTATGATGGATTTTATGGTGCTAAGAGAGATGTTCAAAGCTCTGGATATTTTTTTATAACCTAACCCTGCTTCATATTTCTCCACAACTTTATCCCTGACCTGTTTGGTGAGCTCCTTGGTCTTCATGATGCTGTTTGTTCAGTAATGATCTCCAACAAACTCTAAGTCCATCACAGAACAGGTGTATTTATACTGAGATTAAATTGCAGACAGGTGGACCCTATTTACTAATTATGTGACTTGCAAATGTGACTTGTGAATGCAATTGGTCGCACCAGATCTTTGTTAGGGGTTTCACAGTAAAGGGGGTGAATACATATGCACTCAACACTTTTCAGATTTTTATTTGTAAATAATTGTGAAATCCATGTAATATTTCCCCCCACTTCCAAATGATGCACTATTTTGTGTTGGTCCATTACATAAACTCACGATGAAATAAATTTTAATCTGTGGTTATACCATGACAAAATGTAGAAAAGTCCAAAGGGGGTGAATACTTATGCAAGGCACTGTATGTGATAACTGCACGTGTTTTTCTCAGCCAGGTGCAATGGAGAGAGGAGGGCTGTAAGGACTCATTTTAAAATGACCTTATCTATTACATTTCATTAGGTCTTTTATTTGGTAGAGACAGTGCTCAATAATCAACATGTACTAAAATGAGCCATAGCTGTATAAGCTAATTTCCATCTCTTGTCCCTATAGCTACTTCTTTCAAGGCAGTATCATATAAAATAAAATGATTATCTATGAATAATGTGCATTATACAAACCATCCAAACTCAATATGCAAATAACCCATGATTAAAATAAAAATCTAAAAATGCAATGCATCACACATAATAAGAAGCCACGGATATACATCTAAACTCAATCACGAAAGATAGCAGATTAATGACACATGATCACAAGTTTAATTTGCTTTAGGATTTGTCTTAAGTTTGTATTTAAAAGTTAGATAATTACATTGTTTCTTAAATCAGCAGACAGATTATTCCAATGGTTTGTGTTTTCATTTTCACAAAACGGGGCATGAAACGTGCGTATGCCACTTCTCACGCAAGCGTTGGGATTTATAAAAACAAACTTGACGGGAGAATTTGGGTATTTCCACGCAAACTCTGACCCATACGTACAAACGTTTTGGAGACGGGAAAGTGGCGACGCAGACGTGAGGTGGTGAACTGAAGCCAGATTATTGATCCACTTCATCATTTACATTAAAACCAACAGCTCGGTTTTGCACGCGCAACATATCTGTTCAACACGAGCCTTTTAATAAAAAATTATATGAAACAACTGACAACAAATTACGTTCAGATTAGATTTAACCGCGGAGTTACGGAGCTGAGTCATTAACAGGTTTTAATAATATCTTCTAACACTGTGCGTGTATCAATAATTCACTGCAGTGAACGGACCTGAGCCATCAGGCGCACAGAGCGCAGAGCACGCAGAGCGCAGAGCGCAGTGCACAGACAGCGAAGAGCATGCAGAGCCTTGAAGCTAAACTTCCCCAATGTGCATTTTCATCGAACCTTACTGTATGATTTACATTTATGTAAATCCAGTGTCAACATTACATAATTTCCAGGGATTAAGTTTTTCTTAAAACAACTTCCACCCATGAGCCACTGCATCTTTTTCTGTGAATTTGCTTAGAGTAGCCTATCTCATCGCTCTGCTCTGTGCCACCCTGTAGCTGCAATGCAGCAGAACAATACTTCAATAAATGTGTTTTTAAACCCTGTAGGTTTGATCTATACATTTATCATTAATCTTAATGGGTCTCTGCATATATATTTGGATTTGAGCCACCTGTCTGTGGGACCTGCTCAAATTAGGCTTTGTTAACATATTATCAGTTTGGAGTTTGACATGAGCCCATTTCTCACAGAACAGAGTCAAATTTAAGATATCTGATGTTTTACTGAATTCAACACCAGTCAGGGCTGTAGAATAGTACAAAAGCTACTGTAATTTACTCCATTTTATTTTATTTACAAAGCATTTCTTCGTTATCACAATCAGAGGGCCATATTTAACTTCTTACTCTTTTGAACTATTCTTATGATTTACTAGTCCTTTGGCAGATTTAGAAAAAACCTGCAGAGGGAAACTGTCTAATGTCTAATGCTAATATGTTAATATGATTGTACTTAAAACACATTTTTAATGCAGTATTTGAAACAGATCAAGTCAGAACCTCAGTGGAATAAATACTAGACATGTTTTTATTGTCACGTGGAAATGTAAGAGGATTCTCTCTTCATCCAAAGATAGACATATAAGTGTTAGAGTCTAATAAAGACAGTAGTGTCAACAAGATAAAAAAAACACTAACATAAACAAATTAAAAACTTAAAATTAACTTGTTCTTATTTAAATGCGCAAAAAAACATAATTCTGATTGAACAACATTTTAGTTTTCAATGTTTGAAGAGTACATCATTTTTTTTAAACTTTAACAATAACATATACAAACATAAGATAAAAGTAAAACGAAAGACGATGCAAGACTGTAAATATTTACAAAAATAGATAAACAGGCAGACTAAATAAATAAACAAATGTTTCAGTGACTCTGTCAGTGGTAGTACCAGTGAATCTCCTGCAGGTGTCAGTGTCGCCCTGTGCGTCAGGATGTTCGTCAGGCAACTGAAAACGGTCCAAGTCAAACTCCTCAGAATCAACAGGTGAGCTGCTGACATTAGTTTGAGTAAAACCCACGACGACCCTTCACTGCTGCTCCTTTGTGTTGTTGTCACTGCTGTGTGCTTTTTCTTAAATCAAAGTTAAGGTAAAGTTTGAAAGTTAGCGAGCTAGCAAAGAAGCAGGGAGACCGCCCCCAGCTGCTGTGTCCCTTCACATTCACTTACACGGTGTCACACTGAGACAAGTGTTGGCTCGTTTGTTGTGTATTTAGGTATTTATTTGTCCTCATGCAAACACACACACACACACACACACACACACACACACACACACACACACACACACACACACACACACACACACACACGTTTGTAATTATGTCTTAAGACACTCATTGACATAATGCATTCCCTAGCCCCTCAACCTTACCTTAACCACCCCAAACCCTTACCTTGTTCTGACCCAAACCCTAAAACCAGGTCTTAACCCCCAAAAAGTCCATTAAAGGTGGGTCAGACAGTGGGGGCCGACAAAATGTCCAAACTCCATAGGTTGTAGTTTCAAAATGGTCCTCACAAATATATGTCCACGAGCACACACACACACACACACACACACACACACACACACACACACACACACACACACACACACACCTTCCCTCACCCCACAGATTAGTTCACTTGATATTCGATCTAGATACTCAACAATTGAGCCAAGTCAGTCTAATATTACGGCTATTTAGCCAGACTGCAGTAAATACATGAAAACGATTTGTTCCAAGACATTAATAAGTTTCTGACTCTGCTGCTTCTACTGTATCTGAACTATCTCTTGCATCCCATCACACATATTTAGGCTGTTCCATATGATCAAATGAATTGTTTGAACCTCTATTCACTTGGCCTGCCTCCCACCTCGAAAACCGCATTGAATCCTCACAGTAGAATAATATATCGATACAATCTGTGGTGAACTGAATTGTGAACATTACAGTGACTACACTACGTATGGTAGCCTTACCTAAACATATTGTAAATAAACAGTTGTATTTGCAGTCTTTTTCTATTATTTCAACCTGATTATTAGACTTTATCAGACAAATGTTTCAATATGCCAGTTCTGATTTGGTCAAACTCAAAGTCTCAAGTGTCAACATGTGAGTTGGCAGAGCATCCCCACGCAGACAAGTTAGTGCACTGTTGTTGTTTTATGCTGCTCTACTAACTGCCAACATTATTTTTTAGCTCTGTTCCATTTAGGTGCTTCAAGGTCCTGGTATCGAGCATTAGGCTCACTGTATGGACACATCGTTTTTAAAGTTTCAAATATTCATAGAAGGATAAACAAAGCTATCTATGGCACCTATTCTGTTTTTTTATTGACAGCTGACTAACCTGGTTTAGTCTAAAATAGAATTTCAAATAATCTCATGTTAAGACAAGGGTAGAGTTGATAGAGTTGATAGACTGCATTACAACATACAAAAATATATCCTCACAGCTATAGATGCCACAAAATCCTACACACTGGCCCTTTAAGTGAAACTGTGTGAAGAAAGTGAAGAATAAGTAGAAGGTGAAGACACTAATGCGACTGCAGAGATCTTCAGGGAAATGGCCAAAACACTTTCTAAAAGTCGGTGTGGACAACGACTTGTCTGACAAGTGAAAACAGTGATGCGACATGCAAAGCTCACCAGGGCAACACGTGTAACCTGAGGACACAAACACAAAGTATCTATATGCTGATGAGTGTGAATAACCAAATCCCCCGCAGGAACTTCAGTCAATGTTAGCACACCTGTAGCCAGCTCTGAAGAGGTTAAATCCTTCACGGACAACAAAACATCGAGTGAGGCAGCATCAGCTCTGACATCTTCAAGTAATAGTCAGATTAAGTCGCTGGAGATAACTGGCCTCCTTTCACTGTCTTCGTGGTTATTAGCTTAGCATCTTTGCAACAACAACAATGACCAACAATCACCCAGAGTCTGCACCCTTACTAAATAGCTATTTAGAACGTTTAAACAGCACTTGAGATTTATGAATATGGGTCTATTTTCGGGCTCTGAGGGTTTCAAATAAAGCCTGGGATGGAGCTATGGTTTTTTCGTAAAGTGGATGAGTTGTAGTTTCAAATCATGGTTGCCTCAACTCTTTGGCACAGACTCATGCTTAGACGCCACCAGGAGGTCTGACAGAGAACAATCAGACATAATCTTATTCAGCATCTCCTCTCCCCTCCTCTCTTCTCCTCTCTCCTCTCCTCTCCTCCTCTGTGATCTCCCTCCATCATCTTGGCTGGTTAATCACTGCTCATGGAGGTTGGCTCACTAATTGGCAGATGCTCAATCCCAGAGCCTGCATCTGCTACCTGTTTGTACCAATTAACAGACCCGTGATACTGCACTGACACCTCTTCAATGGGTTAACAGATGCCACAATTAGCCACTCATTTGAATGGCTGCCTGCTTAGCGTGAGGACCCTTGTTGCATCATCTCCCACTGTGGGGACCACCTTTCATCTATTTGCCTATTTTCTTGTTGCCTCTCAAATGAGGCATAGGGAGACCAGGTAACACCAGGGTGTTGCGCGAACAGTCTTTTCACGAGAACTCCACACTCACTGTTGCAGTGAGGGGAAGCTTCAGAGTTTGCATGGCAAAATGCATGGCATGGGGACGCTCCTGCACGTACACACATTTGGGACGTGCTGTGTGTTCTGTGTATTGGTCTTAGAAACCATTTGACCCAGCTAAATGTTTGCAGCTGATGCTTTGCTCCATAAGTTTTTTTGAAATCAGTATGATCTTGACTGATTTAAGTTTTACCTCTGCCAAGGAGGTTTTGTTTTCATCTGTTTGTTTGCTTGTTGGTCGCTTGGTCTGTTGGTTAGCAGGATTATGCAAAAACTACTGGACAGATTACCATGAATCTTAGAGGAAGGGTGTTGTATGGGTCAGGGATGAAAAACTGTTTAACGTTGGTACAGATCTTAATCAGGGGTTGGATTCAGAATTTCTTGAACATTGTGGCATTTTTCAAAGTGTTTGTGGATTCCTCAGTATTGATTCATGGATTTTGATGAAATAAGTCAGGCATGCTTAGGGGACTGATACATTTTTGTAATTTGTTGCAGATCCAACTATAAATCTAGTTTTTATTGTAACCTTTGTGCTTATATTATGTTATGGCTCCTTGGAGAGGCTGTAAGAGCAAGCTATGATTCTTTTTAATTTGAGATTGAAGACCAACTATTGAGCTCCTTGAGCAGAGGGCTGCGCTACACTCAGAGTGTACAATACACTGTCATTCTGTAGTTTTGCTAATCAGCACACACAATTTAGCCTCTGTAGCCACTGAGAGCTGATCAATTTTTTTTCTTTAAGTGTTAAATAAAAGGCTGTAGTTCGCAAGTGAACAAAACATTCCCATTCGTAACTCATGAAAATCATGGCTGTCAGTTTCTTTTCTGATTTGCCAATCGCTGCACAGGTGAACAACGACAGGGGTTGCTTAAAAATGAATGACATTACTAAGGTCTCTGTTATCTGATGTGAACAAAAATACTGGAACTGGTCAAAAAATTATTCAGTATGAAATGATATAATTGGAATTTACTATACTAATATCAGACAATGGTTTTTAAAAAGTGAGATCTTGGAATTTTACTATGAACTCATTCGAATACCTGTTTCAACCCATTTCTCAGTGATTCATGGGGTCATCATAACTTAAAATCCTAATTTAGTTCAAAAGTGAGATTGACTGGAAAAATGACATTTCAGTCCTTAGTCAGGCTCTTTATGTAACAAGCAGCCAATTAATGAAACAGAGGAAAGAAAACGGTGTTGATACAAAGTATGAACCATGGTGAGTGAAGTGTAACAACACGATGACAGCGCTGTTACTAGGGGCTAAGTGCTAATCTTGGGTGGTTGGGAAAAAATGAATTCTCAGAGGATATTTAAAGACAACAGAGGCTTACATGTGTGATTCTGCCCTAGTTCTCACCAACACCTCGTCTATGTGTAAATTTCACATGTGTGTATGTGTGATAGCGGGTGCATGAGTTTGTGCATTTCTAAGCCTCAGACTGCGGACGTACATACACACGCTGCTGTGAGTGTGAGCATGTTACTGTAATCCTGCCTGTGCGTGGATCAAACCCATGTGTCATTTTGCACAGAGAGTGTGATCAATGCAACATTCAGCCGCAGCCAATGATGAGAGAGCCCTTGTTACTGGGCAGCTATGTGTTTACCCCCTCTCCTTCCCAATTCTTTCGCGAGGTCGATGTCATGCGTCAGGCCTCATAGACTCTCAGATCAGCATGAGTCTTTACGACACACCAGGGTCCTGCGGTTGTGATGAACGCCAGCACTCTCACTGGTTTTGTAGGTCAACCAGTATTGAGCTACGGGTGCAGGCCAGCCTACAACACATGTGCTTGTGTCCACTGATTTTATACACAGAGCAAAGGTCATTAAAGCATTTATTTTCACAAACATCCACATTATTGCCTCAAGTAGGTGAAGGAAATTCTCCATGTTTTGGAGCAAAAATCTGCAGATATCATTTCTAAATATATGAAATCATGACTTTTATTTGTGGTACAGTTTGCTCACCTTTGAGGGATGACATAACATCATACATAGATCTGCCATAACATTAAAACTGGTTACTAGTTGATATCAATATGTTTCCTGGCTGTTTCTCAGGATCTGATTCAGTAAAGAAATACTCCTATAAAATCATTACGATCAGTTCCCGTGTTTAACATCTGGGCTAATTGGTGTATTACATCATCGTTATTACTGTACATTTAAAAGAAATCTTTTTCTCTTTCATATTCATCCACTTTATATTCACCATTACTGCATTTACCAATCATTGTGAATTCAAACATATTGACTTCATTACCAGTGATAGAAGATGTATTGAAATCTATCGTTTCAGTAAAATTAAACACTAAGAGCAAAATATTCTTATAATAAGGGTTTGATAATGCATTTAAGTCGAAAAGGTTATTTGAATGACTTTTTAGATTGCTGTGTGATTGAATTTCTATTAGTTAAGATATTTTATGAGCTGATCTTATTATTTGTAAATATTAGTTAAAATGATTAACAAGTTATTTTGACAATTGTTCAAGAATAAACTTCTTTCTTTTTAACTTCTCTAAAGATTTTGTCCGACACATTTTAGATAAATATGTCCAACACACAATGCTACATCTCTAACCCTAACACATGCAGCATTGAACATTTAGTTTCTTTGACAAGGCTACTGACTACTCATTGGCTGGAACATCAACATAATGTGGAAGGTGTGGTCCCATGTATATTAATATACTCATGTTGCATATTTTTGTTTAACTCTTATCACAGCATCATAACCTTGTAATGTTTTTTTAAGCCAACAACGATGGGTTAACGGTTTGTGGGTTTACCCTCAACCATGACCCTGTCAAGATTTAGGAATTAAAAATAGTGTCATCATCAAAATGACATATTGTTACAGTGTAATAGCATAACATCATAACAAAGAAAATAAGTTGTTGTTCTAAGGATAAGCCTTCCAAAGATTACGGAAGATTATTAAAGCTGTAACAATAACAAACACATAAAACTGCAGGATTTCCTTTGGACTCCACCACTCCTGACCACATGGTGGCATCAGTTCTCATGCAGGGACTCAGTTCCATGAATACAGCACCACTGATGAGCTGAATGTAGATAAATCCTCTTTACTGGGAGGGTCAAACTCTAATCTTAACAATCTCTTTTCACCCTTCATGTAAAAAAACATACGGAAAGAAACCATAAGGCAAAAACAACTAAACAGTCTTAACCCCTCAAGCAAACAATGGGAATAATAGAGGGATTTACAGCAGTGAGCCAGCTAGTCACTGAGGATGAAAATAGATATTTTGCGCAGAGAAAGCATCAGCATTAGTTTGTTTACTGCTGTTGTTCATGGCCATGTCTCACCGGTCACAGTCTTGAATTTGTCCTATGAAACATTCAAACAGCCCTCGGAGATGCTGGTTCCCAGATGAGGTGTTTGAACTGACTGTTTTTGCAGAGTTGAACGTTTGTTTCCCTCGTGTTCTCTTTTGGTTGGTCAGTGTAGGATTTCTGTTGACAATTTTGTATTTAGGTCATTGTGGCCCCCTCAGGGTCTGACAAACCACTTTCTCCCAGAGTCCCCGTGATTGACACATTTTCTTATAGCAAACGAAGTCCTGCTCCTCCGGTTTTAAATTCTTGATGAGTAACATGTTATAAAATACAGCAGTAAATGCTGCTGTTGGCACACTCTCAGTTAGATATCCCTGAATACCATTTAGTTATCCCCTGAATAACACTCACACCATTACTATTAACGACGATGACAGGATATTTGTATGTCTGTGTATCGCATATATCAGTTTATTCTGTGAACGTTAAACCCATCACTTTGGTATATACTGCAAACAGGCCTACGTCCCCTCTGGGTGTTGAAGGTCTTGTTTTGCATAGACTGCAGCACCACGTGACGCAGTCAGCAGATATGGCTACCTGTTGTCCTCAGCTCTGCCTCCCCTTCGGACCATTTCTAAACAACACGTTCATAATCAGCAGCCTGGCAAAAACCAGAATTACCAGGACATCCTCTAAGAACATAATGCCTGTCTTAGACACAGGGCATCTGTTGGTATTTCCGAGCGATATGCGGTATACAGGGGAGGGGGGGGGGGATGAGGTGAGGAGGCGGAGGGAGGAAAGAAGGGTGGGAGCATCAGGCTGGGATTAAAGGGGGGATCTGTGAAGAAGGGGAGGAGAAAAGGAGAAGAGATGACCTGACCACATGCTCCATCCGTAAAGCGCTTTTCTTCTGCGCTGGCTCTGTGCCCGGGACAGCCAGTCCAGGTCACCCAGAGCCCCCTCAGAGCAGCGTCCCAGGCTGCAGTCAACAGTCATTGTGATCTGCAGGTTTGCTCAGACGGTCCTGTCTCAGGCTTCATTTTGGGGAGGGTCTGTGGAGGTCTGCACCTTGATTCTTTACTCTTTCCTCTCCTTCATTTCATATAAATTGTCTGAAAGTAGTGAAATATTTTAATCCTTTAAGGCGGTTTGATAAATAAAATAAGACATATCAGTAGTTAATCCTTACATTTCATTTTTGGGCCTTTTTACATGAAAAATGACAAAAGTATCAAATTTAGTTTTGATAAAGTGAATTTTCGAAGTGAATAAAGTAGTTATCTTTCCCTCTTTCAACTAATTGATTAAATGACCGATTGCTGCAGCTCTACAGCATTGGGAAGAGTATAGCTTTTTTGTTAATTGCTGTTGTGTTTTGTGATATGCCATTATGATTTGCACTTCAGGGCCACCGTACACAAGAGTTACTTTAAGGTTTGACTTATGTAAATATTACAGCCCCAAAAGGATAATGTCATGTCCCCTGATCAGTGTCTAATACCCTAAAGCACTTAATTTATGTTGAAACATTTCCTGAATACATTTCAGACACAATATCTACTTCCTCTAATAATAATAACTGCCTCTACATATATAATTTTTTTTAGTTTTCACCTGCAAGAAAGGAAAACGTTCAAGGAATAATTATTTAACTTAGCAGTGATTATAATGCTTTTCAGGTCGGTTAACTTAATTTGTCCCTGAAATGGATTTCAAATTAATGAAAATCCAAAAAGCTGTATTATATCAGTGCAGTCATCGGCTCTGTCATCATGATACAAGTGCTACAAAACTGTTTGTTTGTTGAACAGGAAAATTCCCAAGTTGTGTCCCAAGCATCTTTTTTGTCAGCATTTTAAAGTAAAAAAGAGATATTAGGAGAAACATGAGAGAAGAACAATCATTGCTTTGCACAGGTTGTTCTGCACATTACCTTCATGCTTTTATAAGAATAATAAAAGCCACTTTACCAACTAAATATGATTATAATTGCTCCTTAAATCTTAGCAATGCCAGCTCCACCTGCCATGATAAACCACATTTCAGACCTCTTTTGCTTCAACCCGACTGTTTGGCAAAACGCAGTAATTAACCTCATGGTTGCTGATAGCAACATATAAACTTAACAGAATCAGGCAAAACAGTTGGACAGGCCATCGCCTTGGGATTAATTAGTTAGTAACCGCTCTTTTTTTCGTCTGTTTAAATTAATGCAGACTGCAATGTTTGATTCAACCCCCCCCCCCCAACCACACACACACACACTCCAGTGAAACTGCCCAGAGATTACAATGTTTTGCACAAGGTGACTTCCAACTCCTGACAGGCTTTCTGTCGCGTAAACGCCAAAGATGCCCCAGGGCAGAGTGCCAGCACTGAGGCCAGATGGGAGCCCCACTCTCTACCTGCGACCCGCTCCACCCCGTGTCAGTTTCCTGACACCCCTTGCCACCATCTGTGCCGACCTGCCCCCGGCTGTCACCAGTGGAAGAGCTGGTTGTGGCGTTCCTGCCTGTGCGTGGCAGACGACAGCGCAGCTGTGCAGATGTTGTCAGGGCGACAGCGAGGCTAACATCTGTGCTCCCCGTGGAAACAACAGAGCAGCACTTTGCGAGGAAGCCCGTCTCTGTGATACTGTGTCAATGAGCTGACAGACATATTGCTTAACGTCCTGTGTGGGGATCATCAGCGCTGCTCCATGTTTGTAGAAGCCTTGGGAAACCCCACACTGTCGCACACCATGCCACTACAGCACAATACTTTGACAGTTCCCTAAATATGTGCAGAGGCTCAAACCCAGATTAAGACACTGTAAACTAGACAAATTTACATCAACTAAGTAGATCACAGTGAAGTGATACTGAAAGCACCTCGCATTATAGGTTACAGAACATATAATCCAAATGTCATTATATTTCTTAAATCTGCATCCGCTAAATTGTTTTTTTTCTTCAGGGGCATAATAGAGATATTTGTAGTGAAATTGAAGCAGTTCTCACACTTGCATCCTGTGCACATTTCATGTGTGGGTTGTGAGTGCTGATTTTCCTGTTACTGCATGCACCCCCCCACCTCTCCCTCTTCATGCTGCTTGATGTAGTGTGTGGCATGTGTCAGGTATAGCCTTTCATTACCACCATGCTGTTCTCTCACACACACACAAAAACACACACACACACACACACACACACGTACACACAAGAACAATACATTTAGGATGTGTTCATCAGAACTGTGTGTTGATCGTTGTGTGTTTGTGTGTGAGAGAGAGAGAGAGAGAGAGAGAGAGAGAGAGAGAGAGAGAGAGAGAGAGAGAGAGAGAGAGAGAGAGAGAGAGAGAGAGAGAGAGAGAGAGAGAGAGAGAGAGAGAGAGAGAGAGAGCACAGCAGAGAAGAGAAGAGAAGAGAAGAGAAAATGAATAAAAGGACTTCATACATTTTTATGACCGCACCGATAAGGTCAGTCATGTGCTGTGGTTACTAAGCAACGCTGCCACCCCATGTTGGACAGTTACGGACCAGAAGAGTCAAACTCTCAGAGGTTAGGCCTGCCATTGTTGTATGAATGACAGTCGAGCAGCCTCTTGTTGCCTAGATCTCTGGTCAGCACAACATCACAGTCACCATGAGATGAAAGTATGCATCATATTATGAAACGCTGCTACAGCTTAATGTCTTGAGGTGATTAAGTGATTTTGTTATGAAAAGTAATTAAAAAGGTTATTATGCTTTAAGGCAGAGCATACCTTTTAAAGTACATAGTTTAACATATAATTAGACTGTCATATATTTTTCCTGTATATTGTGAAAATATGCACATTTTAATGAAAACAGTGATTATTAAATAGACACTTGGTGACATTGATGGAGAGTTTTGTATTTGTTTGATAATTCCATTTATATAGAGTATCAGTGTTTTAGTATTAATGTTTTTTGATTAAGCAAGTTGCTGCTGATGAAGTAATCGATCCACCTTTTTATCCCCCAAGAAAGATGTCAACAATACTGGCTGTTCCAAGAGCAGATGTAAAATAGGGACCTCAGGAAATTGGGACTGATTGCCTAAATCTTTATTATCGGCCTAATGAAGTTTTGCACAGTATAGGCTATGTAAAGAATATCACTTATAGGCAGATATAAAGGTCATATCCTCCAGAAAATGTGTTATGATTGGATAATCTGTAAAAGACATTATATTACAAATGAATGATTAACTCACATTTGTCTTCATATGAAAGGAAAAATTCCCTCGTCATCTACTCACCACTATGCCGATAGAGGGGTTGGTGAAGTGTTTGAGTCCACAAAACACTTTCAGAGTCTCAGGGGGTAAACAGCGTTGCAGCCAAATCAAATAGAATTGAACTAACTGTTTTTCAGATGTAATAAAACAACAGAAAAATGTGGATGTTGGGTGTTACGGACACTTGAATGACACCACACGAGCAGTATGGAGGCATTTTATCTAGTTTTTACATTTGAAGAAGGACTCACCATTGACTTCAATTGTATTGGATTTGGCTGCAACACTGTTCACACAAGTGTTTTGTGGAGTCACTTCACCCACCCTTCCATCGGCATAGTGGTGAGTAGATAATGAGTGATTTTTTTTCTGTGAACTATCCCTTTAATCTATTCTAAACAGAAATGTTTTCTTACAGCAGTTTCTATTAATTTTATATATTTAGCGTGTTCTGCTTTTTAGTTTAATTATCTGAATGATAAAAGCCTTAAACTTCTCAGATAATAACACTTAAACTAGTATTGAGTCATTTGTGGATGACTTAATCAACAACAGAGATTCCGTTAGCTCCAGACATGGTCAAATGACACTGTTGAAAAGTGACAATGCCCTGGATCTACAAAATAAAATGTGTCTTCCTGAAGCAATGTTTCAATAATCATTGAAAATATAAAATCATTCCTCAAGTCCCATCATGGTCATGGTCATCCACAGGATGACCATGCTGTGCTCTCAGTCAGGTGTGGACAGGAGTCCATCGACCTGCGAGATGTAAAGTAGTCAATAGAAGGAATCAATAAGTTGATCTGTTAAGGTGGACAATCAAGGATCCGTCCACTCGATTGGTCACTGCCTTATGATGCACAATGATTAGAGGAAGCAATAGAGGAAACAGTGTTTTTCAGGCTTGTTAACTAGGTTCCTACCAGACGTTAAGTTAGTTCTCTTTTGCTGAAAGGAACCATATATATTAGAATCAGCGCGACTAACATACAAGGAAACGTATTCTACACATTTAAAGAGAAAGAGCAACACATTTTAGGTTTAGTTTAAATACTATTAATGCATCTAAATAATTAATCTACTTCTGCCAGTTCTCAACAAGGGTGTCTCGTAGGGTTCTATAGAGTTAAAAATAATTCTCTCCATTGTATACAAACTGAACGTCAGGTCAATAGATTCATGAACACCAGGTATGTCACTCTTTAGCCATTTCTTACTAAGTTTCTTATATGCCACCAATAGAATTTCAAATTATTTAAGTACATCACCTCAAAACAGTTGTCTGGATAATATAAGAATTATAGCCCAAATTGCACTAGACTGGGACAACTCCCAAATATATAAAAATTATAAGTGAACTCTTTACTTAGTTAAGGCTATTTAAAAAGTGCTGCAATAGCTGTAATGCTGCATATATGGATTAGCTTTCAACGAAAGGTTTTTACCACCATTCAGTGATATGTATTGTTTTAATAACACCTTTCTGAATTTGACCTTTTTCTCTACTTCAACATTTTTGACACTAATCAAAGATTTTTGTACTAGTGCAGTGCCCATTCTAAACATGTCTGTGGTAATGCTCTGGAGCTACCTCAGAACTGTTCCTTATTCTTATTGAGTAGAAAGTTTGTGTTCAACCTACCTGGTTTAACAAGGATTTTATGGTCAATGTATTTCATAAAATGAATCTGAATTTGCTTTATTACCTTTCAAGCATGTGGTTTATATATTAGCTCTAAAGATTGACTCAAATGCTGTTCTTTTTTCATACAATTCACGTTGGTTATTTCAGAGGTCTGATAAGCAACCTACACAATCTTCAGACCCAAGTATACTACTTTTCAAAATGAAAGCTTTGTCACATAAACATATATCCTCAACAAACGTAGCCACCTAGCTAATAGCCAGCGCAGCAGCCGTGGAAACTTGAGCCTTTTGGAAGTAGTTGTGAAAGGCTAAACAGCACCAAACCAATAAGAGGTGGGCACAACATCCACAAATGTTTAGGTAGAAGGTGCATTGGGTGACATCAGCAGACTGAATGATTGCTACTGTACAGTTTATGAACAGCCTCTAAGGGACTGAAGGGTGGATACGTCCTTTCCTTTCTTTGTCGATCTGGCTTTTAGAGCATAGTATCACTTCTCGTGCAAGTACCTGCAGTGGGAAGCTTATGGCACATAGCTTATTTTCAAGCCGACACAGCACTTTCCACCCTCTAATGGCGAGGAATTACTCTCAGAGGGAACACGGTTTCTCCATTTCTTCATTCTGCAGACATGTCGACTCATTAAACTTGAATTGTGACTTTGTCTCACATCCTGCTCAGAATTAATGGTCAGCGAGGAGGATTCAAAGATGATCTAATAAAAGATGGGTCTCAGGATGTACGTTAAGACGACTGTTCCTGCATTGCTATCATATATGGGGACTTGAATTATTCAGGAGTCTGACCCAGGCAGAAAATCCCTTACATTCCTTATAAGCCATAGATTATGATGAACCTGCCTTCATTGGTCATCTTTAAGACATCATGAGATATATATTTTATTGAGCTCTTCTAATTTAACCAAAGTACTTGGGAGCATTCCTAATAAGAGACATAACGGTTTTCTTCTGGGAATCCAACTCTTTGTCACCACGATTAATGGAAACTATTATTCCCCACTGTACATTGGCTTGGTTTTGAACTATATACTCACATATATATATATATATATATATATATACATTATTAGAAGCTACAAACTTCAACCACATAAATGAAAGTAAACAGTAAACACCCATAAACAAGTAGCATAGTTAAATGTCATTTTGAAAATCTAGAATATAAAGATTGATATAAGGAATATAAAACTGCTTTCCAACCCCTCTTGCGTCTGTAGTTAATCTCGGATATACTGTAAGCTACTTAATAAAGCCTGGATACTCACAACCTGACAAGCGTTTGTCACAATATGTCCCATGTTATCTATAGGTCTTATAATGAGTACAAGTGTACTCACATTTTACTTATAGTTTTTACACCCTTGGTAAACTTTCTGTCTCTGCTTTTTGCAACCACTATTCTAATATCTCTAAGATAACGATTTGTTGGATATCTCATACACTTGATTCGTTGAATGCATCTGCGTTTTATTACAAACAGTTCATAGGCAGTGTGGCGTAGGATCTGTAAAATCAACTGATAAGAGTCTTTTGTTGCACTGTTCAAAAAGCTGCCAACAACACATGTCTTTAAACTAGAAGGGCACTCAGAGAACCCATCTCTAACACCTTATGTCACAATGTTAAAACAAGGGAAAAGTACATCCTGGGTCCAACCCTTTGATCAAATATGCTCCAAAAGTTAAGGGGTTATATTTCAGCCCTCACCCCACCCTTTCACTTAACTTCAAGAAAATTGGTTGAGTAGTTTTTGCACAGTTTTGGTGACAGAGAGACAAACAAACCAATAAAAAACATAACATCCTTGGTGGAGGGAATGGTGTTTTGAGACACTCCGAACTTCTGTCCGACTCCATGGTTCAGACTGAAATATTTGTTCTCAGGCATTCTAAGAAGGAAGTTCTCCAGCCCTGCTGCTTATCCTCTTACTTCCTGACTTCACCAGAGTTGATGATGTGTCTGGTTGTGTATATTGACATCTGTTGCTTGTGATTTTAACAGATATCTGATAAGTTTTGTGTTGGAACAGAGTCACAGAGTTGAAGCCTGCCATAGTTTAAGTGGAATGATAGCATCGCTGCTAGCATGACTGTAGACTCTTAGCATATTGTTTAAATAGAGGAGGAATGTAAAAGTGTAATTGCACTGCGCCAAGGCCCAATATTTACCTTAAATTATAACAGTCTGCGATGGATTACATACTTATACATATCAGTCCCTTATTCCCCTGAACTGAATCTGCACCAACATTGTATGTGCTGCTCCTTGACCCATCCTTCCAACAACCTTTTGTACTGTGTCGTGTTCATAATCCATCCTGTAGTCTTTGCCTAACCCTGCTAGAAAAACAACACAAAAATAATACAGATGAAAACACTACCACGAAACAAAACAAGGGCTGCTGTGTTTACCCTAAGAAACTGTGTTTACATCTTTAGAGATTGAGCGTTTAAATTACAGAAGGGTTTGAAGAGGATAATACCTTTGATTTCATCATAACCTCACAACATATCATGGAGTTAAATCTGGGATTACAGAACTACGGATAAAGCTCTTTATGACCATATTGTCAGATTTTAATCTCTGTACCCAAACAGTCCACTGGAGTGGCACCATATGGTAGAATGATTGGACATAACAAGACAAAAAAGGCAGTCAGGAATACCTTTATTAATATACCTTTGTGTTTATGTTTTGGTCACAATGGCACACACATTACTCATAAAATTTAAAATTGTGTGTTAACGCATAAACCAGATTATCTAATTAGTTGCCACAATCACTATAACATTTTATTCTAAACTAAATAACTGGAGGGATAACCTTGAAAAGGTGAGTAAATAAAAACATTTACCTAAGATTATAATTTTGTTGTGTTTACTTAATTTTGTCATGTTGTTCAAACTTAGAAATGACTTAATACCAACACTGGATGGTTTCATACTCTATTGCTCACAGTCAACTGAAGTGAGCATAGCATTTAACTTGTTTAAGGGAAAAACAAGTAGGTAACATTACTCTCATTGCATGAAATTAAAATTTAGTCTGAAACCTGGTCCTAGACTTTTGGACCCTGTTGTAAATTGCAGGTAGTCTAGGTAGCTGCAAGTCTGCAATAGAGCAGCTTTATAATTTCTAATAGTCATCTTCTTGAAATAGGGTAGTGGGGCATTTAGAGTGCCACGCTGCAGATCATCACTGCACAGAGGCAAGTAGAGGAAAAGGAGGCGTGCACATCACAACGAACACGGCGCCATAACTGGATGAGCAGCAAACCCCCGTCACTGCTGGGAGCCAAGGAGACTGACAGGGAGGGGGATTTGGCAAAATCAACACAAACAAAAACATACTTTGTATACAATGTGTGGGGAACAGCATGTTTGGGTGCCTGGAGTCGGCGATAATGATCTGTTTTATTTTTGGGGATGCCTGGCTGGAAGCCCATGCAGGGTCCAGACAGGCGGTGACAGGTCCTGTATTCCTGGTGCAGAGCATGTTCATGTGTGGGTCTGATGTGGATGCTAAGTCTAAGAGACAGACACTGTATCTGGGAGGAGGACTAAAGCCTGGCTCGCCTGCTATTCCACCATAAATGGGCCACGCTAAATTCAAACAGTCACATTGCAGTGGATGTCACAGCAGTTACTGTTGTGTCACTGGCTGCAAAAAGCATTTCACATTCAACCTATAATGCAAATGTGACTTTCTTATCACAACAATGTGCCTGAAGTACATAACACGGATGTTTGGCTGCTGAAGAAAAAAGGAAACATTTACATGTTCCTTCATAGTCCCGCGTCATCTCTCCATATACAAACATGTAAAAACCTAAAGAAATGCTCATAAATGTAAATTGTTATTAACATTGTTAATATGGAGGTCACACCTAATCCGTTCAAAAAGGATATGTTCACAAAATCTTCCTCCCTTATCAGCGCAAGCTTTGGTTTATTAATCCACTGCCTCCTCTGTGGTTTGATTGGAGGTGAACACATGCAGGGGGCTGTGGATGTTTTGACATGGCTGCCGTTTCCCTGGTGCATTGGGGGTGGTCGCTGCTTATATTTGTCAAGGTCAATTAATGAATGCAAGGGTAAGGATGGCAGGATCCCCAAAACACCCCCAGGGCTCATAAATTACCCACAGAAAACACATTAAAAGACAGGACTTGATCTTCTCCAATTAAGATCATTTCGATTTTCGTCCTCCCACCAAATGCCTACATAGCATCCGGTCAGGTGTAGCCTACATCCCTCCCTCTCCCTGCCCCCCTTACCTCCCTCCCTCCCTCCTCAGCATCCATCCTCCAGCCTGCATGCTACACCACAGCAGGGCCGGCAAACCATGGAAAGATGTCCTGCATGGACTAATTCTCTCTCGCTGATGTAAATGCACAGTTCTCCCTCTCAGAGTGGGACACTTTGACCCGTCTTCCCAGTGATAAAACAAAAGAAAGGGTTTGGTTTTTTGTCTAGCCCTCCTTCAGAGGCTCAGCTGTGCGCCCACCAACCCCCGCCACCCCCGTCTCCCCACCCCTGCACCTTTAAGGCAATGGAGAGGGAGAGAAGCGGCTGCGGAGAAGGAGGCGAGGGTTTATTCCACAGTGCTCTGAGGCACGGCAGGTTCTAAAGCGCAGGGACCAGTGTGCGCAGTTTGTGTGTGCGGCTGCTGGGGGAAGATGCGTGTGCTTGTTGCTCGCCGGACGGAGAGAGGCGGCATAGAGAGAATGAGTTTCCAGCGCAGCTAACAATCAACTCTATGCGCTTTTTTTTAATCTTGAGGGGGAAAGAAATCCAACTTTTACGCATTTTTCTTCACGCATGAGATGAAACGTTTGGCTCTTTTCCGCGCATAGACTTCTAATGTATTTATTCATTATTTATTGATTCCTTTCTTTATTCCGATTTTGGAGGCTTTTTGATTTTTGTTTCGTGGTTTTTGTATTGTTTAACCGTGGAGTTGGGTGTGCGCATTGGCTGCTTGTCCTATGCGTCTCCAGCCTCTGACTCAGCAGCAGAAGCAGCAGCAAAGCTCACCTGGACCGGAGCGCACCGAGCCCAGCTCCCTCATGTTCCACGCAGACCTGCGCTCCTACACGGGGGGACGGCTGCACTAAGGCCCGGCGGTGCGGTTCGGTCAGACCGACAAAAGGTTGAGGGGTACGCACAGTTGTGGATCAAATACTATTCCCCCGCTGCACCCGGAGACAATCAGCAGCAAGAAGAAGCTCAGTCCTCCTCCTCTTCATCTTCCTCCCAACGTGAAGGATTGAGGGAGAGAGACAGCGAGAGAGAGAGAGAGAGAGAGAGAGAGAGAGAGAGCGAGAGAGCGAGAGAGAGAAAGAGAGAGAGAAAGAGAGAGAGAGAAGGAGAGAAAGATAGAGGGAGAGAAGGAGAGATTTGCGTGCTCCCTCTTCTTTCATTGCGGTTGACTTGTTGAAGAAATAAAAGAAAGAAATAACAAGAAGAAAGAGTGCGGGGAGATAAGAAGAAAAAGCATAAGCTTGGATATTGAACGGAGCGGGGCATGTGGATATTGGCTCTCATCTTTTCCCAGTGCATCTTGAATGGTAGGTGATGCATTTGTTCACATTCAACTTCAACTTTATTCTAATTATTCCAGAGGACTGAGTGTACACATGCTTTTAGAAATTGTCTTTAAACATTTACACATTCAAGATGATGATTCTTAGATTTTTTTTGTGCTGGAAAATGTAATGGAGGAACAGGCTGTTGCTATGTCCTGACACATGCAGCACGTATGGCTTTTTAGAGGTTGATACATCCACATTAACATTAATTGGGACTAAGACTAAGAATGGTTAACCCCTCATGCATTTTCAAGATTTAGGTTTGACCTTTTCCTCAAAAAATGTAGGCTATTGATATACAGGGAGAGAGAGATAGGGGTAGAGAGAGGGAGTTAGAGGGAGAGAGAGGGAAAGAGAGAGAGAGAGGGAGAGAGAGAGAGAGAGGAGAAATGTAGGTTGAGGATATAGGTGCAGCCTGTACTGCAAAATAACTAGATATTTTAATGCATTTTTTGTTTAGTTTTTGCATGATACATTTATAGGCCTCAAATAAAACCTCACAATTATTTTGTTTCATCCTCTCTTGATACTAAAATGACTATTTATTCTCTCCAGTCAAACTGCACTGGGCCTCAGTCTGGGTGCATTTGCCTGCATTATTTGTATGTGCTCATTGAGCATTTCATCAGTTTTCTAACACATTCTCTTGAATATGGCTTATGAGAAAAATGATCTCAGGGTAAATAAATTAGATGTAACAGATTTGTGTGTTTAACTGAGGGGTTCACCATCAGTTTGTTTATGATTTTCATTCAAACACTTAGTCAATTAAAAAAACTGCAATATTTTTGGTTTTCACATTAAGTAAATATTTGATTAAAAAGCCGTCTCCTAACCAAAAGTATATTGATAAATATTAACAGTATTTATTAGCATGTCATAATATTTTCAATAAAAAATAAGTAATAAATTACGTGACTTTTACATGTATAATTGTATGTTCATATACATCTTGTTAGATATATTCAAGATACAAAAAAAAAGAAGCATTAAATAGGTTGGCTGTGTTTTTTCTGGCATTGCACCCGCCATATTAGAAGCAAAGACATGGAGTCATTTTGGATTGGGAAAAAAAACGAGACCAGCCCTATCACCCTTGCCCAAGTGCAAATCCTGCAGTAACTGTTTATTTTGCAGGGTTATATCCTCAATGTATTTTATTTCTTTGCTTTGGATTGAGGTTGACTGATTTTTACAGCAAATACACAAAGGGTGTGTAAAAAAGGGGGAGTATGAGGAGGACAAGGGGCTGTGGGCTAAGGGGTAGGATGTGCGCGTGTTGGGGGGCAGAAATCAGCTCAAACGAAAATTGGGGTATTAAGGAAATCTTTTGAAAGGCGTACGGAGGGAAAGGGTTTGAAATAAAATCAAAAGTGGACACAATGCTGTGAACTGAGAGTAGAGGCTGATGCGTCAAGCAAAGATGACAGGAAAACCATTTTGTGGCCATGCTGAAGGGTTAAATGAATGGCAGCGGTTATTTATAGGGGAGAACAGAGTAAACGCAGTGACAATATCAGAGAAAACAGTCCTTTCTTTGACTGAGGCAAGACATTTCAGGAGACCGAGAGGACTCCGATGTGCTGTGCTGAACTGTCTGTTTGCTGAGCACGATCTATCGCTTTGCTTGTGAATGGCTTTTTCAGTCTCTTTGGTCCAGGCAACAGCGTTGCAAAATGGCTGCTGCTAGACACATCTGCATGGAAACTTTGAATGGCAGCTATAGCACTTGTAATTGTGATGAATGCTACGTTTGTGCTCATTGCGGTTGCAGTGCCATTCATATCAACGGACTTGGTTCATTTGACGCTGACCTTTTCTATTGATTTGAAGATTTAAATGTTGGTTGTGTGGCGTAAACTAGAATAATCCAGAGTGCATTATGACAAACCTCTCTTTGTGTTGTGCTTCTGTCTGCGCTACGCTAAATCGACTGTATAGGAGAATAAAACGGACTTCATTGTTGATCTTAGACCGTATTCTTTCTGCTGCTGCATATTTGCTCTCCCTGGACAGTCCAGCAAAGATTATTCTTAATGAGCAGCTTCCATCAGAATCGTACATTCTGCACTTCTTCTGGACACAGAGATGTAGCTTCCTGAAATAAAGGCTTTTAGGGCTCTGGTCCTGTACAGGCTGCTGAGGTAGTCTCTATGGAGACCTGGGTAATGAGTGTTGTTGCAGTGTGGGCTTTAGGCTTGCTTTGCACTCTTGTCAGGTGACCCTGGCAATGCTTCCTGATACATTCAGCCTGTAAGTTTCTACTCATGATATGGGAATGACATTTTATTTCAACACGGTGTCAACACAGATTTAAAGGTTTGATTGTTCATTCATGTTATCCTTCATTTCTTTATATAGACATTTGATAATTGCATCGCCTGTCAGTGGAAAACAGATGATAAAGATTACAACTCCTATTCACCCTACTGCACTGCAGCTCTAGTTTGCGTGCGTAGTGGTCATTTATGTATAGTACCTACTGTACAAACTCCCTTTTGCTCTGATTCTCTGTTCGTGGACACATTTTCAATCTCATCTACAGTAGATATAAACAATTCACTGCTGTGGAGAGTAAAATATGCTGAAGAGTTCACTTCATTGGTGCTTGAGCTTTTGAAGTACTCTTTCAAAAGTGTCTATTAAAACCTAAATGGAACAGGAACAACATATTCCAGTTGTGAAGAGATAAAATTGGGGAAATGGCATAATGTTGTTTTTGCACAGCTACGCCGGGGGGGGGGGGGAATCTGACACATGCTCAATTGGACACTAATAAGCTGTGTAAATATACAGCAAAGCTCCTCAATTGGCTCTTAGTATCACTCTGTGCATGTGTATTTTTAGCTTTCAGCTTCGGATGGCGAGGGGCTGCTAGAGAAATGGTACCTCCGCTTATTAAAACATGCAGTTAGCATTTTCCGTATGAATTAATCCAGACATCAAACATGATTAATGATTATGCAGAATTTAGTTTCCCTCAACATTTTCTTTCCAGTTTAGATCATCACCTGTCATATTTCCTCCGTGCTGATTTTGCAAGGATTAAAGATACAAAACCCCCGAGCATCTGAGTGCCTGTCATCAGCTGTTACACTGCAAATTTTTAACAAGAGAAAACCATGCACGATATTTACTTTGAGAAGGACAGAGAGTATCAAATATATGAACACCGTTCAGTGTGATGCTTCCATCTCATTTGACCAATTAAGAATACCTTGATTTACTGACTCATCCAGGGGACAAATCTGTGGTTTGAGTTGTTCTGTAAGTTTCAAAACATATGTTACATCACAATATACCTTGGAAACTGATACTAATATAGGTTATATTTCTATTAGGAAGAAAACGTTTTTAATGAATGTACGGCTCCAGTAAAACCTTTAGTCACTGAACATAATCCTCGTAGTTTTTATATTCCCCACAAAAAAATGCATTTATCCCAAAAATAAGAAGATACAGGCAGGGTTGAGGTGACACCACTGAGAAAGCCTCATTTGCCTGCGTTTCTATCTACAAACCTGTGTTGTTTTTATCTTTCTTTGTGCCAAAGTGAAATATCTATCCTGTCTGTTAGTGGAGCACCTTGATTTAATGTCTGTTCACCGAGTTTGGTGCCAGTGCCTTGTTTTGACCAATTACCAGTCAAAACAGCATAGCAGAGAGGTCACATTAAGGCCAGTGGAAACTAGGCATGTGCAGTCTAGTGTCTTCTGGTATACATCTGTCACTTCACATAGCGCCACGACGGGTTGACAGAGTCACAGCAACACACATCAGCCAACTACAATCAAGTTCAGTCCTCAGTCGCACATTAATATCAGCACAATGTAGGCCAGTGTGTTTGTTCTGTGATTATTCTTTGTATCATCTCGATGTGTTGTAGTGTACAGAGCTGCTGTATTTAGCCATGCTTCATGGTAGAATAGTTAAACCACATTTTTTACTTTGTTTGTTATATTAATTATGAAATTGCCATATAATAGTGTGGTAAATTTGTTTAGAACCTGACTAAAACCAGACTTTACCCTCATAAAGCTGGGAATTTAAAATGAAACCGTTTTCAATATATACCTATTCCATGAAGTATCTGCAGTGTCATCTCATTTATTAACACCTTTTACATGACATGGCGGTGATGGTTTCATGTTTTTGATCACTCAAACCTGTTAAATTCAGGTTCAATGAGATTTGTTCCCTATTATTCAGTTTAATTATTCACAAGACTTAATACCAGAAGGTATTAGTGACATGCTGTTTTCGTGGACTCACTAATCACTCCAGGATTTGTCAGTACCACGGGGTCAAGATTTTTGTGTCGCTCCACTGTGTGTGTGCGCTTGAACCTGAGCGTGGCTGCTCAGACAAGAGTAGACTCAAGCATATGTTAATGGTTGCACATTGAACTGTTAAAGGTTTCATTTAACCCAGACCAGAATGCTTAAGGAGATGGTAGGGTGTAGTGAGGCAGAAAAAGAGGAGGAAGGAGGAAAAGAGGGGGAGGAAGGACACACAGAGGCGCTTTGTATCTACAGCTCAAAGAATCATATCAAATCAGTGTGATTCTCCGTTCAGAAACAGTCCCATTTCATAGGCAGAGAGTAACACAGCCAGACACTGATGAAGGCACAGCAGTCTTTATTGTGTATCCAACAAGACACATACAAAGCCTTTACTTTAAAATTTTGTCCAGTTAGTCCAAAGTTTTTTGCATCACAGTGTCACACACAGTGTCACAGATGCTGACCACGATCTGTCATTCCATTTAGACTTCCCAATCACAGAGCTGGTTTGACAGTTGATCAGTTGTTACTCTCTGAGGTTCCCTTTGAGATTTTGTGTGACATGTATTTCCAATGTATTTTGAATGGCATCGCTTGAATGTATGAAAGGACATTGCTAGAGTCTTGGTGGACCATGGTTTTTGTGTGTGTTTATCGGACTTAACAAGATAACAATTAGTTGTGTTGTTTGTGTCTGAAGGCTTTCATTATAAAATAGGGCAGTAGGTTAATGCTGTGGCCACGAAGGTACAGCAGGACATAAGCCGAGTGGAGCTCAGGTAATTCTTTAAATAAAGGCTCTGACCAGCGCTGTTTTCTATTTTGCCATGAGTGTCACACTTAAACCTGTATTGCTCTATTGAAATATTTTGTGGTGAGAACACTGGATATCTCATATGACAGATAAAGACGTATCAGAGGGCTGCTTGTTATTCTGCATTCAGACTGATACAATGAGAGTCTGGTTGGCAGGTGCAGCTCCGCTCAGGTGACCCACTGTGACAGGTCAATAGCACAGGAACCTCAGCTTCTTCTGGGGTCGTGATAAATGCAGTCATTTCAAGGAGAGACATGGAAACAGATATGCTCAGCCTCTGTTGCCAGGTATGAAGATGTCAGAAGAATGAGGACACTTTCTCTAATGTCATCTGAACATTATGTATTGTCAAACACTTGTGTTTGCTGCCAGCAGACATTGGCATTCAGAAAGTGCAAACACAATACCTGATCTTACTCCGGAGATTAGTCTGGAAATCAAGTGTTTTTAACTTGGAACATACAGTTTCCGAAAACTACTCCACTACTCAAATTTAGAATATTCCCTTCACCACCATATTATGTATTTTGAAAGCCAAATACTGCAGTTGCATTATGTGCTGTATAGTTACTCATGGGAGTAACCCCGCAGAGACTCTGCCTGGTGGGGTTTCTTCATGTCTTTGTTGGATGTATACACCTGTCTGCATGCACGGAGAGATCAGCTTATTACAGCATGTGCCTGATTTAACGTTATTTATGTATATCCCTAAAAAGAAGAGAATGAGTGAAGCATGCTGACACAGAGACACCGTCCGCCTGCCGTCGAATCACCAGCAAACTGTAGGTACAGTAGGATGGTGCTGGAGAAATATCTGTGGGAGCATGTAAACACTAGAGTAAAAATAGCATTCATATACAATAATGTACAATAACAACACTTGAAGCTCATTCATATATCATATTGTAAACATTCTAACAATTTTTAGTTATAATTTACAGTGTTAAATTACCTACAAGAGTTAGAGTGCAGTGTCATGTTGAGGCTCCGAAACCAAACTCTTACTGAAGTCAAAAACGTTCTAAAACCCTCAATTAAATTTCGGCATTTTAAATACTGCCTTCAAAACTACATAACTACATATTGAGATTTACAAAAGGCTGCTCTGTGCACTGCACTGATTGGTCCAAATCATTTAGAGTCTGAAAAAGCCCAGTTAGTTTCAGTGATATGTTTCATATTGTAAATGACATTTGGAGCAGCCCATATTCATGCTCTGTATTTTCCATTCAGAACAGATCAACCCTGCTTCAGGCTGTACAGTTGAATGTTATTTGGTAAAATGCAAAGTGGAAATATCCCAGAGTACCGTATATCAGTCTGTAGCTGCTTTGCTGTCTCCACAAAGATGTAGACTAGTGAATTGGGCTTACAGTGTAATAATATCAACACAAAAAAACATCTTGAGTTCTGTGGATAGTAAATGAGGACATAAGGCCTAATTAAGGCATGTTGTTAATGAAAAAACAGAACACGTTGAACCTGAGACTCTCAAGTGGTCATGTCCCTGTGCTACCGTCTTCACAACACAACAGTAAGAGGATATTTCAAACACACAACGGAGGATGTGGCTTCATCAGGTGGAATTAAATGAAATGGAAAATTACAAAAAAAATGAAATATGGAAAGAGTATGAAAAATTGTATTAATATCCACCAAATCAAATGTGAAGAACTATACGGAATTATAGTAAATTATGGTTGTTCCAGAAATAAAATGATCTTGCCCTTTTTGATGAATCGTAGTGAAGGACAGCTGGGGAGTAAATCAAACACTATCAACAATAAAATGAATCAAATCAGGACCTCGCTGGCAATTCCTTCCCCGTCGGCTGCCCACTGGATGTATTCATTGGGCATAACCAAACTGTGCTGATTAGCATTCGAGATCCAGCTCTGTTCCTGTTGCCTGAAATGTGTAACATTTTCAAACATTCTGGCAAATGTTCCATTAAAGTGTTGCTAGCCCCCAGCTCCATTCCGCTCCAGTCTCCACGCTATCAGGCCTTTCCCAGAAGTGATTATGCTAATTGCTGTTTGATCAGATGATTAAATTATAATTTGATTAATCCCGGGCAGTAAACGCTCTGAATACATTGATGTGTGTTTTGCAGCCTGGCAGTGTTTGCAGAAGCCCCCCTGTCACCAGGCAGGCAGTCTGCTACATACGATCCAGGTATAGGACAAGGAGAGATAAATGTTAGGCTGCATTGAGAGGTGGTTATGAACATAAATGAAATGCTGCTTTTGACGTAGCGTGGTCTAGTAATCACAGAAAACATGATGGTTAATAAAGTATGACTCTTGTCTGTGTGTAGATTGAGTACAGCACTAATGCAGATAGCTGCCATCGCCTGTCCCCGCTACTCTCAATTGACTTTGTATCTATCAGGGTGATTTATAATAGTGCAGTATAGACCGCTTCCATAGGACTAAATGAGTAGACCCTATATTGTATGTCCACTATGGGATTCAGTGTGATACATTGTGCTCGGTCTCTTTTCAGTCTTGTTATGCTTCTTGATTCAAGGTAAATTGAAGAGTTGAAGTAAGGATGCACAAAATGATACACAGATTTGCATGTTTTTGCATATAGGCGCAGTAAGGAGGACTCTCCTTCAGTGGGGTTACGGAGGATGTAAAACGACCGCCTTTGAGGCAAATGGAGGGCTGTTGAGTGGAGGGCGGGGGGGTGATATTTTTCTGAGGCTGAGGATGGCTGTGAGCGGAAGGGCAGCGATGTCTAGTCATCTGACCCACAATCCCATTTAACCCCGGGACTTTGATTTGCCCTCCACTGTCGACTGCCAGCTCATTTTGCCTCTTTGTTTCCCTCCCGCAAATAGCTTTCGTTTTTCCATGATCCAAAAATACGTAAACATCATAGCAACGAAGCAAATGTTTTCACATAGAGATATCTCTAACCTTTTATTTCATCTTATCATCTTATTATCATCGTTTCTCATATCTTTTATTTATTGCTTTATTTTGTTCATCCAATTTGATGCAATCATCTGGATTGTTTTTGTACTTACTTGCTAATGCACTGCATACTAAACACCATGATTGATCTGCAATGAAGTCTATTTTATAACCTTATTTATAAGGCTATAAGCTAAATCAATGTAAGTAATTCATGCAACTTTAAGGGCAACACTTACAAACAGAATGTATATCATCCCAAGTTTGTGAAACACTGCCAAGGTTCGCAAGGACATTAGATCTGGTTCAGATGCTTAATGCAGAATACTGCTCAATTCTCCATTTTATCTTTGTACATCTATTTCTGAACCACTGAAATAATTTAGTGACCGATCTTCTCTTTTCAAACTTGTCTTTTTGTAGCAACTAACAATGTAATTTTCATCCACATAGGCTCTTTATAACCAATTCTCGCTGCTTTCTCAGTGTGGATCACTGGCTCAAAACCTCATATGAGGGCAGGCCCTTAGAAATATGTTTTCATATCTGCAAAGTTTTCATTTGTTCCCTGATTCAAATAATTAAAATGGGGCCATAAATGAGTTTATTACTGCATTATATACAGTATATAGTTATAATTATTATAAAAACTTTGCTCATATAAATCATATACCTATATCATTTGAGGTTTTATAACCAGTTATCCAAATTGAGGAAGACAAAATTGAATTTTCAATTCAAACTGTTTTTTATATTTTATTGAACATATATGGGAAAAGGGTTGGCCATAAAGAAGAGTTTAAATACAAAATCAATTGTACGATAGAGCAAACATCCTAAAGTCAAATAATGATTTGAATTATTCATTTCAATCGATTTTTTTCTTTTACAATAATGTTTTTGGCAATATCGCCGAGCCCTATGACTAACATGATCTACATATTCTATCTAATTAACTGTTTGTCTCCTTCCGGCAGACAAGAACACATCACCTGTGTCATGTGTTTAACGGAACAAGACAAACCAGAGAACAGCAGACAAGCTGACCACATCAATGCTGCTGAAACATTATCCAGTCCCACTTTTGGCCTATGGTTTACTCACCATGTTGCATTTCAGCTCTGGGTCATTCAACTTTCATGTTCTATCAGGGATATGACAAAATACATCAAATAAAAAAAATAAAAACATTTTAAAATGATAAAAAACTAAAGGAAAAACAGGTTAGTCATTAAGTACTTTTCAGAGTTTCCACTCATGATCAGGTGGATGTGATGTGTATAGATATAGACTCCTGAGTTGTGCTATGCAATGCTGGACAAAGATGATCTTCAAGCTGTTAGCCTTCCTCCTTTAGTTAATCTCCCTGCTCATCCTTCCCTGCTGGGTTTAATGTTGTCCCGCTCAGCTCACCTGAGATCCACCTCCTCTCTCTCTCTGTCAGCTCATTCACTGTAGCTCTTGACAGAAGCAGCAAGCAGAGGCTGTTGATATTTGACTGAAAGTGAAATAATGCCACTCTTCCTCCCTCTGAAAGCAAGCACAGTGTATATTATCCTGCAGTATATTACATGGAGACTTGAGTCAAGTACTGTCGAACTGTTCAGACAAGAAACTAACAGCTTTAACAAAAATATATATTATCTCCGCGAAGCACTGTTTTGAATAAAGACAGACGTGAATTCAGCACCACCTTGAAAGTCTAGAGTAGACTCCGCTCGTGTTTACGTTGAGTGACTTGATACCTTTAGTACAACTTGTAGTTATTCGAAAAGAAGAAATAAACACTGGGGAATGCTCAAGTTAAAAGAATACATCCGAATTTTGGAAGATAAGCTTGTTCAAGTTCTTCCCATGATGAGAATTCACCACTGTCCTATATCTTTAAATATGATGCTACAACCAAGCTGGTGAGCAGTGCAGCATGACTGCAAACTCAAAATAAGAACAACAACAATTCAATAACAAAGACAAGTTTGAACTGCAGTGGCCCGACCAGTTGACATTGCTTCAAGCATGGCTAGAAATCGACCATAGTGAATTTCTACATTTGTTTGTGGCCCAGAGGAATTTAAGAGCATTTGGATTCCATCATCTAAACATCGGATTCAGTGTCAGGGGACAGTCATACATAGCTGCTGTATGTAAAGGCTTTTAATATGGCTTTGTTAAGCAGTACATGTACTAACCTCTGTGGCTCTAGAGGTTTGAGAAGAATCTACATCAAGATATGATTCATACTTTAATATTCATGTTGAGTAATACTGGAAGCTGCTGCATCAGGTACATGCTGGCCCCTCAGTGCTTTGTCATTTCCGAGGGATAATGGAGCATTATAAACATTTTATTTTCTCTATAATTTTATCTTCCTTTCTGTTGTTGTTCCTTTGCATATTAACTTCAGTGGCAGCAGCAAGAGCTTGTTTACCCACTCACAGGAGTTTCTCCTCCTCCACTCACTCGCTTTTTGTTTCTCTCTCTCCCTCTGTCGCAGTTGATTTGCAGTATTTGTCCATTTCCACCTTGGTGATGTAATTGATTAAGGTATTCAAAGGACCCAGTACGTGGGAACTCCCTCCTCTCCTGTAGGAGCTCATATGCAAATGAGCATTCATATGCATCAACTAACCCTCTCCACAGTGACTCCCCTCTCGCCCTATAGAGAGTTGACATCAGAGGAGGGTATCATTGGTTTTACATAGCGGCTGCAAGGCACAGAGTGCACCGCTCAACATTATTCATGAGGGCAAATTGGGAGCCGATGATTTGGGAGAGTGAGGGGACCCTGTTCTCTGATCTGTGCATCTCGGCTCCGCGCAGCACTTTGCTTTACGCTTATTGTGTAAACCCCTAGGGCAAGAGAGGAGGGTGGAGAGGTTGTGGGGGTGGGGTGCCGTGGTTGGGCGGGGTGGATGCTTACTCACTGTCATCATGAGGCCATCCTGTCCTCCTCTCTCCATCCCTCCCCCTTTTCTAACCCCCCAGCCCCCACTCACCCCTCCCTAGGCAGCCTCTGCAGAGCTCTGCCTTAATTACCTGCATCGCCTGCCATGAGCTGTCAGTGTGGCTCAGTGCTTGTTTGCCCCAGTGGAACTGCCCTAATGTCGTGATGCCCCGGTGCCCACTGTAGCCCCACACAGATCTCTGACCTGGTGAGGGCCACACTGTGGTTGAGAGCCAGTGTGCTCTCTAATGTTTAAATACATTAGCAGGCTTGGGTAGGGTAGACATGTTGTGGTTAATAGCTAATTCAGAGTGATAAAACCTTTAGAGGGAGTGAGTGAATATTAGGCTATTTTTGCCGAACGCCAAACAGTCAACCAGGACAATATGCATCAATGAGCTTTTTGTCACTTGAACAATAAAACAAGGAGCTCCAAAGCGCTTTCAGCTTGGGTTGATTAATGGTGTTTGGTTGAGGTAAACACAGGCTGAGCAAAAAGCCCCTGACACATCAGTGGGCTAATGCACAGGCTAATGCATAGGCCTATTTATGTTGTGTGTTAGTGGGACCTGTATTGATCGGACATTTACTTAAATAAATTGCCTGGGTGATTGGGACGCAACCACTGATGGACATTGTCAGAATGGAAGTCCATGGGTCTTACTTAAGATGCATTATAGGAAACATGAGAGACTTGTCTGTTTATTCTTTTGAAGGAGACATTTCACTGAGGATCAAGGTGCATCTTCAGACATGGAGATACGTCCTTCCTACCATGTCTTCTTGTCAAGTTTCAACATACAGTACACACAATATTCTAAAATGGCTGAGCTGACTCGTCTTTGTCTTACCTGTCAACCGAACCCTTATGTCTGTGGGGCTCTCATACATTAGCGCTCATCCCCCCACATCTCTGTGACACGCCCGTGTGCACTCTCCTTGACCAAAGCGTGTCTGGTGCCCTTGAGCTACAAACGCAGCAGCAGAGGCTCCACAATATGACGACTGCATCAGGAGTCACCTGCAATCTATGGTTAGGGGCTTCAACGGGGCCTGCCGCCATTTGGTGCTGACATCTTGGACTTTGCCAGGCATTATTTCACACAGCAAGAAAGACGGGACTCCACTTCACTAAATCCAAAAGGGCCCCCCACCTCCTGCCTTTCCTCTCAGCTTTTCTAAGACAGATGAAACAGAGAGAGTCCATCTATTATAGATGAGTAATATTTATAATTGAACGATATCACTTTTTCCTCTTTGTGGTTTTGGCTGATCGAAAAACTGATGTTGATTAAGACAGGTTCTGCAGAGGCTGCCTTAGGTTAAATGTTAGTGAGAGCCTGCTTGTGTGGGCATGATATGCAACCGAGTGGGTTGGTGTTCCTACAGCATGATCTTGTCATATTATGTTTGTGATGTCAAAGCTATATCGAGGAAACTGTTTTTACAATTGAGAAATTAATCATTAAAAATAAAAAATGTAAACAGCTTATATTATTTCAACTTTGGTATTCTGGCTCCATGGGAAAGAGCAAAAAACAACAACTGCCCAATCAGTTTTTTCAGGCAGCTGCAAAATCTAAAAGGAGATTATTTATTTAAAAGTAAATTTCAGAAAAACCGCACTTTCAACCAAGACAATCCTTTGAGATGTGGACCAAAGTGTTGCAGATCTTGCAGCCCGACTGACGGCTGACCGGTTATCGATAGGGTACGCATTAATCTTTTATCTCCCGTTTCAAGATTCAGTCAGCTCTTGTTTTGAGCTCACTCCCGTGTTCCCAGTGTTATCAAAACATCCTTGGCTGTATGCACAACCAGTGTATTACATATCTTAGAGATGCACATTTGTAAGTGTTACATCTTACTGTTTTATGACAGCCGTTAATTAGATTATTATTTAACGGTGCTGAACACAAACACGCTTGATGACAGCCAACAGCCACCCACGCACTGCCTCCTTTGCTTGCAAACTAGCATCATGATTAATTGGGACGGTTTGTCTTGAGCTATTAATTTACAACTGAATGTTCTAACACAATCCCCTAAAATGCAAATTATCTTCATGTAATTTCTATTAGATAACTGTCACAGGGAAACATTAAGGATTGTTGTGAACTAACCTGATTCAGATGCATTATTGGACAAGTTGTCCGAGCAGGGGATTCTGTTTTATCAGTACACCGACCAATAACAGTACAGAAGACAGCAGATTATATGTGTTGCCGGTTTTTTTCTATATATTTCCTACAGCACTTTGATTTTGGACCTCAATGCTTCAAGCTGCCACAACTAGTCAAGGTCCAGTGGATGATAAACACAGATGAGGAGAGCTAGTGGACAGCATGGGTTCTGTGCGATACACAGACTTCCTCTCTGGCACCCTCCCTGCACATTTACCGTTTTTGTTTTGCCCCTGTATTCCCGTGTAAAGAGAAGCGTGAAGGAGAGATCAAGGTTAGAGAGGAGCATAAACATGCAGAGCAGAGCATGGAAATGAGGAGAAAGGAGAGCGCAGAGAGGAGGAATACGAAAAGGAACAAGATATATACATCGGAAAGTAATGGAGTACTGCTGAGAAGGAGCGTACCTTTGACCTCTGTCATGGTAACTTCTCCCATCCTTCTTTTTCTCTTTACATCCTCTTTCTTTCTCTCTGTTAATAGTGGCCTGTGTGTGTTGCTGTCTGAGTGCTCTCCCGCCTCCCCACTCAACCCCCACCCGCACTGTTTTCCTTGGCACTGCACTGAAAAATAAATGCACTCCCACTGTATCTATCTGAACCACTGGGATCTGTCAGGGTTTTGTGTCCATCAGGCTTCCACTTCCTAAGGAATCAGCCACCCAGACGTAGGTGCTGGTGGTGGTGGAGGTGTCAATTTTTTATGAGTTGGTGCAAAGCCGATTGAGACAAAAGCAGTTTTAAGGCGGCCGCTCTTCTTCGCTCGTCACCTTTCAAATGCACTCAGACTTCATGATGGCAGTTTGTTCATATTTAGACGGTGTCAGACAATATAGCAGCCGTCACACTCTCTGCACAGGAGTCTCTGATCAATGTTTACAGTCAAATATGGGATCCTCTCGAGCAAAATCATTGCTCCTAACTTTTGATACAACAGCCAGCACTGTTCTAGAGATGTAAAAGCAGTCGAACGATTTGTCACAGCACATCTTCCCTGTGTCATACAGTAAGGACAGTGTAGACAGGATCACTGATGTCTATAGAGTAAACATTACCAAACATAAGATAATTTTTTTTTCTATTAAAACTATGTGCCTTATAATTTCATATATTGGCTCATATCAGACTGAGTATCAGGGTAATGAAGGTGATTGTCGTTTAACAGGAACTGTTAGTAGCCAGTTAGTAGTTTTGCTTTGAGCTAAATTTAAAACACAATGCGTAAATTGTGTAAAGTTCCATTTTTGACATTCAGTTGGTTCATTGCTTGACAATTTTTCAAATTTCACCACATTAGCTGATTAGTCTGAGTTCTTGGGTAAACTAGACTGAAACCTTTTTTTAAAGATACTTCACACTAAGTATTAAGTGTCACCTGGGCCTCACTCATATACGCACACAACCTCTGACCTGTCACTTCACATTCAAACTACATTCATCACAACATCTTCTTATTTTATTCACAAAAATCCTGCGACAATGTCATATTTCAAATATAAGTAATCTACTCCTTAAACTCCACTTCTCAATGCAGCTCTGAACGTTTTGGCTTTATTAATGGATACATTTTGGGAGTTACGATATCATGAGCTACTTTATCTAATGTGAAACACGTGAACACTAACTGGTACACATGCATTCAAGCCAAACCCTACTCTCAGTCCATCTAAAATGTGAAATATATGGTTAGCAATAGCGGAGATATAAATTAGACTGCGCTGTCCCTTAAGAAATTAAATAAAAACAAACTGTTGATAAATCAGTGCATTTTAAATGATAACTACAAGGGATATCGCACTAGCAGTAAATTGAGATCATCACTCAGATGATGAGCGGCTGTTCAGGAGCCAAATTAACTAAACTGTGCTGAAATATTTACTCTGCTGATAATTCACACAGCCACAGCGGCTCCCCGCTCTTCAGAACAGATGCTGAGATTTTATGACCATCTTGACATCAGATTTTCCTACTTGAGAAAACCACTAACAAGCTGTTACTCAGTGTGATTACATGGCAGTAAATTAACCTCCGAGAAGTTCTCCATGCATCATCAATGGTATAGAGAGGAAATTCTTAACAGGATATTTTGATGATTTTTTATAAATTTAGTGTAGCAGTGGAGCTATATTAGAGCTCTTTGCTATGCTGAGAACAACTTGTTATTTTGAGTGGCTAACACATGTTTATATAAGTAGTAAATCATATTTTACATACTAATTCCACAAACATCTGTCTGTCTGTCGGTATGTGGATTGCATAACTCACAAACTGTTCATCGTATTGGCTTCCCACTCGCTATGTTCGCCTGACCAAGTGCAGTGCAGAGTTTGGTGGGATTAGGACATGCAAGACGTTCAATCTAAATAATAATTAAATAAACAGGTGACCAGCACTCTGTAGCAGTCAGTGGGGACGGGGCAGTGGGCCGTCAGTTTGCAGGGCCGAGCTGAATATGTCTTCTTCTAAACTACAGCAGTTGTTGGCAATTCGGGCAAACCGCGGATTAAAATCGATGGCAGGTCATTTGGTTAATTAGATCATTTTTATTTCACAATATTGGACTGACACAGACGTTCACTGGTGTCATCGTTGCTGATCACTGTCAAAGCAACAACATTTAGAATCACTTCTCTAATTTGTTGCTGTAATGTTGAATTACAAAGCTTTTATTTTGAGTTTTCAGTTTGGGTCTAAAGATTGTATTGATTCCTTACTAGACCTCTGAAATAGTCAATATGCAGTGTTTAAAAAAAGTTCAGTAAATCAATCAAACTGATGTATGAGCCTCACACGTGCACAATAATTAAGTAATTACATTAACCATAAAATCGTCATTGTGGATAAAGCAGGTAGGATGAACAAAGTTTTTAAACTCCGCTCTGCACCATAGCTCTGCACACAATGTCCAACACAAAACATTGTGTTGGACACTCCTGTTTGAGGAGGTACATTTTTACAAATGCAGAGAAAAGAGAGAAGTTTCTTAGTGACAGAAAATACAAACTCAAACTGTACATGCACACTTCAGATAAAAAAAATATATCTAGTTTATCTGATGACTCTTTATGAGGTTTTCCCTGTGGACAGGTTACTTCTACATGTGACCCCTCAATGTTTGACTCCAAAATAGTCTGTTTTAAAGGTAAAATAAAGGTACAATAAATAAAAGTCGCCCTGAACTGTCCCGTGTCGTGGCTCCTCTGCCTCCTCTCGCCTGCTCTGGGAAAAGATGCCACAGCCTTGTAGCTGTCGACAACTACAACCCTTTACTTTTCAACACCTCCAGGCCTGGCCCTCTGAGTACTGCGCGTGTGAAGTGAGTGCTGCCAGTAATGTGCGGAAACATGTGTACGCCATGATGTTTGTTTGTCCTAACAGGTTGAACGACCGGTGGGTGGAAGTGGCCGGTGATTTGAGCACGCTCATTAGGAATTTATGGAGCGCTAAAATGTTTGGTCTCCGGGGAGAGGGGATTGGCAGCTGTCGCACAGGCAGGCAAGCTGGCGACAGGAGGGGAGAGCGTACATTAGCAGAGAGATACAGTAGAGATTCCCTGAAATATTTACCTTCAGCGACTGACACAGGTTGTCCACACAGCAGCTCAAAGAACTAGCTTTAAAGGGCTATCCTGTACCTTTTTTTTACATCAGTGTTTGTTGTGGACTCATTATTTGCAAATTAGCTTGTTTTAAAATGTGGTTTTCCGTGCATAATGCCACACAGCACAAACCATCATACCAACTCGAGTATGGCAGTTTTTTATTATTTTGTTTCTTAGTTCCTTTTTGTTCTGTGCAACTCTCAGCCTTTCTGTATTTGCTTGTTTTTGGGGTTTTGTTATGCTAAATTGTCAAACAGGTGATGATGTCTTCATCAGATTTTTCTCTCTATCACATTTTCTTTCTTTGGAGTGCGTTAAACTCTACGAAAACTTAAAAATATAAAGCAGGGGGACACATTAAAAGCATTGTCATGCCTGGTTTACATTTGTAGCACAGTGCAATTTTTTTTTTATCTGTACTCACGTCAAGTTTAGATTTTGTTCAAAATGAGCATTTAATATATAAATTCCAGCTTATTAGAACTACTGAGACTGAAGAGAAAAATACAAAAACAACACTAAAAACTGTTTCTATAAATATTTTGTGCAGACTTAGCATAGCATAGCTGCATAAAACGTAAATTGAGACAAAGGTGAAAAGTAAACAAGCAGCAATAACTTTGAGCATTTATGCCATGAATTCTGTTTCGCCAAATGTCAAAAAATTATTGATACAATACTGTTTTGATTGTAGTTACACAGTTAAATTATTCATCTATATTAACCCCAAATAAGTTTGTTATTGCATTAATTACATTTATATACTTATGTAGTTTCGGAAAGTATTTTATGAAGTTACCTGGCCCTCAGAAAAGAGACAAGTCATGGTTTTGTGTGCGTTTGAATTGTAAATGCTGCACCTTCTCTATCACACATCATTTACACACTGCTTGCAGAGCAATCGGGGGCAATTTGGGGTTTGGTATCTTGGCCATGGATGCTTGGGGAAGCAGAGTAGGGGAGAGGGGGTTCGAACAGCCGACCTGGTGATTAGTGGACGACCCGCATATCCTGAGCCCCGTATGTGTGGTCTGAAGGTTCTTTATTTGCAGAAGTGTGCACAGAGTATACAGATATGCAGAGCTGCAGATCTATGCTGCAGTTATCCTGCATTATGTTTTTCTGAGCAACTTAAATATAAAAAAATGTTTTTAAATGCACTGGGTAGGGATGCACCGATATGGAAGTTCTTGGCCGATACCGATATTTAAAACAACAATCTGTCCGATAGCCGATAACGATATTTGTTTATTTTCTTTTTGTTGTTATTCATTCACCCTTTTGTGCCATAAAAATTATTAAATAATTATATAAAAAGCACCATTTAAAAATTTTTCAGTCCTTTATCACTCTTATCTTTTAATGAGCACAAATTGAATCAGATTTGTGAAACAATCTTTGATTTAACTAAACTTTATTAAACAGAGAAGCCTGTTAAATACTGTGGTAAAATTATGCCCTTTTTACCACATTTGATATGGTTCCTTGGGGTCTTAATGAAATGTCTGTAACATATTTTGGTCAAAATACCACAAGGATCATTTAAAACAGCACCCTTTTTACCCTGTCTAAACCAGCCCTCCTCAGTTTTACCTGTTTTGAGTGTCGGGCAGAAATCACATCGCGTCAACACCCACCGTGGCCCTTCGCGATGCTTAGTTTTAATTAAACAGTCGGATTCCCCTGGTCCGCACCAGTTCTCATTCAGCTGCTATGCGCCAGCCGAGGCGCACCGCCGGAGGGGGCCCCCCGCGCGAACGGAGGGTTCCCCCAGCGGGCGCCGTAGCTGAGGTGATCCGCTAGAAGGGCCCGACACGTGTCCAGAGTTGCCGCCGCCGACCGCCGTACCCGGTCCCCTCCATCAGCCGCCTTCTGCGCTGGCTACGGACACCGCCCCGCGGT
Source organism: Pleuronectes platessa (assembly GCF_947347685.1). NCBI lineage: Eukaryota > Metazoa > Chordata > Actinopteri > Pleuronectiformes > Pleuronectidae > Pleuronectes > Pleuronectes platessa. The sequence continues at coordinate 20,997,157 of NC_070640.1, read as the reverse complement.
CCAAGAGAAAGAAAGCCCCCTCACCAGCGACGCCGTGAGGCGCCACCGGACGAGGACCTCCCCGCCAAAGACTTTGAGGCGTGCTGCACACTGAGCCTCCGGTGGCGCGGAGAGGAGGGCGCCCGCGCGACTGCTCCCCCAGCCGCGGCACGTGCCCAGCGGTTCACAAATATGAACATCGGCTTATGATATCGGTGAAAGTTAAGTTTATTACCGATAAGCCGATATAAGTAAACAAGGCGAATATCGTCCGCTACCAATGTTCGGCCAATACATCGTTGCATCACTACCTAGAAGTATAAAACCAGTCATTCACTCTTGCTTGAGATCCAGCAGTTCACATATTCTGGCTTTTTGCCGACAGTGTAGGTTGTCCATAACAGCAAAGAGTTGTATTGCCTTCACAATAACCTGCTACAGTGGAAGTGCATCACATTAAACTGGCCAAAATCTAAATATCAAGAAAGAATGTTTGCTTGGTTGTGTAAGAATAACACAAACACACCAAAACAAATAAACAAGAACCTTGAAAACACCAAAATGACCTTTGGCGTTCTTACTCAAAAGATATGATGTAGCCATTTTCTGTTAAACCTCCACCAAGGAGCTGAAGTTTGTATTGCTGTTTGTCTCTCTGTCAGCAGCAGGATTACGTAAAAACAACTGAACTGATAATATTGAAACTTGAGGAAAGGCTGGGTTAAGGGCCAAGGAACTTAAATTCCATTGTAAGATGGGATGTTTTTTGACATTTAGTTGAGTTTATCAAGAAATAATGCAGAGTTCACATGAAGAGAGTGCTGATGACCATTTACAGGTGAAATGCGGCGTGGATCTGGATAATGATTCAGATGTATCTTATCTTCTTTACATGTAGTTTATCCAATTTGAAGATATACTGGCCAATCAGCCTTGATGTAGTCACGCTCTGAGTGACCTTTCATGAGTGCACTGTTTGAGTTGATAGCATTTTTCTTTTCCATACCTTTACTAAGACATGCCCCTATTCTTGTAAAAATGACTGACTGGATTTCTGAGACATATAGTGGGTTGAGAAAGGATCGTGCTCTTTTGTTTATCTATGTGTGTGAGTGATGTATACACTCATGAGTATGATGTAGAGAAAGGGTGTGGCTACGGGTATACATTATCTGTAGGCCAGCTTGTTTTGGTGCTCTGCTGGCTGTTTCCCTCCCACTGCTGCTCTCCCAGAGCTTTGCTGCAATGACTCTTCATAGACAACAAGAGATACACTCCTGCAACCATCCTCAACTGCAGTGTGCACAAACACAAAGGTCAGCCAGGGAAAGCAGGGGTAAAACAGAGGAGCAGGATAGCACAATTCTGTCAAATGTAGTAGCGGCTCTGTGATGGAGGGGGTTACCAGTGGTTGGGGCCCAGTTTGATCATGTTAAAACGTCTGCAATAATAAATCAAATATTGTAGGAAATAAAAAATTGCAATCATCTAATGGTTTTATTTGTGATCTTCCTTCTCTCCCTGCAGTTTTCTGTGAAGACCTACGTTCCAGCTTATATTTTGTCAATGCATCTGTGCAAGAGGTAGTGTTCGCCAGCACCACAGGGACATCGGTGCCCTGTCCCGCCGCAGGCCTGTCCCCTGTCTCACTGCGCTGGTACCTGGCCACTGGCGAGGAGATCTACGACGTGCCAGGGATCCGCCATGTGCACCCCAATGGCACCCTTCAGATCTTCCACATCCCCCCTTCCAGCTTCAGCAAACTCATCCACGACAGCACCTACTATTGCACAGCGGAGAACCCCTCAGGGAGAATCAGGAGCCAAGATGTCCATATTAAGGCTGGTCAGTTTTAATGTCTGCACTCAACAATCAGGTTCAATAATAAGGGATATCTTGTCTTAGCTCAGTATTATTAGTTTGTCAACTTATGCCCTACACACCTCTCTGTCCCCTCCTCCCAGTCCTTCGAGAGCCCTACACTGTCCGGGTGGAGGACCAGAAAGCCATGAGAGGCAATGTGGCGGTCTTCAAGTGCATTATCCCTGCCTCAGTGGAGGCCTACATCACCGTTGTGTCCTGGGAGAAAGACACAATGTCAATCAACGCTGAAAGTAAGTCACAGCATCTTTCTTTCTTTTATCCAAAAGAACTAACACTATTTGGTACTTTGATATTCAGGATCATATTTCTAAGGATCTTGTTGACTTCTTTGCGGAATTTTCTTGTAAGATTTTTCCTCATGTCTCATTTTAATGAGAAATTACACTAATAAACGCAGTCTGGAGGAGTGAGTTCATATAATGGGGAAACATCTAAGACTAAATTTACAACACATATGGTTTACAAACCAATCAGATCAAATGAGTGTGTGCCATCTGTTCATTTGTGGAAGGAGATTTCTTATTGCTGCTGAATGGGCACTTATATTAAGCTTTCTTTCCATGATTACAATGGAAGTACTGAAAAGCAGTAAATGTAAAAGACATTACGTCGAAAGATGTGACTCAGCTTCATCTTCTTTAACATCAGGGAAACTATTTTGGTCTTCATCCAAAGTTAGATGTTCCAAGTTTCTTTTATCATAACTTTACAGTGGTATGAAAGTGAATGTTCCAAAGTTGTTCTGGCCAATGACAGTTGCTGTCTGTGTGGTGATGAGCATTGGGACATCAGAGTTGTGTTTGGTCTGGGTCACACCACGCAAAGGCCTACCTTGTACCAGCTGGAGGGGCACACTCGGTCACCGAGTGGGTGTGTGTCTATGTATCTACGTCTGTCTGACCCAATGACAGTGAGGTCCCGCTCCTCTTCCTCTGCCCGGTCTTCCATGATAGCACAGGCTGCCAGCCGTGTCACTTAGTCTCAGTGTATTGACCCATTTCTCTGTCTGATAGGAAACACTGCAGTGCTCCGATCATTCAAATCACTTAAATGGAATGCTCGCCTGCGTGATTGTTTCCCAGCCCTGGGGGGCAAATTCACTTTATGTGGGGCATTTAGCAAACTCAATAGACAAGAGCTAATGTCATTTTGCTTTTGGATGGAGGGCAAATGCTGGCCAGCGACTGCTTTTTTTGTTGACGTTTCACATTTGTCCACTGAGGTGAAATCAGCCATGGTGAAATCTATAGCAATCTCTTAATTGTCCACAAATGGATTAGCCCCAAGCATGTTATATGGGTATATACAATGATTATGTCTTTACTGGCAAATATACTGTCGTTTTTCACATCTTGAATACATCTATATGGTATAACCAAGTTTTATGTTTAAAAGAAACAAAATATTTTAGAAGTAGAAAGCTTGTTTTTTACAATATTTTTTGGCCTTTTATACCTTCAGTATATAGACAGAGAATGAAAGAGGAAACCAGCTAGAAGGAAGAGTATTGAGACACAGTAAGGAGGCCAGGAATCGAACCAGGACCCCGCTGCACTGGGTAGTTTCTGCTCATGGGGGCTCCTTACCATTCAGGAATATACCTCAAAGAAAAAAGTTCTGCCCTGTCAAAACAAGGTGTTTATCTTGAGCCATAAAAATCGTCACATCTGCAGCCGTCAGCCATGTAAACGCTGTCAGAAAAATCACCCAGCCACCAATCCACTGCTCTTCTCCGTGATAAATAATGGATGACGGAAGCCTATGAATCCATGAGCAAATGGTCTTTATTAACGTCTCAGTGCACGCATCCTACTGACGCACCGTCCACTCCCCTCATCCTCCATAGTACACACATTTAAGTACACTTTGAGTGCATGTGTACCCACGTCTATACGCACACTAACTGACAGCTCAACGCAAGATGGCTCAAACCCTCGTCTCGATGACCAAGCTTCAACATTTTAATTTTTAACGAATAAAAATAATATCAACACTTTGACTTGCAACAAAAAACTTTGTGAAATATAGCTTCTCTGTCTTTGACATGAATAATTGAATTAGCTCTTCAGTTTGGAAGGTGCAGCTTGATGTGCAGTGCCTGTCAGACAGGCCCTCTGGAAGTCTCACTGGACGTAGAGCTTTTTGAGCTGTTGCAGGGTAGACTAACAAAGCACCACTTATGGAGCCCTGATGTCCATTAGAATAGAATAGAAAATAATGTTGAAAAATGCATTTAGTCAGGACGTCCAATAAAAGTAACAGGTCAGTAAAGCTGTCTGATATAGTGGTTTTATAGTATGCTGGGGTTTTAACAGAAGCACTGCAGAAAGTAAACTCCACTGTGCTCCAATATGGACTCTAAATTTTACTGTTTAATGTTTCTAATGTATTTTCTCTTTTACTCTTTTTGACAAGTTGATTTGCTTTGGAAACAAGTTTAATTATTCCACTGAGCAGGATGCATTGTCTTAATCCACCTGCAGTAACTGAACCACGTGTTGAAACCAGGGTTAGGCTGACTGAATCAGCTGGGTAGAGGTAGTTGTGTATCATTTGCCCTTGTTTTTATTATATAAAATGCTCACAAACAGTCATATATCTATGTGTGCAAAAATAAATTTGGGTAATTCATTGGTTTGAAGGCTGCGACTGTCCAGACTAAGAGGATTTGAGTTATGTTTAGAAAGGGGAGCCAATCAGGAGCACGTCTGATTGTGATGGCCTACTATGATTTATGGACACAATAGAGGGAAATCTGTTGTTGTATGATGAAGCTTTTAAAGAACGCCCATTCTAAGGATTTATGAAAATGGAATAGTTAAACCGAAGCCCTGCCATAGTCCAAGTCGTCAACGATCCGCCCCCACCTTTATATAAATAATTATTCAGTTATTTCATTGACGTACAATATTTATATTTACATAAAAAAATTGACTAATTATGACTTCCAGTCCTCCACTATTATATTTACATAGAGTATATTATTATTAAATTCAAACTGTTGTTTGTACAATGAATCCAAATGTCTAACCATTACTTACTGTAATTCACATCTTTACCTGATCTCTGTCGTCTTATTGAACAGATTTAGCACTTAATACTGCTGCTTAGTACTGAATAGTTACAGTTGTCCCTCTGTTGTTTCAGATAAATGCATCCACCAAATGAGTAAGATGTTAAAGCCCCGAACACAAGCACCGCAAACATGTTCATTTTACTACACTATACATCAGACCAATGTCTCCTGCTTGACATGCGATGTTCATCTTTGTCAAAATGACCATCAGAAGGAGTCAGGCCCAAAATAAGAGGATGTAAGAGGTCAGCAGAAAATGAAGGTGAATCAGATGTTTCTACAGTTCTACAGACATGTTGTTTGTAATAGTTTTTGATTGCCACAAACTGACATCAAAAACTTCAGAGCAGGGGGGTGAATAATGGGATTGAATGTTGAATAATGGAATCTGTCAGACAAACGATGATGTCAGGAATACATTTGGAAGCTGCATGCTTTACAAAAATAACAGTTTTTGTCCTTATTGTTTAATGTCACAGATAAAAACATTAGCTACTACATTTTACAAGATATACAAGCATAGAACTGACATGTAACACTGGATTTGTGTGGAAACAGTGCAGGGATGGCTGCTGCTGGTACAGTGCAGTGGATCAGTATGCATATGGTTGTGCAGGTGTTGTGAACCCATAAAAGCTGGAAACCCCTTTAAAATAGAGCCTGACAGATTTTTTTTAACAATGCAGCCGTTCTATAATGTGCACAGTAGTGGCAAGTAATTTTGTAACCATAAAAGGTATTGCAGAAAAACAAAATTAAGGGAACCTAAGTATTTTTCTAATTGTTTTTTTAATTAAAAGAAATCAAATTAAGAAATATCATTGTGACTTAAACCCTCAAATACCAGGATCAGAATGGGCATCAAAGGTTG